>NC_088421.1:42880375-43567875 GCF_034236695.1 Oncorhynchus nerka | reverse complement strand
CTACCACCACAAAACACAGAAACCTACTACCACAGAACACAGACACCTACCACCACAGAACACAGACACCTACCACCACAGAACACAGACACCTACCACCACAGAACACAGAAACCTACTACCACAGAACACAGACACCTACCACCACAGAACGCAGACACCTACTACCACAGAACACAGACACCTACTACCACAGAACACAGACACCTACTACCACAGAACACAGACACCTACCACCACAGAACACAGAAACCTACTACCACAGAACACAGACACCTACTACCACAGAACACAGACACCTACTACCACAGAACACAGACACCTACTACCACAGAACACAGACAACAGACACCTACTACCTCAGAACACAGACAACAGACACCTACTACCTCAGAACACAGACACCTACCACAGAACACAGACAACAAACACCTACCTCAGAACACAGACACCTACCACCACAGAACACAGACACCTACCACAGAACACAGACAACAGACACCTACGTCAGAACACAGACATCTACTACCACAGAACACAGACACACGTCTTAGGAAGTGATACTGGCTTTGGTCCTACGGTGTTTCATGGGGGACAAAGGTCAGTAGCTGCAACATCAAACCAAACCCCCAAGACTGAAATCTAGTTATTCTTAATGAGCAACAGAGAAACATGAGGAATATCTCTCTCTCTCTCTCTGTCTGTCTGTCTGTCTGTCTGTCTGTCTCTCTCTCTCTCTCTCTCTGTCTGTCTGTCTCTCTCTCTCTCTCTCTCTGTCTGTCTCTGTCTGTCTCTCTCTCTCTCTCTCTCTGTCTGTCTGTCTGTCTGTCTGTCTGTCTGTCTGTCTGTCTGTCTGTCTGTCTGTCTGTCTGTCTGTCTGTCTGTCTGTCTGTCTGTCTGTCTGTCTGTCTGTCTGTCTGTCTGTCTGTCTCTCTCTCTCTCTCTCTCTGTCTGTCTGTCTGTCTGTCTCTCTCTCTCTCTCTCTCTCTCTCTCTCTCTCTCTCTCTCTCTCTCTGTCTCTCTGTCTGTCTGTCTCTCTCTCTCTGTCTCTCTGTCTGTCTGTCTCTCTCTCTCTCTGTCTCTCTGTCTGTCTGTCTCTCTCTCTCTCTCTCTCTCTCTCTCTGTCTCTCTCTCTCTCTCTCTCTCTCTCTGTCTCTGTCTCTGTCTCTCTGTCTGTCTCTCTGTCTCTCAATTCAATTCAATTCAATTTGCTTTACTGGCATGACGTAACAATGTACATATTACCAAAGCTTACTTTGGATATTTACAATATTAAGATAATAAGAATCAAAATTGTCAATAGGACAACAGTAACAACAATAACCATACCTTGAACATTGAACAACAATAACAATAAGCATACAGTAGAGGACATGTGCCGGTTGATTGGTTTGTCAGACACTGTCCCTCAACTTATGGCAGGCAGTAACGTAGTGTGCTGTCAACCCACAGCTCTCTGTGTCCTCCCCCAACAGGATGGGTAGCCTACTCTCATCAGAGGGGTATTTGAAACCTTGGGTTTCAAAATTTGGGGAAATGTCACTCTCTAATTGTTTTATATTTTTTCCATTTTGTCAGGAAATGCAGCTCCGTCTCAGGTTCTGCTGTGGTACAGTGGTTGCACAGCCTTTCCTCTACAGGGAGCCAGGTTTTCTTGTGTCTACCCTTCTCAATGTCAAGGCTGTGCTCACTGAGCCTGTACTTTGTCAAGGTTTTTCTAAGGTTGTTATTAGTAACCATGGTCAAATAGTTAGCTACAGTGTACTATCGATTTAGGGCCAGATAGCACTGCATTTTGCTTTGTGTTTGTGCCTGTGTTTCCCAATAAGCAATGTAGTTCTGTTTTGACTGTGCTGTAATTTGTTTTATTCTGATTGATTGGATGTTCTGGTCCTGAGGCTTCAGTGTGTTAGTAGAACAGGTTTGTGAACTCAGCCCCAGGACCAGCTGGATGAGGGGACTCTTTTCTTTGCTCAGCTCTTGGCATTGCAGGGCTTGGTAATGATATGAGAGGGGGTCACTGTATTTTAGATGTTTCCTAAACTTAATTGCTCTTTCTTGGGTTTTTAAAATGAGTGGATATTGGCCTATTTCTGCCCTGCATGCATTATTTGTAGTTTTCCTCTGGACATGTAGGAGAATCTTACAGAACTCTGCATGCAGGGTTTCAATGGGGTGTTTGTCCCATTTGGTGAAATCTTGTTTTGCAAGTGGACCCCACACCATAAAGTGCAACTGGTTCAATGACACATTCAATTAGTTTTGGGCAAATTTTAATAGGTATTTCAATTTCAATTTGTTTAATGGTGTAGAATGCCCTGCGTGCTTCTCTCTCCCTCCCCTCTCTCTCTTTGTTTTAAAGAAAGGTCCTGCTCCCTTCCTCCTTTGTGTCTTGTCTGTGTTTGATGGAGAGGGTGACGATGGGTCCAGAGCCTCAGAGCCAGGGGATAACAGGCTTTAATAAAGCCAGGGATCGATTGACAGACCCGGGGAGGGAGGGCTGTTCTCTTTTCATTAAAACCCAAAACCTCCCCTTCCTGTTCTAGCAGTCTTCTCCACATTGTCAGCTCTCTTCAATTCCTCTACCAAATCATCTGTTCTACTTGCTATACAACAGCCTTTTCTCTTTTTGGGCTGTTTTGTGTTCCTGTGTTGAATAGTGTTGCACTTAAAGAAAATGTGCACATACTGGTAACAGTGCATACACACACACACACACACACACACACACACACACACACACACACACACACACACACACACACACACACACACACTCTATATTTTCCAACCACAAGCTATCCTTTCCAATCTCTCAGGCATTCAGGTCCGTTAGTCTCCCGCAATGATTGGGAAAAATTGTAATGACTGTTTTTAATTGAATTTTTATAGAACTAAACATTATCCAGAGCAACTTCATTATTCAAATATAAACTCACTGAGTCATCCCAAATGGCACCCTAGTCCCTATATAGTACACAACTGTTGACCAGGGCCCATAGGGGAATATGGTCCCGTTTGGGACAGAACCTCTCTGTCGTCCCTGACGACGTCCCCACAGAACCTCTCTGTCGTCCCTGACGAGGTCCCCACAGGCTCTACATCATGTTGAGACGTCTACCACAATGAAACAGAAACCAGAACATAATTTCTTCAAAGGCCTGTTCTGTCTCTCCCAAGTTAACGTCACTTGGCCAGCAATATAGTCCTGTATTGAGGACAATGACCCCTAGAATGGAGCCGGGAGGCTTCTAGCAGTGACGTTATGAAACTGTAGTGAAAATAAAGTCATACGTCTGGTCTCAATAAGTCATATATTCCATCTGCCCTCATTCAGAAACAGAGTACCTACTCAAACAGAGTTGGGATCAATTTCACTTCAATTCAGTCAATTCAGGAAGTAAACTGAAATTCCAATTCTTGAATTGAATGGGTTTGAAATGGAATTGACCCCAACTGTGCCTTATTCTTCCTAGAAGATATTGTATTGGTCCTGGCTCATAGCAAGCACTAGACTACACGTCAGTTAGCTGTATTGGATACTAGGCTACACATCAGTTAGCTGTATTGGTAACTAGGCTACAAGTCAGTTAGATGTATTGGTTACTAGGCTACACGTCAGTTAGCTGTATTGGTTACTAGGCTACACGTCAGTTAGCTGTATTGGTAACTAGGCTACAAGTCAGTTAGCTGTATTGGTTACTAGGCTACACGTCAGTTAGCTGTATTGGTTACTAGACTACATGTCAGTTAGCTGTATTGGTTACTAGGCTACACGTCAGTTAGCTGTATTGGTTACTAGGCTACACGTCAGTTAGCTGTATTGGTTACTAGGCTACACGTCAGTTAGCTGTATTGGTTACTAGGCTACATGTCAAATAGCTGTATTGGTTACTAGACTACATGTCAGTTAGCTGTATAGGTTATGTCTTATAGTACTAGGCTACATGTCAGTTAGCTGTATTGGTTACTAGGCTACATGTCAGTTAGCTGTATTGGTTACTAGGCTACCCGTCAGTTAGCTGTATTGGTTACTAGGCCACCTCTAGACTGGTGGACAGACACTAGCGGACAGACACTAGCGGAATACAGGACACCTCTAGACTGGTGGACAGACACTAGCGGAATACAGGACACCTCTAGACTGGTCGACAGACACTAGCGGAATACAGGACACCTCTAGACTGGTGGACAGACACTAGCGGAATACAGGACACCTCTAGACTGGTGGACAGACACTAGCGGAATACAGGACAGATCTAGACTGGTGGACAGACACTGGTGGAATACAGGACACCTCTAGACTGGTGGACAGACACTAGCGGAATACAGGACAGATCTAGACTGGTGGACAGACACTGGTGGAATACAGGACACCTCTAGACTGGTGGACAGACACTAGCGGAATACAGGACAGATCTAGACTGGTGGACAGACACTAGCGGAATACAGGACACCTCTAGACTGGTGGACAGACACTGGCGGAATACAGGACAGATCTAGACTGGTGGACAGACACTGGTGGAATACAGGACAGATCTAGACTGGTGGACAGACACTGGTGGAATACAGGACACCTCTAGACTGGTGGACAGACACTGGTGGAATACAGGACAGATCTAGACTGGTGGACAGACACTAGTGGATGTCTCTCTAGTTCTTGGAGGAGAGAAGAGGATGGTGACAGTGACTCGGGTTTGGGCAGCCCTAGTGGGGCTAAGCAGTCCCCTGGTGTCCCCTGCAGAATTAAAGAGGCTGTGTGTCTCTGAGGGACAGTGACAGCAAATCTCACTCAGATCACAGACAGAACACTGATTACATCTGATATGTGCATCTTCTGCTCCTCTCCTCTCCTCTCCTCTCCGCTCCTCCTTCTCTCTGCTCCTCCCTGCTCCTCTTCTCTCCTCTCCTCTCCTCATCTCCTTTCCTCCTCGCTCCTCCGCTCTTCCTTCTCCTCTCCTCTCCTTCTCTCTGCTCCTCTCTGCTCCTCTCCTCTACGCTCCGCTCCTCTCTCCTCCTCCTCTCCTCTCATACACAGTGTCATTGTTTTGTCTAGACTATACGTGGAGGCACTTCTCTTCCCATCAGTTCTGAAACAGGGACCTTTCTCTACGCCTGGCTTGTCATTGTCCAAGAGCATCAGAGGAAAAAGACAGAGTTAAAGGAAGGAATGATCATCCCAAATACAGCAACAGGACTCCAGGGAACAGTAACCTCTAGATGAAGGGGCCCGGGAGAGGGGGGAGGGTACCACACAGATATAACTGCCACTGCCCTAGGATTCAAACATGGTGAGTTGGGCATAGGAACACTGGGATGGGGAGAGAAAGCTTGGAGAACGCTTGGTATGGTTACATCACCGCTTGGTATGGCTGCATCACAGCTTGGTATGGCTGCATTACCACTTGGTAAGGCTGCATTACCACTTGGTATGGCTGCATTACCACTTGGTACGGATGCATTACCACTTGGTAGGGCTGCATTACCACTTGGTATGGTTACATCACCGCTTGGTATGGCTGCATCACAGCTTGGTATGGCTGCATTACCACTTGGTAAGGCTGCATTACCACTTGGTATGGCTGCATTACCACTTGGTACAGATGCATTACCACTTGGTATGGCTGCATTGCCACTTGGTATGGCTGCATTACCACTTGGTATGGCTGCATTACCACTTGGTATGGCTGCATCACCCCTTGGTATGGCTGCATTACCACTTGATGTGACTGCATTACCACTTGATATGGCTGCATTACCACTTGGTATGGCTGCATTGCCACTTGGTATGGCTGAGTTACCACTTGGTATGGCTGCATTGCCACTTGGTATGGCTGCATTACCACCTGGTATGGCTGCATCGCCCCTTGGTATGTCTGCATCACCAGTTGGTATGGCTGCATCACCACTTGGTATGGCTGCATTACCACTTGGTATGGCTGCATCACCACTTGGTATGGCTGCATCGCCACTTGGTATGGCTGCATTGCCACTTGGTATGGCTGCATCACCACTTGGTATGGCTGCATCACCACTTGGTATGGCTGCATTACCACATGGTATGGCTGCATCACCACTTGGTATGGCTGCATTACCACTTGGTATGGCTGCATTACCACTTGGTATGGCTGCATCACCACTTGGTATGGCTGCATCACCACTTGGTATTGCTGCATTACCACTTGGTATGGCTGCATTGCCACTTGGTATGGCTGCATCGCCACTTGGTATGGCTGCATTGCCACTTGGTATGGCTGCATTGCCACTTGGTAGGGCTGCATTACCACTTGGTATGGCTGCATTACCACTTAGTATGGCTGCATTTCCACTTGGTATGGCTGCATTACCACTTAGTATGGCTGCATTTCCACTTGGTATGGCTGCATTACCACTTAGTATGGCTGCATTACCACTTAGTATGGCTGCATTTCCACTTGGTATGGCTGCTTTACCACTTGGTATGGCAACTTCTTGGCATCCGACCACAAGGCGCTACAGAGGGTAGTGCATACGGCCCAGTACATCACTGGGGCCGAGCTCCCTGACATCCAGGACCTCTGTACCAGGCGGTTAAATAGTTAAATAGTTAACCAATCCATAAGACTGCTAAATAGTTAGTTAAATAGTTAACCAATCCATAAGACTGCTAAATGGTTAGTTAAATAGTTATCCAATTCATAATACTGCTAAATAGTTAGTTGAATAGTTAACCAATCCATAAGACTGCTAAATAGTTAGTTAAATAGTTATCCAATTCATAATACTGCTAAATAGTTAGTTGAATAGTTAACCAATAGATACCAGGACTATCTGGACTGTAGTAATTAAGCATTTCACTGTAGGTCTACACCTGCTGTCTACTAAACATGTGACAAATAATTTGATTTGAAAGCGAAAAAGAGTTACTGTTTTGGTTTGAGGCAAGGAACTGTTTCAGGAACTGTCCTACAGAGTGGCTGGGTTTGAGGCTAGGAACTGTTTCAGGAACTGTCCTACAGAGTGGCTGGGTTTGAGGCTAGGAACTGTTTCAGGAACTGTCCTACAGAGTGGCTGGGTTTGGGGAGGGGAAGGGGTTATAGTTTTGTGCTCTATGTGAGACGAGAGAAGGTTACTGTTTCAGTCTAACAGGACTGGGTATGAAGTTACTGTTTCAGTCTCTATCTGGGCTGGGTATGAAGTTACTGTTTCAGTCTCTATCTGGGCTGGGTATGAAGTTACTGTTTCAGTCTAACAGGGCTGGGTATGAAGTTACTGTTTCTGTCTCTAACTGGGCTGGGTATGAAGTTACTGTTTCAGTCTAACAGGGCTGGGTATGAAGTTACTGTTTCAGTCTCTATCTGGGCTGGGTATGAAGTTACTGTTTCAGTCTCCAACTGGGCTGGGTATGAAGTTACTGTTTCTGTCTCTAACTGGGCTGGGTATGAAGTTACTGTTTCAGTCTCTAACTGGGCTCGGTATGAAGTTACTGTTTCAGTCTCTATCTGGGCTGGGTATGAAGTTACTGTTTCTGTCTCTAACTGGGATGGGTATGAAGTTACTGTTTCTGTCTCTAACTGGGCTGGGTATGAAGTTACTGTTTCTGTCTCTAACTGGGATGGGTATGAAGTTACTGTTTCTGTCTCTAACAGGGCTGGGTATGAAGTTACTGTTTCAGTCTCTAACTGGGCTGGGTATGAAGTTACTGTTTCAGTCTCTAACTGGGCTGGGTATGAAGTTACTGTTTCAGTCTCTAACTGGGCTGGGTATGAAGTTACTGTTTCAGTCTAACTGGGCTGGGTATGAAGTTACTGTTTCAGTCTCTAACTGGGCTGGGTATGAAGTTACTGATTCAGTCTAACAGGGCTGGGTATGAAGTTACTGTTTCAGTCTAACAGGGCTGGGTATGAAGTTACTGTTTCTGTCTCTAACTGGGCTGGATATGAAGTTACTGTTTCAGTCTCTAACTGGGCTGGGTATGAAGTTACTGTTTCAGTCTCTAACAGGGCTGGGTATGAAGTTACTGTTTCAGTCTCTAACTGGGCTGGGTATGAAGTTACTGTTTCAGTCTCTATCTGGGCTGGGTATGAAGTTACTGTTTCAGTCTCTAACTGGGATGGGTATGAAGTTACTGTTTCTGTCTCTAACTGGGCTGGGTATGAAGTTACTGTTTCTGTCTCTAACTGGGCTGGGTATGAAGTTACTGTTTCAGTCTAACAGGGCTGGGTATGAAGTTACTGTTTCAGTCTCTAACTGGGATGGGTATGAAGTTACTGTTTCAGTCTAACAGGGCTGGGTATGAAGTTACTGTTTCTGTCTCTAACTGGGCTGGGTATGAAGTTACTGTTTCAGTCTCTATCTGGGCTGGGTATGAAGTTACTGTTTCAGTCTCTAACAGGGCTGGATATGAAGTTACTGTTTCAGTCTCTAACTGGGCTGGGTATGAAGTTACTGTTTCAGTCTCTAACTGGGCTGGATATGAAGTTACTGTTTCTGTCTCTAACTGGGCTGGGTATGAAGTTACTGTTTCAGTCTCTAACTGGGCTGGATATGAAGTTACTGTTTCAGTCTAACTGACAGGGCTGTGTATCTGGGGTGGTTAGAGGGGTATTGTAGGGTAACAAAGAGGTGTGTTGGTCTCTGACAGGGCTGTGTAACTGGGGTCGTTAGAGGGGTATTGTAGGGTAACAGAGGGGTGTGTTGGTCTCTGACAGGGCTGTGTATCTGGGGTGGTTAGAGGGGTATTGTAGGGTAACAGAGGGGTGTGTTGGTCTCTGACAGGGCTGTGTAACTGGGGTGGTTAGAGGGGTATTGTAGGGTAACAGAGAGGTGTGTTGGTCTCTGACAGGGCTGTGTATCTGGGGTGGTTAGAGGAGGGGTATTGTAGGGTAACAGAGAGGTGTGTTGGTCTCTGACAGGGCTGTGTAACTGGGGTGGTTAGAGGAGGGGTATTGTAGGGTAACAGAGGGGTGTGTTGGTCTCTGACAGGGCTGTGCAACTGGTGTGGTTAGAGGAGGGGTATTGTAGGGTAACAGAGGGGTGTGTGGGTCTCTGACAGGGCTGTGTATCTGGGGTGGTTAGAGGAGGGGTATTGTAGAGTAACAGAGGGGTGTGTTGGTCTCTGACAGGGCTGTGTAACTGGGGTGGTTAGAGGAGGGGTATTGTAGAGTAACAGATGGGTGTGTTGGTCTCTGACAGGGCTGTGTAACTGGGGTGGTTAGAGGAGGGGTATTGTAGGGTAACAAAGAGGTGTGTTGGTCTCTGACAGGGCTGTGTAACTGGGGTGGTTAGAGGGGTATTGTAGGGTAACAGAGGGGTGTGTTGGTCTCTGACAGGGCTGTGCAACTGGTGTGGTTAGAGGAGGGGTATTGTAGGGTAACAGAGAGGTGTGTTGGTCTCTGACAGGGCTGTGTAACTGGGGTGGTTAGAGGAGGGGTATTGTAGGGTAACAGAGGGGTGTGTTGGTCTCTGACAGGGCTGTGCAACTGGTGTGGTTAGAGGAGGGGTATTGTAGGGTAACAGAGGGGTGTGTGGGTCTCTGACAGGGCTGTGTATCTGGGGTGGTTAGAGGAGGGGTATTGTAGAGTAACAGAGGGGTGTGTTGGTCTCTGACAGGGCTGTGTAACTGGGGTGGTTAGAGGAGGGGTATTGTAGAGTAACAGATGGGTGTGTTGGTCTCTGACAGGGCTGTGTAACTGGGGTGGTTAGAGGAGGGGTATTGTAGGGTAACAAAGAGGTGTGTTGGTCTCTGACAGGGCTGTGTAACTGGGGTGGTTAGAGGGGTATTGTAGGGTAACAGAGGGGTGTGTTGGTCTCTGACAGGGCTGTGCAACTGGTGTGGTTAGAGGAGGGGTATTGTAGGGTAACAGAGGGGTGTGTTGGTCTCTGACAGGGCTGTGTATCTGGGGTGGTTATAGGAGGGGTATTGTAGGGTAACAGAGGGGTGTGTTGGTCTCTGACAGGGCTGTGTAACTGGGGTGGTTAGAGGAGGGGTATTGTAGAGTAACAGATGGGTGTGTTGGTCTCTGACAGGGCTGTGTAACTGGGGTGGTTAGAGGAGGGGTATTGTAGGGTAACAGAGGGGTGTGTTGGTCTCTGACAGGGCTGTGTAACTGGGGTGGTTATAGGAGGGGTATTGTAGGGTAACAGAGGGGTGTGTTGGTCTCTGACAGGGCTGTGTATCTGGGGTGGTTATAGGAGGGGTATTGTAGGGTAACAGAGGGGTGTGTTGGTCTCTGACAGGGCTGTGTATCTGGGGTGGTTAGAGGAGGGGTGTTGTAGGGTAACAGAGAGGTGTGTTGGTCTCTGACAGGGCTGTGTATCTGGGGTGGTTAGAGGAGGGGTATTGTAGGGTAACAGAGGGGTGTGTTGGTCTCTGACAGGGCTGTGTAACTGGGGTGGTTATAGGAGGGGTATTGTAGGGTAACAGAGAGGTGTGTTGGTCTCTGACAGGGCTGTGTAACTGGGGTGGTTAGAGGAGGGGTATTGTAGGGTAACAGAGGGGTGTGTTGGTCTCTGACAGGGCTGTGTATCTGGGGTGGTTAGAGGAGGGGTATTGTAGGGTAACAGAGAGGTGTGTTGGTCTCTGACAGGGCTGTGTATCTGGGGTGGTTAGAGGAGGGGTATTGTAGGGTAACAGAGGGGTGTGTTGGTCTCTGACAGGGCTGTGTATCTGGACCACACTAATCTGGTTGATCCCCTCCATGTGACAGTCAGCTGTTTCTACTGTCACATCCACACAGAATGTAGGATTTGTCTACTATACACCACAGCAATGTCTGTCCTCACTGATGCAGAGCTCTCCTTTCTCTCTCTTCCATTCCTAACCCCCTCTCTCCCCCTCTCTCCCCCTCTCTCCCCTCTCCCCCGCTCTCCTTTCTCTCTCTTCCATTCCTAACCCCTCTCTCCCCCTCTCTCCCCTCTCCCACCGCTCTCCTTTCTCTCTCTTCCATTCCTAACCCCCTCTCTCCCACTCTCTCCCTCTCCCCACCGCTCTCCTTTCTCTCTCTTCCATTCCTAACCCCCTCTCTCCCCCTCTCTCCCCTCTCCCCCGCTCTCCTTTCTCTCTCTTCCATTCCTAACTCTCTCTCTCTCTATCTCTCTCTCTCTCTGTCTCTCTTCCATTCCTAACTCTCTCTCTCTCTCTCTCTCTTCCATTCCTAACTCTCTCTCTCTCTCTCTCTTCCATTCCTAACTCTCTCTCTCTCTCTTCCATTCCTAACTCTCTCTCTCTCTCTCTCTTCCATTCCTAACTCTCTCTCTCTCTCTCTCTCTCTCTTTCCATTCCTCTCTCTCTCTTCTTCATTCCTAACTCTCTCTCTCTCTCTCTCTCTCTCTCTTCCATTCCTAACTCTCTCTCTCTCTATCTCTCTCTCTCTCTGTCTCTCTTCCATTCCTAACTCTCTCTCTCTCTCTCTCTCTTCATTCCTAACTCTCTCTCTCTCTCTCTCTTTCCATTCCTAACTCTCTCTCTCTCTCTCTCTTCCATTCCTAACTCTCTCTCTCTCTCTTCCATTCCTAACTCTCTCTCTCTCTCTCTCTCTCTTCCATTCCTAACTCTCTCTCTCTCTCTCTCTTCCATTCCTAACTCTCTCTCTCTCCCTCTCTCTCTCTCTCTCTCTCTTCCATTCCTAACTCTCTCTGTCTCTCTCTCTCTCCTTCTACCACTCCACCCTCTCTCTATGTATCTCTCTCTCTCTCTCTATGTATCTCTCTCTCTCTCTGTCTCTCTCTCTCCTTCTACCACTCCACCCTCTCTCTATGTATCTCTCTCTCTCTTTCTATGTATCTCTCTCTCTCTCTCTATGTATCTCTCTCTCTCTCTATGTATCTCTCTCTCTCTATGTATCTCTCTCTCTCTCTCTCTATGTATCTCTCTCTCTCTCTCTCTATGTATCTCTCTCTCTCTCTCTCTCTATGTATCTCTCTCTATGCATCTCTCTCTCTCTCTCTCTCTCTCTCTCTATGTATCTCTCTCTATGTATCTCTCTCTCTCTCTCTCTCTATGTATCTCTCTCTATGCATCTCTCTCTCTCTCTCTCTCTCTCTCTCTCTCTATGTATCTCTCTCTATGTATCTCTCTCTATGTATCTCTCTCTCTCTCTCTCTCTCTCTCTCTCTCTCTCTCTCTCTCTCTCTTCCATTCTAACTCTCTCTCTCTCTCTCTCTCTCTCTCTCTTCCATTCCTAACTCTCTCTCTCTCTCTCTCTCTCTCTCTCTCTCTCTCTCTCTCTTCCTTCCATTCCTAACTCTCTCTCTCTCTCTCTCTCTCTCTCTTCCATTCCTAACATCTCTCTCTCTCTCTCTCTCTCTCTTCCATTCCTAACTCTCTCTCTCTCTCTCTCTCTCTTCCATTCCTAACTCTCTCTCTCTCTCTCTCTTCCATTCCTAACTCTCTCTCTCTCTCTCTCTCTCTCTCTCTCTTCTCTCTTCCTAACTCTCTCTCTCTCTCTCCATTCCTAACTCTCTCTCTCTCTCTCTCTCTCTCTCTCTCCATTCCTAACTCTCTCTCTCTCTCTCTCTCTCTCTCTCTCTCTCTCTCTCTCTTCCATTCCTAACTCTCTCTCTCTCTCTCTCTCTCTTCTTCCATTCCTAACTCTCTCTCTCTCTCTCTCTCTCTCTCTCTCATTCCTAACTCTCTCTCTCTCTCTTCCATTCCTAACTCTCTCTCTCTCAAATTCAAATTCAAATTCAAGCTGCTTTATTGGCATGAAAAACATTGTGTCAATATTGCCAAAGCAACAATGTATACAATATACATTGTAACAAAATTATAAATGATAGCAAATAATAATATAAAATGGTAGTAAATAATAATACAAATTTAAATTCAGAAATAATAACAATAAAATGGTAACAGTCAATAGTAGAAATGTAATAAATATAAAATCAAATTACGGAAAATGAAACTATAACTAACTTATAACTAAATAACGGTCATCTTCTTCTTTATATCAGTACTACAACTACAATCATCATTACTACGACTACTACTACCATCACTAAACTGTTATCACTACAATTACCAACCATATTTGGAATGATAAACATTAATAATTATAGTAATAACAATAATAGTAATAATAAGTAAGTTACTGTTTACTATGCAGATGTTATTATTCAGTGTCCCTCAGGCTATGGCAGGAAAAAACGTATTTGGCTGCAAGAGGAGCCATTGCTCCTTCGCCCATGAGTATTCTTAGTTTTTCCTCTGGGTTCAATTTGTAAAAATTTGGAATATATGTAGTCATTTCTGTGAATAATGAATCTCTTTGTGAGGAATATTTATCACAGTAAAGGAGAAAGTGCATCTCTGTCTCTACCTCCCCTGTCATGCAGTGACCACATACACGCTCCTCTTTGGGTAGCCATGTCTTTTTATGTCTGCCGGTTTCTATTGCCAATCGGTGGTCACTCAGCCTGTACTTGGTAAGGATCTGTCTCTGCTTCGTATCTCTGACAGAGTAGAGATAATCAGCCAATTCATATTCTCTGTTTAGGGTCAGATAGCAATTTAGTCGGCTTTGGGATTTTGTTTCGTTTTTCCAGTATTGTAAATATGATTCCTTTGATTGGTTCATGATTTTGCTTATTGGAAATCTTTCTTTTGAAGCAGTGCTGGTGTCTGCTTGGTTGGTTAGGTCCAACACCAGCTGACTGAGAGGGCTCGTTCCTGGGCTCAGCTCTTGGGCTTGAAGTGCTTTAAATTGCAGACTCGAATTTGGACTTGAATTTAGATGTAGCCAAAATTTTAATGATCTTTTCTGTATCTTCATTATTACTGGAAAACGGCCCAATTCTGCCCTACATGCATTAGTTGGTGTATTTCTCTGGACTTGTAGGATTTTCCGACAGAATTCTGCATGTAGGGCTTCAATTGGATGTTTGTCCCACATTTTAAAATCCAGTTTATTGAGCGGCCCCCAAACCTCACTTCCATAAAGTGCTATTGGTAGGATTACACTGTCAAATATTTTAGTCCAAATTTTAATTGGGATGTTGATTTTGAATAATTTCATTTTTATTGCATACATTGCTCTGCGGGCTTTTTCTTTGAGTGCATTCACTGCCATATTAAAGTTTCCCGATGCAGATATGGTCAGACCAAGGTAGGTGTAATTTTTTGTGTGTTCAATTAAGGTGTTGTTCAGGGTGAATTTACATTTGTGTTTTTGACATCTCGGTTTTTTTGGAAAATCATGATTTTAGTTTTTTGGAAATTTACTGCCAGGGCCCAATTATGGCAATATTGCTCCAGAATATTAATGTTTTGTTGAAGACCTTCTTTGGTTGGTGATAGAAGTACCAAGTCATCAGCATATAGCAGGTATTTCACCTCTGTGTCAAATAGTGTGAGTCCTGGGGCTGGAGATTGGTCCAACATGTCTGCTAATTCATTGATATAAATGTTGAAAAGATTTGGACTCAAATTGCAGCCTTGTCTCACACCTCGACATTGTGAAAAAAATTCTGTTCTTTGGTTTTTGATTTTTATTGCACACTTGTTTTCTGTGTACATACATTTTATTAAGTCATACACCTTACCACCAAGCCCACTTTGTAGAATTTTGTAGAATAGCCCTTCGTGCCAAATCGAATCAAATGCTTTTTTAAAGTCAATAAAGCAAGCAAAGATTTTGCCCTCTTTTTTTTGGTGGACATGTTTATTAATTAGTGTGTGTAAGGTGTATATATGGTCAGTAGTGCGATGGTTAGGAAGGAAGCCAATTTGACATTTACTTATTACATTTTTTTCTTGAAGAAAGGTTTGAATTCTTGAATTCAAAATGCTACAGAAAATCTTTCCGAAGTTACTGTTGACGCAAATTCCCCTGTAATTATTGGGGTCTGATTTGTCTCCACTTTTGTGGATAGGGGAGATGAGCCCCTGGTTCCAGACATCAGGGAAGCAGCCAGAAGTTAAAACCATGTTGAACAATTTAAGCAATTCTCTCTCTCTCTCTCTTCCATTCCTAACTCTCTCTCTCTCTCTCTTCCATTCCTAACTCTCTCTCTCTCTTCCATTCCTAACTCTCTCTCTCTCTCTCTTCCATTCCTAACTCTCTCTCTCTCTCTCTTCCATTCCTAACTCTCTCTCTCTCTCTCTCTCTCTTCCATTCCTAACTCTCTCTCTCTCTCTCTCTCTCTTCCATTCCTAACTCTCTCTCTCTCTCTCTCTCTCTCTCTCTCTCTCTCCATTCCTAACTCTCTCTCTCTCTCTCTCTCTCTCTCTCTCTCTCTCTCTCTCTCTCTCTCTCCACTCTCTCTCTGTCTCTCTCTCTCTCTATGTATCTCTCTCTCTCTCTCTCTCTCTCTCTCTCTCTCGCTCTCTCTCTCTCTCTCTCGTTGATACAGACAGTGCAGAAGAGACAGACAGAGATGGTCAGAGTACAATAGAAAGTGCTGAGAGGAGCTGGTGTTTGAACATAGAGCCCTGGTTTAAAGAGCTGATTGTGATATATTTCTGATGTAGTGAATGGAGGTTGCAGACCATGGCTGTGTGCTGTATGGCCTATTAATAGTGGTGTATTGCAGACTTCACTTGATGCTGAGGTGTGAAGGCCAACGGGAATGAACAGCATTCACAATCTACACCTATCTAGCCTAGACGCTCTTTACAAACAACTATATTTTGAAAAAGCCAAGCAGTTTGGAGTGTGTATGGTGTGAGTGTGGGCTTTTTGGTGGGAGAGTTTTTTGGGTTGTTGTTATTGTGTGTGTGTGAGTGTGTGTGCATGTGTGCATTGTGTATTTGAGAGAGCAAGAGGTTGTTCTTGTGTGTACATGTACATAATACTGTGTCTCTACTCTCTGACCTGTGTGTCTCTCTACTCTCTGACCTGTGTGTCTCTCTACTCTCTGACCTGTGTGTCTCTCTACTCTCTGACCTGTGTCTCTACTCTCTGACCTGTGTGTCTCTCTACTCTCTGACCTGTGTGTGTCTACTCTCTGACCTGTGTCTCTCTACTCTCTGACCTGTGTGTCTCTACTCTCTGACCTGTGTGTCTCTACTCTCTGACCTGTGTGTCTCTCTACTCTTTGACCTGTGTGTCTCTCTACTCTCTGACCTGTGTGTCTCTACTCTCTGACCTGTGTGTCTCTCTACTCTCTGACCTGTGTGTCTCTACTCTCTGACCTGTGTGTCTCTACTCTCTGACCTGTGTGTCTCTACTCTCTGACCTGTGTGTCTCTACTCTCTGACCTGTGTGTCTCTACTCTCTGACCTGTGTCTCTCTACTCTCTGACCTGTGTCTCTCTACTCTCTGACCTGTGTGTCTCTCTACTCTCTGACCTGTGTGTCTCTCTACTCTCTGACCTGTGTCTCTCTACTCTCTGACCTGTGTGTCTCTACTCTCTGACCTGTGTGTCTCTCTACTCTCTAACCTGTGTGTCTCTCTACTCTCTGACCTGTGTGTCTCTCTACTCTCTGACCTGTGTCTCTCTACTCTCTGACCTGTGTGTCTCTACTCTCTGACCGGTGTGTCTCTCTACTCTCTGACCTGTGTGTCTCTCTACTCTCTGACCTGTGTGTCTCTCTACTCTCTGACCTGTGTGTCTCTACTCTCTGACCTGTGTGTCTCTCTACTCTTTGACCTGTGTGTCTCTCTACTCTCTGACCTGTGTGTCTCTACTCTCTGACCTGTGTGTCTCTCTACTCTCTGACCTGTGTGTCTCTACACTCTGACCTGTGTGTCTCTACTCTCTGACCTGTGTGTCTCTACTCTCTGACCTGTGTCTCTCTGACCTGTGTGTCTCTACTCTCTGACCTGTGTGTCTCTACTCTCTGACCTGTGTGTCTCTACTCTCTGAGCTGTGTGTCTCTACTCTCTGACCTGTGTGTCTCTCTACTCTCTGACCTGTGTGTCTCTCTACGTGTCTCTCTACTCTCTGACCTGTGTGTCTCTCTACTCTCTGACCTGTGTGTCTCTCTACTCTCTGACCTGTGTGTCTCTCTACTCTCTGACCTGTGTGTCTCTCTACTCTCTGACCTGTGTGTCTCTCTACTCTCTGACCTGTGTGTCTCTCTACTCTCTGAGCTGTGTGTCTCTACTCTCTGACCTGTGTGTCTCTCTACTCTCTGACCTGTGTGTCTCTCTACTCTCTGACCTGTGTGTCTCTCTACTCTCTAACCTGTGTGTCTCTCTACTCTCTGACCTGTGTGTCTCTACTCTCTGACCTGTGTGTCTCTTCTCTAAAGGGAGAGAGGGAGAGAGAGATGGAAAGAGAGATGGAGAGAGAGAGAGACAGAGAGAGAGACAGAGAGAGAGACAAAGACAGAGAGAGAGAGAGAGAGAGAGAGAGAGAGAGAGAGAGAGAGAGAGAGAGAGAGAGAGAGAGAGAGAGAGAGAGAGACAACAACCGTGCTGTTGGATTCATGCTTCGTTGTATAAAACTGTGTGCTCTGGTTGTCTGTTGTTCATCCTAGTGGTGTAGCAGAGCAAGGAGAATATGTCTGTCTCCCAAATGCTACCCTAACCCCTGAATACTTCACTCCCTTAGGACTACAACCCATTGAGCTCTGGTCAACAGTAGTGAACTAAACTCAGCAAAAAAAGAAACGTCCCTTTTTCAGGACCCTGTCTTTCAAAAATAATTCATAAAAATCCAAATAACGTCACAGATCTTCATTGTAAAGGGTTGAAACACTGTTTCCCTGCTTGTTCAATGAACCATAAACAATGAATGAACATGCACCCGTGGAACGGTCGTTAAAACACTAACAGCTTACAGACGGTAGGCAATTAAGGTCACAGTTATGAAAACTTACGACACTAAAAAGGCCTTTCTACTGACTCTGAAAGACACCAAAAGAAAGATGCCCAGGGTCCCTGCTCATCTGCGTGAACGTGCCTTAGGCATGCTGCAAGGAGGCATGAGGACTGCAGATGTGGCCAGGGCAATACATTGCAATGTCTGTACTATGAGACATCTAAGACAGCGCTACAGGGAGACAGCACGGACAGCTGATCATCCTCGCAGTGGCAGACCACGTGTAACAACACCTGCACAGGATCGGTACATCCGAACATCACACCTGCCAGACAGGTACAGGATGGCAACAACAACTGCCCGAGTTACACCAGGAACACACAATCCCTCCATCAGTGCTCAGACTGTCTGCAATGTTTGTTTTTTTTAATTAACCTTTATTTAACCAGGTAGGCAAGTTGAGAACAAGTTCTCATTTACAATTGTGACCTGGCCAAGATAAAGCAAAGCAGTTCGAAACATACAACGACACAGAGTTACACATGGAGTAAAACAAACATACAGTCAATAATACAGTAGAAACAAGTCTATATACGATGTGAGCAAATGAGGTGAGATAAGGGAGGTAAAGGCAAAAAAAGGCCATGGTGGCAAAGTAAATACAATATGGCAAGTAAAACACTGGAATGGTAGATTTGCAATGGAAGAATGTGCAAAGTAGAAATAAAAATAATGAGGTGCCAATGAGCAAAATAAATAAATTAAATACAGTAGGGAAAGAGGTAGTTGTTTGGGCTAAATGATAGGTGGGCTATGTACAGGTGCAGTAATCTGTGAGCTGCTCTGACAATTGGTGCTTAAAGCTAGTGAGGGAGATAAGTGTTTCCAGTTCCAGAGATTTTGTAGTTAGTTCCAGTCATTGGCAGCAGAGAACTGTAAGGAGAGGCGGCCAAAGAAAGAATTGGTTTTGGGGGTGACCAGAGAGATATACATGCTGGAGCGCGTGCTACAGGTGGGTGATGCTATGGTGACCAGCGAGCTGAGATAAGGGGGGACTTTACCTAGCAGGGTCTTGTAGATGACATGGAGCCAGTGGGTATGAAGCGAGGGCCAGCCAACGAGAGCGTACAGTTCACAATGGTGGGTAGTATATGGGGCTATGGTGAAAATGGATGGGACTGTGATAGACTGCATCCAATTTGTTGAGTAGGGTATATTGGAGGCTATTTTGTAAATGACATCGTCAAAGTCGAGGATTGGTAGGATGGTCAGTTTTACGAGGGTATGTTTGGCAGCATGAGTGAAGGATGCTTTGTTGTGAAATAGGAAGCCAATTCTAGATTTAACTTTGGATTGGAGATGTTTGATGTGGGTCTGGAAGGAGAGTTTACAGTCTAACCAGACACCTAGGTATTTGTAGTTGTCCACGTATTCTAAGTCAGAGCCGTCCAGAGTAGTGATGTTGGACAGGCGGGCAGGTGCAGGCAGCGATCGGTTGAAGAGCATGCATATAGTTTTACTTGTATTTAAGAGCAATTGGAGGCCAAGGAAGGAGAATTGTATGGCATTGAATCTTGCCTGGAGGTTAGTTAACACAGTGTCCAAAGAAGGGCCAGAAGTATACAGAATGGTGTCATCTGCGTAGAGGTGGATCAGAGACTCACCAGCAGCAAGAGCGACATCATTGATGTATACAGAGAAGAGAGTCGGTCCAAGAATTGAACCCTGTGGCACCCCCATAGAGACTGCCAGAGGTCCGGACAGCAGACTCTCCGATTTAACACACTGAACTCTATCAGAGAAGTTGTTGGTGAATCAGGCGAGGCAATCATTTGAGAAACCAAGGCTGTCGAGTCTGCCGATGAGGATGTGGTGATTGACAGAGTCGAAAGCCTCGGCCAGATTTATGAATATGGCTGCACAGTAATATTTCTTATCGATGGCGGTTAAGATATCGTTTAGGACCTTGAGCGTGGCTGATGTGCACCCATGACCAGCTCTGAAACCAGATTGCATAGCAGAGAGGGTATGGTGAGATTCGAAATGGTCGGTAATCTGTTTGTTGACTTGGCTTTCGAAGACCTTAGAAAGGCATGGTAGGATAGATATAGGTCTGTAGCCGTTTGGGTCAAGAGTGTCCCCCCCTTTGAAGAGGGGGATGACCGCAGCTGCTTTCCAATCTTTGGGAATCTCGGACGACACGAAAGAGAGGTTGAACAGGCTAGCAATAGGGGTGGCAACAATTTCGGCAGATAATTTTAGAAAGAAAGGGTCCAGATTGTCTAGCCCGGCTGATTTGTAGGGGTCCAGATTTTGCAGCTCTTTCAGAACATCAGCTGACTGGATTTGGGAGAAGGAGAAATGGGGAAGGCTTGGGCGAGTTGCTGTGGGGGGTGCAGTGCTGTTGACCGGGGTAGGGGTAGCCAGGTGGAAAGCATGGCCAGCCGTAGAAAAATGCTTATTGAAATTCTCAATTATAGTGGAAAATAATAATAGGCAATGGGCCGAGAGAGGCTGGGCAGAGGGCTTGTAGGCATCACTGGCAACAACGTCACCTATGGGCACAAACCCATAGTCGCTGGACCAGACAGGACTGGCAAAAATTGCTCTTCACTGACGAGTCTCTCTATATATATATATCATCAGTGTCTCAGTACATCCATCTGCAGTACATAGACCCCCTCCACCTCAGCAGAATGGCTGGGTTGAAGTCTGGCTAGAAAGGGCTTGGCCAGCACAAAAGACACACACGCTCACTACGACACACACAAACACGTGCAAACGCACTTCCACGCACACACACCAGTGTCCCCAGTAGCACATGCTCCTGGCCAGACCCAAAAGAGGTATTTTGTTTTTCAGAGCTCCTGCTTCAGGGACCAATGAGAAAGTAGAGCGGGGAGCCAGATGTGATCAAGTTGCACATGGCAACTGTCAGATCCAATAGAATCTCACGCTGTCAACTCCTGTTCAATCAAACCTCACAGCTCCCGTCTGTCCCCCAGAGAGACAAGGAGTCCTTTAGAGGAAACAAGGTGAGCCCTCCAGTCTATACTAAAGGTCGACCGATTAATCGGAATGGCCGATTAATTAGGGCTGATTTCAAGTTTTCATAACAATCGATAATCGACATTTTTGGAAACCGATTATGGCCGATTACATTGCAATCCACGAGGAGACTGAGTGGCAGGCTGACTACCTGTTATACGAGTGCAGCAAGGAGCCAAGGTAAGTTGCTAGCTAGCATTAAACTTATCTTATAAAAAACAATCTTAACATAATCACTAGTTAACTACACATGGTTGATGATATTACTAGTTTATCTAGCGTGTCCTGCGTTGCATATAATCAATTCGATGCCTGTTAATTTATCATCGAATCACAGCCGGGTGATGATTTAACAAGCACATTCGCGAAAAAAGCACTGTCGTTGCACCAACGTGTACCTAACCATAAACATCAATGCCTTTCTTTAAAATCAATACACAAGTATATATTTTTAAACCTGCATATTTAGTTAAATCGGTCCATATATAGCCTAGATATCGATCTATGAAGAGTGTGTGATCAACGAAAAAAATAGCGTTTTTTAACGTAACGTCATTTTTTTTTATTAAAAAAGTCGACGATAAACTTTCACAAAACACTTCGAAATACTTTTGTAATGCAACTTTAGGTATTAGTAAACGTTAATAAGCGATCGAATTGATTACGAGGCGAAGTATATTCTATAGCTGTCTGGGAATAATGTCCGGGTAAATCTCAACCAAAATATCCGGTCGGATACCTGAAGAAATTGCTTGTCTCTTCTTCATTTGACCAAGAAACAAAGACTAGGCAAATGACAAGACTGTTGACATCGTGTGGAAGCTGTAGGTATTGCAACCTCGACCTCATTTAATCTGGGTCACCTTTAACAAATGTTTGAAGAGGCGCATGGATATTTTTTTCCATTTTCAGTGATCAGATTTTCCTGCACTTTTCGATGAAACGCACGTTCTGTTATAGTCACAGCCGTGATTTAACCAGTTTTAGAAACGTCTGAGTGTTTTCTATCCACACATACTAATCATATGCATATACTATATTCCTGGCATGAGTAGCAGGGCGCTGAAATGTTGCGCGATTTTTAACAAAAAGCTGCGAAAATTCGCAGCCTCCCTATTGCCTGCTAACATGAATTTCTTTTAACTAGGGAAATTGTCACGTCTCTTGCGTTCTGTGCAATCAGAGTCAGGATATATGCAGCAGTTTGGGCCGCCTGGCTCGTTGCGAACTGTGTGAAGACCATTTCTTCCTAACAAAGACCGTAATTAATTTGCCAGAATTTTACATAATTATTACATAACATTGAAGGTTGTGCAATGTAACAGCAATATTTAGACTTAGGGATGCCACCCGTTAGATAAAATACAGAACGATTCCGTATTTCACTGAAAGAATAAATGTTTTTTTTCCGAAATGATAGTTTCCTGATTTGACCATATTAATGACCTAAGGCTTGTATTTCTGTGTGTTATTATATTATAATTAAGTCTATGATTTGATATTTGATAGAGCAGTCTGACTGAGCGGTGGTAGGCAGCAACAGGCTCGTAAGCATTCATTCAAACAACACTTTCCTGCGTTTGCCAGCAGCTCTTCGCTGTGCTTCAAGCATTGCGCTGTTTATGACTTCAAGCCTATCAACTCCAGAGATCAGGCTGGCAATACTATAGTGCCTATAAGAACATCCAATAGTCAAAGGTATATGAAATACAAATGGTATAGAGAAATAGTCCTATAATTCCTATAATAACTACAACCTAAAACGTCTTACCTGGGAATATTGAAGATTCATGTTAAAAGGAACCACCAGCTTTCATATGTTCTCATGTTCTGAGTAAGGAACTTAAATGTTAGCTCTTTACATGGCACATATTGCACTTTTACTTTCTTCTCCAACACTGTGTTTTTGCATTATTTAAACCAAATTGAACATGTTTCATTATTTATTTGAGACTAAATTGATTTTATTGATGTATTATATTAAGTTTAAAATAAAAGGGTTCATTCAGTATTGTTGTAATTTTCATTATTACAAATATGTATATATTTAAAAATCGTCCAATTAATAGGTATTGGCTTTTTTTGGTCCTCCGATAACTGGTATCGGCATTGAAAAATCATAATCGGTCGACATCTAGTCTGTCCTCTAACACAATGCACTCAACAGGCATCACTGGCCCCAGAGAACACAGGCCAAGGTGACAAGGTGAGCCAAACTGAGCCAAGCTAAGGTAAGCCAAGCTAATGAGCGCCAAGCTGAGCCAAGCTAAGGTGAGCCAAGCTGAGCCAAGCTAAGGAGAGCCAAGCTGAGCCAAGCTAAGGTGAGCCAAGCTGAGCCAAGCTAAGGTGAGCCAAACTGAGCCAAGCTAAGGAGAGCCAAGCTGAGCCAAGCTAAGGTGAGCCAAGCTAAGGTGAGCCAAGCTAAAGAGATCCAAGCTGAGCCAAGCTAAGGAGAGCCAAGCTGAGCCAAACTAAGGAGAGCCAAGCTGAGCCAAGCTAAGGAGAGCAATAGGAGCTCTAGCCAATGAGCTTCAGCCACTCACCAGTTGAGTGACAGCTAGCAATATGTACACAGAGCAGAGAGAGACAGCAATGACATGGTGCATGTATCTGCACAAAATGAATTTTTGGGGACCATTTTAGACTCATTTACTTTCAGAACTATTGGCTAAAAAGTTTACAACAGCAGAATCTCTTTAACTGTTACACAGTAGCAGCTCTCTGTGTGCTACAACAGAGAATCTACAGCCACACCTCTACCAACACTGCCGGAAGTTAACAGCTGTATCAGCTAGTACAGAGGATGTCTGTGTTTCTGGGTAATATCAAGTAAAGCATTCCCACTCTTACACTTATACAATCACACACTCTCTGTCACTCTCTATCTCTACCTCTCTCTCTACCTCTCTCTCTATCTCTCTCTACCTCTCTCTCTATCTCTCTCTACCTCTCTCTCTACCTCTCTCTCTACCTCTCTATCTCTCTCTACCTCTCTCTCTCTCTACCTCCCTCCCTCTCTACCTCTCTCTACCTCTCTCTACCTCTCTCTACCTCTCTCTACCTCTCTCCCTACCTCTCTCTACCTCTCTCTACCTCTCTCTACCTCTCTACCTCTCTACCTCTCTCTACCTCTCTCTACCTCTCTCTACCTCTCTCCCTACCTCTCTCTACCTCTCTCTCTCTACCTCTCTACCTCTCTCTACCTCTCTCTCTACTCTCTCTACCTCTCTCTCTACCTCTCTCTCTACCTCTCTCTACCTCTCTCTCTACCTCTCTCTCTATCTCTCTCTACCTCTCTACCTCTCTACCTCTCTCTACCTCTCTCTACCTCTCTACCTCTCTCTCCCTACCTCTCTCTACCTCTCTACCTCTCTCTACCTCTCTCTACCTCTCTCTCTATCTCTCTCTACCTCTCTACCTCTCTCTCTATCTCTCTCTACCTCTCTCTCTATCTCTCTCTACCTCCCTCTCTCTCTCTACCTCTCTCTCTACCTCTCCTCTCTCTACCTCTCTCTACCTCTCTCCTCTCTACCTCTCTCTCTACCTCTCTCTCTCCTCTCTCTCTACCTCCCTCTCTCTCTCTACCTCTCTCTACCTCTCTCTACCTCTCTACCTCTCTCTACCTCTCTCCCTACCTCTCTCTACCTCTCTCTACCTCTCTCTACCTCTCTCCCTACCTCTCTCTACCTCTCTCTCTATCTCTCTCTACCTCTCTCTCTCTACCTCCCTCTCTCTCTCTACCTCTCTCTACCTCTCTCTACCTCTCTACCTCTCTCTACCTCTCTCTACCTCTCTCTACCTCTCTCTCTCCTCTTGTTTCCACATTTTGTTACGTTACAGCCTTATTCTAAAATTGATTAAATAATTTTTCTACACACAATCCCCATAATGACAAAGCAAAAATACATCTTTGCACATTTCTAAAATAAAAACTGAAATATCACATTTACATTAGTTTTCAGTTTTTTGTTGAAGCACCTTCAGCAGCGATTACAACCTCGTGTTTTCTTGGGTATGATACTACCAGCTTAGCACAACTGTATTTGGGGAGTTTCTCTCATTCTTCTCTGCAGATCCTCTAAAGTTCTGACAGGTTGGATGGGGAGCGTCACTACACAGCTATTTTCAGATCGGGTTCAAGTCTGGACTATAGCTGGGCCACTCAAGGATATTCAGAAACTTGTCCTGAAGCCACTCTGCGTTGTCTTGGCTGTGTGCTTAGGGTCATTGTCCTGTTGGAGGGTGAACCTTCGCCCCAGTCTGAGGTCCTGAGCGCTCTGGAACAGGTTTTCATCAAGGATCTCTTTGTACTTTGCTCTGTTCATCTTCCCCTCGATCCTGACTAGTTTCCCAGTCCCTGCTTCTGAAAAGCATCCCCACAGCATGATGCTGCCACCACCATGTGTCACCGTAGGGATGGTGCCAGGTTTCCTCCAGACGTGATGCTTTGCATTCAGGCCAAAGAGTTCAATCTTGGTTTCATCAGACCGGAGAATCTTGTTTCTCATGGTCTGAGAGTCCTTCTTTTGGAAAACTCCAAGGGGGCTGGCATGTGCCTTTTACTGAGGAGTGGATTCTGTCAGGCCACTCTACCATAAAGGCCTGATTGGTGGAGTGCTGCAGAGATGGTTGTCCTTCTGGAAAGTTCTCCCATCTCCATAGAGGAAGTCTGGAGCTCTGTCAGAGTGACCATCGGGTTCTTGGTCACCTCCCAAACCAAGGCCCTTCACTGGTTGCTCAGTTTGGCCGGGCGGCCAGCTCTGGGAAGAGGCCACTGTGTTCCATTTAAGTGGCCACTGTGTTCCATTTAAGAGGCCACACATTTAAGAGGCCACTGTGTTCTTAGGGACATTCAATGCTGAGGAAATGTTTAGGTTCCCTTCCCCAGATCTGTGCCTCAACACAATGCTGTCTCGGATTTCGACCTCAAGGCTTGGTTTTTGCTCTGACATGCACTGTCAACTGTGGGACCTTATATAGACAGGTGTGTTGACTCTACAAGGTGTGGAAAGGGTTCCACAGGGATGCTGGCCCATGTGGACTCTACAAGGTGTTGAAAGGGTTCCACAGGGATGCTGGCCCATGTTGACTCTACAAGGTGTTGAAAGGGTTCCACAGGGATGCTGGCCCATGTGGACTCTACAAGGTGTTGAAAGGGTTCCACAGGGATGCTGGCCCATGTTGACTCTACAAGGTGTTGAAAGGGTTCCACAGGGATGCTGGCCCATGTTGACTCTACAAGGTGTTGAAAGTGTTCCACAGGGATGCTGGCCCATGTTGACTCTACAAGGTGTTGAAAGTGTTCCACAGGGATGCTGGCCCATGTTGACTCTACAAGGTGTTGAAAGTGTTCCACAGGGATGCTGGCCCATGTTGACTCTACAAGGTGTTGAAAGGGTTCCACAGGGATGCTGGCCCATGTGGACTCTACAAGGTGTTGAAAGGGTTCCACAGGGATGCTGGCCCATGTTGACTCTACAAGGTGTGGAAAGGGTTCCACAGGGATGCTGGCCCATGTGGACTCTACAAGGTGTTGAAAGGGTTCCACAGGGATGCTGGCCCATGTTGACTCTACAAGGTGTTGAAAGGGTTCCAGGGATGGGATGCTGGCCCATGTGGACTCTACAAGGTGTTGAAAGGGTTCCACAGGGATGCTGGCCCATGTTGACTCTACAAGGTGTTGAAAGGGTTCCACAGGGATGCTGGCCCATGTGGACTCTACAAGGTGTTGAAAGGGTTCCACAGGGATGCTGGCCCATGTTGACTCTACAAGGTGTTGAAAGGGTTCCACAGGGATGCTGGCCCATGTGGACTCTACAAGGTGTTGAAAGCGTTCCACAGGGATGCTGGCCCATGTTGACTCCAATGCTTCCCACAGTCGTGTCCAGTTGGCTGGATGTCCTTTGGGTTGTGGACTATTCTTGATACACACGGGAAACTGTTGGGTGTGAAAAACCCAGAAGCGTTGCAGTTCTTGACACAAACCGGTGTGGCGGACGCACACTACACTCTTAGAAAAAAGGGTTCCAAAGAGGTCCTTCAGCTGTCCCCACAGGAGAACCCTTTTTGGTTATAGGTAGAACCCTTTTGGGTTCCATGTAGAACCCTTAGTGGAAAGGGTTCTAGATAGCACCTCAGAATGGTCTACCATACCCCGTTCAAAGGCACTTCAATCTTTTGACTACCCCTGTCACCCTCTGAATAGCACACATCCATGTCTCCAGTGTTTCAAGGCTTGAAAGTCCTTCTTTAACATGTCTCCTCCTCTTCATCTACACTGATTGAAGTGGTTTTAACAAGTGACATCAATAAGGGATCACAGTGTTCACCTGGAATCACCTGGTCAGTCTATGCCATGGAAAGAGCAGGTGTTCTTAATGTTTTGTAGACTCAGTGTCCACTTACACCAAGTCCCAGGACCCCTGTGGCTTCAAAGCAACAGAAGCTTCACTTGTCAAAACAGAATAAGAAAAGGGAGGAGGGGGCTGGGCTGGTGTGAGTCTAGTGCTAAACCTACCTCTCTTATATGAGAAGTGGAGAGAGACAGAGGGGGGGGGTAGGGAGAGAGAGAGAGAGATACGGAGAAATATAGGTTTCATTGGCAAAAGACAGAGAGAGAGAGAGACAGAGAGAGAGAGAGAGAGAGAGAGACAGAGACAGAGAGAGAGAGACAGACCGAGACTAAGAGAGAGAGAGAGACAGAGAGACAGAGAGAGACAGAGACAGAGACAGAGAGAGAGAGAGAGAGATATTATATATTCACTTTGTATGTTGTCTACCTCACTTGCTTTGGCAATGTTAACACATGTTTCCCATGCCAATAAAGCCCTTGAATTGAATTGAATTGAATTGAGAGAGAGAGAGAGAGAAATAAATAAATAACAGAAAAAACACTAGCAGGTTCCCCGTGAGCTGGCCCAGTAGGGAGGGAAGGAGGGAGGAGGTCAGAGCTGGTACTGGTTCTAAACAATACTGATCACACCGCATAGAACTGGAGCCAAAAGAACCCAGAGGCAGACCCAGCCAGTCCTGAATACACACACACACACACACGCAAACACACACACAAACACACACATACATACAAACACACAGACATACAAACACACACACAAACACACACGCGCCAAAAAATGACAGCCTTCCTCCACTACCAGGCCAGCTGCCAAAGACAGCAGAGAGGAGAGCCCCCCCAGGCCCAGATGCAGCGCGGCCCAGTGACAGGGAGCGTGTCTGGGATTCAGAGAGTCTCTCTTCCCCCTCTTGGAATGGAGCTCTGGAGCTCTGCTCAGCCTCTAGGCGTCACAGTTAGGATGCCAGCAAGCATAACGGGGAATTTGTAAATGACTCGGAGGACTGTGTGTGTGTGTGTGTGTGTGTGTGTGTGTGTGTGTGTGTGTGTGTGTGTGTGTGTGTGTGTGTGTGTGTGTGTGTGTGTGTGTGTGTGTATGTGTGTGTGTGTGTGTGTGTGTGTCAGTGAGATAAATAGGCTACATGGCCCATTAAGAGACCTCTCTTTGATACTTAAAGTAATCAAGGAGCCAAACAAGCACCATGGAAGCTGAACGATCAAAACACACACACACACACACACACACACACACACACACACACACACACACACACACACACACACACACACACACACACACACACAGAGAGAGAAAGAATTAACAACAAAAAACAGAGCAAACTAGAATGCTATTTGGCCCTAAACAGATAATACAGAGTGGCAGAATACCTGACCAATGACTGACCCAAAATTAAGGAAAGCTTTGACTATGTACAGACTCAGTGAGTATAGCCTTGCTATTGAGAAAGGCCCCCGCAGGCAGACATGGCTCTCAAGAGAAGACAGGCTATGTGCTCACTGCCCACAGGTGGAAACTGAGCTGCAGTTCTAACCTCCAGACAAATGTATGACCATAGAGACACATATTTCCCTCAGATTACACAGATCCACAAAGAATTTGAAAACAAACCCGAGTTTGATAAACTCCCATATCTACTGGGTGAAATACCACAGTGTGCCATCACAGCAGCAATATTTGTGACCTGTTGCCACAAGAAAAGAGCAACCAGTGAAGAACAAACACCATTGTAAATACAACCCATATTTATGATTATTTATTTTCCATTTTGTACTTGAACTATTTGTACATCGTTACAACACAACACTGTACTGTATATAGACATAATATGACATTTGAAATGTCTTTATTCTCTTGGAACTTCTGTGAGTGTAATGTTTACTGTTCATTTTTATTGTTTATTTCACTTTATATATTCACTTTTGTATATTATCTACCTCACTTGCTTTGGCAATGTTAACATATGTTTCCCATGCCAATAAAGCCCCTTGAATTGAATTGAGAGAGAGAGAGAGAGAGAGAGAGAGAGAGAGAGAGAGAGAGAGAGAGAGAGAGAGAGAGAGAGAGAGAGAGAGAAGCTCTCTGATGTGTCCATCACCCCATAATTTACTGAAGACAAAGGTTGTATGTGGTGTATGTGTTTGTACATGCGCATGTGTGTCTGTGTGTGTGTGTGTGTGTGTGTGTGTGTGTGTGTGTGTGTGTGTGTGTGTAGATGCATGTGTGTGTGTGTGTGTGTGTGTAGATGCATGTGTGTGTGTGTGTGTGTGTGTGTGTGTGTGTGTGTGTGTGTGTGTGTGTGTGTGTGTGTGTGTGTGTGTGTGTGTGTGTGTGTGTGTGTGTGTGTGTGTGTGTGTGTGTGTGTGTGTGTGTGTGTGTGTGTGTGTGTACCTCTGATACTTCCATCACACCATCATTTTCTAAAGAGAGAGGTTGCAGGTGGTGGGTCAATAAATGGTAGGTTGTGATTGGTTAGATTTGAGGTCAGCATGGCTGCCAGTCTCACTCTCAGAGAGGAACACAATGTCAAGATGGGTTGGTAACAACAATGTTTTTCACAGAAAACAAGCCCTGATATGGAAAAAACATGAGCCTCTTGTCTCTCTCTCTCTCTCTCTCTCTCTCTCTCTCTCTCTCTCTCTCTCTCTCTCTCTCTCTCTCTCTCTCTCTCTCTCGCTCTCTCTCTCGCTCTCTCTCTCTCGCTCTCTCTCTCCTCTCTCATTTTATTTTTATTCTCAACACAAGAATACACTCTGGTGTCCCCAGGAGAGGGCTGGGCGGTATCTGAATGAAAGTAGAGAAACTCTTCTCTCTCTCTCTCTCTCTCTCTCTCTCTCTCTCTCTCTCTCTCTCTCTCTCTCTCTCTCTCTCTCTGTGTCTTTCTCTCTTCTAGGCTTCACATCACATTGTGCTACAAAGAGCTTTGTTTCTCTCCCCACTCATGTTTCCTTCAGTATCTTTTGAGTTGTTTAATGGTTTACACAGCAGAGCCTTGGGGGTTTCAAACACGCTGCTGCCTGCTGTAATAACACCACCCTCCTCCATCCTTCCACTTAACCTACAGGACGGACAGAATGATGGATGAATGGTAATAAGTGTACTGTTTCCAAATTCTACTTAAAGTGGTGTTTTGATGCTGTGGTGATCACACATCACAGACACATGCAAACACTCAAGCACCCATGCAGATTCACAGACACAAACACTCAAGCACCCATGCAGATTCACAGACACAAACACTCAAGCACCCATGCAGATTCACAGACACAAACACTCAAGCACCCATGCAGATTCACAGACACAAACACTCAAGCACCCATGCAGATTCACAGACACAAACACTCAAGCACCCATGCAGATTCACAGACACAAACACTCAAGCACCCATGCAGATTCACAGACACAAACACTCAAGCACCCATGCAGATTCACAGACACAAACACTTTGCACTCCTATAACAAATATGACAATGTTGTATGAGGGCACAGTCAGTCAAGTGTTCCCTCTCCAATCTCTCTCCCCTATCCCCTCTCCTATCTCTCTCCCCCTATCCCCTCTCCTATCTATCTCCCCCTATCCCTCTCCAATCTCTCTCCCCTATCCCCTCTCCAATCTCTCTCCCTTATCCCTCTCCTATCTCTCTCCCCCCATCCCCTCTCCTATCTCTCTCCCCCAATCCCCTCTCCAATCTCTCTCCCCTATCCCTCTCCTATCTCTCTCCCCCTATCCCCTCTCCAATCTCTCTCCCCTATCCCTCTCCAATCTCTCTCCCCTTATCCCTCTCCTATCTCTCTCCCCTATCCCCTCTCCTATCTCTCTCCCCTATCCCTCTCCAATCTCTCTCCCCTATCCCTCTCCTATCTCTCTCCCCTATCCCCTCTCCAATCTCTCTCCCCTATCCCCTCTCAATCTCTCTCCCCTATCCCCTCTCCAATCTCTCTCCCCCATCCCCTCTCCAATCTCTCCCTTATCCCTCTCCTATCTCTCTCCCCTATCCCTCTCCTATCTCTCTCCCCCTATCCCTCTCCAATCTCTCTCCCCTATCCCTCTCAATCTCTCTCCCCTATCCCCTCTCCAATCTCTCTCCCCTATCCCCTCTCCAATCTCTCTCCCCTATCCCTCTCCAATCTCTCTCCCCCTATCCCCTCTCCAAACACTCTCCCCTATCCCATCTCTCTCCCCTTCTCCACATCCCTCTCCTATCTCTCTCCCCCTATCCCCTCTCCAATCTCTCTCCCCCTATCCCCTCTCCTATCTCTCCCCCTATCCCCTCTCCTATCTCTCCCCCTATCCCCTCTCCTATCTCTCTCCCCTTATCCCTCTCCTATCTCTCTCCCCTATCCCCTCTCCAATCTCTCTCCCCTATCCCCTCTCCAATCTCTCTCCCTTATCCCTCTCCTATCTCTCTCCCCTATCCCTCTCCTATCTCTCCCCTATCCCCTCTCCAATCTCTCTCCCCTTATCCCTCTCCAATCTCTCCCCCTATCCCCTCTCCAATCTCTCTCCCCTTATCCCTCTCCTATCTCTCTCCCCCTATCCCCTCTCCTATCTCTCTCTCCCTATCCCCTCTCCTATCTCTCTCCCGCTATCCTTCTCCTATCTCTGTCCCCCTATCCCTCTCCTATCTCTCTCCCCTTATCCCTCTCCTCACCCCCTATCCTATCTCTCTCCGCTCCATCTTCTATCTCTCCCCTTATCACTCTCCTATCGCTCTCCTATCTCCCTCCTCTCCCCTCCTATCTCTCTCTTATCTCTCTCCTATCCCTCTCCTCTTCTTTCCCATCCCTCTACCTCTCTTCCTCTCCTCTCCCATCCCTCTACCTCTCTCCTCTTCCTCTCCTCTCCTCTTCTATCCCTCTCCTCTTCTCTCCCATCCCTCTACCTCTCCTAAACCATAGCTTGGAAGATTGATTAGACTGTTTACCGACTGACTTAATATGGTGTTGTTGTTGAGAGAATTTAAGTCTCGCCTCCAGCATATATATTTATCTCTCTCTCTCTCCTTCCCTTCTCCTCCTCCCTACTTCCTTCCTTCTCCTCCCCCTACTTCCTTCCTTCTCCTCCCCTCCTACTTCCTTCCTTCTCCTCCCCCCTACTTCCTTCCTTCTCCTCCTCCTCCCTACTTCCTTCCTTCTCCTCCCCCTACTTCCTTCCTTCTCCTCCTTCCTTCCTTCTCCTCCCGTTTCCTCCTCCCTACATCCCTCCTCCCTCCTCATCCTCCCTACTTCCCTCATTCTCCTCCTCCCTTCTCCTCCTTCCTTCTCCTCCTCCCTCTTCCCTCCTCCTCCTCCCTACTTCCTTCCTTCTCCTCCTTCCTTCTCCTCCCTTTTCCTCCTCCCTTCTTCCCTCCTTCTCCTCCTCCTCCCTTCTTCCCTCCTTCTACTCCTCCCTCCTCATCCTCCCTACTTCCCTCATTCTCCTCCTCCCTCCTCCTCCCTACTTCCCTCCTTCTCCTCCATTCTTCCCTCCTCCTCCTCCTCCCTTCTTCCCTCCTTCTTCCCTCCTTCTCCTCCTCCCTTCTTCCCTCCTTCTCCTCCCTTCTTCCCTCCTCCTCCTCCTCCCTTCTTCCCTCCTCCTCCTCCTCCCTTCTTCCCTCCTTCCTTCCCTCCTCCTCCTCCTCCCTTCTTCCCTCCTTCTCCTCCCTTCTTCCCTCCTTCTCCTCCTCCCTTCTTCCCTCCTTCTCCTCCCTTCTTCCCTCCTTCTCTCCTCCCTTCTTCCCTCTTTCTTCTCCTCCCTTCTTCCCTCCTTTTCCTCCCTTCTTCCCTCCTCCTCCTCCCTTCTTCCCTCCTTCTCCTCCCTTCTTCCCTCCTTCTCCTCCTCCTTTCTTCCCTCCTTCTTCTCCTCCCTTCTTCCCTCCTTCTTCTCCTCCCTTCTTCCCTCCTTTTCCTCCCTTCTTCCCTCCTTTTCCTCCCTTCTTCCCTCCTTCTCCTCCTCCCTTCTTCCCTCCTTCTCCTCCATTCTTCCCTCCTCCTCCTCCTCCCTTCTTCCCTCCTTCTCCTCCCTTCTTCCCTCCTTCTCCTCCTCCTTTCCTCCCTCCTTCTTCTCCTCCCTTCTTCCCTCCTTATTCTCCTCCCTTCTTCCCTCCTTCTCCTCCCTTCTTCCCTCCTTCTTCTCCTCCCTTCTTCCCTGCTTCTTCTCCTCCCTTCTTCCCTGCTTCTTCTCCTCCCTTCTTCCCTCCCTCTCCTCCCTTCTTCCCTCCCTCTCCTCCCTTCTTCCCTCCTTCTCCTCCCTTCTTCCCTCCTCCCTTCTTCCCTCCTCCTCCTCCCTCCTTCTCTCCTTCTCCTCCTCCTTGAGTTCTTTTATTGACAGTGAAGTATAGCACTGTGAAATTCTGAAACATGTCAGACCGTGATGTTAGCTTCACCCATCAGTGTCCCAAATGGCACTCTATTCCCTACATAGTGCACTATTTTTGGGACCCATAGGGTAGTGCACTAGATAGGGAACAGGATGCCATTTGGAACAGGCCCACATCCAGCTCTTAGATACGTTACCTCCAGACAGACAGACAGACAGACAGACTGAACCCATGTACACACAGACTGAACCCATGCACACACAGACTGAACCCATGTACACACAGACTGAACCCATGTACACACAGACTGAACCCATGTACACACAGACTGAACCCATGTACACACAGACTGAACCTATGTACACACAGACCCTTTCATTCGACCAGACATCTGGCAGGGAGAAGAATATGCCACACACTACAGAACTACAGAACTACAAATGTCTGGAACTACAGAACTACGGAACTACAGATGTCTGGAACTACAGATGTCTGGAACTACAGATCTCTGGAACTACAGAGGTACCATAGCTCCTTAGTTCCGTACCTCTGTAGTTCCGTACCTCTGTAGTTCCGTACCTCTGTAGGTCCGTACCTCTGTAGGTCCGTACCTCTGTAGGTCCGTACCTCTGTAGTTCCGTACCTCTGTAGCTCCGTACCTCTGTCGCTCCGTACCTCTGTAGCTCCGTACCTCTGTAGCTCCGTACCTCTGTAGCTCCGTACCTCTGTAGGTCCGTACCTCTGTAGTTCCGTACCTCTGTAGGTCCGTACCTCTGTAGGTCCGTACCTCTGTAGTTACGTACCTCTGTAGTTCCGTACCTCTGTAGGTCCGTACCTCTGTAGATCGGTACCTCTGTAGGTCTGTACCTCTGTAGGTCCGTACCTCTGTAGTTACGTACCTCTGTAGTTCCGTACCTCTGTAGCTACGTACCTCTGTAGTTACGTACCTCTGTAGTTACGTACCTCTGTAGTTACGTACCTCTGTAGGTCCGTACCTCTGTAGTTCGGAACCTCTGTAGGTCCGTACCTCTGTAGTTCGGTACCTCTGTAGGTCTGTACCTCTGTAGGTCCGTACCTCTGTAGTTACGTACCTCTGTAGTTACGTACCTCTGTAGGTCCGTACCTCTGTAGTTCGGTACCTCTGTAGGTCCGTACCTCTGTAGTTCGGTACCTCTGTAGGTCTGTACCTCTGTAGGTCCGTACCTCCTTAGGTCCGTACCTCTGTAGTTCGGTACCTCTGTAGGTCCGTACCTCTGTAGGTCCGTACCTCTGTAGGTCCGTACCTCTGTAGTTCCGTACCTCTGTAGGTCCGTACCTCTGTAGCTCCGTACCTCTGGAGCTCCGTCTCCGTACCTCTGTAGCTCCGTACCTCTGTAGGTCCGTACCTCTGTAGTTCGGTACCTCTGTAGTTACGTACCTCTGTAGGTCCATACCTCTGTAGTTCGGTACCTCTGTAGGTCTGTACCTCTGTAGTTCCGTACCTCTGTAGTTCCGTACCTCTGTAGTGCCGTACCTCTGTAGTTACGTACCTCTGTAGGTCCGTACCTCTGTAGGTCTGTACCTCTGTACGTCCGTACCTCTGTAGTTACGTACCTCTGTAGTTACGTACCTCTGTAGTTCGGTACCTCTGTAGGTCTGTACCTCTGTAGTTCCGTACCTCTGTAGTTCCGTACCTCTGTAGTGCCGTACCTCTGTAGTTACGTACCTCTGTAGGTCTGTACCTCTGTAGGTCTGTACCTCTGTACGTCCGTACCTCTGTAGTTACGTACCTCTGTAGTTACGTACCTCTGTAGGTCCGTACCTCTGTAGTTCGGTACCTCTGTAGGTCTGTACCTCTGTAGTTCCGTACCTCTGTAGCTCCGTACCTCTGTAGCTCCGTACCTCTGTAGGTCCGTACCTCTGTAGGTCCGTACCTCTGTAGGTCCGTACCTCTGTAGTTCCGTACCTCTGTAGTTACGTACCTCTGTAGTTACGTACCTCTGTAGTTACGTACCTCTGTAGTTACGTACCTCTGTAGGTCTGTACCTCTGTAGTTCGGTACCTCTGTAGGTCTGTACCTCTGTAGGTCCGTACCTCTGTAGTTACGTACCTCTGTAGTTACGTACCTCTGTAGGTCCGTACCTCTGTAGTTCGGTACCTCTGTAGGTCCGTACCTCTGTAGTTCGGTACCTCTGTAGGTCCGTACCTCTGTAGGTCCGTACCTCCTTAGGTCCGTACCTCTGTAGTTCGGTACCTCTGTAGGTCCGTACCTCTGTAGGTCCGTACCTCTGTAGGTCCGTACCTCTGTAGTTCCGTACCTCTGTAGGTCCGTACCTCTGTAGCTCCGTACCTCTGGAGCTCCGTACCTCTGTAGCTCCGTACCTCTGTAGCTCCGTACCTCTGTAGGTCCGTACCTCTGTAGTTCGGTACCTCTGTAGTTACGTACCTCTGTAGGTCCGTACCTCTGTAGTTCGGTACCTCTGTAGGTCTGTACCTCTGTAGTTCCGTACCTCTGTAGTTCCGTACCTCTGTAGTTCCGTACCTCTGTAGTTACGTACCTCTGTAGGTCCGTACCTCTGTAGCTCGGTACCTCTGTAGGTCCGTACCTCTGTAGTTCGGTACCTCTGTAGGTCTGTACCTCTGTAGGTCCGTACCTCTGTAGTTACGTACCTCTGTAGTTACGTACCTCTGTAGGTCCGTACCTCTGTAGTTCGGTACCTCTGTAGGTCTGTACCTCTGTAGTTCCGTACCTCTGTAGCTCCGTACCTCTGTAGCTCCGTACCTCTGTAGATCCGTACCTCTGTAGGTCCGTACCTCTGTAGGTCCGTACCTCTGTAGTTCCGTACCTCTGTAGTTCCGTACCTCTGTAGTTCCGTACCTCTGTAGTTACGTACCTCTGTAGTTACGTACCTCTGTAGTTACGTACCTCTGTAGGTCCGTACCTCTGTAGGTCCGTACCTCTGTAGTTACGTACCTCTGTAGTTACGTACCTCTGTAGTTACGTACCTCTGTAGTTCCGTACCTCTGTAGTTCCGTACCTCTGTAGATCCGTACCTCTGTAGTTCCGTACCTCTGTAGGTCCGTACCTCTGTAGATCCGTACCTCTGTAGTTACGTACCTCTGTAGTTACGTACCTCTGTAGTTCCAGGTCTGGCCTGCTCCGTCTATCCTAAATAGCTTTCCTCATGCTGAACTCACCTGTCTCCGTGCTGCTTGGGGCCCTGAATCTAACTAAGACCTGTGAGCCAGCAGTCAGAAGACAGGGATGTCACCGTGTGTGTTGGCATCTGTCACTTCCTCTACTGTGCTGTAAAACACATCTGGGAATGAGTGGCTAGAGCAGGGACTGTACCTGTGGGCATAGTCTACTGTCTGTGTGTGTGTGTGTGTGTGTGTGTGTGTGTGTGTGTGTGTGTGTGTGTGTGTGTGTGTGTGTGTGTGTGTGTGTGTGTGTGTATGTGTGTGTATGTGTGTGTGTGTATGTGTATGTGTGTGTGTGTGTGTGTGTGTGTGTGTGTGTGTGTGTGTGTGTGTGTGTGTGTGTGTATGTGTGTGTATGTGTGTATGTGTATGTGTGTGTGTGTGTGTGTGTGTGTGTAGTGGACATTATGTGCTGTGTTTCTGGAGGGTAAACGCCTCTTTGTTGTCTAGAGTTTATACATGATTATATTTTCTTTTGACTGTGGAATCCTTCATGCATTGATTGTCTGTGTGCGTGCGTGTGTGTGTGTGTGCGTGCGTGTGTATTTCTCTGTAGTATTTCTGTCACTGGCTTCACAGATGTATGAATTATTATCCTGCTCTGGCATCAGACCGGGGAGGTTTAATCACACAAGGATTTAGCAGAGAGTTTTAAACAAATGTCTTTTTGTAAGCATGGCGGATTATCAGAAGATTTACAGATTGGGGAAGGCTGACAGCTGTCAAACCCCATACTAACGTACGGTGGTAAAATTATATCAGCCGTGAGCTGGCAGAATGTCAACGCCTCCTGCTATCTAGATTACAGCTCGGTACTACACAACATGAACACAAACACCTCGCAACACACACACGCACATGAGAGGTGTCTATATGAGAGGTGTCTAAATGAGAGGTGTCTAAATGAGAGGTGTCTAAATGAGAGGTGTCTATATGAGAGGTGTCTATATGAGAGGTGTCTATATGAGAGGTGTCTATATGAGAGGTGTCTATATGAGAGGTGTAAATGAGAGGTGTAAATAAGAGGTATAAATGAGAGGTGTAAATGAGAGGTGTAAATGAGAGGTGTCTAAATGAGAGGTGTAAATGAGAGGTGTAAATAAGAGGTATAAATGAGAGGTGTCTATATGAGAGGTGTAAATGAGAGGTGTAAATGAGAGGTGTAAATGAGAGGTGTCTATATGAGAGGTGTAAATGAGAGGTGTCTAAATGAGAGGTGTAAATGAGAGGTGTAAATGAGAGGTGTAAATGAGAGGTGTAAATAAGAGGTATAAATGAGAGGTGTCTATATGAGAGGTGTAAATGAGAGGTGTAAATGAGAGGTGTAAATGAGAGGTGTCTAAATGAGAGGTGTAAATGAGAGGTGTAAATGAGAGGTGTAAATAAGAGGTGTAAATGAGAGGTGTAAATAAGAGGTCTAAATGAGAGGTGTCTAAATGAGAGGTGTCTAAATGAGAGGTGTCTATATGAGAGGTGCCTATATGAGAGGTGTCTATATGAGAGGTGTCTATATGAGAGGTGCCTATATGAGAGGTGTCTATATGAGAGGTGCCTATATGAGAGGTGTCTATATGAGAGGTGTCTAAATGAGAGGTGTCTATATGAGAGGTGTCTATATGAGAGGTGTCTAAATGAGAGGTGTCTATATGAGAGGTGCCTATATGAGAGGTGTCTATATGAGAGGTGTCTAAATGAGAGGTGTCTATATGAGAGGTGTCTATATGAGAGGTGTCTATATGAGAGGTGTCTATATGAGAGGTGTCTATATGAGAGGTGTCTATATGAGAGGTGTCTATATGAGAGGTGTCTATATGAGCACTGTCTATATGAGAGGTGTCTATATGAGAGGTGTCTATATGAGAGGTGTCTATATGAGAGGTGCCTATATGAGAGGTGTCTATATGAGAGGTATCTATATGAGAGGTGTATAAATGAATATACCACGGTCTGCAGAGGTGTCTAAATGAATATACCACGGTCTGCAGAGAGGTGTCTAAATGAATATACCACGGTCTGCAGAGAGGTGTCTAAATGAATATACCACGGTCTGCAGAGAGGTGTCTAAATGAATATACCACGGTCTGCAGAGAGGTGTCTAAATGAATATACCACGGTCTGCAGAGAGGTGTCTAAATGAATATACCACAGTCTGCAGAGAGGTGTCTAAATTAATATACCACAACACTGTTCTATAGCTCCTCTCTCCTTCACAACACTGTCCTACTGCTCCTCTCTCCTTCACAACACTGTCCTACTGCTCCTCTCTCCTTCACAACACTGTCCTACTGCTCCTCTCTCCTTCACAACACTGTCCTACTGCTCCTCTCTCCTTCACAACACTGTCCTACTGCTCCTCTCTCCTTCACAACACTGTCCTACCTCCTCTCTCCTTCACTACACTGTCGTACTGCTCCTCTCTCCTTCACAACACTGTCCTACCTCCTCTCTCCTTCACAGCACTGTCCTACTGTCCTCTCTCCTTCACAACACTGTCCTACCTCCTCTCTCCTTCACAACACTGTCCTACTGCTCCTCGCTCCTTCACAACACTGTCCTACTGCTCCTCTCTCCTTCACAACACTGTCCTACTGCTCCTCTCTCCTTCACAACACTGTCCTACCTCCTCTCTCCTTCACTACACTGTCGTACTGCTCCTCTCTCCTTCACAACACTGTCCTACCTCCTCTCTCCTTCACAACACTGTCCTACTGCTCCTCTCTCCTTCACAACACTGTCCTACTGCTCCTCTCTCCTTCACAACACTGTCCTACCTCCTCGCTCCTTCACTACACTGTCGTACTGCTCCTCTCTCCTTCACAACACTGTCCTACCTCCTCTCTCCTTCACAACACTGTCCTACCTCCTCTCTCCTTCACAACACTGTCCTACTGCTCCTCTCTCTCTCCACTGTCCTTCCTCTCTCCTTCACAACACTGTCCTACCTCCCTCTCTCCTTCACTACACTGTCGTACTGCTCCTCTCTCCTTCACAACACTGTCCTACCTCCTCTCTCCTTCACAGCACTGTCCTACTGTCCTCTCTCCTTCACAACACTGTCCTACCTCCTCTCTCCTTCACAACACTGTCCTACTGCTCCTCGCTCCTTCACAACACTGTCCTACTGCTCCTCTCTCCTTCACAACACTGTCCTACTGCTCCTCTCTCCTTCACAACACTGTCCTACCTCCTCTCTCCTTCACTACACTGTCGTACTGCTCCTCTCTCCTTCACAACACTGTCCTACCTCCTCTCTCCTTCACAACACTGTCCTACTGCTCCTCTCTCCTTCACAACACTGTCCTACTGCTCCTCTCTCCTTCACAACACTGTCCTACTGCTCCTCTCTCCTTCACAACACTGTCCTACTGCTCCTCTCTCCTTCACAACACTGTCCTACTGCTCCTCTCTCCTTCACAGCACTGTCCTACTGTCCTCTCTCCTTCACAACACTGTCCTACTGCTCCTCGCTCCTTCACAACACTGTCCTACCTCCTCTCTCCTTTACTACACTGTCCTACTGCTCCTCTCTCCTTCACAGCACTGTCCTACTGTCCTCTCTCCTTCACAACACTGTCCTACTGCTCCTCGCTCCTTCACAACACTGTCCTACTGCTCCTCTCTCCTTCACAACACTGTTCTACTGTCCTCTCTCCTTCACTACACTGTCGTACTGCTCCTCTCTCCTTCACAACACTGTCCTACTGCTCCTCTCTCCTTCACAACACTGTCCTACTGCTCCTCTCTCCTTCACAACACTGTCCTACTGCTCCTCGCTCCTTCACAACACTGTCCTACTGCTCCTCGCTCCTTCACAACACTGTCCTACTGCTCCTCTCTCCTTCACAACATTGTCCTACCTCCTCTCTCCTTCACAACACTGTCGTACTGCTCCTCTCTCCTTCACAACACTGTCCTACTGCTCCTCTCTTCTTCACAACACTGTCCTACTGCTCCTCTCTCCTTCACAACACTGTCCTACTGCTCCTCTCTCCTTCACAACACTGTCCTACCTCCTCTCTCCTTCACTACACTGTCGTACTGCTCCTCTCTCCTTCACAACACTGTCCTACTGCTCCTCTCTTCTTCACAACACTGTCGTACTGCTCCTCTCTCCTTCACAACACTGTCCTACTGTCCTCTCTCCTTCACAACACTGTCCTACTGCTCCTCTCTCCTTCACAACACTGTCCTACTGCTCCTCTCTCCTTCACAACACTGTCATACTGCTCCTCTCTCCTTCACAACACTGTCCTACTGCTCCTCTCTCCTTCACAACACTGTCCTACTGCTCCTCTCTTCTTCACAACACTGTCCTACTGCTCCTCTCTCCTTCACAACACTGTCATACTGCTCCTCTCTCCTTCACAACACTGTCCTACTGCTCCTCTCTCCTTCACAACACTGTCCTACTGCTCCTCTCCTCTTCACAACACTGTCCTACTGCTCCTCTCTCCTTCACAACACTGTCCTACTGCTCCTCTCTCCTTCACAACACTGTCCTACTGCTCCTCGCTCCTTCACAACACTGTCCTACTGCTCCTCTCTCCTTCACAACACTGTCCTACCTCCTCTCTCCTTCACTACACTGTCCTACTGCTCCTCTCTCCTTCACTACACTGTCGTACTGCTCCTCTCTCCTTCACAACACTGTCCTACCTCCTCTCTCCTTCACAACACTGTCCTACTGCTCCTCGCTCCTTCACAACACTGTCCTACTGCTCCTCTCTCCTTCACAACACTGTCCTACCTCCTCTCTCCTTCACTACACTGTCCTACTGCTCCTCTCTCCTTCACTACACTGTCGTACTGCTCCTCTCTCCTTCACAACACTGTCCTACTGTCCTCTCTCCTTCACTACACTGTCGTACTGCTCCTCTCTCCTTCACAACACTGTTCTACTGTCCTCTCTCCTTCACAACACTGTCCTACTGCTCCTCTCTCCTTCACAACACTGTTGTAGAGCTTCCCTCTGGGAACAACCCAGTACACCTCTCCTTTCCTAAGGGACCTCTGTACCTTTGTGTTTCTCTCATTTCTAGAAACCTCTGAGCCTGCCTCGCCTTGCCTCAATCCCCCCTCGCTCCGCTCTGCTCCCCCAGGGAGAGACGATCACAGACAGGGAGAAGAGAGGATCTGACTGACTGATTGACTGACATAGATAAACACACTACGTCAAACACAAAAACACAAACACAGCCAGTCACACACATGCACTCAGAATTAGTCACACACATGAATGTGCACACACACACATAGACAGTCTCTCTCTCTCTCTCTCTCACACACACACACACACACACACACACACACACACACACACACACACACACACACACACACACACACACACAGTCTGTGCCACTCATTAGTGAGGCATGTCCAGAACCAACAGCCCCCCATGTGGAGATGCCTGCTGCTTCAGAGACACCAGGAGGAGGAGGAGGAGTCCACAGTCCTCTAGCCTCTCAGTCCCTGTCTCAATCAACACCTCCTCCTCCTCCTCCTCTTCTTCCTCCTCCTCCTCTTCGTCCTTCTCATCTTCATCATCACCATCTTTGTCATCCTCTTCTTCTTCCCCCTCCTACTCCTCCTCTTCCTCTTCCTCTTCCTCTTCTTAATCATTATCATCCTCCTTTCATCCCCATCTTTATCCTGGGTTCTGGCTACATGCTTATAGGTTCTATAGTGGAGCTGGGTTCTGGTTAGATGGTTATAGGTTCTATAGTGGAGCTGGGCTCTGGTTAGATGGTTATAGGTTATATTGTGGAGCTGGGCTCTGGCTACATGCTTATAGGTTATATTGTGGAGCTGGGCTCTGGCTACATGCTTATAGGTTCTATTGTGGAGCTGGGCTCTGGCTACATGCTTATAGGTTATTGTCACGTTCTGACCTTTATTTCCTGTGTTTTGTAATTAGTTAGTATGGTCAGGGCGTGAGTTGGGTGGGCAGTCTATGTTTGTTTTTCTATGATTTGAGTATTTCTATGTTTCGGCCTAGTATGGTTCTCAATCAGAGGCAGGTGTCATTAGTTGTCTCTGATTGAGCCTGGGTTTCACTGTGTGTTTGTGGGTGATTGTTCCTGTCTCTGTGTTTGCACCAGATAGGACTGTTTTGAGTTTTCACATTTCTTGTTTTTTGTAGTCAGTTGTTCATGTGTACCTTAACGCATTAAAAAAGAACCATGGACACTTACCACGACGCATATTGGTCCTCAGATCCGTTTCGCCTCTCCTCTTCGGAAGAGGAGGAGGAAATTCATTACAGTTATATTGTGGAGCTGGGCTCTGGTTAGATGGTTATAGGTTATATTGTGGAGCTGGGCTCTGGTTAGATGGTTATAGGTTATATTGTGGAGCTGGGCTCTGGTTACATGGTTATAGGTTATATTGTGGAGCTGGGCTCTGGTTAGATGGTTATAGGTTATATTGTGGAGCTGGGCTCTGGTTAGATGGTTATAGGTTATATTGTGGAGCTGGGCTCTGGTTAGATGGTTATAGGTTATATTGTGGAGCTGGGCTCTGGTTAGATGGTTATAGGTTATATTGTGGAGCTGGGCTCTGGTTAGATGGTTATAGGTTATATTGTGGAGCTGGGCTCTGGTTAGATGGTTATAGGTTATATTGTGGAGCTGGGCTCTGGTTAGATGGTTATAGGTTATATTGTGGAGCTGGGCTCTGGTTAGATGGTTATAGGTTATATTGTGGAGCTGGGCTCTGGTTAGATGGTTATAGGTTATATTGTGGAGCTGGGCTCTGGTTAGATGGTTATAGGTTATATTGTGGAGCTGGGCTCTGGCTACATGCTTATAGGTTATATTGTGGAGCTGGGCTCTGGCTACATGCTTATAGGTTCTATAGTGGAGCTGGGCTCTGGCTACATGCTTATATTTTATATTGTGGAGCTGGGCTCTGGTTAGATGGTTATAGGTCCTATTGTGGAGCTGGGCTCTGGCTACATGCTTATAGGTTCTATTGCGGAGCTGGGCTCTGGTTAGATGGTTATAGGTTCTATAGTGGAGCTGGGCTCTGGTTAGATGGTTATAGGTTCTATAGTGGAGCTGGGCTCTGGTTAGATGGTTATAGATTCTATAGTGGAGCTGGGCTCTGGTTAGATGGTTATAGGTTCTATAGTGGAGCTGGGCTCTGGTTAGATGGTTATAGGTTCTATAGTGGAGCTGGGCTCTGCATAACAAGAGGCTTCCTATAACAATCTATTTTCACACACACACACACACACACACACACACACACACACACACACACACACACACACACACACACACACACAGAGAGATAAGAATGCATGGGAGCCCTTTATAGCTCAATGACAACCTTTTCAGAGACAAATAGGTCCCAATGATTACCGGTATGCTCCTTGTAACACACACACACACACACACAAACACACCGACACCCACACCCACATACACACACACACACACACACACATACACACCCACATACACACACACACACAAGCACACCCACATACACACACAAACACACACACATACACACACACACTCCAGCACTCTGAGCTGTGAGATTGTAAGATGCAGGATGAACTGCCAAGGCCATGTTTTCTAAGGCTACATGGTTGTGTGTTGAACTCAATGGGTTATCAGTTTCCTGCACATGCTTCAAATTCACTGATGTTTTAGAAACAGCCATTCCATTGGATTCTTGAATGAATAACTATGGGAAGTAGGGGTTTGTAAGTTAAAGGTTTTTTTGCTCTGTACCATATCAATACACATTAAGAAGGTGCAATACAGGTGTGGGTAACTCCACAGAATTTGACTCAGATTTGTCACTTTAAAATGAATGCCAAACAACAAAAAACATTGATTTCACTTTAACAAACCATACAATTCTATGCAAAATGACTACTTTGAACAATTTCAAAACAGACATTTTCACAAAACTAATTTACTAAAAGAACTTTGATAAATTGCTAAACAGAATTACGGTAAAATCTCCCTCTGTTTCTTAATGCGACAACATTTTCCAAAAGCTCTGTTAAAGCTCTGTTAAAGCTCTGTTAAAGCTCTGTTTAAAGCTCTGTTTAAAGCTCTGTTAAAGCTCTGTTAAAGCTCTGTTTAAAGCTCTGTTAAAGCTCTGTTAAAGCTCTGTTAAAGCTCTGTTAAAGCTCTGTTTAAAGCTCTGTTAAAGCTCTGTTTAAAGCTCTGTTAAAGCTCTGTTTAAAGCTCTGTTAAAGCTCTGTTAAAGCTCTGTTAAAGCTCTGTTTAAAGCTCTGTTAAAGCTCTGTTAAAGCTCTGTTAAAGCTCTGTTTAAAGCTCTGTTAAAGCTCTGTTAAAGCTCTGTTTAAAGCTCTGTTAAAGCTCTGTTAAAGCTCTGTTAAAGCTCTGTTAAAGCTCTGTTAAAGCTCTGTTTAAAGCTCTGTTAAAGCTCTGTTAAAGCTCTGTTAAAGCTCTGTTAAAGCTCTGTTAAAGCTCTGTTTAAAGCTCTGTTAAAGCTCTGTTAAAGCTCTGTTAAAGCTCTGTTAAAGCTCTGTTTAAAGCTCTGTTAAAGCTCTGTTAAAGCTCTGTTTAAAGCTCTGTTAAAGCTCTGTTAAAGCTCTGTTAAAGCTCTGTTAAAGCTCTGTTAAAGCTCTGTTTAAAGCTCTGTTAAAGCTCTGTTAAAGCTCTGTTAAAGCTCTGTTTAAAGCTCTGTTTAAAGCTCTGTTAAAGCTCTGTTAAAGCTCTGTTACTGGAGGCTCCTGTCTCAGCCTCCAGTATTTATGCTGCAGTAGTTCATGTGTCGGGGGGCTAGGGTCAGTTTGTTATATCTGGAGTACTTCTCCTGTCCTATTCGGTGTCCTGTGTGAATCTAAGTGTGCGTTCTCTAATTCTCTCCTTCTCTCTTTCTTTCTCTCTCTCGGAGGACCTGAGCCCTAGGACCATGCCCCAGGACTACCTGACATGATGACTCCTTGCTGTCCCCAGTCCACCTGGCCATGCTGCTGCTCCAGTTTCAACTGGCCTGGGCCCTAGGACCATGTCCCAGGACTACCTGACATGATGACTCCTTGCTGTCCCCAGTCCACCTGGCCATGCTGCTGCTCCAGTTTCAACTGTTCTGCCTTACTATTATTCAACCATGCTGGTCATTTATGAACATTTGAACATCTTGGCCACGTTCTGTTATAATCTCCACCCGGCACAGCCAGAAGAGGACTGGTCACCCCACATATGCTCTCTCTAATTCTCTCTTTCTTTCTCTCTCTCGGAGGACCTGAGCCCTAGGACCGTGCCCCAGGACTACCTGACATGATGACTCCTTGCTGTCCCCAGTCCACCTGACTGTGCTGCTGCTCCAGTTTCAACTGTTCTGCCTTATTATTATTCGACCATGCTGGTCATTTATGAACATTTGAACATCTTGGTCATGTTCTGTTATAATCTCCACCCGGCACAGCCAGAAGAGGACTGGCCACCCCACATAGCCTGGTTCCTCTCTAGGTTTCTTCCTAGGTTTTGGCCTTTCTAGGGAGTTTTTCCTAGCCACCGTGCTTTTACACCTGCATTGTTTGCTGTTTGGGGTTTTAGGCTGGGTTTCTGTACAGCACTTTGAGATATCAGCTGATGTACGAAGGGCTATATAAGTAAATTTGATTTGATTTGATTTGTTAAGGCTCTGTTAAAATTCTGCTCCAAATGAAGATTCCAAGATGTTTGCAGAAAGAATGTGTGTCAGCTATGAGAAGGAGTTGGATGTTTTTACATGTTTAGTTATTGAACTAAAAGTAGATGAAGTGGATTTACATCCAGTGACTGAATGACGGGAACAGAATGACATCACGGGTCCCTGATCTGTACTACACAGAAATGCATCATTATGGAGGTCCTTCTCTCCACGGTGATGTATCCACAATCGATACACAAAGGTAGAAATATGCAATATCCTTATTTTGCTATTATTCTATACACTGCCTATTACTGTAATGCGCTCTGTCCTCAAACAAGACCGCATTTGGTTGGTCCGGAACAGACCAAATCTGAACCAATCATAGACGTCTATATTTCCCAAGTTTGGACATCACAGTGCAGCACAGTAGAGTACTGAGGGGTTGTCCAGGTTGTTTTCACAGTACAGTACAGTACAGAGGGGTTGTCCAGGTTTTTTTCACAGTACAGTACAGTAGAGAGGGCTTGTCCAGGTTGTTTTCACAGTACTTTACAGTACAGTACAGTACAGTACAGAGGGCTTGTCCAGGTTGTTTTCACAGTACAGTACAGTACAGAGGGCTTGTCCAGGTTTTTTTCACAGTACAGTACAGTAGAGAGGGCTTGTCCAGGTTGTTTTCACAGTACTTTACAGTACAGTACAGTACAGTACAGAGGGCTTGTCCAGGTTGTTTTCACAGTACAGTACAGTAGAGAGGGCTTGTCCAGGTTGTTTTCACAGTACAGTACAGTACAGAGGGGTTGTCCAGGTTGTTTTCACAGTACAGTAGAGTACAGTACAGAGGGCTTGTCCAGGTTGTTTTCACAGTACAGTACAGTACAGTACAGTACAGAGGGGTTGTCCAGGTTGTTTTCACAGTACAGTAGAGTACAGAGGGCTAGCTAGTTAGGGGGGTGCGCACTAATAGTGTTTCAAACGTCACTCGCTCTGAGACTTGGAGTAGTTGTTCCCCTTGGGTAACGCTGCTTCGAGGGTAGCTGTTGTCATTGTGTTCCTGGATCGAGCCCAGGTAGGAGCGAGGAGAGGTACGGAAGCTATACTGTTACACTGGCAATACTAAAGTGCCTATAAGAACATCCAAAGGTATATGAAATACAAATGGTATAGAGAGAAATAGTCCTATAATTCCTATACTAACTACAACCTAAAACTTCTTACCTGGGAATATTGAAGAATCATGTTAAAAGGAACCACCAGCTTACATATGTTCTCATGTTCTGAGCAAGGAACTAAAACGATAGCTTTCTTACATGGCACATATTGCACTTTTACTTTCTTCTCCAGCACTTTGTTTGTGCATTATTTAAACCAAATTGAACACATTTCATTAATTATTTGAGGCTTAATTGATTTTGTATTATATTAAGTTAAAATAAGTGTTAATTCAGTATTGTTGTAATTGTCATTATTATTTTATTTTTTTAATCGGCCGATTAATCGATATCGGCTTTTTTTTGGTCCTCCAATAATCGGTATCGGCGTTGAAAAATCATAAATCGGTCGACCTCTATACAGTACAGTACAGAGGGGATGTCTAGACTGTTTTCACAGTATTACTTTGACCACCAAATGACAGAAAGAACAGAATATCAGTGGAGGGGAGGACAGTAACAGGAGACTCTATCAGCTGAACATAACAGTATGTTAGTGGAGGGGAGGACAGTAACAGGAGACTCTATCAGCTGAACATAACAGTATGTTAGTGGAGGGGAGGACAGTAACAGGAGACTCTATCAGCTGAACATAACAGTATGTTAGTGGAGGGGAGGACAGTAACAGGAGACTCTATCAGCTGAACATAACAGTATGTTAGTGGAGGGGAGGACAGTAACAGGAGACTCTATCAGCTGAACATAACAGTATGTTAGTGGAGGGGAGGACAGTAACAGGAGACTCTATCAGCTGGACAGTAACAGGAGACTCTATCAGCTGAACATAACAGGATGTTAGTGGAGGGGAGGACAGTAACAGGAGACTCTATCAGCTGGACAGTAACAGGAGACTCTATCAGCTGAACATAACAGTATGTTAGTGGAGGGGAGGACAGTAACAGGAGACTCTATCAGCTGAACATAACAGTATGTTAGTGGAGGGGAGGACAGTAACAGGAGACTCTATCAGCTGGACATAACAGTATGTTAGTGGAGGGGAGGACAGTAACAGGAGACTCTATCAGCTGGACAGTAACAGGAGACTCTATCAGCTGAACATAACAGTATGTTAGTGGAGGGGAGGACAGTAACAGGAGACTCTATCAGCTGGACAGTAACAGGAGACTCTATCAGCTGAACATAACAGTATGTTAGTGGAGGGGAGGACAGTAACAGGAGACTCTATCAGCTGGACATAACAGTATGTTAGTGGAGGGGAGGACAGTAACAGGAGACTCTATCAGCTGGACAGTAACAGGAGACTCTATCAGCTGAACATAACAGTATGTTAGTGGAGGGGAGGACAGTAACAGAGGAGACAGTAACAGGAGACTCTATCAGCTGAACATAACAGTATGTTAGTGGAGGGGAGGACAGTAACAGGAGACTCTATCAGCTGGACAGTAACAGGAGACTCTATCAGCTGAACATAACAGTATGTTAGTGGAGGGGAGGACAGTAACAGGAGACTCTATCAGCAGTAACAGGAGACTCTATCAGCTGAACATAACAGTATGTTAGTGGAGGGGAGGACAGTAACAGGAGACTCTATCAGCTGAACATAACAGTATGTTAGTGGAGGGGAGGACAGTAACAGGAGACTCTATCAGCTGAACATAACAGTATGTTAGTGGAGGGGAGGACAGTAACAGGAGACTCTATCAGCTGGACATAACAGTATGTTAGTGGAGGGGAGGACAGTAACAGGAGACTCTATCAGCTGGACAGTAACAGGAGACTCTATCAGCTGGACAGTAACAGTATGTTAGTGGAGGGGAGGACAGTATGTTAGTGGAGGGGAGGACAGTAACAGGAGACTATCAGCTGAACATAACAGGATGTTAGTGGAGGGGAGGACAGTAACAGGAGACTCTATCAGCTGGACAGTAACAGGAGACTCTATCAGCTGAACATAACAGTATGTTAGTGGAGGGGAGGACAGTAACAGGAGACTCTATCAGCTGAACATAACAGTATGTTAGTGGAGGGGAGGACAGTAACAGGAGACTCTATCAGCTGAACATAACAGTATGTTAGTGGAGGGGAGGACAGTAACAGGAGACTCTATCAGCTGAACATAACAGTATGTTAGTGGAGGGGAGGACAGTAACAGGAGACTCTATCAGCTGGACAGTAACAGGAGACTCTATCAGCTGAACATAACAGTATGTTAGTGGAGGGGAGGACAGTAACAGGAGACTCTATCAGCTGGACAGTAACAGGAGACTCTATCAGCTGAACATAACAGTATGTTAGTGGAGGGGAGGACAGTAACAGGAGACTCTATCAGCTGGACAGTAACAGGAGACTCTATCAGCTGAACATAACAGTATGTTAGTGGAGGGGAGGACAGTAACAGGAGACTCTATCAGCTGGACATAACAGTATGTTAGTGGAGGGGAGGACAGTAACAGGAGACTCTATCAGCTGGACAGTAACAGGAGACTCTATCAGCTGAACATAACAGTATGTTAGTGGAGGGGAGGACAGTAACAGGAGACTCTATCAGCTGAACATAACAGTATGTTAGTGGAGGGGAGGACAATAACAGGAGACTCTATCAGCTGGACATAACAGTATGTTAGTGGAGGGGAGGACAGTAACAGGAGACTCTATCAGCTGGACAGTAACAGGAGACTCTATCAGCTGAACATAACAGTATGTTAGTGGAGGGGAGGACAGTAACAGGAGACTATCAGCTGAACATAACAGTATGTTAGTGGAGGGGAGGACAGTAACAGGAGACTCTATCAACTGAACATAACAGTATGTCAGTGGAGGGGAGGACAGTAACAGGAGACTCTATCAGCTGAACATAACAGTATGTTAGTGGAGGGGAGGACAGTAACAGGAGACTCTATCAGCTGAACATAACAGTATGTTAGTGGAGGGGAGGACAGTAACAGGAGACTCTATCAGCTGGACAGTAACAGGAGACTCTATCAGCTGAACATAACAGTATGTTAGTGGAGGGGAGGACAGTAACAGGAGACTCTATCAGCTGAACATAACAGTATGTTAGTGGAGGGGAGGACAGTAACAGGAGACTCTATCAGCTGGACAGTAACAGGAGACTCTATCAGCTGAACATAACAGTATGTTAGTGGAGGGGAGGACAGTAACAGGAGACTCTATCAGCTGGACAGTAACAGGAGACTCTATCAGCTGAACATAACAGTATGTTAGTGGAGGGGAGGACAGTAACAGGAGACTCTATCAGCTGAACATAACAGTATGTTAGTGGAGGGGAGGACAGTAACAGGAGACTCTACTGTGGTGTGTGACTACTATGATTTCCCATTGTAGCCAATTCAATTGCAGTTAATTGAAATGATTCCGTTACAGATTTCGAATCACTTAATCATTCCAAAACAACCTTGATATCAGTAAAAACACTATGACTAACTAATACTCTAGGCTTCTATTTCAGTAAAAACACTATGACTAACTAATACTCTAGGCTTCTATTTCAGTAAAAACACTATGACTAACTAATACTCTAGGCTTCTATATCAGTAAAAACACTATGACTAACTAATACTCCAGGCTTATATATTAGTAAAAACACTATGACTAACTAATACTCTAGGCTTCTATTTCAGTAAAAACACTATGACTAACTAATACTCTAGGCTTCTATATCAGTAAAAACACTATGACTAACTAATACTCTAGGCTTCTATATCAGTAAAAACACTATGACTAACTAATACTCTAGGCTTCTATATCAGTAAAAACACTATGACTAACTAATACTCTAGGCTTCTATATCAGTAACAACACTATGACTAACTAATACTCTAGGCTTCTATATCAGTAAAAACACTATGACTAACTAATACTCTAGGCTTATATATCAGTAAAAACACTATGACTAACTAATACTCCAGGCCGAACTTGACATGTTACTTCTGTGAACGTTCATTATCCTCCTCCATCTTTATGAGGTTGAGGAATAAGAAAATATCTGAAAGACTGTGGGTTTTTGGTGACGGAATTACAAGGCAATGTTTCTTAAACTTACAGAAGGCAAAATAATTTCTCCCAAACTAAATGTAAGTGTAGATATTAGTTGGCAGGGGTCTTTACTTCATCATCATTGTCAATTTATATATTTTTAAAAAATTGTAAGACTCCTTTTCCATCTGTTTAACAAGAAATGAAAGCCTAGGATGGAACATGGTTGAAAAATGCATATATGTCTTCATTTCTAAACAGTATAGACTCTTAGCTTTCATTTGACATCCGATTTGACATGCACCTATGAACTTCACATGTTGGTGCCATCATGACGTGGCCCTTTCTGGGTGTAGACTGTGATTTTCCCCTCTCTCAGTCTCTCCTACACCCAGGTTCTGTTATCTCAGGTCGTAATATCCTGGCGGAGACTCTCTTCCCCTTTTCATGCAGAGAGAGACCAGAGAGTGAACAAAAGATTTCACGTGGCCGAACTCCTAAATCCCCAAAATGGGAAAATGAAACTATATGTCCACTTGTGAGAATGTGGGAAGGGTCCGTGGACACTTAAGGGACAGTTATGTTGAGTGTGTTTCATTTGGTGACCTCACGAGGGACAGGAAACACACATAACTATATCTCTGAATGTGTACATTTCTCAATTATGGTGTTTGCATCTAATTATTGTATAAAATGAATGAGTAAAGATTAAACTATTTATGAAATGATGTAATGTGATGTTAACCTTTCATTTTGAGAGAGTTGTATTCCCTTTAAAGTTTTACAAAGTCATTGGCCCGCCGCTGTGAGCACAGACATGCTCTGGGGTCATGGAACCGCCTTTTCTACTGTTACGAATAAAAGTCCCTCCGAAGAAAATACTCTTCAGACTAAGCAAACCCACAGAATGAGCTGTGATAGCGAAAAGTTAAGACCACACGTACCTCGGTGTAAACTGAGGAGGCACAGGTTTGAGTACAAAACTTAGAAAACTATACCACATGGGAACATTGGCTACACGGCTGGAAATGGTTCAACTCTGAGACTATCGATCCCTACAGAATAAGAACAAATCTTAGATACTAATTACTAGTCTGCAGCTAGAAATGTAAACCTGGGAACTCAGTCAACACCCCCTTCCCACTAACTCAGTCAACACCCCCTTCCCGCTAACTCAGTCAACACCCCCTTCCCGCTAACTCAGTCAACACCCCCTTCCCGCTAACTCAGTCAACACCCCCTTCCCGCTAACTCAGTCAACACCCCCTTCCCGCTAACTCAGTCAACACCCCCTTCCCGCTAACTCAGTCAACACCCCCTTCCCGCTAACTCAGTCAACACCCCCTTCCCGCTAACTCAGTCAACACCCCCTTCCCGCTATCTCAGTCAACACCCCCTTCCCGCTATCTCAGTCAACACCCCCTTCCCGCTATCTCAGTCAACACCCCCTTCCCGCTATCTCAGTCAACACCCCCTTCCCGCTAACTCAGTCAACACCCCCTTCCCACTAACTCAGTCAACACCCCTTCCCACTCAGTCAGTCAACACCCCTTCCCGCTAACTCAGTCAACACCCCCTTCCCGCTAACTCAGTCAACACCCCCTTCCCGCTAATTCAGTCAACACCCCCTTCCCACTAACTCAGTCAACACCCCTTCCCACTAACTCAGTCAACACCCCCTTCCCGCTAACTCAGTCAACACCCCTTCCCGCTATCTCAGTCAACACCCCCTTCCCGCTAACTCAGTCAACACCCCCTTCCCACTAACTCAGTCAACACCCCCTTCCCACTAACTCAGTCAACACCCCTTCCCGCTAACTCAGTCAACACCCCCTTCCCGCTAAATCAGTCAACACCCCTTCCCACTAACTCAGTCAACACCCCCTTCCCACTAACTCAGTCAACACACCCTTCCCACTAACTCAGTCAACACCCCCTTCCCGCTAACTCAGTCAACACCCCCTTCCCACTAACTCAGTCAACACCCCCTTCCCACTAACTCAGTCCACACCCCCTTCGCTGTGTCCACCAAGCCGTCATATCGGTTTAGCCCACTAGGGAACCTCCCCTATCGTTTGTTGGTAACCATATCTACTGTTTGTTTATGCATTTCTGTGATTATTTAGTCAGTTAGTAAATAAATGATTAAGCCAATTGATGTATGGATGATTTATAGTAAAGGCTGGATTCGTACAGATAACCAACAATTTACGACGTTTGGAATGAGACTAACGTGAGGCAAAGAATAATTAATTAATAAGAAGACTAATTGATCAGATATTAAAATATCTGAAGAGTTATATATTCAAAAAATTATAACTTTGTAATCTGAAGATTTTCCATGGTGCCCCAACTTCCTAGTTAATTACATTTACATGATTAGTTTAATCACGTAATAATAATTACATACAATTGATTTGATGAAATAAACCTTCACCTTAATGATGCCAGACACGACAGTGCTCATGGGTCCTTTTACATGGAAATGCCCATATGAATCATATGTCATTCTGCCTATTCAGCCTCAATCTCTCCAAGCCTCAAGCCTCTCCTCTCTCCAACAGTATGTCCTTCGTCTAGCCTTTTTCTTTCCTAGTATGTCTTACTTAGTGGCAAGAATACTGAATACTGATACCTTTAAATGAATCAATAAGAATACTGAAACCGTTAAATGAATCAATAAGAATACTGAATACTGATACCTTTAAATGAATCATTAAGAATACTGAATACTGATACCTGTTAATGAATCAATAAGCTACTGAATACTGATATCTTTACATTAATCAATAAGGCTACTGAATACAGATATCTTTACATTAATCAATAAGGCTACTGAATACAGATATCTTTACATTAATCAATAAGCTACTGAATACAGATTTCTTTACATTAATCAATAAGGCTACTGAATACAGATATCTTTACATTAATCAATAAGGCTACTGAATACTGATATCTTTACATTAATCAATAAGCTACTGAATACAGATATCTTTACATTAATCAATAAGCTACTGAATACAGATATCTTTACATTCATCAATAAGCTACTGAATACAGATATCTTTACATTCATCAATACGCTACTGAATACAGATATCTTTACATTAATCAATAAGACTACTGAATACAGATATCTTTACATTCATCAATAAGCTACTGAATACAGATATATTTACATTAATTAAATGTATTAATAAGTGAGATGCATAATTATTGGTGATTACTGTACAAATCGTTTAAATGAAAAGCTGCACAAAGTGAGATGATTCTCTATATTTTCCAGGCAACTCATAGTATTTTCTACAGTAGGCTATTACTTGGTAGAAAGCATAATCTATTGAATAGCCTATAGATACATTCGAATAAATCAATAACTTTGATCCATAATTATCCCCTTATTGATAGTCACGTAGTCACATTAAGGTAGTTTATATGCAGAAACAGCCTAATAGAAACGTGCGAAATGATCTACCCCACTTTGAACCGTTTTCCACAGTCTTCTATTAAATACCCATTGGATGGGCACCTACAATACACGTTCAGTCTTTTCTCAATGGGAATGGGATGGAATTCATTCTGCAGAACACAAGAGGGTGATTTGACTGGGAAAAAATGTACTTTGAACTTGCTTGGGAGGGTTGTAGGAGCAGGGCTACATTAACTACCGCACAATAATTATACTGCATTTATTTATGTGATCTCTCTATCTGTATCATAGTTAGAAAACAGCTAGGGGAGAGTGACTACTCCAGACCAGAAAATTAAAGCGCACTGTCTAGCTATAACGTTACAATTGAAGAAAGGTCTCGCATTTTGTATACGGCAGCTGTCCAGTTCCCGGAGAATCTAAATGAAGTGGCAGAGCTCACCTCGTCAGGTACCGCTCAAGCCATCTGGTTGTCACCATGGAGAATTAGAAGACAGTTGACAGTTCACTTCTGTCGCCTCTTTTGGTGAGGCTACAACAATATTAAAAAGTAACATTTGTGTGACTGTGAAGTCCTTACCTTGTGCTGCTACGTGGTGGAAACACGTCGCTGACATCAGAATCCAACAGGAGAGCCACTTCAGTCCCGCCGAACCGCCGAGCACCGTCCCTGTCGGCATCCGCGGTATCCCCGTCAAGTCAGCAGAGCGGGGTCGCCGTTTTGGTAACATGTTGCTTGGCAGCCACACACAGCCTCCGGTGAGAGCGAGCGAGTCGGTCCTGCCTCCTAGTCCAGCGACTCCTACTAGTCCTGTGTGGAAGAAGTCTATCGCTCACCGATGTGAATGAGTAAACCGGAGAGGAGAGCTGGTCGGTGAGCGAGGAGCGTGGGGCAGCAGGCGTGCCTTGTGTTGCATGTGGTTGTATAGAACTGGAGCCCCGTGGATAAATCCCGCATGAGCTTGCTAGGCGGAGTCAATTGAAACACTGTTTAATTCCAAATCTATGGAGGGTGTGTGAACATTGAAATCAAATCACTGTACTGAAAATTGTGAATTACAATTAAAAACCTACATCGGTAATAGGCGGGAGTTAAAAACCATCCTCCGATGACCTGTTTATCACCACAATTAAATAGCACCTACATTTAGGCTTTAATGTGTTTGACAAATGATCAAAAACAATTATTAAATAATTCCATGACTGAATAGCGTTGCGCTATTTATGCTGCCCCAAATTGCATTACACAATCTCCAAAAACATGGCCAACAAGTCGCCGAGGGAACAAAACATGATAAACCACGTTATATTAAACCTGAATATCAAGTGAACGCCTATGTGTTTCGGATAAGCTACGTGCGTTTTTCTCAGTATTTAAACGGTTCATTTTGAAGTAATTTGATAGATATGTGTAAACATTATAATAATGGGGAAGAGCTCATAACCTACTAAAATATGGGGCATCTTCTTCCCGTCTTCCTAGACGGCCTGAACGCGATGAACACGCACAGTGAATGGATCAACTCTGTCAAATCAAGTAGCTTTTGAGCAGAATAACCGCAACAATGTTCATTCAAGTCCGTTCTAGGCTGTAGGCCTTCATATTGTATAGCTGTAGGCCTTCATATTGTATAGCTGTAGGCCTTCATATTGTATAGCTGTAGGCCTTCATATTGTATAGCTGTAGGCCTACGTCTACGTCCAATGGTTTCAAATATATTGATTGTCCACTCGGCCACTCCACTTCATACAAGTTGTTATGTCCAAATTACGAGGTCCTCTCTGTGCGTTCATTGCGCACAGTGCGGCAAGCGATGGAAGATGCAGTGCACTGTCGAATAGTGCCACCATGCGGCACGAAACGGCACGGCATCTATTGGTGAGTGTTGATTCATTGGTGGAACCAACCGTCGGTAGCATCTTTCCCGAAGCTTCAATCAAAATGAAAACATGCGGATGTAACGCGCCATTTAGAGGGTTCGGAGAGTGGAACATCAGCTGTAGAAAAGACAAGACTTGGATAGAGACAGCGCCCACATGAACAAATATTATAGTATACTATGGTACAAATGCTATAGTATTCACTGTAGTGTTTTTGTGGACTTTAGAGTCGTATTATTTACTATAGTGTTTTTGTTTTATCATCTTTGATATGGCAATGGAGGGTTTCTCCTGGAGGAAACATATCGGACAAAATACGCAAAGAGCAAATGGTCCATTACCTGTAGGTAGATAGGACTGGTAGATAGGACTGGGGTCGGAACATACAGTTTAGAGCTTCTACTCTTTTCTATAAGCTGTAGGGAACACAATATATGGTCTAAACTTGGCATGTAGGTTTCTCACATGGCACAAGATGGGATATGGGCAGGGTATATGCACATGAAGTACTGTAGTATAATATACTATAGCAATTACTGTAGTGTTTTTGCAAACATTACTGTAGTTTTTACTGTAGTGTTTTTGCAGACATTACTGTAGTTTTTACTGTAGTGTTTTTGCAGACATTACTGTAGTTTTTACTGTAGTGTTTTTGCAGACATTACTGTAGTTTTTACTGTAGTGTTTTTGCAGACAGTACTGTAGTTTTTACTGTAGTGGTATTGCAGACATTACTGTAGTTTTTACTGTAGTGTTTTTGCAGACATTACTGTAGTTTTTACTGTAGTGTTTTTCCCTGTAGTGTTTACTATAGTAGTATACAGTATCATACAACAACATTCTATAGTAAATACTACACATTATCGAGGGATACTACAGTGTGTATTATAGTATTCTTCAGTATACTACAGTTTACTACATAATTCTATAGTAAGTCCTGTAGTCATCTATAGTTAACTGTAATATCTTTTCATGTGGTGTAAACAGAGCTTAGCAGGACTTGACTTTATTCTGGGACAGGCAACCACCATCAACCACCGTCAACGACCATCAACCACTATCAACCACCGTCTCAATCAGTTCACGTGACAGACGGGAATTTATAAACAAACCAGACATTACTAATCAATGGTCATCAGGTCCAATTCCCACTCTTACACAAGCTTGATGTAAATATTGACTTGAGGAAAATATAAACTCAGTGAGTTGTGTGGTCTGTGAATGTCAAAATGAATCAGCATGATTGCATCAGCATCGGAAATACAAGAAACTACCTCTCACAAAATGCTCATATCCTATCAGGAAATCCCAGATCAAAGCTCATGTGATCAGATGAGAGAAGCATATAAGGCTGAGTGGTGAGTTATCCTTTACTTCCTCCGTTATAACAGCAGGGAGATGCAATGTACTCTCCCACCTCTTCCCTATCTCTCCTTCCTCCTCATCTCTCTCCCTCCTCTTCTCTAGCTCTCCTTCCTCCCCATCTCTCTCCCTCCTCTTCTCTAGCTTCTCCTTCCTCCCCATCTCTCTCCCTCCTCCCCATCTCTCTCCCTCCTCTTCTCTAGCTTTTCCTTCCTCTCCATCTCTCTCCCTCCTCTTCTGTATCTCTCCTTCCTCCTCATCTCTCTCCCTCCTCTTCTCTATCACTCCTTCCTTCCCAATCTCTCTCCCTCCTCCCCATCTCTCTCCCTCCTCTCCTCTATCTCTCCTTCCTCCCCATCTCTCTCCCTCCTCTCCTCTATCTCTCCTTCCACCCCATCTCTCTCCATCATCTCCTCTATCTCTCCTTCCTTCCTCCCCAATCTCTCACCATCCTCTATCTCTCCTTCCTCCCCATCTCTCTCCCTCCTCTTCTCTATCTCTCCTTCCTCCCCATCTCTCACCATCCTCTCCTCAATCTCGCCTTCCTCCCAAATCTCTCACCATCCTCTATCTCTCCTTCCTCCCCATCTCTCTCCATCCACACCTCTATCTCTCCTTCCTCCCCCATCTCTCTCCATCCTCTCCTCTACCTCTCCATCTCTCCATCATCTAGCTCTCATTCTCTCCCATCTCTCTCCATCCTCTCCTCTATCTTTCCTTCCTCCCCATCTCTCTCTCCATCCTATCCTCTATCTCTCCATCTCTCCATCCTCTAGCTCTTCTTCCTCCCCATCTCTCTCCATCATATCCTCTATCTCTCCTTCCTCCCCATCTCTCCATCCTCGCCTCTCTCTCCTTCCTCCCCATTTCTCACCATCCTCTCCTCTATCTCTCCTTCCTCCCCCATCTCTCTCCTCCCTCTCCTCTATCTCATCTTCCTCCCACATCTCTTTCCATCCTCTAGCTCTCCTTCCTCCCCATCTCTCTCCATCCTCTCCTCTAGCTCTCCTTCCTCCCCATCTCTCTCCCTCCTCTCCTCTATCTCTCCTTCCTTCCCTATCTCTCTCCATCCTCTCCTCTCTCTTCTTCCACCCCATCTCTCACCATCCTCTCTCTCCTTCCTCCCCAATCTCTCACCATCTCTCCTTCCTTCCCTATCTCTCACCATCCTCTCCTCTATCTCACCTTCCTCCCAAATCTCTCACCATCCTCTATCTCTCCTTCCTCCCCATCTCTCTCCATCCACACCTCTATCTCTCCTTCCTCCCCATCCCTCTCCATCCTCTCCTCTATCTCTCCCTCCTCCCCCATCTCTCTCCACCCTCTCCTCTATCTCTCCATCCTCTAGCTCTTCTTCCTCCCCATCTCACTCCATCATATCCTCTATCTCTCCTTCCTCCCCCATCTCTCTCCTTCCTCTCCTCTATCTCACCTTCCTCCCCCATCTCTTTCCATCCTCTATCTCTCCTTCCACCCATCACTCACCATCCTCTCTTCTATCTCTCCTTCCACCCCATCTCTCACCATCCTCTATCTCTCCATCTCTTTCCATCCTCTCCTCTATCTCTCCTTCCTCCCCCATCTCTATCCTCTACCTCTCCATCTCTCCATCATCTAGCTCTCCTTCTCTTCCATCTCTCTCCTTCCTCCCCATTTCTCTCCATCCTCTCCTCTATCTCTCCTTCCTCCCCATCTCTCTCCTTCCTCTCCTCTATCTCACCTTCCTCCCCCATCTCTTTCCATTCTCTAGCTCTCCTTCCTCCCCATCTCTCCATCCTCACCTCTAGCTCTCCTTCCTCCCCATCTCTCACCATCCTCTATCTCTCCTTCCTCCCCTATCACTCTCCATCCTCTCCTCTATCTCTCCTTCCTCCCCATCTCTCTCCCTCCTCTTCTCTATCTCTCCTTACTCCCCATCTCCCTCCCTCCTCCTCTTTATCACTCCCTCCCCATCTCTCACCATCCCCTCTCTCCTTCCTTCCCTATCTCTCTCCATCCTCTCCTCTCTCTCTCCTTCCTCCCCCATCTCTCTCCTCTACCTCTCCATCTCTCCATCATCTAGCTCTCCTTCTCTCCCATCTCTCTCCATCCTCTCCTCTATCTCTCCTTCCTCCCCATTTCTCTCCATCCTCTCCTCTCTCTCCTTCCTCCCCCATCTCTCTCCATCCTCTATCTCTCCTTCCTCCCCATCTCTCTCCATCCACACCTCTATCTCTCCTTCCTCCCCATCTCTCTCCATCCTCTCCTCTATCTATCCTTCCTCCCATCTCTCTCCATCCTCTCCTCTATCTCTCCTTTCTCCCCATCTCTCACTATCCTCTAGTCTATCTCTCCTTCCTCCCCCATCTCTTCATCTCCCCTCATCCCATATCCATCCTCTTCACAATCTCTCTCTCCTTCTCTCTCCATACTATCATGCTCCATCTCTCTCCATCTCTTTCCATCCTCTCCTCCTCTCTCATCTCTCTCCTTCTCTCTTCTCCTTTCTCATCTCTCTCCATGACTTACTATGTGCCTCCGAGATGTCCCCCTCCTTCCCACTCAACCCTCTACACAACCACACTCACACTCACACACACCAAGATAGCAGTGATTGTCCACTGCATGTGAATGAGACTGGAGAGCAATCTGCCGGCCTAACAGCCTCATAATCAGCACAGCATTAGCAGGATGGTGTGTGTGTGTGTGAGTGTGAATGTGTGCGTGTGTGCCTGCATGTGTGTGTGTGCATGCATGTGTGTGTGTGTGTGTGCGCATGCATGAGTGTGTGTTTGTCTGTGTGTGTGTGTGTGTGTGTGTGTGTGTGTGTGTGTGTGTGTGTGTGTGTGTGTGTGTGTGTGTGTGTGTGTGTGTGTGTGTTGTCTGTGTGTGGTATGTGTGTGTGTGTGTGTGTGTGTGTGTGATCCCACTGAGCAGGCAGGTCCACATTAGCAGACTGCTGGGAACAGAACTCAAGCATCAGCAGGTATACTGTTCTAACACACACACACACACACACACACTAACTAGGTTCACCTACTAGGTTCAGGACCAACTAGGTTCACCCAGCCACATAATAATACACACAGGCACACGACCTGAGACAACAGGAAAGGGTGGCCACGGCACTGAAGGGAGTGCTTGATAAAGCTTCTTCTACTTTCCCCAACGTACAAGTGGTCTCCACCCTGCTACCACGAAAATACATCCTCCCTGCTACCATACAGTGGGTAAACGCAGGTATTTCCCGTGACTGTGCCTCAAAACCAAATGTTTTCCTGGCCCACCACTCCACCCTGGACTTGAACAGCCTCTATGACCAGGTCCACCTATACAAGGCAGCAGTGCCCACCTTCGCCCGGACTCTAAAGGACATCGCTCTCAAACGCAGCCCCAACACTTCACACAGGAGCAACAGATCAATAGACACCCAGACCAGCGAGACACTCTCCCAGACTAAACACCACGACCAACAACATTGGACACTTTATGGAACACAAAGCCTTCACTATCTCATCCTGGAATATCAAAAGCCTGAGGTCATCTGCCTTTGGCCTAAAGAGCAGGAACCTGGACTACAAAGAAATCGGAAATACAGACATTTCATCCTACAAGAAACCTGGTTTAGAGGAGACGGACCCACTGGTTGCCCTCTAAATCAAATCAAATCAAATCCAATTTTATTTGTCACATACACATGGTTAGCAGATGTTAATGCGAGTGTAGCGAAATGCTTGTGCTTCTAGTTCCGACAATGCAGTGATAACCAACAAGTAATCTAACTAACAATTCCAAAACTACTGTCTTATACACAGTGTAAGGGGATAAAGAATATGTACATAAGGATATATGAATGAGTGATGGTACAGAGCAGCATACAGTAGATGGTATCGAGTACAGTATATACATATGAGATGAGTATGTAGACAAAGTAAACAAAGTGGCATAGTTAAAGTGGCTAGTGATACATGTATTACATAAGGATGCAGTCGATGATGTAGAGTACAGTATATACGTACGCATATGAGATGAATAATGTAGGGTAAGTAACATTATATAAGGTAGCATTGTTTAAAGTGGCTAGTGATATATTTACATCATTTCCCATCAATTCCCATTATTAAAGTGGCTGGAGTTGGGTCAGTGTCAATGACAGTGTGTTGGCAGCAGCCACTCAATGTTAGTGGTGGCTGTTTAACAGTCTGATGGCCTTGAGATAGAAGCTGTTTTTCAGTCTCTCGGTCCCAGCTTTGATGCACCTGTACTGACCTCGCCTTCTGGATAATAGCGGGGTGAACAGGCAGTGGTTCGGGTGGTTGATGTCCTTGATGATCTTTATGGCCTTCCTGTAACATCGGGTGGTGTAGGTGTCCTGGAGGGCAGGTAGTTTGCCCCCGGTGATGCGTTGTGCAGACCTCACTACCCTCTGGAGAGCCTTACGGTTGAGGGCGGAGCAGTTGCCGTACCAGGCGGTGATACAGCCCGCCAGGATGCTCTCGATTGTGCATCTGTAGAAGTTTGTGAGTGCTTTTGGTGACAAGCCAAATTTCTTCAGCCTCCTGAGGTTGAAGAGGCGCTGCTGCGCCTTCTTCGCGACGCTGTCAGTGTGAGTGGACCAATTCAGTTTGTCTGTGATGTGTATGCCGAGGAACTTAAAACTTGCTACCCTCTCCACTACTGTTCCATCGATGTGGATAGGGGGGTGTTCCCTCTGCTGTTTCCTGAAGTCCACAATCATCTCCTTAGTTTTGTTGGCGTTGAGTGTGAGGTTATTTTCCTGACACCACACTCCGAGGGCCCTCACCTCCTCCCTGTAGGCCGTCTCGTCGTTGTTGGTAATCAAGCCTACCACTGTTGTGTCGTCCGCAAACTTGATGATTGAGTTGGAGGCGTGCATGGCCACGCAGTCTAGGTTACAGAGAGCTGGTAGTCCCATCCACCAAACTACCAGGTGTGAAACAGGGAAGGGACTCACGGGTTATGGTAATTTGGTATAGCGCAGACCTAACTCACTCCATTAAATTAATCAAAACAGGAACATTTTACATTTGGCTAGAAATTCAATAGGAAATCATCTCAACCGAGAAAAATGTCCTGTGTGCTACCTATATCCCCCCACTAGAATCCCCATACTTTAATGAAGACAGCTTCTCCATCCTAGAGGGGGAAATCAATCATTTCCAGGCCCAGGAACATGTTGTAACGGTTTTCTTCTGGTGAAAGAGAGGCGGACCAAAATGCAGCGTGGTGGTTATTCATGTTTTTAATAAAGACGACTATACATGAACAGACTAAACAAAACAAGAAAAGTGAAAACCTAAACAGTCCTATCTGGTGCAAACACAGAGACAGGAACAATCACCCACAAAACCAAACACAAAACAGGCTACCTAAATATGGTTCCCAATCAGAGACAATGACTAACACCTGCCTCTGATTGAGATCATATCAGGCCAAACATAGAAATAGACAAACCAGACACACAACATAGAATGCCCACCCAGCTCACATCCTGACCAACACTAAAACAAGGAAAACACATACGAACGATGGACAGAACGTGACAGAACCCCCAAGGTGCGGACTCCGAACGCACAACCTAAACCTATAGGGGAGGGTCTGGGTGGGCATCTGTCCGCGGTGGCGGCGCTGGACGTGGACCCCACTCCATAATTGTCTTAGTCCACCTCCTTAGCGTCCCTTGAGTGGCGACCCTCGCCGCTAACCTTGGCCTAGATAACCTAACAACGGGCCCCACTGGACTGAGGTAGCTCGGGACTGAGGGGAAGCTCGGGACTGAGGGGTAGCTCGGGACTGAGGGGAAGCTCGGGACTGAGGGGAAGCTCGGGACTGAGGGGAAGCTCGGGAGTGAGAGGAAGCTCGGGAGTGAGAGGAAGCTCGGGAGTGAGAGGAAGCTCAGGCAGGTTGATGGATCTACCAGATCCTGGCTGACTGGCGGATCCTGGCAGACTGGCGGATCCTAGCAGACTGGCGGATCCTGGCAGACTGGCGGATCCTAGCTGAATGGCGGAACCCGGCTGACTGGCGGATCCCGGCTGACTGGCGGATCCCGGCCGACTGGCGGATCCCGGCCGACTGGCGGATCCCGGCCGACGGGCAGTTCTGGCAGATCCCGGCTGAATGGCGGATCTAACTGATCCTGGCAGACTGGCGGATCCTGGCTGACTGGCAGATCCTGGCCGACTGGCAGATCCTGGCTGACTGGCAGATCCTGGCTGACTGGCAGATCCTGGCCGACTGGCAGATCCTGGCAGACTGGCGGATCCTGGCCGACTGGCAGTTCTGGCAGATCCTGGCTGACTGGCGGATCCTGGCAGACTGGCGGATCCTGGCAAACTGGCGGATCCTGGCCGACTGGCAGTTCTGGCGGATCCTGGCCGACTGGCAGATCCTGGCCGACTGGCAGTTCTGGCAGATCCTGGCTGACTGGCGGATCCTGGATGACTGGCAGTTCTGGCAGATCCTGGCTGACTGGCAGATCCTGGCCGACTGGCGGATCCTGGCTGACTGGCAGATCCTGGCCGACTGGCAGTTCTGGCGGATCCTGGCTGACTGGCGGATCCTGGCAGACTGGCGGATCCTGGCTGACTGGCGGATCCTGGCTGACTGGCGGATCTAACTGATCCTGGCAGACTGGCGGCTCTGGCGGATCCTGGCTGACTGGCGGATCCTGGCTGACTGGCGGATCTAACTGATCCTGGCAGACTGGCGGCTCTGGCGGATCCTGGCTGACTGGCGGCGCTGGGCAGACTGGCGGCACTGGCGGCGCTGGGCAGACTGGTAGCTCAGACGGCGCTGGGCAGACGGGTAGCTCAGACGGCGCTGGGCAGACTGGCGGCACTGGCGGCGCTGGGCAGACTGGCGGCGCTGGGCAGACTGGCGGCACTGGCGGCGCTAGGCAGACTGGTAGCTCAGACGGCGCTGGGCAGATGGGTAGCTCAGACGGCGCTGGGCAGACTGGCGGCACTGGACAGACTGGAGAAAAAGGCTCTGGCAGCGCTGGACTGAGGAGCACTGGTGCCTCTGGAATGAGGGGCTCTGGCGCCTCTGGCATGAGGGGCGGTAGCTCTGACAGCGCCGGACAGGCGGGAGACTCTGGCTGCGCTGGAGAGGAGGAAGGCTCCGGCAGCGCTGGACAGGCGGGACGCACTGTAGGCCTGATGTGTATAGCCGGCATCAAATCCCCCGGAACTCCAACACACGTTTCAGGCTGAGTACGAGGAACTGACACTGGTGACATCGGACAGCTAACACGCTCCTCAGGGCGAATGCCGTGCATACTATGCCAAACCAACAGCTTTCTCTCTACTCTGTCCAATACATCCTCAACACTCTCAGACTCAGCACTCTGCTTCGCCGACAGCTCCAATTCCATCCATGGCTCCTTACGGTAAACAGGGGGAGTTGGCTCAGGTCTAACTCCTGACTCTGCCACACTCTCCCTGTGCCCATCCCAATACATTTTTGGGGGTGCCTCTCGGGCTTCCAGCCGCTCTGCCGTGCTAGCTCCTCATAATGCCGCCTCTCTGCTTCCGCTGCCTCCAGCTCGGCTTTGGGGCGGCAATATTCCCCTGGCTCTGCCCAGGGTCCTTTTCCGTCAAGGATTTCCTCCCAAGTCCATTTATCCAAATAGTGCAGCCTCTCCCACTGCTGCTGCTGCCTCTGTTGCTTCTCCTGCTGCTGCCTTTGCTGCTGCTGCTGTTGCTCCTGCTGCACCTGTCGCTTCTCCTGCTGCCTCTGTTGCTTCTCCTGCTGCTGCCTTTGCTGCTGCTGCTGTTGCTCCTGCTGCACCTGTCGCTTCTCCTGCTGCTGCGGTTGCTGCTGCCTCCGTTTACCACGCCGCTTGGTCCTTGGTTGGTGGGTGATTCTGTAACGGTTTTCTTCTGGTGAAAGAGAGGCGGACCAAAATGCAGCGTGGTGGTTTTTCATGTTTTTAATAAAGACGACTATACATGAACAGACTAAACAAAACAAGAAAAGTGAAAACCTAAACAGTCCTATCTGGTGCAAACACAGAGACAGGAACAATCACCCACAAAACCAAACACAAAACAGGCTACCTAAATATGGTTCCCAATCAGAGACAATGACTAACACCTGCCTCTGATTGAGAACCATATCAGGCCAAACATAGAAATAGACAAACCAGACACACAACATAGAATGCCCACCCAGCTCACGTCCTGACCAACACTAAAACAAGGAAAACACATACGAACGATGAACAGAACGTGACACATGTACTAGTCTGTGGTGACCTAAATGCCAGAACTGGACAAGAACCTGACACCCTCAGCACACGGGGACAAACACCTGCCTGGAGGTGACAGCATTCCCTCCCTCATATGCCCCCTTAGGCACAACTATGACAACATAACCAACCAAAACAGGTCACAACTCCAGCAGCTCTGTCGAACGCTGGGTATGTACATAGTCAATGGTAGGCTTCGAGGGGACTCCTATGGTAGGTACACATATAGCTCATCTCTTGGCAGTAGTACTGTAGACTACTTTATCACTGACCTCAACCCAGAGTCTCTCAGAGCGTTCACAGTCAGCCCACTGACACCCCTATCAGACCACAGCAAAATCACAGTCTACTTGAACAGAGCAATACTCAATCATGAGGCATCAAAGCCAAAGGAACTGAGTAACATTAAGAAATGCTATAGATGGAAGGAATGCAGTTTGGAAACCTACCAAAAAACAATTAGGCAACAACAAATTCAATCCCTTTTAGACAATTTCCTGGGTAAAACGTTCCACTGTAATAGTGAAGGTGTAAACCTGGCAGTAGAAAATCTTAACAGTATATTTGACCTCTCAGCTTCCCTACCAAATCTAAAAATCTCAAATAGAAAACTGAAGAAATTGAACAACAATGACAAATGGTTTGATGAAGAATTCAAAAATCTAAGAAAGAAATTGAGAAACCTGTCCAACCAAAAACATAGAGACTCGGAAAACCTGTGTCTACGCCTTCAATGTGGTGCATCACTAGAACAATACAGAAATACACTATGGAAAAAGAAGGAACAGCACGCCAAAAATTAGCTCAATGTAATTGAAGAATCCATAGACTCTAACCACTTCTGGAAAACATTAAACAAACAACAACATGAAGAATGGTCTATCCAAAATGGAGATGTCTGGGTAAACCACTTCTCCAATCGTTTTGGCTCTATAACAAACAACACGAAGAATGATCTATCCAAAATGGAGATGTCTGGGTAAACCACTTCTCCAATCGTTTTGGCTCTATAACAAACAACACGAAGAATGATCTATCCAAAATGGAGATGTCTGGGTAAACCACTTCTCCAATCGTTTTGGCTCTATAACAAACAACACGAAGAATGATCTATCCAAAATGGAGATGTCTGGGTAAACCACTTCTCCAATCGTTTTGGCTCTATAACAAACAACACGAAGAATGGTATATCCAAAATGGAGATGTCTGGGTAAACCACTTCTCCAATCGTTTTGGCTCTATAACAAACAACACGAAGAATGATCTATCCAAAATGGAGATGTCTGGGTAAACCACTTCTCCAATCGTTTTGGCTCTATAACAAACAACACGAAGAATGGTATATCCAAAATGGAGATGTCTGGGTAAACCACTTCTCCAATCGTTTTGGCTCTATAACAAACAACACGAAGAATGGTCTATCCAAAATGGAGATGTCTGGGTAAATCACTTCTCCAATCGTTTTGGCTCTATAACAAACAACACGAAGAATGGTCTATCCAAAATGGAGATGTCTGGGTAAATCACTTCTCCAATAGTTTTGGCTCTATAACAAACAACACGAAGAATGGTATATCCAAAATGGAGATGTCTGGGTAAATCACTTCTCCAATCGTTTTGGCTCTATAACAAACAACACGAAGAATGATCTATCCAAAATGGAGATGTATGGGGTAAATCACTTCTCCAATCGTTTTGGCTCTATAACAAACAACACGAAGAATGATCTATCCAAAATGGAGATGTCTGGGTAAATCACTTCTCCAATCGTTTTGGCTCTATAACAAACAACACGAAGAATGGTATATCCAAAATGGAGATGTCTGGGGTAAATCACATCTCCAATCGTTTTGGCTCTATAACAAACAACACGAAGAATGGTCTATCCAAAATGGAGATGTCTGGGGTAAATCACTTCTCCAATCGTTTTGGCTCTATAACAAACAACACGAAGAATGGTATATCCAAAATGGAGATGTCTGGGGTAAATCACATCTCCAATCGTTTTGGCTCTATAACAAACAACACGAAGAATGGTCTATCCAAAATGGAGATGTCTGGGGTAAATCACTTCTCCAATCGTTTTGGCTCTATAACAAACAACACGAAGAATGGTCTATCCAAAATGGAGATGTCTGGGGTAAACCACTTCTCCAATCGTTTTGGCTCTATAACAAACAACACGAAGAATGATCTATCCAAAATGGAGATGTCTGGGTAAATCACTTCTCCAATCGTTTTGGCTCTATAACAAACAACACGAAGAATGGTATATCCAAAATGGAGATGTCTGGGGTAAATCACATCTCCAATCGTTTTGGCTCTATAACAAACAACACGAAGAATGATCTATCCAAAATGGAGATGTCTGGGTAAATCACTTCTCCAATCGTTTTGGCTCTATAACAAACAACACGAAGAATGGTCTATCCAAAATGGAGATGTCTGGGGTAAATCACTTCTCCAATCGTTTTGGCTCTATAACAAACAACACGAAGAATGGTCTATCCAAAATGGAGATGTCTGGGGTAAATCACTTCTCCAATCGTTTTGGCTCTATAACAAACAACACGAAGAATGATCTATCCAAAATGGAGATGTCTGGGTAAATCACTTCTCCAATCGTTTTGGCTCTATAACAAACAACACGAAGAATGATCTATCCAAAATGGAGATGTATGGGGTAAATCACTTCTCCAATCGTTTTGGCTCTATAACAAACAACACGAAGAATGGTCTATCCAAAATGGAGATGTCTGGGGTAAATCACTTCTCCAATCGTTTTGGCTCTATAACAAACAACACGAAGAATGATCTATCCAAAATGGAGATGTCTGGGGTAAATCACATCTCCAATCGTTTTGGCTCTATAACAAAGAACATGAAGAATGATCTATCCAAAATGGAGATGTCTGGGTAAATCACTTCTCCAATCGTTTTGGCTCTATAACAAACAACAAACAGCAACAATATATTTACATGATCAAATACAAATCTTAGAATCAACTAATAAAGACCCACTGGAATCTCCAATGACCCTGAATGACCTACAGGACAACATACAAACCCTCCAACACAAAAAAGCCTGTGGGGTTGATGGTATCCTCAATGAAATGGTCAAATATGCAGACAACAAATTCCAATTGCCTTAAACTCTTTAATGTCATCCTTAGCTCTGTCATCTTCCCCAATATTTGGAACCAAAGACTGATCACCCCAATCCACAAAGTGGGATATACAGCAACCTTGGTCAAATCCTCTGCATTATCAGACGATTACCACCTGCATTATCATTAACAGCAGTTTCGCACATTTCCTCAGTGAAAACAATGTACTGAGCAAATGTCAAATTGGCTTTTTACCAAATGACTGTACGACAGACCACGTATTCACCCTGCACACCCTAATTGAAAAACAAACAAACCAATACAAAGGCAAAGTATTCTCATGCTTTGTTGATTTCAAAAAAGCCTTTGACTCAATTTGGCATGAAGGTCTGCTATACAAATTGATTGTCACGGTCGCTGTCTTCAAACTCCCTGTCATAGATGAGCCAAGGCGCAGCGTGCATGTAATTCCTCATCTTTTATTGAAGTGAAACCTTCACAAAAAACAGGTAAACAGAAACCGAACGTAACGCAACCGTGGCGCAAACAAACACACACAGACAATAAATAATTACCCACAACATTAGGTGGGAAAAAGGCTGCCTAAGTATGATTCCCAATCAGAGACAACAATAGACAGCTGCCTCTGATTGGGAACCATACTCGGCCAAAAACAAAGAAATAGAAAACATAGAATGCCCACCCAAATCACACCCTGACCTAACCAAATAGAGAAATAAAACATCTCTCTAAGGTCAGGGCGTGACATTGATGGAAAGGGGTGTTGCGGGGAAAACATATGACATTATAAAATCCATGTGCACAAACAACAAGTGTGCAATTAAAATAGGCAAAAATCACACACATTTCTTCCCACAGGGCCGTGGGGTGAGACAGGGATGCAGCTTAAGCCCCACCCTCTTCAACATACAGTGGGGCAAAAAAGTATTTAGTCAGCCACCAATTGTGCAAGTTCTCCCACTTAAAAAGATGAGAGAGTCCTGTAATTTTCATCATAGGTACACTTCAAATATGACAGACAAAATGAGAAAATAAAATCCAGAAAATCACATTGTAGGATTTTTAATGAATTTATTTGCAAATTATGGTGGAAAATAAGTATTTGGTCAATGGCAAAAAATACTTGAATCAGTTATAGAACCCATTGCCCTTTATGGTTGTGAGGTCTGGGGTCTGCTCACCAACCAAGAATTCACAAAATGGGACAAACACCAAATGGAGACTCTGCATGCAGAATTCTGCAAAAACATCCTCCATGTACAACGTAGAACACCAAATAATGCATGCAGAGCAGAATTAGGCCGATACCCGCTAATTATCAAAATCCAGAAAAGAGACGTTAACCTTCTATAACAAAGCCATCACCTACAGAGAGATGAACCTGGAGATGGGTCCCCTAAGCAAGTTGGTCCTGAGGCTCTGTTCACAAACACACCCCACAGAGCCCCAGGACAGCAACACAATCAGATCCAATCAAATCATGAGAAAACAAAAAGATAATTACTTGACACATTGGAATGAATTAACAAAAAACAGAGTAAACTAGAATGCTATTTGGCCCTAAACAGAGAGTACACCACTGTGACTGACCCAAACTTAAAGAAAGCTTTGACCATGTACAGACTCAGTGAACATAAACTTGCTATTGAGAAAGGCTGCCGTAGGCAGACCTGGCTCTCAAGAGAAGACAGGCTATGTGCACACTGCCCACAAAATGAGATGGTAACTGAGCTGTACTTCCTAACCTCCTGCCAAATGTAGGAGGTCACAGAAGCAAGATGTGTGACCTGTTGCCACAAGAAACGGGCAACCAGTGAAGAACAAACACTATTGTTAATACAATCCATATTTATTTATTTTTTATTTTCCCTTTTGTACATCGTTACAACACTATATATACATAATCCGACATTTGTAATGTCTTTATTCTTTTGGAACTTCTGTGAGTGTTATGAGTGTAATGATTACTGTTCATTTGTATTGTTTATTCCATCTATATTATCTACTTCACTTGCTTTGGCAATGTTAACATGTTTCCCATGCCAATAAAGCCCCTTGAATTGATAGACAGACAGACAGACAGACAGACAGACAGACAGACGATAATGTTTGATTTGTATATCCAAGTCATATGTTCCCTATAACAAACTCACACACACACACACACACACACACACACACACACACCATAAATGAATCCTAGCCACAGTAGGTAACTGGGCCACGCTGTTCTATAACCAGTAAACTCCGTCAGACCACCACTGGGACTCCGTTTGGTCTAAAGTAGTGCACTACCTAGAGAATAGGGTGCCATTTGGGATGCAGGCCTTGATGTTACAGTTCTTTACACTCCCTTTGGCACTAATTTCAGAACCTTGTGATCATTTTTCAAAACTCTAGACACAAAACCTCAAAACGATCATCACTTGTAACACAGGCTGTCCAATGTTCAAAACATTGTATTGTGCATTCATATCTTTAAAGAAACCTTGCACTTGCAAAATCATTGGTTCAAATCTCAAATCATTTATCATGAAATAACATAGAAACATTCATTTAGATCACCCACACACACGATACCGATAGTTTCACTGTTTAGTTGTTCGTTCAATATTGTAGTACAAAATATGTGACTCATGTTTCATTATGGTACTACACGTAAATACATCACTGTTAGAGGACTAGTAGAGAGAATACTACAGACACAGTGGCAGCATTGAGCAAAATCTGAAATGTATTGATGCAATACAATAAAATCACTCATAGGTTTCTCTGAATCAAAGCAAAAATAATTTGCTAGAAAAAAAGAAAAAAATACAGTAAAACGTCACCTGCAGTGTTCCTCACCTGGCTTACTGTAAAACATCACTGCAGTGTTCCTCACCTGGCTTACTGTAAAACATCACTGCAGTGTTCCTCACCTGGCTTACTGTAAAACATCACTGCAGTGTTCCTCACCTGACTTACTGTAAAACATCACTGTTGTGTTCCTCACCTGGCTTACTGTAAAACATCACTGCAGTGTTCCTCACCTGGCTTACTGTAAAACATCACTGCAGTGTTCCTCACCTGGCTTACTGTAAAACATCACTGCAGTGTTCCTCACCTGGCTTACTGTAAAACATCACTGCAGTGTTCCTCACCTGGCTTACTGTAAAAAGCAAAACAAAGGGTTGATTACTGTACTTCTATATTTCATTCAAACCTGTCTTGTGGATTTGGCCACAGGTTCTCATCCACATCACAATGGAGGTTTTCATTAGCCAAATATGTTGTGAAGAATCTTCGGGCATGGCTAATCCATGCCTGACACTGGTCTGCCGTGATGTCATAGCATGCGTCATCCATGGCCTGGAGAAGGGCGGCTTGTTCGTGAGGGCGCCTATCATATACCTTCCACCTCCATGTGGAGAAAAATAACTCAATCGGGTTTTAGGAAAGGAGAGTATGGGGGTAAGTACAGGGTGGTAAATTGTGTTTATCCCACACAATGACATAGGTCACGCCATCAGCTCTACAGACCTGATTTAGCCCATCAAGGAAGGTTACATTCGAACAGCGAATCATGTGGCTGCCTGCAACTTAATATATAGAGTATATAGAGTAGAGAGCTTTAGTTGTTGTTCGACCAAACATTAGAATGGGCAAGATGCGTAATCTAAGCAACTTTGACAGTAGTATGATTGTTGATTCCACACATGGTGATTCCAGCATCTCAGGAACAGCTGCCTTCCTGGGGGGGGGTCCTACCCAGTACTAGATAGGTGTACCTAATAAAGTGGCCAGTGAGTATACAGTAATGTCAAATAGAGAAGTGGAGAAGTGGTACATGGGACCATAGAAACAGTGTCTGATAAAGAATGGTGATGAAATATTACATCCATAGATAATGTCGTCCAATCGGTTCATGTTCCACTGTAATTGGTGTCAATGGATCTCGTTATCCTGAAACTTTCATGATCTAATCATGTAATCAGTTTCCATAAAACTATACATTAACAGTAATGCAACAGTTACTTATCATTTTGAGCAGTTGTATCAATTGATAGTTAGATCGTTGTAATGAAATGAATAGACAGTCATCTCAGACGTAATGTGTGATTTGCATTTTGAAATGGCAATACTTTGTTAAGTTGTGTCATTTTGAACAGGTGATTTTAGTTCAATGAACAAATGATCTTAGCTTTATGTGTATTGTATCCAAGCAGTTGGAAAAAGTGTTAAGACTTTTGAAGAATTTGCACTTTGATCATTGGTTGTGAGTTTTATGTCCAGAGTTTTTAAAAATTACATCAAGGTTCCGAAATGAGTCCCAGAGTGATTGTAAAAAAAATATTTAAATGTCTTTTTAGGTCAAACTAAGGCTGTGTTTGTACATGGCTTCAAATAGTGTTTGTTTTTCTCCTTCAAACATTTTATCTGTGCTTGATTGAAATTGCCTAGTGCAATTGAACCTTTGGAATAGTCCTAAAAGTACTGCCAGCCCCTCCCATCTGGCACCCCAGGCAGGGCTTCACAAAACGCTCACAGTATTTGAAAGAAAACAAATGCTATTTGAATCCTGGTCTGTTTCATACACAGTAGGCCCGTCTCTGTACACTGAAGTTTAGGGACACTAAGTAGCCTAAGTGATGACATAATGGTTTCTGCTATTCATTGGGCATCTGTGGTATAAACAGCTGAACAAGCCTGGCCATAGAATTTGTTTAATCACGTAAACAACCACAAACCATTTATTGATTAAATACCCTCCTGGCTCTGGGCACAGGGTTTCTGTGGTACTCTGTGGCTAGTGACCATGCTGCTTCTGTGGTACTGTGTGTGTCTGTGTGTGTGTGTGTGTGTGTGTGTGTGTGTTCATATTTAGCTGAAGAGGGTGCATCATCCACTGGCTTTTAGCAGGAAATGTAACAACAACATTAGTCCTCAAAACATCAGCAGACATCACATTACCAAAGCACGCACACACACACACACAAGCACAATCACACAGTCTTGTACAACTAACCTTGTGGGGACACACAAGTCAGTCCCATTCAAAATCTTATTTTTCCTAACCCTAACCCTAACCTTAACCTTAACCCACAAACCTGACCCTAACACTAGCTCCTAACCCTAACCTTAACCCACAAACCTAACCTAACACTAGCTCCTAACCCTAACACTAGCTCCTAAACCTAACACTAGCTCCTAACCCTAACACTAGCTCCTAACCTTAACCCACAAACCTAACCCTAACACTAGCTCCTAACCCTAACACTAGCTCCTAACCCTAACACTAGCTCCTAACCCTAACACTAGCTCCTAACCCTAACACTAGCTCCTAAACCTAACACTAGCTCCTAAACCTAACACTAGCTCCTAACCCTAACACTAGCTCCTAACCCTAACCTTAACCCACAAACCTAACCCTAACACTAGCTCCTAACCCTAACCTTAACCTTAACCCACAAACCTAACCTAACACTAGCTCCTAACCCTAACACTAGCTCCTAACCTAACACTAGCTCCTAACCCTAACACTAGCTCCTAACCTAACACTAGCTCCTAACCCTGACCTTAACCTTAACCCATAAACCTAACCTAACACTAGCTCCTAACCCTAACACTAGCTCCTAACCTAACACTAGCTCCTAACCCTAACACTAGCTCCTAAACCTAACACTAGCTCCTAACCCTAACACTAGCTCCTAACCCTAACACTAGCTCCTAACCCTAACACTAGCTCCTAACCCTAACACTAGCTCCTAAACCTAACACTAGCTCCTAACCCTAGCTCCTAAACCTAACACTAGCTCCTAACCCTAACACTAGCTCCTAAACCTAACACTAGCTCCCAACCCTAACACTAGCTCCTAACCCTAACCTTAACCTTAACCCACAAACCTAACCCTAACACTAGCATCCTAACCCTAACACTAGCTCCTAACCCTAACACTAGCTCCTAACCCTAACACTAGCTCCTAAACCTAACACTAGCTCCTAAACCTAACACTAGCTCCTAACCCTAACACTAGCTCCTAACCCTAACCTTAACCCACAAACCTAACCCTAACACTAGCTCCTAACCCTAACACTAGCTCCTAACCCTAACACTAGCTCCTAAACCTAACACTAGCTCCTAAACCTAACACTAGCTCCTAAACCTAACACTAGCTCCTAACCCTAACACTAGCTCCTAACCCTAACCTTAACCCACAAACCTAACCCTAACACTAGCTCCTAACCCTAACCTTAACCTTAACCCACAAACCTAACCTAACACTAGCTCCTAACCCTAACACTAGCTCCTAACCTAACACTAGCTCCTAACCCTAACACTAGCTCCTAACCTAACACTAGCTCCTAACCCTGACCTTAACCTTAACCCATAAACCTAACCTAACACTAGCTCCTAACCCTAACACTAGCTCCCAACCCTAACACTAGCTCCTAACCCTAACACTAGCTCCTAAACCTAACACTAGCTCCTAACCCTAACACTAGCTCCTAACCCTAACACTAGCTCCTAACCCTAACACTAGCTCCTAACCCTAACACTAGCTCCTAACCCTAACACTAGCTCCTAAACCTAACACTAGCTCCTAACCCTAACACTAGCTCCTAAACCTAACACTAGCTCCCAACCCTAACACTAGCTCCTAACCCTAACCTTAACCTTAACCCACAAACCTAACCCTAACACTAGCTCCTAACCCTAACACTAGCTCCTAACCCTAACACTAGCTCCTAACCCTAACACTAGCTCCTAAACCTAACACTAGCTCCTAAACCTAACACTAGCTCCTAACCCTAACACTAGCTCCTAAACCTAACACTAGCTCCCAACCCTAACACTAGCTCCTAACCCTAACCTTAACCTTAACCCACAAACCTAACCCTAACACTAGCTCCTAACCCTAACACTAGCTCCTAACCCTAACACTAGCTCCTAACCCTAACACTAGCTCCTAAACCTAACACTAGCTGACCTAAGAGATAGATTCCCAGGAAGAAAACCGTTACTCTTACATTCAGAATACCTGTCATTGGGTTTTTGTTTGTAGAGTTTTAAACCTAACACTAGCTCCTAACCCTAACACTAGCTCCTAATCCTAACCTTAACCCACAAACCTAACCCTAACACTAGCTCCTAACCCTAACCTTAACCTTAACCCACAAACCTAACCTAACACTAGCTCCTAACCCTAACACTAGCTCCTAACCTAACACTAGCTCCTAACCCTAACACTAGCTCCTAACCTAACACTAGCTCCTAACCCTGACCTTAACCTTAACCCATAAACCTAACCTAACACTAGCTCCTAACCCTAACACTAGCTCCTAACCCTAACACTAGCTCCTAACCCTAACACTAGCTCCTAACCCTAACACTAGCTCCTAACCCTAACACTAGCTCCTAACCTAACACTAGCTCCTAACCCTAATCCCAACTCTAACCGTAATACTTATTCTAACCTTACCCCGAAACCTCCTAGAAATAGCAATATATAGGGAATGAGTGTATTTTTACTTCTGTGAAGTTGAGGACTCATGTCGTTGTGTTTACACAGAAAAGGCCAAATAGCAAAAATGAACTTAATTAAAACCAAAAAGTAAATATGAACTTAACACTTGATGAATGTCAGAGTAGCAGCTCACTCACACACACACACACACACACACACACACACACACACACACACACACACACACACACACACACACACACACACAGATAAAACCATGACGAGGGATGACAAATATCAGGAGGTAATACTATCTTCACAAGGGTGTGGTGCATTTTAAAATCTCCTAACTGATAAGACTTGTTACACAGTCAGTCTTACTGTCACGCCCTGGCCTTAGTTATCTGTGTTTTCGTTATTATTTTAGTTAGGCCAGGGTGGGACATGGGTGATTTTTGTGTTTTGTCTTATCTAGGGGTTTTGTAGATTTATGGGGTTGTGTTTAGTAGAGTTGTCTAGGTAAGTCTATGATTGCCTGGAGTGGTTCTCAATCAGAGGCAGGTATTTATCGTTGTCTCTGATTGGGAACCATATTTAGGCAGCCATATTCTTTGGGTGTTTTGTGGGTCATTGTTCCTGTCTCTGTGTTTTGCACCAGTTAGGACTGTTTTGGTTTTGCCATGTTTTCTTATTTTGTATAGTGTTCACGGTTTCATCTTTCATTAAAGAAGTTTATAAATAACCATTGCATTTTGGTCCTCCTCTCCTTCCCAGGAAGAAAACCGTTACTCTTACATTCGAAACCTGTCATTGTGCGTCCATTTTGTTTGTAGAGATCTTTCAACACACAACTGTTGATCCAAAATATAATTTAACTGAAATACAGTGCAATGAGTACATTGGTTAAATCACCAAAACACAACCTCATGATGTCTTGTCAATGTAGTGATTTTAACAACCAGTTCATCCAATAGCAGCAACATGGAAGATACATATTTCCAAATGAACCTCTGATGAATGTAGTATGTTACAGTACATGACAGTATATTACCCTGTTTACCCTTTTTCGTGTCCTAAGTTTTCATAACTGTGACCTTAATTGCCTACCGTCTGTAAGCTGTTCCACAGGTGCATGTTCATTAATTGTTTATGGTTTATTGAACAAGCATGGGAACCAGTGTTTAACCACTTTACAATGAAGATCTGTGAAGTTATTTCGATTTTTACGAATGATCTTAGAAGGACAGGGTTTTGAAAAAGGCATTTATTTTTTTGCTGATTTTCGATAGATGAGATGAGTTGATGGTAGCTGAAGGATGGGATTCAGAGATAGATGAGAGGGGTTGATGGTAGCTGAAGGATGGGATTCAGAGATAGATGAGAGGGGTTGATGGTAGCTGAAGGATGGGATTCAGAGATAGATGAGAGGGGTTGATGGTAGATGAAGGGGTTGATGGTAGCTGAAGGATGGGATTCAGAGATAGATGAGAGGGGTTGATGGTAGCTGAAGGATGGGATTCAGAGATAGATGAGAGGGGTTGATGGTAGCTGAAGGATGGGATTCAGAGATAGATGAGAGGGGTTGATGGTAGCTGAAGGATGGGATTCAGAGATAGATGAGAGGGGTTGATGGTAGCTGAAGGATGGGATTCAGAGATAGATGAGAGGGGTTGCTGGTAGCTGAAGGATGGATTCAGGATTGAGAGGGGTTGATGGTAGCTGAAGAGATTCAGATGATGAGAGGGGTTGATGGTAGCTGAAGGATGGGATTCAGAGATAGATGAGAGGGGTTGATGGTAGCTGATGGGATTCAGAGATAGATGAGAGGGTTGATGGTAGCTGAAGGATGGGATTCAGAGATGGGATTGATGGTAGCTGAAGGATGATTCAGAGATAGATGAGAGGGGTTGATGGTAGCTGAAGGATGGGATTCAGAGATAGATGAGAGGGGATGGTAGCTGAAGGATGGGATTCAGAGATAGATGAGAGGGGTTGATGGTAGCTGAAGGATGGGATTCAGAGATAGATGAGAGGGGTTGATGGTAGCTGAAGGATGGGATTCAGAGATAGATGAGAGGGGTTGATGGTAGCTGAAGGATGGGATTCAGAGATAGATGAGAGGGGTTGAGATGATGAGAGGGGTTGATGGTAGCTGAAGGATGGGATTCAGAGATAGATGAGAGGGGTTGATGGTAGCTGAAGGATGGGATTCAGAGATAGATGAGAGGGGTTGATGGTAGCTGAAGGATGGGATTCAGAGATAGATGAGAGGGGTTGATGGTAGCTGAAGGATGGGATTCAGAGATAGATGAGAGGGGTTGATGGTAGCTGAAGGATGGGATTCAGAGATAGATGAGATGAGTTGATGGTAGCTGAAGGATGGAATTCAGAGATAGATGAGAGGGGTTGCTGGTAGCTGAAGGATGGGATTCAGAGATAGATGAGAGGGATTGAGATAGATGAGAGGGGTTGATGGTAGCTGAAGGATGGGATTCAGAGATAGATGAGAGGGGTTGATGGTAGCTGAAGGATGGGATTCAGAGATAGATGAGAGGGGGATTGATGGTAGCTGAAGGATGGGATTCAGAGATAGATGAGATTGATGGTAGCTGAAGGATGGGATTCAGAGATAGATGAGATGGTTGATGGTAGCTGAAGGATGGGATTCAGAGATAGATGAGAGGGGTTGATGGTAGCTGAAGGATGGGATTCAGAGATAGATGAGAGGGGTTGATGGTAGCTGAAGGATGGGATTCAGAGATAGATGAGAGGGGTTGCTGGTAGCTGAAGGATGGGATTCAGAGATAGATGAGAGGGGTTGATGGTAGCTGAAGGATGGGATTCAGAGATAGATGGGAGGGGTTGATGGTAGATGGATTCGATAGATGAGGGGATTGATGGTAGCTGAAGGATGGGATTCAGAGATAGATGAGAGGGGTTGATGGGATAGCTGAAGGATGGGATTCAGAGATAGATGAGAGGGGTTGATGGTGGTAGCTGAAGGATGGGATTCAGAGATAGATGAGAGGGGTTGCTGGTGGGAGCTGAAGGATGGGATTCAGAGATAGATGAGAGGGGTTGATGGTATTCAGCTGAAGGATGGGATTCAGAGATAGATGAGAGGGGTTGATGGTAGCTGAAGGATGGGATTCAGAGATAGATGAGATGAGTTGATGGTAGCTGAAGGATGGATTCAGAGATAGATGAGATGGGTTGATGGTAGCAGAGATAGATGAGAGGGGTTGCTGGTAGCTGAAGGATGGGATTCAGAGATAGGATGGGTATGAAGGATGGGATTCAGAGATAGATGAGAGGGGTTGCTGGTAGCTGAAGGATGGGATTCAGAGATAGATAGATGGAGGGGTTGATGGTAGCTGAAGGGTGGGATTCGGAGATAGATGAGAGGGGATGGGATTGATGGGATTCAGAGATAGCTGAGCTGAGGATGGGATTCAGAGATAGATGAGAGGGGTTGATGGTAGCTGAAGGATGGGATTCAGAGATAGATGAGAGGGGTTGATGGTAGCTGAAGGATGGGATTCAGAGATAGATGAGAGGGGTTGATGGTAGCTGAAGGATGGGATTCAGAGATAGATGATAGGGCTGAAGGATGGGATTCTAGATGAGAAGGATGGGATTCAGAGATAGATGAGAGGGGTTGATGGTAGCTGAAGGATGGGATTCAGAGATAGATGAGAGGGGTTGATGGTAGCTGAAGGATGGGATTCAGAGATAGATGAGAGGGGTTGATGGTAGCTGAAGGATGGGATTCAGAGATAGATGAGAGGGGTTGATGGTAGCTGAAGGATGGGATTCAGAGATAGATGAGAGGGGTTGATGGTAGCTGAAGGATGGGATTCAGAGATAGATGAGAGGGGTGATGGTAGGGGGGATTCAGAGATAGATGAGAGGGGATGGTAGCTGAAGGATGGGATTCAAGGATGGGATTCAGAGATAGATGAGAGGGGTTGATGGTAGCTGAAGGATGGGATTCAGAGATAGATGAGAGATAGAGTTGATGGTAGCTGAAGGATGGAGATAGATGAGAGGGGTTGCTGGTAGCTGAGGATGGGATTCAGATAGATGAGGGGTTGCTGGTAGCTGAAGGATGGGATTCAGAGATAGATGAGAGGGGTTGATGGTAGCTGAAGGATGGGATTCAGAGATAGATGAGAGCTGAAGGGGTTGATGGTAGCTGAAGGATGGGATTCAGAGATAGATGAGAGGGGTTGATGGTAGCTGAAGGATGGGATTCAGAGATAGATGAGAGGGGTTGATGGTAGCTGAAGGATGGGATTCAGAGATAGATGAGATTGATGAGATAGATGAGAGGGGTTGCTGGTAGCTGAAGGATGGGATTCAGAGATAGATGAGAGGGGTTGCTGGTAGCTGAAGGATGGGATTCAGAGATAGATGAGAGGGTTGATGGTAGCTGAAGGATGGGATTCAGAGATAGATGAGAGGGGTTGATGGTAGAAGGATGGGATTCAGATAGATGAGAGGGTTGATGGTAGCTGAAGGATGGGATTCAGAGATAGATGAGAGGGGTTGCTGGTAGCTGAAGGATGGGATTCAGAGATAGATGAGAGGGGTTGATGGTAGCTGAAGGATGATTCAGAGATAGATGAGAGGGGTTGATGGTAGCTGAAGGATGGGATTCAGAGATAGATGAGAGGGGTTGATGGTAGCTGAAGGATGGGATTCAGAGATAGATGAGAGGGGTTGATGGTAGCTGAAGGATGGGATTCAGAGATAGATGAGATGGGTTGATGGTAGCTGAAGGATGGGATTCAGAGATAGATGAGAGGGGTTGCTGGTAGCTGAAGGATGGGATTCAGAGATAGATGATTGAGAAGGATGGGATTCAGGGGAGGGGTTGATGGTAGCTGAAGGATGGGATTCAGAGATAGATGAGAGGGGTTGATGGTAGCTGAAGGATGGGATTCAGAGATAGATGAGAGGGGTTGATGGTAGCTGAAGGATGGGATTCAGAGATAGATGAGAGGGAGCTGAGATGGGATTCAGAGATAGATGAGAGGGGCTGTTGCTGGTAGAAGATGATGAGGGGGTTGATGCTGGTAGCTGAAGGGTGGGATTCAGAGATAGATGAGAGGGGTTGCTGGTAGCTGAAGGATGGGATTCAGAGATAGATGAGAGGGGATGGGATTGATAGATGAGAGGGTAGCTGAAGGATGGGATTCAGAGATAGATGAGAGGGGTTGATGGTAGCTGAAGGATGGGATTCAGAGATAGAGATAGATGAGAGGGTTGATGGTAGCTGAAGGATGGGATTCAGAGATAGATGAGAGGGGTTGATGGTAGCTGAAGGATGGGATTCTGAGAAGGATGGATGGGATTCAGATAGATGAGAGGGGTTGATGGTAGCTGAAGATGGGATTCAGAGATAGATGGGAGGGGTTGATGGTAGCTGAAGGATGGGATTCAGAGATAGATGAGAGGGGTTGATGGTAGCTGAAGGATGGGATTCAGAGATAGATGAGAGGGGTTGATGGTAGCTGAAGGATGGGATTCAGAGATAGATGAGAGGGGTTGATGGTAGCTGAAGGATGGGATTCAGAGATAGATGAGATGGTAGTTGATGGTAGCTGAAGGATGGATAGATTCAGAGATAGATGAGAGGGGTTGCTGGTAGCTGAAGGATGGGATTCAGAGATAGATGAGAGGGGTTGCTGGTAGCTGAAGGATGGGATTGATGGTAGCTGAAGGATGAGATAGATGAGAGGGGTTGATGGTAGCTGAAGGATGGGATTCAGAGATAGATGAGAGGAAGGATGGGATTCAGAGATAGATGAGAGGGGTTGATGGTAGCTGAAGGATGGGATTCAGAGATAGATGAGAGGGGTTGATGGTAGCTGAAGGATGGGATTCAGAGATAGATGAGAGGTTGATGGTAGCTGAAGGATGGGATTCAGAGATAGATGAGAGGGGTTGATGGTAGCTGAAGGATGGGATTCAGAGATGAGATGAGAGGGGTTGATGGTAGCTGAAGGATGGGATTCAGAGATAGATGGTAGATGGGGTTGATGGTAGCTGAAGGATGGGATTCAGAGATAGATGAGAGGGATTGATGGTAGCTGAAGGATGGGATTCAGAGATAGATGAGGGGTTGATTGCTGGTAGCTGAAGGATGGGATTCAGAGATAGATGAGAGGGGTTGGGTAGCTGAAGGATGGGATGGGATTCAGAGATAGATGAGAGGGGTTGCTGGTAGCTGAAGGATGGGATTCAGAGATAGATGATAGGGGTTGATCTTAGCTGAAGGATGGGATTCAGAGATAGATGAGAGGGGTTGATGGTAGCTGAAGGATGGGATTCAGAGATAGATGAGAGGGGTTGATGGTAGCTGAAGGATGGGATTCAGAGATAGATGAGAGGGGTTGCTGGTAGCTGAAGGATGGGATTCAGAGATAGATGAGAGGGGTTGATGGTACTGAAGGATGCGATTCAGAGATAGATGAGAGGGGTTGATGGAAGCTGAAGGGTGGGATTCAGAAATAGATGAGAGGGGTTGATGGTAGCTGAAGGATGGGATTCAGAGATAGATGAGAGGGGCTACTGGTAGCTGAAGGATGGGATTCAGATATAGTTGGGAGGGGTTGATGGTAGCTGAAGGGTGGGATTCGGAGATAGATGAGAGGGATTGGTGGTAGCTGAAGGATGGGATTCAGAGATAGATGAGAGGGGTTGCTGGTAGCTGAAGGGTGGGATTCAGAGATAGATGAGAGGGGTTGATGGTAGCTGAAGGATGGGATTCAGAGATAGATGAGAGGTGTTGATGGTAGCTGAAGGATGGGATTCAGAGATAGATGAGATGAGTTGATGGTAGCTGAAGGATGGAATTCAGAGATAGATGAGAGGGGTTGCTGGTAGCTGAAGGATGGGATTCAGAGATAGATGAGAGGGATTGGTGGTAGCTGAAGGATGGGATTCAGAGATAGATGAGAGGGGTTGCTGGTAGCTGAAGGGGGATGGATAGATGAGAGGGGTTGATGGTAGCGGGAGATGGATGAGAGGGGTTGATAGTAGCTGAAGGATGGGATTCAGAGATAGATGGGAGGGGTTGCTGGTAGCTGAAGGGTGGGATTCAGAGATAGATGAGAGGGGTTGATGGTAGCTGAAGGATGGGATTCAGAGATAGATGAGAGGGTTGATGGTAGCTGAAGGATGGATTCAGAGATAGATGAGAGGGGTTGATGGTAGCTGAAGGATGGGATTCAGAGATAGATGAGAGGTTGATGGTAGCTGAAGGATGGGATTCAGAGATAGATGAGAGGGGTTGATGGTAGCTGAAGGATGGGATTCAGAGATAGATAGATGAGGGGTTGCTGGTAGCTGAAGGATGGGATTCAGAGATAGATGAGAGGGGTTGCTGGTAGCTGAAGTAGCTGAAGGATGGGATTCAGAGATAGATGATAGAGGGTTGATGGTAGCTGAAGGATGGGATTCAGAGATAGATGAGAGGGGTTGATGGTAGCTGAAGGATGGGATTCAGAGATAGATGAGAGGGGTTGCTGGTAGCTGAAGGATGGGATTAAAAACAAACAAAAGATAGCTATTGTGAAATACATGGTGTCTGTACATTTATATAGTATACTATCAGCTGGAAGTAGAAGCCTAAGTGTTGTTTACCATTAGTTTCTCTCCAATTGGGGGAGGGGTGGTAGGGTTAGGGGAATATAATAAAGGGATATATATATATATATATATATATATATATATATATATATATATATATATATATTCATATTTGGGGGATTGGAAATGATCTAGACAATTACATGGATGTAATCTACATTTACATTACATTTAAGTCATTTAGCAGACGCTCTTATCCAGAGCGACTTACAAATCTATCTGCACTATTGAAGCTGATCCCTTAAAAATGTAAAAATGAATACAATTAAATTAAAACGTTGTGAAAATGTACCCCATACTTGCACCAAAGCGATAAACAACAGTATGTATTACTAATCCTTGTTGGATTCCCCTCTCAAAGCAAATAACACTATTTATCAGAAAATAACATGTTTCCTTTTCATTATGAGTAGATCCATCCTCTCTCCTCTGTGTCTGGGACACCTGGGATAAGCTGCATTTGGCATACAGCCAGGAGTGGTGGGTGCTGAGTCAAGCGCAGAGAGCAGAGGACAATGGGGGAAACCAAACTTTATTGCGGTATCCACAATTAACGCCAAAAACAACAGGCGAAGACAAAAGTGTCCAACCCAAAACTGGGCACAAGCAGACAGGGAACACAACACGCAACCAACCTAGACTAACAGAAAACAAGCCTGCACAAAGCAGGTCGGCCGAACAGGCTTAAATAGTCCTGAACCAAAACTCAAATAAAAAACAGGTGCAACCAATAAGACATAACAAACAGAAAAGGAAAAGGGGCGGCTAGTAGACCGGCGACAACGACCGGCGAGTGCCGCCCGAACACTGCGGCCCCATCTTCCGGCAGGGCAGGCGGATGGGCAAGTTTTGGGGCGAGAGCCAGACCCGGTCCCCCGGTGCGAACATGGGGGCCTCACTGCGGTGACGGTCAGCGCTCCTCTTCTGCCGTCTACCAGCTTGTTTAAGTGATTCCCGGACGGCTCTCCAGGTCTCCTACGAGCGCTGCCCCCATTCCTCTATCGCAGGAGCTTCGGTCTGGCTCTGATGCCATGGGGTCAGGACCGGCTGGTAGCCCAATACGCACTGGAAAGGTGACATGTTAGAGGAGGAGTGGCGGAGTGAATTCTGAGCCACCTCAGCACATGGGACGTACCTCGCCCATTCACCTGGCCGGTCCTGGCAATACGACTGCAGAAACCTACCCACATCCTGGTTCACTTTCTCCACCTGCCCATTACTCTCGGGGTGAAAACCCAAGGTCAGGCTGATCGAGACCCCCAGACGCTCCATAAACGCCCTCCAAACTCTGGACGTGAACTGGGGATCCCGATCAGAAACGATGTCCTCAGGAACCCCGTAGTGCCGGAAGACGTGGGTAAACAGAGCCTCCGCAGTCTGTAGGGCCGTAGGGAGACTGTGCAACGGGATGAGAGGGCAGGACATAGAAAACCGATCCACAACGACCAGGATCGTGGTGTTCCCCTGAGACGAGGGAAGGTCGGTGAGAAAGTCCACCGACAAATGCAACCACGGCCGTTGTGGAACCGGGAGGGGCTGTAACTTCCCTCTAGGCAGGTGTCTAGGACTCTGCTCTGAGCGCACATCGAGCAGCAGGAGACATAAAAGCTCACGTCCTTGGTCAAAGTGGGCCACCAGTACTTCCTCCTAAGACCCCACACTGTCCTCTCAATACCAGGATGACCTGAAGAGGGTAGCGTATGGGCCCATCGAAACAAACGATCACGAACAATAAGCGGCACGTACTGAACACCCACTGGACACTGAGGAGGTGCAGGTTCCAACCGTAACGCCCGCTGGACACTGAGGAGGAGCAGGTTCCAACCGTAACGCCCGCTGGACACTGAGGAGGTGCAGGTTCCAACTGTAACGCCCGCTGGACACTGAGGAGGTGCAGGTTCCAACTGTAACGCCCGCTGGACACTGAGGAGGTGCAGGTTCCAACTGTAACGCCCGCTGGACACTGAGGAGGTGCAGGTTCCAACTGTAACGCCCGCTGGACACTGAGGAGGTGCAGGTTCCAACTGTAACGCCCGCTGGACACTGAGGAGGTGCAGGTTCCAACTGTAACGCCCGCTGGACACTGAGGAGGTGCAGGTTCCAACTGTAACGCCCGCTGGACACTGAGGAGGTGCAGGTTCCAACTGTAACGCCCGCTCGATTTCCGCGTCCACCTCCCATACCACCGGTGCTACCAGACATGAAGCTGGAAGGATGGGAGTAGGATCGATGGACGCTCCTCGGTGTCATAGAGACGGGACAGCGCGTAGGCCTTAGTATTAAGGGAGCCTAGCCTATAGGAGATCGTGAACCGAAATCTGGTAAAAAACATGGCTCACCTTGCCTGACGCGGATTCAATCTCCTCGCTGTCCTGATATACTCCAGATTGCGATGGTCAGTCCAGATGAGGAAAGGGTGCTTGGTCCCCTCAAGCCAATGTCTCCACACCTTCAGAGCTTTTACCACAGCTAACAACTCCCGGTCCCCCACGTCATAGTTCCGCTCTGCCGGACCGAGCTTCCTCGAAAAGAAACCCGAGCGCTGTGACAGCACGGCTCCAACCCCAGCCTCGGACGCTTCCACCTCCACTAGGAATGCCAAAGAGGGGTCCGGATGAGCCAGCACGGGAGCGTCAGTGAACAGCTCCTTCAGACGACTGAAGGCTCTGTCCACCTCCGCTGACCATCGCCGGCTCCCCGCTGAGGTAATGGGAGCAGCCACCTGACCAAAACCTCGGATAAACCTCCGGTAGTAATTGGCGAACCCTAAAAACCACTGCACCTCATTTACCGTGGTCGGAGTCGGGCCAATTACGCACGGCTGTAACGCGGTCACACTCCATCACCACCCCAGAGGTGAAAATGCGCTAATCTAGGAAGGAAACGGCTTGTTTGGAGAACACATTATTCCTGTAATAACAAACTGGATATCACATTAGAGTAATGTTAACATTATATTACAATAAGGATATACATGATATTACATTAGAGTAATGTTAACATTATATTACAATAAGGATATGCATGATATTACATTAGAGTAATGTTAACATTATATTACAATAAGGATATACATGATATTACATTAGAGTAATGTTAACATTATATTACAATAAGGATATACATGATATTACATTAGAATAATGTATACGTGATATGCATTATTACACTCAAAACAATGCTGGGTTGTTTGGTTGACCCAACTGCTGTGTTTCAGGCATTGGGTCACTTAGTTGGGAAGTATTCTTTAAAAAGAGCAAAGTTGGGTTGTTTATGCTGTGTTATTGATATATGACCCAGCAGGTCAGATCAGAAGACTGGAGACGTAGGGGCGTGGCTTTAACATAGTTGTTTTTAGCTACCTGTGAGAGTAAATGTCATTTATCTTTTCTGTTGTATAGTTATCACATGTAAAGGTTGAACATTGACATTTTTGTAGCTTCACTGAGGCTTACAGATGTGTATGAGTTCCCTAAAAAAAAACTATGAAATCCAATTGTTGGAATAGATACCACCTTATTGTAATGTGTCATGAAACATCTTCATATTCTAGAATAATATGTCAAATTCTTGTCACACCCGACCGCAAAGAGCCTTTATATTCTCTATTTTGGTTAGGTCGGGGTGTGACTAGGGTGGGTAATCTATGTTGTTTTATTTCTATGTTGGCCTGGTATGGTTCCCAATCAGAGGCAGCTGTTTAGCGTTGTCTCTGATTGGGGATCATATTTAGGCAGCCATTTCCCCACTGTGTTTTGTGGGATCTTGTTTTTGTGTTGTTGCCTGTGAGAACTCCAGAACGTCACGTTTTGTTTATTCTTTATTGTTTTTTGTGCGGTTCACTTCAAACCGATTTCACGCTGCGCTTTGGTCCGAGTGTTATTACGATGATCGTGACAATGCTAAACTTTTAAAGGAACATTTAAAAATGTGCAGTATGTTAACATGATGACTGTGACCAATAATATCTATCTGAAAGCCACACATCTAATAAGCCACATCTCCTGAAAATAACCTAAGGATTACATTCAAAAAGATCCAGCTACGAGGTCAAACCAACATTAAAGTAAAAAACACCCAACTGATGGTGAAGTTAGCCCATGTTTGGGTAAGGCCAACAACCCAACATGCATTCACTCAATCCAACCGGCTGGGTCAAACCAACAGTAAAAAACACCCAACTGATGGTTAAGTTAGCCCATGTTTGGGTCAGGCCAACAACCCAACATGCATTCACTCAATCCAACTGGCTGGATCAAACCAACAGTAAAAAACACCCAACTGATGGTGAAGTTAGCCCATGTTTGGGTAAGGCCAACAACCCAACATGCATTCACTCAATCCAACTGGCTGGGTCAAACCAACAGTAAAAAACACCCAACTGATGGTTAAGTTAGCCCATGTTTGGGTCAGGCCAACAACCCAACATGCATTCACTCAATCCAACTGGCTGGGTCAAACCAACAGTAAAAAACACCCAACTGATGGTTAAGTTAGCCCATGTTTGGGTCAGGCCAACAACCCAACATGCATTCACTCAATCCAACTGGCTGGGTCAAACCAACAGTAAAAAACACCCAACTGATGGTGAAGTTGGCCCATGTTTGGGTCAGGCCAACAACCCAACATGCATTCACTCAATCCAACCGGCTGGGTCAAACCAACATTAAAGTAAAAAACACCCAACTGATGGTGAAGTTAGCCCATGTTTGGGTAAGGCCAACAACCCAACATGCATTCACTCAATCCAACCGGCTGGGTCAAACCAACATTAAAGTAAAAAACACCCAACTGATGGTGAAGTTAGCCCATGTTTGGGTAAGGCCAACAACCCAACATGCATTCACTCAATCCAACTGGCTGGGTCAAACCAACAGTAAAAAACACCGAACTGATGGTTAAGTTAGCCCATGTTTGGGTCAGGCCAACAACCCAACATGCATTCACTCAATCCAACTGGCTGGGTCAAACCAACAGTAAAAAACACCCAACTGATGGTGAAGTTAGCCCATGTTTGGGTAAGGCCAACAACCCAACATGCATTCACTCAATCCAACCGGCTGGGTCAAACCAACAGTAAAAAACACCCAACTGATGGTGAAGTTAGCCCATGTTTGGGTCAGGCCAACAACCCAACATGCATTCACTCAATCCAACTGGCTGGGTCAAACCAACAGTAAAAAACACCCAACTGATGGTGAAGTTAGCCCATGTTTGGGTAAGGCCAACAACCCAACATGCATTCACTCAATCCAACCGGCTGGGTCAAACCAACATTAAAGTAAAAAACACCCAACTGATGGTGAAGTTAGCCCATGTTTGGGTAAGGCCAACAACCCAACATGCATTCACTCAATCCAACCGGCTGGGTCAAACCAACATTAAAGTAAAAAACACCCAACTGATGGTTAAGTTAGCCCATGTTTGGGTCAGGCCAACAACCCAACATGCATTCACTCAATCCACCCGGCTGGGTCAAACCAACAGTAAAAAACACCCAACTGATGGTGAAGTTAGCCCATGTTTGGGTAAGGCCAACAACCCAACATGCATTCACTCAATCCACCCGGCTGGGTCAAACCAACAGTAAAAAACACCCAACTGATGGTTAAGTTAGCCCATGTTTGGGTAAGGCCAACAACCCAACATGCATTCATTCAATCCAACTGGCTGGGTCAAACCAACATTAAAGTAAAAAACACCCAACTGATGGTGAAGTTAGCCCATGTTTGGGTAAGGCCAACAACCCAACATGCATTCACTCAATCCAACTGGCTGGGTCAAACCAACAGTAAAAAACACCCAACTGATGGTGAAGTTAGCCCATGTTTGGGTAAGGCCAACAACATGCATTCACTCAATCCACCCGGCTGGGTCAAACCAACAGTAAAAAACACCCAAGTGATGGTGAAGTTAGCCCATGTTTGGGTAAGGCCAACAACCCAACATGCATTCACTCAATCCACCCGGCTGGGTCAAACCAACAGTAAAAAACACCCAACTGATGGTTAAGTTAGCCCATGTTTGGGTAAGGCCAACAACCCAACATGCATTCACTCAATCCAACCGGCTGGGTCAAACCAACAGTAAAAAACACCCAACTGATGGTTAAGTTAGCCCATGTTTGGGTAAGGCCAACAACCCAACATGCATTCACTCAATCCAACCGGCTGGGTCAAACCAACAGTAAAAAACACCCAACTGATGGTTAAGTTAGCCCATGTTTGGGTAAGGCCAACAACCCAACATGCATTCACTCAATCCAACCGGCTGGGTCAAAACAACCCTGTGAATGTTCTGTCCAATATTTACCCAGCCCTGTGTTACCAAATAACGCAAATTGGATTGTTTTTAAGCCAGCATTTTTTGGGAGTTTACTGTATCACCCAGAGAGATAATTATCTGCACAGTCAATAACATTAGCTTGACATTAGCATAATTCATCTTTAATCCTATTATTGTGATGTAAATAACATTAAACAGGCAATCCTCCACTGCATGAACTGTGCCTGAGGAAAGTCTGATATAGGCAAGGGATGCTCCAAACTTCTGATGCCAAATGCCATTAATTAACGAAGCAGGTCTTTAAGCAGAGCTATTGTTCTACAGTAGTCCCCCTACCTGAGAGATGCAGCCGAGTTGCTATGGTAACGGAGTCAGGTTCTATTCTTGTTGCAGGTTCTTTGTTTGTTTGTCTCTTTCTCATTCCCTGTACTCACATTCATGTATAAACACACACAAACGGGCACGCAAATGGCTTCGCGCGCACACACGCACACACACACACACACACACACACACACACACAGATACGTTATTATGTTTCAAGTGTTGACTGAATGAAAATTAAACACACGTTTTTTCCCCATAGTATGCTAGCTACAATGGTAACGTCAACCTATCCTAGCCTAGCTTGCTCTGCAGTACAAGCTAGCTTGACCTGCTTTAAAGTTAGAGAAACAAGTTGAGGAAAAAGTAACTAATGAAAACATGTCTTATTATCACCTAAAACAATATATTTATCCTGTCTTTAATGAAAAGGTCATATTTTGCAATCTCCCAAAATAATGGGATCATCTTACGAGAGACAGCCACTCCTCCATCTTGCCTTGCAAACACTACACCTGTCCTGTCAGTAGCGGGGCAAGACTCCGTGAAGATGACGTACGGCGTAATGAAATACGTCACGATGTCAACGGTGCAGAAGAATATCAGGATCCCATCAATGTACTATCTAGTCTTTCATGTTATCTAGTCGTTCCTGTTATCTCCCATCAATGTACTACCTAGTCTTTCCTGTTATCTCCCATCAATGTACTACCTAGTCTTTCCTGTTATCTCCCATCAATGTACTATCTAGTCTTTCCTGTTATCTCCCATCAATGTACTACCTAGTCTTTCCTGTTATCTCCCATCAATGTACTACCTAGTATTTCCTGTTATCTCCCATCAATGTACTATCTAGTCTTTCCTGTTATCTCCCATCAATGTACTACCTAGTCTTTCCTGTTATCTCCCATCAATGTACTACCTAGTCTTTCCTGTTATCTCACATCAATGTACTATCTAGTCTTTCCTGTTATCTAGTCTTTCCTGTTATCTCCCATCAATGTACTATCTAGTCTTTCCTGTTATCTCCCATCAATGTACTACCTAGTCTTTCCTGTTATCTCCCATCAATGTACTATCAAGTCTTTCTTGTTATCTAAGCTGGATGATATTTGCATCCTCAGAGAGTCCTTTGACATAACTAGAATGGTTTATATCAGGGCACACTGGTAACTAGAATGGTTTCTATCAGGGCACAGTGGTAACTAGAATGGTTTCTATCAGGGTACATTGGTAACTAGAATCCTCTCTTCTCAACCTGCACCCCTCTCCTCCTCTCTCATCATCTCCCCTCCTCTCCCCTCCTCTGCTCTCCCCTGCTCTCCCCTCTCATCCTCTCCCCTGCTCTCCCCTCTCATCCTCTCCCCTGCTCTCCTCTATCATCCTCTCCTCTCCCATCCTCTCCTCTCCTCTCCCCTCCTCTCCTCTCATCCTCTCCTCTCCTCTCCCCTGCTCTCCTCTCCCATCCTCTCTTCTCTCCTCCTCTCTCAACAGCCACTGCATGCCGCCTGCTCCAGACTGATTGCATGATTTTGTGAAGTTAACAGGAGCTCAGTTCTCCTTATAACAGGAGCTCAGTTCTCCTTATAACAGGAGCTCAGTTCTCCTTATAACAGGAGCTCAGTTCTCCTTATAACAGGAGCTCAGACGTCTTATAACAGGAGCTCAGTTCTCCTTATAACAGGAGCTCAGTTCTCCTTATAACAGGAGCTCAGTTCTCCTTATAACAGGAGCTCAGTTCTCCTTATAACAGGAGCTCAGACGTCTTATAACAGGAGCTCAGTTCTCCTTATAACAGGAGCTCAGTTCTCCTTATAACAGGAGCTCAGACGTCTTATAACAGGAGCTCAGACGTCTTATAACAGGAGCTCAGTTCTCCTTATAACAGGAGCTCAGTTCTCCTTATAACAGGAGCTCAGTTCTCCTTAACAGGAGCTAACAGGATAACAGAGCTCAGTTCTCCTTATAACAGGAGCTCAGTTCTCCTTATAACAGGAGCTCAGACGTCTTATAACAGGAGCTCAGTTCTCCTTATAACAGGAGCTCAGTTCTCCTTATAACAGGAGCTCAGTTCTCCTTATAACAGGAGCTCAGTTCTCCTTATAACAGGAGCTCAGATCTCCTTATAACAGGAACTTGGACGTCTTATAACAGGAGCTCAGTTCTCCTTATAACAGGAACTCCGTTCTCCTTATAACAGGAACTCCGTTCTCCTTATAACAGCAGCTCAGTTCTCCTTATAACAGGAACTCCGTTCTCCTTATAACAGGAACTCAGACGTTTTATAAACTCATTCAAATTGGAAAATAGCTAAAGAATGTTGACGTCTGGAATACGGATATCAATAACCAGGAGGTTATCTAAAGAGATTATGATAAGGTTATCTCTATCAGAGGGTGGACGTGTGTGTGTGTGTGGCCTCCTCATATGATATATTATATCCATGGACAGCCTTATCTCTACCAAGAAGAGGAAACTTCCCCCCCCCAACAATTAATTTATGTTTTCCTGATTAGTTACATTTTAGATGTTTAATTACACCTAGGATGTGTCCCAAACACCACCCTTTTCCCTAGATAGTGCAGCAGAGCCCTGGTCAAAATGTAGTGCACTACAAAGGGAACATCTGGGATACAGTCCTATTCTCCTCCATCCTCCATTCATCCATTATGTTCCTTTCAGACAAAGAACAAAGCTTGTCTCTACACCAACAACACATGGCAGATAGATGATGTTGATAAACATGGTTTAATAACAGCTGGATCAGAACTCTATGGTTAGTCTAGTGATGATGATGATAAACATGGTTTAATAGCAGCTGGGTCAGAACTCTATGGTTAGTCTAGTGATGATGATGGTGATAAACATGGTTTAATAACAGCTGGGTCAGAACTCTATGGTTAGTCTAGTGATGGTGATAAACATGGTTTAATAACAGCAGGATCAGAACTCTATGGTTAGTCTAGTGATGGTGATGATGATGATTAACATGGTTTAATAACAGCTGGGTCAGAACTCTATGGTTAGTCTAGTGATGATGATGATGATGATGATGATTAACATGGTTTAATAACAGCTGGATCAGAACTCTATGGTTAGTCTAGTGATGATGATTAACATGGTTTAATAACAGCTGGGTCAGAACTCTATGGTTAGTCTAGTGATGGTGATAAACATGGTTTAATAACAGCTGGATCAGAACTCTATGGTTAGTCTAGTGATGGTGATAAACATGGTTTAATAACAGCTGGGTCAGAACTCTATGGTTAGTCTAGTGATGATGATGATGATAAACATGGTTTAATAGCAGCTGGGTCAGAACTCTATGGTTAGTCTAGTGATGGTGATAAACATGGTTTAATAACAGCTGGATCAGAACTCTATGGTTAGTCTAGTGATGATGGTGATTAACATGGTTTAATAACAGCTGGATCAGAACTCTATGGTTAGTCTGTGATGATGATGATTAACAGAACTCTATGGTTAGTCTAGTGATGATGATGATAAACATGGTTTAATAACAGCTGGATCAGAACTCTATGGTTAGTCTAGTGATGATGGTGATAAACATGGTTTAATAACAGCTGGGTCAGAACTCTATGGTTAGTCTAGTGATGATGATTAACATGGTTTAATAACAGCTGGATCAGAACTCTATGGTTAGTCTAGTGATGGTGATAAACATGGTTTAATAACAGCTGGATCAGAACTCTATGGTTAGTCTAGTGATGATGGTGATTAACATGGTTTAATAACAGCTGGATCAGAACTCTATGGTTAGTCTAGTGATGGTGATTAACATGGTTTAATAACAGCTGGGTCAGAACTCTATGGTTAGTCTAGTGATGATGATAAACATGGTTTAATAACAGCTGGATCAGAACTCTATGGTTAGTCTAGTGATGATGATGATTAACATGGTTTAATAACAGCTGGGTCAGAACTCTATGGTTAGTCTAGTGATGATGATGATTAACATGGTTTAATAACAGCTGGGTCAGAACTCTATGGTTAGTCTAGTGATGATGATGAACATGGTTTAATAACAGCTGGGTCAGAACTCTATGGTTAGTCTAGTGATGATGATGGTGATAAACATGGTTTAATAACAGCTGGGTCAGAACTCTATGGTTAGTCTAGTGATGATGATTAACATGGTTTAATAACAGCTGGATCAGAACTCTATGGTTAGTCTAGTGATGGTGATTAACATGGTTTAATAACAGCTGGATCAGAACTCTATGGTTAGTCTAGTGATGGTGATTAACATGGTTTAATAACAGCTGGGTCAGAACTCTATGGTTAGTCTAGTGATGATGATAAACATGGTTTAATAACAGCTGGATCAGAACTCTATGGTTAGTCTAGTGATGATGGTTTAATAACAGCTGGGTCAGAACTCTATGGTTAGTCTAGTGATGATGATAAACATGGTTTAATAACAGCTGGATCAGAACTCTATGGTTAGTCTAGTGATGATGATGATGATTAACATGGTTTAATAGCAGCTGGGTCAGAACTCTATGGTTAGTCTAGTGATGATGATGATGATTAACATGGTTTAATAGCAGCTGGGTCAGAACTCTATGGTTAGTCTAGTGATGATGATGATGATGATGATGATTAACATGGTTTAATAACAGCTGGATCAGAACTCTATGGTTAGTCTAGTGATGATGATACACATGGTTTAATAACAGCTGGATCAGAACTCTATGGTTAGTCTAGTGATGATGATGATTAACATGGTTTAATAACAGCTGGATCAGAACTCTATGGTTATTCTAGTGATGATGGTGATTAACATGGTTTAATAACAGCTGGATCAGAACTCTATGGTTAGTCTAGTGATGATGATTAAACATGGTTTAATAACAGCTGGGTCAGAACTCTATGGTTAGTCTAGTGATGATGATGATGATGGTGATTAACATGGTTTAATAACAGCTGGGTCAGAACTCTATGGTTAGTCTTGTGATGATGATGATGATGATAAACATGGTTTGATAACAGCTGGATCAGAACTCTATGGTTAGTCTAGTGATGATGATGGTGATAAACATGGTTTAATAACAGCTGGATCAGAACTCTATGGTTAGTCTAGTGATGGTGATAAACATGGTTTGATAATCAGCTGGATCAGAACTCTATGGTTAGTCTAGTGATGATGGTGATAAACATGGTTTAATAACAGCTGGGTCAGAACTCTATGGTTAGTCTAGTGATGGTGATAAACATGGTTTAATAACAGCTGGATCAGAACTCTATGGTTAGTCTAGTGATGATGGTGATAAACATGGTTTAATAGCAGCTGGGTCAGAACTCTATGGTTAGTCTAGTGATGATGATTAACATGGTTTGATAACAGCTGGGTCAGAACTCTATGGTTAGTCTAGTGATGATGATGATGATGATAAACATGGTTTAATAGCAGCTGGGTCAGAACTCTATGGTTAGTCTAGTGATGATGGTGATAAACATGGTTTAATAGCAGCTGGGTCAGAACTCTATGGTTAGTCTAGTGATGATGATGATAAACATGGTTTAATAGCAGCTGGGTCAGAACTCTATGGTTAGTCTAGTGATGATGATTAACATGGTTTGATAACAGCTGGGTCAGAACTCTATGGTTAGTCTAGTGATGATGATGATAAACATGGTTTAATAGCAGCTGGGTCAGAACTCTATGGTTAGTCTAGTGATGGTGATAAACATGGTTTAATATCAGCTGGGTCAGAACTCTATGGTTAGTCTTGTGATGATGATGGTGATACACATGGTTTAATAGCAGCTGGGTCAGAACTCTATGGTTAGTCTAGTGATGATGATGGTGATAAACATGGTTTAATAACAGCTGGATCAGAACTCTATGGTTAGTCTAGTGATGATGATTAACATGGTTTAATAACAGCTGGGTCAGAACTCTATGGTTAGTCTAGTGATGATGATAAACATGGTTTGATAACAGCTGGGTCAGAACTCTATGGTTAGTCTAGTGATGGTGATTAACATGGTTTAATAACAGCTGGGTCAGAACTCTATGGTTAGTCTAGTGATGATGATAAACATGGTTTGATAACAGCTGGATCAGAACTCTATGGTTAGTCTAGTGATGATGATGATGATGATAAACATGGTTTAATAACAGCTGGGTCAGAACTCTATGGTTAGTCTAGTGATGGTGATAAACATGGTTTGATAACAGCTGGATCAGAACTCTATGGTTAGTCTAGTGATGATGGTGATGATGATTAACATGGTTTAATAACAGCTGGGTCAGAACTCTATGGTTAGTCTAGTGATGATGGTGATAAACATGGTTTAATAACAGCTGGGTCAGAACTCTATGGTTAGTCTAGTGATGATGGTGATAAACATGGTTTAATAGCAGCTGGGTCAGAACTCTATGGTTAGTCTAGTGATGGTGATAAACATGGTTTAATAACAGCTGGATCAGAACTCTATGGTTAGTCTAGTGATGATGGTGATAAACATGGTTTAATAGCAGCTGGGTCAGAACTCTATGGTTAGTCTAGTGATGATGATTAACATGGTTTGATAACAGCTGGGTCAGAACTCTATGGTTAGTCTAGTGATGATGATGATGATGATAAACATGGTTTAATAGCAGCTGGGTCAGAACTCTATGGTTAGTCTAGTGATGATGGTGATAAACATGGTTTAATAGCAGCTGGGTCAGAACTCTATGGTTAGTCTAGTGATGATGATGATAAACATGGTTTAATAGCAGCTGGGTCAGAACTCTATGGTTAGTCTAGTGATGATGATTAACATGGTTTGATAACAGCTGGGTCAGAACTCTATGGTTAGTCTAGTGATGATGATGATAAACATGGTTTAATAGCAGCTGGGTCAGAACTCTATGGTTAGTCTAGTGATGATGGTGATAAACATGGTTTAATATCAGCTGGGTCAGAACTCTATGGTTAGTCTTGTGATGATGATGGTGATACACATGGTTTAATAGCAGCTGGGTCAGAACTCTATGGTTAGTCTAGTGATGATGATGGTGATAAACATGGTTTAATAACAGCTGGATCAGAACTCTATGGTTAGTCTAGTGATGATGATAACAGCTAAACTCTATGGTTTAATAACAGGTTTGATAACAGCTGGGTCAGAACTGGTTAGTCTCAGAACTCTATGGTTTAATAACAGTCTAGAACTGATGATGATGAAACATGGTTTGATAACAGCTGGGTCAGAACTCTATGGTTAGTCTAGTGATGGTGATTAACATGGTTTAATAACAGCTGGGTCAGAACTCTATGGTTAGTCTAGTGATGATGATGATGATGATTAACATGGTTTAATAACAGCTGGATCAGAACTCTATGCTTAGTCTAGTGATGATGATGATGATTAACATGGTTTAATAGCAGCTGGATCAGAACTCTATGGTTAGTCTAGTGATGATGATAAACATGGTTTAATAACAGCTGGGTCAGAACTCTATGGTTAGTCTAGTGATGATGGTGATAAACATGGTTTAATAGCAGCTGGGTCAGAACTCTATGGTTAGTCTAGTGATGATGATGATGGTGATAAACATGGTTTGATAACAGCTGGGTCAGAACTCTATGGTTAGTCTAGTGATGATGATGATGATGATAAACATGGTTTAATAGCAGCTGGGTCAGAACTCTATGGTTAGTCTAGTGATGATGATGATGATAAACATGGTTTAATAACAGCTGGGTCAGAACTCTATGGTTAGTCTAGTGATGATGTTGATAAACATGGTTTAATAACAGCTGGATCAGAACTCTATGGTTAGTCTAGTGATGATGATGATAAACATGGTTTAATAACAGCTGGGTCAGAACTCTATGGTTAGTCTAGTGATGATGATGATGATGAAACATGGTTTAATAACAGCTGGGTCAGAACTCTATGGTTAGTCTAGTGATGATGATGATGATGATTAACATGGTTTAATAACAGCTGGATCAGAACTCTATGGTTAGTCTAGTGATGATGATGATGATGATGATTAACATGGTTTAATAACAGCTGGGTCAGAACTCTATGGTTAGTCTAGTGATGATGATATACATGGTTTAATAGCAGCTGGATCAGAACTCTATGGTTAGTCTAGTGATGATGGTGATAAACATGGTTTAATAACAGCTGGATCAGAACTCTATGGTTAGTCTAGTGATGATGATAAACATGGTTTAATAACAGCTGGGTCAGAACTCTATGGTTAGTCTAGTGATGGTGATAAACATGTTTAATAACAGCTGGGTCAGAACTCTATGGTTAGTCTAGTGATGATGATGATGGTGATAAACATGTTTAATAACAGCTGGGTCAGAACTCTATGTTTAATGATGATAAACATGTTTAATAACAGCTGGGTCAGAACTCTATGGTTAGTCTAGTGATGATGATAAACATGGTTTAATAACAGCTGGGTCAGAACTCTATGGTTAGTCTAGTGATGATGATGATGGTGATAAACATGGTTTAATAACAGCTGGATCAGAACTCTATGGTTAGTCTAGTGATGATGATGAAACATGGTTTAATAACATGGTCAGAACTTAATAGTGATGATGATGATGATAAACATGGTTTAATAACAGAGAACTCTATGGTTAGTCTAGTGATGATGATTAACATGGTTTAATAACAGCTGGATCAGAACTCTATGGTTAGTCTAGTGATGATGATGATGATAAACATGGTTTAATAGCAGCTGGATCAGAACTCTATGGTTAGTCTAGTGATGATGATTAACATGGTTTAATAACAGCTGGATCAGAACTCTATGGTTAGTCTAGTGATGATGATGATGATGATGATAAACATGGTTTAATAACAGCTGGATCAGAACTCTATGGTTAGTCTAGTGATGATGATAAACATGGTTTAATAACAGCTGGATCAGAACTCTATGGTTAGTCTAGTGATGATGATGATGATGATGATGATAAACATGGTTTAATAACAGCTGGATCAGAACTCTATGGTTAGTCTAGTGATGGTGATAAACATGGTTTAATAACAGCTGGGTCAGAACTCTATGGTTAGTCTAGTGATGATGATAAACATGGTTTAATAACAGCTGGGTCAGAACTCTATGGTTAGTCTAGTGATGATGATGATTAACATGGTTTAATAACAGCTGGGTCAGAACTCTATGGTTAGTCTAGTGATGATGATGATGATGATAAACATGGTTTAATAACAGCTGGATCAGAACTCTATGGTTAGTCTAGTGATGATGATGATAAACATGGTTTAATAACAGCTGGATCAGAACTCTATGGTTAGTCTAGTGATGGTGATAAACATGGTTTAATAACAGCTGGATCAGAACTCTATGGTTAGTCTAGTGATGATGATTAACATGGTTTAATAACAGCTGGGTCAGAACTCTATGGTTAGTCTAGTGATGATGATAAACATGGTTTAATAACAGCTGGGTCAGAACTCTATGGTTAGTCTAGTGATGATGATAAACATGGTTTAATAACAGCTGGATCAGAACTCTATGGTTAGTCTAGTGATGATGATAAACATGGTTTAATAACAGCTGGGTCAGAACTCTATGGTTAGTCTAGTGATGATGATGATGATGGTGATTAACATGGTTTAATAACAGCTGGGTCAGAACTCTATGGTTAGTCTAGTGATGATGATGATAAACATGGTTTAATAACAGCTGGGTCAGAACTCTATGGTTAGTCTAGTGATGATGATTAACATGGTTTAATAACAGCTGGGTCAGAACTCTATGGTTAGTCTAGTGATGATGATTAACATGGTTTAATAACAGCTGGGTCAGAACTCTATGGTTAGTCTAGTGATGATGATGATGATAACATGGTTTAATAACAGCTGGATCAAACTCTAAGTGATGATGATGATTAAACATGGTTTAATAACTGGGTCAGAACTCTATGGTTAAGTGATGATGATGATGATAACATGGTTTAATAACAGCTGGGTCAGAACTAGTCTAGTGATGATGATGATGATTAACATGGTTTAATAACAGCTGGATCAGAACTCTATGGTTAGTCTAGTGATGGTGATAAACATGGTTTAATAACAGCTGGATCAGAACTCTATGGTTAGTCTAGTGATGATGATTAACATGGTTTAATAACAGCTGGATCAGAACTCTATGGTTAGTCTAGTGATGATGATAAACATGGTTTAATAACAGCTGGATCAGAACTCTATGGTTAGTCTAGTGATGATGATGATTAACATGGTTTAATAACAGCTGGGTCAGAACTCTATGGTTAGTCTAGTGATGATGATGATTAACATGGTTTAATAACAGCTGGATCAGAACTCTATGGTTAGTCTAGTGATGATGGTGATACACATGGTTTAATAACAGCTGGGTCAGAACTCTATGGTTAGTCTAGTGATGATGATTAACATGGTTTAATAACAGCTGGATCAGAACTCTATGGTTAGTCTAGTGATGATGGTGATACACATGGTTTAATAACAGCTGGGTCAGAACTCTATGGTTAGTCTAGTGATGATGATAAACATGGTTTAATAACAGCTGGATCAGAACTCTATGGTTAGTCTAGTGATGATGATTAACATGGTTTAATAACAGCTGGATCAGAACTCTATGGTTAGTCTAGTGATGATGATGATTAACATGGTTTAATAACAGCTGGGTCAGAACTCTATGGTTAGTCTAGTGATGATGATAAACATGGTTTAATCAGATCAGAAGGAGAATAATCAGAATGCTTCATGTCTATTCTAATACAGTCTCATCATTTCAATGTTTGGTTCAGTCACAACAAGCTAATTAATAATCTACAATGAGATTCTACTCTATTACATTCTGCTTCTCTATTGGTCTCTTCATTCTCCCTGTGTTGGAACCAGCTCTGTCATGGTACCTCTGTTCTACATCTCTGTATTCTCTTGGCATGAGATGTTGTTGCACGTCTTACTCCGTTGTACAGCAGGCCTCTGTATTTACTTCTCCCCGTTCAGACTGTCACAGTGTGTCAACACATTTCCACACAGCGTCACACAGGGTCCAGAGACACAGGGGAGATTATAGAGATCTAGACGCAGGAGGTCTCTGCCATTTCATACTAGCTTTTCAATGAGAAAATCCTCCCTATTGCGTGCACAACAGTAGCCTCATGAATATATCTCCTCCTTCCTAGTACTAGTTATATATAGCTCATACCCTCTCTATCTCTAGCACTAGCTATATAACCCCTACCCTCTCTATATATCTCCTACCTTCTCTGTCTCCAGTACTAGTTATATAGATCTCCTACCCTCTCTATATATCTCCTACCCTCTCTATATATCTCCTACCCTCTCTATATATCTCCTACCCTCTCCATCTCCTCTTCACCAGTAGCCTGCTATTACATTTACATTTAAGTCATTTAGCAGACACTCTTATCCAGAGCGACTTACAAATTGGTGCATTCACCTTATGCTATCTATGTATATGTATCTATCCATTCCTTCCCTAGCAGTTCTAGTTAAACCTCAGCATGCTAGCTATGTATATGTATCTATCCATTCCTTCCCTAGCAGTTCTAGTTAAACCTCAGCATGCTAGCTATGTATATGTATCTATCCATTCCTTCCCTAGCAGTTCTAGTTAAACCTCAGCATGCTAGCTATGTATATGTATCTATCCATTCCTTCCCTAGCAGTTCTAGTTAAACCTCAGCATGCTATCTATGTATATTTATCTATCCATTCCTCCCCTAGCAGTTCTAGTTAAACCTCAGCATGCTATCTATGTATATTTATCTATCCATTCCTCCCCTAGCAGTTCTAGTTAAACCTCAGCATGCTATCTATGTATATGTATCTATCCATTCCTTCCCTAGCAGTTCTAGTTAAACCTCAACATGCTAGCTATGTATATGTATCTATCCATTCCTTCCCTAGCAGTTCTAGTTAAACCTCAGCATGCTTTGCTCAACTCCCTGGTGAACAACAACACCAAGACCATTGAGACATGTTGACAACAAGATGAAACCAAAACAACAACAAAATCCAGCAAGCAGAAAGTAATCAATAGACCGAGCTACGTTGTTCTGGTACACACACTTGAAGTCAGTAGTCTCTTAGCAGTGTAGTTTATATGGAATATGGTGCAATTTGGGACGCAACCCAGGTGTCTCTCTCAGACTGTTCATTACAGTGATTAAAACCTCCATGGTGGAAGGGTGATGTGTTGCTCTGCCACCCACACAGCTAGCAGAAGAGATAAGGGTAGAACAGACTCCCATGAACCTCCCTACAACCTAGCATTAGAGACAAGGGTAGAACAGACTCCCATGAACCTCCTTACAACCTAGCAGAAGAGACAAGGGTAGAACAGACTCCCATGAACCTCCCTACAACCTAGCATTAGAGACAAGGGTAGAACAGACTCCCATCAACCTCCTTACAACCTAGCAGAAGAGACAAGGGTAGAACAGACTCCCATGAACCTCCCTACAACCTAGCAGAAGAGACAAGGGTAGAACAGACTCCCATGAACCTCCCTAAAACCTAGCAGAAGAGACAAGGGTAGAACAGACTCCCATGAACCTCCCTACAACCTAGCAGAAGAGACAAGGGTAGAACAGACTCCCATGAACCTCCCTAAAACCTAGCAGAAGAGACAAGGGTAGAACAGACTCCCATGAACCTCCCTACAACCTAGCAGAAGAGACAAGGGTAGAACAGACTCCCATGAACCTCCCTACAACCTAGCAGAAGAGACAAGGGTAGAACAGACTCCCATGAACCTCCCTACAACCTAGCAGAAGTGACAAGGGTAGAACAGACTCCCATGAACCTCCCTACAACCTAGCAGAAGACAAGGGTAGAACAGACTCCCATGAACCTCCCTACAACCTAGCAGAAGAGACAAGGGTAGAATAGACTCCCATGAACCTCCTTACAACCTAGCAGAAGAGACAAGGGTAGAACAGACTCCCATGAAGCTCCTTACAACCTAGCAGAAGAGACAGGGGTAGAATAGACCACCATGAAGCTCCTTACAACCTAGCAGAAGAGACAGGGGTAGAATAGACCACCATGAACCTCCTTACAACCTAGCAGAAGAGACAGGGGTAGAATAGACCACCACGAACCTCCCTGCAACCTAGCAGAAGAGACAGGGGTAGAATAGACCACCATGAACCTCCTTACAACCTAGCAGAAGAGACAAGGGTAGAATAGACTCCCATGAACCTCCTTACAACCTAGCAGAAGAGACAGGGGTAGAATAGACCACCATGAACCTCCTTACAACCTAGCAGAAGAGACAGGGGTAGAATAGACCACCACGAACCTCCCTACAACCTAGCAGAAGAGACAGGTGTAGAATAGACCACCATGAACCTCCCTACAACCTAGCAGAAGAGACAGGGGTAAAATAGACCACCATGAACCTCCCTACAACCTAGCAGAAGAGACAGGGGTAGAATAGACCACCATGAACCTCCCTACAACCCTCAGAGAACAGTGAGAGTATTAAGGCTTATATTACTGCCTCCATGGTGTTGTTCCTGTTGTTCCTGTTGTCCCTGTTGTTCTTGTTGTCGCTGTTGTCCATGTTGTTCCAGTTGTTCCCGTTGTCCATGTTGTTCCTGTTGTCCCTGTTGATCTTGTTGTCCCTGTTGTCCATGTTGTTCCTGTTGTCCATGTTGTTCCTGTTGTTCCTGTTGTCCGTGTTGTTCCTGTTGTCCCTGTTGATCTTGTTGTCCATGTTGTTCCTGTTGTCGATGTTGTTCCTGTTGATCTTGTTGTTCCTGTTGTTCCTGTTGTCCATGTTGTTCCTGTTGATCTTGTTGTTCCTCTTGTCCCTGTTGTTCCTCTTGTCCCTGTTGTTTTTGTTGTCCCTGTTGTTCTTGTTGTCCCTGTTGTTCTTGTTGTCCCTGTTGTTCCTGTTGTCCATGTTGTTCTTGTTGTCCATGTTGTTCTTGTTGTCCCTGTTGTCCATGTTGTTCCTGTTGTTCCTGTTGTCCATGTTGTTCCTGTTGTCCATGTTCCTGTTGCCCATGTTGTTCCTGTTGTCCCTGTTGATCTTGTTGTTCCTGTTGTCCCTGTTGTCCATGTTGTTCCTGTTGTCCCTGTTGATCTTGTTGTTCCTGTTGTCCCTGTTGTCCATGTTGTTCCTCTTGTCCCTGTTGTTCCTGTTGCCCATGTTGTTCTTGTTGTCCTTGTTGTTCCTGTTGTCCATGTTGTTCTTGTTGTCCATGTTGTTCTTGTTGTCCCTGTTGTTCCTGTTGTCCATGTTGTTCCTGTTGTCCATGTTGTTCCTGTTGCCCATGTTGTTCCTGTTGCCCATGTTGTTATTGTTGCCCATGTTGTTCCTGTTGTTCATGTTGTTCCTGTTGTCCATGTTGTTCCTGTTGCCCATGTTGTTCCTGTTGCCCATGTTGTTCCTGTTGCCCATGTTGCCCCTGTTGTCCATGTTGTTCTTGTTGTTCTTGTTGTTCCTGTTGCCCATGTTGTTCTTGTTGTCCTTGTTTTTCCTGTTGTCCTTGTTGTTCCTGTTGTCCTTGTTGTTCTTGTTGTCCATGTTGTTCTTGTTGTCCATGTTGTTCTTGTTGTCCCTGTTGATCTTGTTGTTCCTGTTGTCCCTGTTGTCCATGTTGTTCCTGTTGTCCCTGTTGATCTTGTTGTTCCTGTTGTCCCTGTTGTCCATGTTGTTCCTCTTGTCCCTGTTGTTCCTGTTGCCCATGTTGTTCTTGTTGTCCTTGTTGTTCCTGTTGTCCATGTTGTTCTTGTTGTCCATGTTGTTCCTGTTGTCCATGTTGTTCCTGTTGTCCATGTTGTTCCTGTTGTCCATGTTGTTCCTGTTGTCCATGTTGTTCCTGTTGCCCATGTTGTTATTGTTGTCCATGTTCCTGTTGCCCATGTTGTTCCTGTTGTTCATGTTGTTCCTGTTGTCCATGTTGTTCCTGTTGCCCATGTTGTTCCTGTTGCCCATGTTGTTCTTGTTGTTCTTGTTGTTCCTGTTGTCCATGTTGTTCCTGTTGTCCATGTTCCTGTTGCCCATGTTGTTCCTGTTGTCCCTGTTGATCTTGTTGTTCCTGTTGTCCCTGTTGTCCATGTTGTTCCTGTTGTCCCTGTTGATCTTGTTGTTCCTGTTGTCCCTGTTGTCCATGTTGTTCCTCTTGTCCCTGTTGTTCCTGTTGCCCATGTTGTTCTTGTTGTCCTTGTTGTTCCTGTTGTCCATGTTGTTCTTGTTGTCCATGTTGTTCTTGTTGTCCCTGTTGTTCCTGTTGTCCATGTTGTTCCTGTTGTCCATGTTGTTCCTGTTGCCCATGTTGTTATTGTTGTCCATGTTCCTGTTGCCCATGTTGTTCCTGTTGTTCATGTTGTTCCTGTTGTCCATGTTGTTCCTGTTGCCCATGTTGTTCCTGTTGCCCATGTTGCCCCTGTTGTCCATGTTGTTCTTGTTGTTCTTGTTGTTCCTGTTGCCCATGTTGTTCTTGTTGTCCTTGTTTTTCCTGTTATCTAACTAACAATTCCAAAACTACTGTCTTATACACAGTGTAAGGGGATAAAGAATATGTTCATAAAGATATATGAATGAGTGATGGTACAGAGCAGCTTAGGCAAGATACAGTAGATGGTGTCGAGTACAGTATATACATATGAGATGAGTATGTAAACAAAGTGGCATAGTTAAAGTGGCTAGTGATACATGTATTACATAAGGATGCAGTCGATGATATAGAGTACAGTATATACGTGTGCAAATGAGATGAATAATGTAGGGTAAGTAACATTATATAAGGTAGCATTGTTTAAAGTGGCTAGTGATATATTTACATCATTTCCCATCAATTCCCATTATTAAAGTGGCTGGAGTTGAGTCAGTGTCAGTGTCAGTGTGTTGGCAGCAGCCACTCAATGTTAGTGGTGGCTGTTTAACAGTCTGATGGCCTTGAGATAGAAGCTGTTTTTCAGTCTCTCGGTCCCAGCTTTGATGCACCTGTACTGACCTCGCCTTCTGGATGATAGCGGGGTGAACAGGCAGTGGCTCGGGTGGTTGATGTCCTTGATGATCTTTATGGCCTTCCTGTAACATCGGGTGGTGTAGGTGTCCTGGAGGGCAGGTAGTTTGCCCCCGGTGATGCGTTATGCAGACCTCACTACCCTCTGGAGAGCCTTACGGTTGAGGGCGGAGCAGTTGCCGTACCAGGCGGTGATACAGCCCGCCAGGATGCTCTCGATTGTGCATCTGTAGAAGTTTGTGAGTGCTTTTGGTGACAAGCCAAATTTCTTCAGCCTCCTGAGGTTGAAGAGGCGCTGCTGCGCTTTCTTCACGATGTTGTCTGTGTGAGTGGACCAATTCAGTTTGTCTGTGATGTGTATGCCGAGGAACTTAAAACTTGCTACCCTCTCCACTACTGTTCCATCGATGTGGATAGGGGGGTGTTCCTTCTGCTGTTTCCTGAAGTCCACAATCATCGTTGACGTTGAGTGTGAGGTTATTTTCCTGACACCACACTCCGAGGGCCCTCACCTTCTCCCTGTAGGCCGTCTCGTCGTTGTTGGTAATCAAGCCTACCACTGTTGTGTCGTCCGCAAACTTGATGATTGAGTTGGAGGCGTGCGTGGCCACGCAGTCGTGGGTGAACAGGGAGTACAGGAGAGGGCTCAGAACGCACCCTTGTGGGGCCCCAGTGTTGAGGATCAGCGGGGTGGAGATGTTGTTGCCTACCATCACCACCTGGGGGCGGCCCGTCAGGAAGTCCAGTACCCAGTTGCACAGGGCGGGGTCGAGACCCAGGGTCTCGAGCTTGATGACGAGCTTGGAGGGTACTATGGTGTTGAATGCCGAGCTGTAGTCGATGAACAGCATTCTCACATAGGTATTCCTCTTGTCCAGATGGGTTAGGGCAGTGTGCAGTGTGGTTGAGATTGCATCGTCTGTGGACCTATTTGGGCGGTAAGCAAATTGGAGTGGGTCTAGGGTGTCAGGTAGGGTGGAGGTGATATGGTCCTTGACTAGTCTCTCAAAGCACTTCATGATGAAGGAAGTGAGTGCTACGGGGTGGTAGTCGTTTAGCTCAGTTACCTTAGTTTTCTTGGGAACAGGAACAATGGTGGCCCTCTTGAAGCATGTGGGAACAGCAGACTGGTATAGGGATTTACACACATGACATTGATGTGTGTAAAGTTCCAAAAGGTTCCTGTAGAACTCTGACAGTGATGTGTGTAAAAGTTCCTGAAAGAACTTTGTTGATAGAACTCTGAAGTTCGAGAACTGAGATGAGTGATGTGTAAAGTTCCAAAGGGTTCCTTGGCTGTCCCCATAGGAGAACCCTTTGAATAACCTTTTTTGGCTCCAGGTAGAACTCTTTTGGGTTCCATGTAGAACCCTCTGTGGAAAGGGTTCTACATGGAACTAAAAAGGAGTTCTACTTGGAACCAAAAATGGTTATTCAAAGGGTTCTCCTATGGGGACAGCCGAGGAACCCTTTTAGGTTCTTGATAGCACCTTTTATTTCTACGAGTGTATGACAGACATGATTTATAGGCTGCTGTTGGCTCGTCTGCACAAAGAGATCTTAGGAGAGGTGGCGCTGCTAGAGTCTTTTGGCAGGCTGACTCCAATTTCTGTGCAAGTCTCCAAGTGTCATCAACAAATCATTTATTTGGAAGTCCTGAGTGAAAGTCTGAATTTCACATGAAGTCTGTGTGCAGTTGGTTATCTCAAGTCTGAATCGGGCCCTTGAAAAGAAGGCAGTTTAACAGTGGTAACAGGAGAGAGTAACAGAGTACGTCCCATTAATATCATCCTGATCATTCTGGTAATGATGCGTGAAACTCATTCTAGTTTCTTCAGTCTCATGTAATCACCCGTGGAATTACTAGATCATCTTTTCACGCTGGTTTGACACGTTTCATTTTCAGATTTGTCCTAAAAATGACATCTTGATTTTTAGTAATGCAACAGGTGTGCCTGGGCCTACATGTCTTCATTGAACAGCTGGGAAGACAATGTAATTCCTACAGGATGTTACAGGGATGGTGTCACGTGTGCTCCCTCTCCGGCCTCTAGGTCACCAGACTTCTCGTTATGGCGCACACCTGTCACCATCGTCACGCGCACCTGCACGTCTTCAGACTCACCTGGACTCCATCACTTCCCCGATGACCTTCCCTCTATATGTCACTCCCTTCCCCAGGCATCATTGTTTCTGTTCCTGGGTCATGTCTGTGTGTTGTTTCATTTATTCATTAACACACTCACTCCCTGAACTTGCTTCCCGACTCTCAGCGCACATCGTTACAGATGGACTGGGTTTAGAACCAGGCTTGTCAGTGTGCCACAAGACTGTGTTAGCCTGTTGAGCTAAAGCCTCTATATTAGCTTGGAGTCTTCAGTCTTCAACCAAGGCCAATCATCACACAACCCATATATTACCTCAGGACTAAAATACATCACGTTGTCTTTCAGAGCATTGTGAATGTTTACTGCTAACATACTTGTATTTTCTAGCTCCTGCCCCCACCACCCCCCACCCCGTTACTACCTTGGTGTTAAAGTAACTCAAGGTTCTGAACAAAGCGAAAGCAATTACCAATTAGCCATCCTGTTCATTAGAGAGATCACTTTGTCTCGTTATGGAGGGTACTTGTCAATTGGTTATGTTGGGAAGGAAATAAGTGGCCGTGATTATGTTTTCATACCGAGTCATTGGACAGAGACAAGGGCAGAGGTTTGGGCAGAAATTCCCTCATCTTACTTGTCATCTTCAGTAGAGGTTTTAACTGACCTGATGGGTCATCTGTCCTACTGTCTGACCATGTATTGGCCCTCATCTGTCCTACTGTCTGACCATGTACTGGCCCTCATCTGTCCTACTGTCTATGTATTGGGCCTTCATCTGTCCTACTGTCTGACCATGTTTTGGGCCTACACCTGTCCTACTGTCTATGTATTGGGTCTGCATCTGTCCTACTGTCTATGTATTGGGTCTGCATCTGTCCTACTGTCTATGTATTGGGCCTTCATCTGTCCTACTGTCTGACCATGTTTTGGGCCTACACCTGTCCTACTGTCTATGTATTGGGTCTGCATCTGTCCTACTGTCTGACCATGTATTGGGCCTGTATCTGTCCTACTGTCTGACCATGTATTGGGCCCTTATCTGTCCTACTGTCTATGTATTGGGCCTCATCTGTCCTACTGTCTGATCATGTATTGGGCCTCATCTGTCCTACTGTCTGACCATGTACTGGGCCCTCATCTGTCCTACTATCTGATCATGTATTGGGCCTCATCTGTCCTACTGTCTGACCATGTATTGGGCCTCATCTGTCCTACTGTCTGACCATGTATTGGGCCTCATCTGTCCTACTGTCTGTCTATGTATTGGGCCACATCTGTCCTACTGTCTATTTATTGGGCTTTAATCTGTCCTATTGTCTATTTATTGGGCCCTTATCTGTCCTACTGTCTGATCATGTATTGGGCCTGCATCTGTCCTACTGTCTGACCATGTATTGGGCCTGCATCTGTCCTACTGTCTGACCATGTATTGGGCCTGCATCTGTCCTACTGTCTGACCATGTATTGGGCCTTCGTCTGTCCTACTGTCTGACCATGTATTGGGCCTTTATCTGTCCTACTGTCTGACCATGTATTGGGCCTCATCTGTCCTACTGTCTGTCCTACTGTCTGATGTATTGGGCCTTGTACTATTGTCTGATGTATTGGGCCTTATCTGTCCTACTGTCTGATCATGTATTGGGCCTTCATCTGTCCTACTGTCTGATCATGTATTGGGCCTTCATCTGTCCTACTGTCTGATCATGTATTGGGCCTCATCTGTCCTACTGTCTGACCATGTATTGGGCCTGCATCTGTCCTACTGTCTGTCTATGTATTGGGCCACATCTGTCCTACTGTCTATGTATTGGGCTTTAATCTGTCCTATTGTCTATTTATTGGGCCCTTATCTGTCCTACTGTCTGATCATGTATTGGGCCTGTATCTGTCCTACTGTCTGACCATGTATTGGGCCCTTATCTGTCCTACTGTCTATGTATTGGGCCTCATCTGTCCTACTGTCTGATCATGTATTGGGCCTCATCTGTCCTACTGTCTGACCATGTACTGGGCCCTCATCTGTCCTACTATCTGATCATGTATTGGGCCTCATCTGTCCTACTGTCTGACCATGTATTGGGCCTCATCTGTCCTACTGTCTGACCATGTATTGGGCCTCATCTGTCCTACTGTCTGTCTATGTATTGGGCCACATCTGTCCTACTGTCTATTTATTGGGCTTTAATCTGTCCTATTGTCTATTTATTGGGCCCTTATCTGTCCTACTGTCTGATCATGTATTGGGCCTGCATCTGTCCTACTGTCTGACCATGTATTGGGCCTGCATCTGTCCTACTGTCTGACCATGTATTGGGCCTGCATCTGTCCTACTGTCTGACCATGTATTGGGCCTTCGTCTGTCCTACTGTCTGACCATGTATTGGGCCTTTATCTGTCCTACTGTCTGACCATGTATTGGGCCTCATCTGTCCTACTGTCTGTCTATGTATTGGGCCACATCTGTCCTACTGTCTATGTATTGGGCTTTAATCTGTACTATTGTCTATGTATTGGGCCCTTATCTGTCCTACTGTCTGATCATGTATTGGGCCTTCATCTGTCCTACTGTCTGATCATGTATTGGGCCTTCATCTGTCCTACTGTCTGATCATGTATTGGGCCTCATCTGTCCTACTGTCTGACCATGTATTGGGCCTGCATCTGTCCTACTGTCTGTCTATGTATTGGGCCACATCTGTCCTACTGTCTATGTATTGGGCTTTAATCTGTCCTATTGTCTATTTATTGGGCCCTTATCTGTCCTACTGTCTGATCATGTATTGGGCCTTCATCTGTCCTACTGTCTGATCATGTATTGGGCCTTCATCTGTCCTACTGTCTGACCATGTTTTGGGCATAAATCTGTCCTACTGTCTGACCATGTATTGGGCCTGCATCTGTCCTACTGTCTGACCATGTATTGGGCCTGCATCTGTCCTACTGTCTGATCATGTATTGGCCTCATCTGTCCTACTGTCTGACCATGTATTGGGCCTGCATCTGTCCTACTGTCTGACCATGTATTGGGCCTGCATCTGTCCTACTGTCTGACCATGTATTGGGCCTTCGTCTGTCCTACTGTCTGACCATGTATTGGGCCTTTATCTGTCCTACTGTCTGACCATGTATTGGGCCTCATCTGTCCTACTGTCTGTCTATGTATTGGGCCACATCTGTCCTACTGTCTATGTATTGGGCTTTAATCTGTCCTATTGTCTATATATTGGGCCCTTATCTGTCCTACTGTCTGATCATGTATTGGGCCTTCATCTGTCCTACTGTCTGATCATGTATTGGGCCTGCATCTGTCCTACTGTCTGATCATGTATTGGGCCTTCATCTGTCCTACTGTCTGACCATGTATTGGGCCTGCATCTGTCCTACTGTCTGACCATGTATTGGGCCTGCATCTGTCCTACTGTCTGACCATGTATTGGGCCTGCATCTGTCCTACTGTCTGACCATGTATTGGGCCTGCATCTGTCCTACTGTCTGATCATGTATTGGCCTCATCTGTCCTACTGTCTGACCATGTATTGGGCCTCCATCTGTCCTACTGTCTGACCATGTATTGGGCCTGCATCTGTCCTACTGTCTGACCATGTATTGGGCCTTCGTCTGTCCTACTGTCTGACCATGTATTGGGCCTTTATCTGTCCTACTGTCTGACCATGTATTGGGCCTCATCTGTCCTACTGTCTGTCTATGTATTGGGCCGCATCTGTCCTACTGTCTATGTATTGGGCTTTGATCTGTCCTACTGTCTATGTATTGGGTTTGAATCTGTCCTACTGTCTATGTATTGGGCCTGCATCTGTCCTACTGTCTATGTATTGGGCCTGCATCTGTCCTACTGTCTGACCATGTATTGGGCCCTATCTGTCCTACTGTCTATGTATTGGGCATACATCTGTCCTACTGTCTATGTATTGGGCCTTCATCTGTCCTACTGTCTGACCATGTTTTGGGCCTACATCTGTCCTACTGTCTATGTATTGGGCCTGCATCTGTCCTACTGTCTGACCATGTATTGGGCCTTCATCTGTCCTACTGTCTATGTATTGGGCCTCATCTGTCCTACTGTCTGACCATGTTTTGGGCCTTCATCTGTCCTACTGTCTGATCATGTATTGGGCCTTCATCTGTCCTACCATCTGATCATGTATTGGGCCTGTATCTGTCCTACTGTCTGACCATGTATTGGGCCTGTATCTGTCCTATTGTCTGACCATGTATTGGGCCTTCATCTGTCCTACTGTCTATGTATTGGGCCTCATCTGTCCTACTGTCTGACCATGTATTGGGCCTTCATCTGTCCTACTGTCTGATATTGTATTGGGCCTTCATCTGTCCTACCATCTGATCATGTATTGGGCCTGTATCTGTCCTACTGTCTGACCATGTATTGGGCCTGTATCTGTCCTATTGTCTGACCATGTTTTGGGCCTCATCTGTCCTACTGTCTGACCATGTATTGGGCCTTCATCTGTCCTACTGTCTGATCATGTATTGGGCCTTCATCTGTCCTACTGTCTGACCATGTATTGGGCCTCATCTGTCCTAATGTCTGTCTACGTATTGGGCCTCATCTGTCCTACTGTCTGACCATGTATTGGGCCCGCATCTGTCCTACTGTCTGATCATGTATTGGGCCTCATCTGTCCTACTGTCTGACCATGTACTGGGCCCTCATCTGTCCTACTATCTGATCATGTATTGGGCCTCATCTGTCCTACTGTCTGACCATGTACTGGGCCCTCATCTGTCCTACTGTCTGACCATGTATTGGGCCTGCATCTGTCCTACTGTCTGACCATGTATTGGGGCTCGTCTGTCCTACTGTCTGACCATGTATTGGGCCTTCATCTGTCCTACTGTCTGATCATGTATTGGGCCTTCATCTGTCCTACTGTCTGACCATGTATTGGGCCTTCATCTGTCCTACTGTCTGTCTATGTATTGGGCCACATCTGTCCTACTGTCTATGTATTGGGCTTTAATCTGTCCTATTGTCTATGTATTGGGCCCTTATCTGTCCTACTGTCTGATCATGTATTGGGCCTTCATCTGTCCTACTGTCTGATCATGTATTGGGCCTCATCTGTCCTACTGTCTGACCATGTTTTGGGCATACATCTGTCCTACTGTCTGACCATGTATTGGGCCTGCATCTGTCCTACTGTCTGACCATGTATTGGGCCTGCATCTGTCCTACTGTCTGACCATGTATTGGGCCTGCATCTGTCCTACTGTCTGACCATGTTTTGGGCCTGCATCTGTCCTACTGTCTGACCATGTATTGGGCCTTCATCTGTCCTACTGTCTGACCATGTATTGGGCCTTCATCTGTCCTACTGTCTGATCATGTATTGGGCCTTCATCTGTCCTACCATCTGATCATGTATTGGGCCGCATCTGTCCTACTGTCTGACCATTTATTGGGCCTGTATCTGTCCTATTGTCTGACCATGCTTTGGGCCTTCATCTGTCCTACTGTCTGACCATGTATTGGGCCTGTATCTGTCCTACTGTCTGACCATGTATTGGGCCTGTATCTGTCCTATTGTCTGACCATGTTTTGGGCCTTCATCTGTCCTACTGTCTGACCATGTATTGGGCTAACATCTGTCCTACTGTCTGACCATGTATTGGGCCTTCATCTGTCCTACTGTCTATGTATTGGGCCTGTATCTGTCCTACTGTCTGACCATGTATTGGGCCTTCATCTGTCCTACTGTCTATGTATTGGGCCTGTATCTGTCCTACTGTCTGACCATGTATTGGGCCTTCATCTGTCCTACTGTCTATGTATTGGGCCTGTATCTGTCCTACTGTCTGACCATGTATTGGGCCTTCATCTGTCCTACTGTCTATGTATTGGGCCTGCATCTGTCCTACTGTCTGACCATGTATTGGGCCTTCATCTGTCCTACTGTCTATGTATTGGGCCTCATCTGTCCTACTGTCTGTCTATGTATTGGGCCTGCATCTGTGCTACTGTCTGATAATGTATTGGCCCTCATCTGTCCTACTGTCTGTCTATGTATTGGGCCTCATCTGTCCTACTGTCTGACCATGTACTGGGCCCTCATCTGTCCTACTGTCTGATCATGTATTGGGCCTCATCTGTCCTACTGTCTGACCATGTACTGGGCCCTCATCTGTCCTACTTTCTGATCATGTATTGGGCCTCATCTGTCCTACTGTCTGACCATGTATTGGGCCTGCATCTGTTCTACTGTCTGACCATGTGTTGGGCCTCATCTGTCCTACTGTCTGTCTATGTATTGGGCCACATCTGTCCTACTGTCTATGTATTGGGCTTTAATCTGTCCTATTGTCTATTTATTGGGCCCTTATCTGTCCTACTGTCTGATCATGTATTGGGCCTTCATCTGTCCTACTGTCTGATCATGTATTGGGCCTTCATCTGTCCTACTGTCTGACCATGTTTTGGGCATACATCTGTCCTACTGTCTGACCATGTATTGGGCCTGCATCTGTCCTACTGTCTGACCATGTATTGGGCCTGCATCTGTCCTACTGTCTGACCATGTATTGGGCCTGCATCTGTCCTAATGTCTGATCATGTATTGGCCTCATCTGTCCTACTGTCTGACCATGTATTGGGCCTGCATCTGTCCTACTGTCTGACCATGTATTGGGCCTGCATCTGTCCTACTGTCTGACCATGTATTGGGCCTTCGTCTGTCCTACTGTCTGACCATGTATTGGGCCTCATCTGTCCTACTGTCTGTCTATGTATTGGGCCACATCTGTCCTACTGTCTATGTATTGGGCTTTAATCTGTCCTATTGTCTATGTATTGGGCCCTTATCTGTCCTACTGTCTGATCATGTATTGGGCCTTCATCTGTCCTACTGTCTGATCATGTATTGGGCCTTCATCTGTCCTACTGTCTGATCATGTATTGGGCCTTCATCTGTCCTACTGTCTGACCATGTTTTGGGCCTACATCTGTCCTACTGTCTGACCATGTATTGGGCCTGCATCTGTCCTAATGTCTGACCATGTATTGGGCCTGCATCTGTCCTACTGTCTGACCATGTATTGGGCCTGCATCTGTCCTACTGTCTGACCATGTATTGGGCCTTCATCTGTCCTACTGTCTGACCATGTGTTGGGCCTGCATCTGTCCTACTGTCTGACCACGTATTGGGCCTGCATCTGTCCTACTGTCTGACCATGTATTGGGCCTGCATCTGTCCTACTGTCTGATCATGTATTGGGCCTTCATCTGTCCTACTGTCTGACCATGTATTGGGCCTCATCTGTCCTACTGTCTATGTATTGGGCCTTCATCTGTCCTACTGTCTATGTATTGGGTTTGAATCTGTCCTACTGTCTATGTATTGGGCCTGCATCTGTCCTACTGTCTATGTATTGGGTTTGAATCTGTCCTACTGTCTATGTATTGGGCCTGCATCTGTCCTACTGTCTGACCATGTATTGGGCCTACATCTGTCCTACTGTCTATGTATTGGGCCTGCATCTGTCCTACTGTCTGACCATGTATTGGGCCTTCATCTGTCCTACTGTCTATGTATTGGGCCTCATCTGTCCTACTGTCTGACCATGTATTGGGCCTTCATCTGTCCTACTGTCTGACCATGTATTGGGCCTCATCTGTCCTACTGTCTGACCATGTATTGGGCCTGTATCTGTCCTACTGTCTGACCATGTATTGGGCCTCATCTGTCCTACTGTCTGTCTATGTATTGGGCCTCATCTGTCCTACTGTCTGACCATGTATTGGGCCCTCATCTGTCCTACTGTCTGATCATGTATTGGGCCTCATCTGTCCTACTGTCTGACCATGTACTGGGCATGGTCAGACATCTGTCCTACTCTCTGATCATGTATTGGGCCTCATCTGTCCTACTGTCTGACCATGTACTGGGCCCTCATCTGTCCTACTGTCTGATCATGTGTTGGCCTCATCTGTCCTACTGTCTGACCATGTATTGGGCCTCATCTGTCCTAATGTCTGTCTATGTATTGGGCCTCATCTGTCCTACTGTCTGACCATGTATTGGGCCCTCATCTGTCCTACTGTCTGATCATGTATTGGGCCTCATCTGTCCTACTGTCTGACCATGTACTGGGCCCTCATCTGTCCTACTATCTGATCATGTATTGGGCCTCATCTGTCCTACTGTCTGACCATGTACTGGGCCCTCATCTGTCCTACTGTCTGATCATGTGTTGGCCTCATCTGTCCTACTGTCTGACCATGTATTGGGCCTGCATCTGTCCTACTGTCTGACCATGTATTGGGCCTCATCTGTCCTACTGTCTGACCATGTACTGGGCCCTCATCTGTCCTACTGTCTGATCATGTATTGGGCCTCATCTGTCCTACTGTCTGTCTATGTATTGGGCCTGCATCTGTCCTACTGTCTGATCATGTATTGGGCCTCATCTGTCCTACTGTCTGATGTATTGGGCCTGCATCTGTCCTACTGTCTGACCATGTATTGGGCCTCATCTGTCCTACTGTCTGATCATGTATTGGGCCACATCTGTCCTACTGTGACTATGTATTGGGCTTTAATCTGTCCTATTGTCTATTTATTGGGCCTTATCTGTCCTACTGTCTGACCATGTATTGGGCCTTCATCTGTCCTACTGTCTGATCATGTATTGGGCCTTCATCTGTCCTACTGTCTGACCATGTTTTGGGCCTACATCTGTCCTACTGTCTGACCATGTATTGGGCCTGCATCTGTCCTACTGTCTGACCATGTATTGGGCCTGCATCTGTCCTACTGTCTGACCATGTATTGGGCCTGCATCTGTCCTAATGTCTGATCATGTATTGGGCCTCATCTGTCCTACTGTCTGACCATGTATTGGGCCTGCATCTGTCCTACTGTCTGACCATGTATTGGGCCTGCATCTGTCCTACTGTCTGACCATGTATTGGGCCTTCGTCTGTCCTACTGTCTGACCATGTATTGGGCCTCATCTGTCCTACTGTCTGTCTATGTATTGGGCCACATCTGTCCTACTGTCTATGTATTGGGTTTGAATCTGTCCTACTGTCTGACCACGTATTGGGCCTTCATCTGTCCTACTGTCTGACCATGTATTGGGCCTACATCTGTCCTACTGTCTATGTATTGGGCCTGCATCTGTCCTACTGTCTGACCACGTATTGGGCCTTCATCTGTCCTACTGTCTATGTATTGGGCCTCATCTGTCCTACTGTCTGACCATGTATTGGGCCTGTATCTGTCCTATTGTCTGACCATGTTTTGGGCCTTCATCTGTCCTACTGTCTGACCATGTATTGGGCCTCATCTGTCCTACTGTCTGACCATGTATTGGGCCTGTATCTGTCCTACTGTCTGACCATGTATTGGGCCTCATCTGTCCTACTGTCTGTCTATGTATTGGGCCTCATCTGTCCTACTGTCTGACCATGTATTGGGCCCTCATCTGTCCTACTGTCTGATCATGTATTGGGCCTCATCTGTCCTACTGTCTGACCATGTACTGGGCATGGTCAGACATCTGTCCTACTATCTGATCATGTATTGGGCCTCATCTGTCCTACTGTCTGACCATGTACTGGGCCCTCATCTGTCCTACTGTCTGATCATGTGTTGGCCTCATCTGTCCTACTGTCTGACCATGTATTGGGCCTCATCTGTCCTAATGTCTGTCTATGTATTGGGCCTCATCTGTCCTACTGTCTGACCATGTATTGGGCCCTCATCTGTCCTACTGTCTGATCATGTATTGGGCCTCATCTGTCCTACTGTCTGACCATGTACTGGGCCCTCATCTGTCCTACTATCTGATCATGTATTGGGCCTCATCTGTCCTACTGTCTGACCATGTACTGGGCCCTCATCTGTCCTACTGTCTGATCATGTGTTGGCCTCATCTGTCCTACTGTCTGACCATGTATTGGGCCTGCATCTGTCCTACTGTCTGACCATGTATTGGGCCTCGTCTGTCCTACTGTCTGACCATGTATTGGGCCTTCATCTGTCCTACTGTCTATGTATTGGGCCTTCATCTGTCCTTCTGTCTGACCATGTATTGGGCCTCATCTGTCCTACTGTCTGTCTATGTATTGGGCCACATCTGTCCTACTGTCTATGTATTGGGCTTTAATCTGTCCTATTGTCTATGTATTGGGCCCTTATCTGTCCTACTGTCTGATCATGTATTGGGCCTCATCTGTCCTACTGTCTGACCATGTTTTGGGCATACATCTGTCCTACTGTCTGACCATGTATTGGGCCTGCATCTGTCCTACTGTCTGACCATGTATTGGGCCTGCATCTGTCCTACTGTCTGACCATGTATTGGGCCTGCATCTGTCCTACTGTCTGATAATGTATTGGGCCTTCATCTGTCCTACTGTCTGACCATGTATTGGGCCTGCATCTGTCCTACTGTCTGACCATGTATTGGGCCTTCATCTGTCCTACTGTCTGACCATGTATTGGGCCTTCATCTGTCCTACTGTCTGATCATGTATTGGGCCTTCATCTGTCCTACCATCTGATCATGTATTGGGCCTCATCTGTCCTACTGTCTGACCATGTATTGGGCCTCATCTGTCCTACTGTCTGTCTATGTATTGGGCCTCATCTGTCCTACTGTCTGACCATGTATTGGGCCCTCATCTGTCCTACTGTCTGATCATGTATTGGGCCTCATCTGTCCTACTGTCTGACCATGTACTGGGCATGGTCAGACATCTGTCCTACTATCTGATCATGTATTGGGCCTCATCTGTCCTACTGTCTGACCATGTACTGGGCCCTCATCTGTCCTACTGTCTGATCATGTGTTGGCCTCATCTGTCCTACTGTCTGACCATGTATTGGGCCTCATCTGTCCTAATGTCTGTCTATGTATTGGGCCTCATCTGTCCTACTGTCTGACCATGTATTGGGCCCTCATCTGTCCTACTGTCTGATCATGTATTGGGCCTCATCTGTCCTACTGTCTGACCATGTACTGGGCCCTCATCTGTCCTACTGTCTGATCATGTGTTGGCCTCATCTGTCCTACTGTCTGACCATGTATTGGGCCTGCATCTGTCCTACTGTCTGACCATGTATTGGGCCTCGTCTGTCCTACTGTCTGACCATGTATTGGGCCTTCATCTGTCCTACTGTCTATGTATTGGGCCTTCATCTGTCCTTCTGTCTGACCATGTATTGGGCCTCATCTGTCCTACTGTCTGTCTATGTATTGGGCCACATCTGTCCTACTGTCTATGTATTGGGCTTTAATCTGTCCTATTGTCTATGTATTGGGCCCTTATCTGTCCTACTGTCTGATCATGTATTGGGCCTCATCTGTCCTACTGTCTGACCATGTTTTGGGCATACATCTGTCCTACTGTCTGACCATGTATTGGGCCTGCATCTGTCCTACTGTCTGACCATGTATTGGGCCTGCATCTGTCCTACTGTCTGACCATGTATTGGGCCTTCATCTGTCCTACTGTCTGATAATGTATTGGGCCTTCATCTGTCCTACTGTCTGACCATGTATTGGGCCTGCATCTGTCCTACTGTCTGACCATGTATTGGGCCTTCATCTGTCCTACTGTCTGACCATGTATTGGGCCTTCATCTGTCCTACTGTCTGATCATGTATTGGGCCTTCATCTGTCCTACCATCTGATCATGTATTGGGCCTCATCTGTCCTACTGTCTGACCATTTATTGGGCCTGTATCTGTCCTATTGTCTGACCATGCTTTGGGCCCTCATCTGTCCTACTGTCTGACCATGTATTGGGCATGTATCTGTCCTACTGTCTGACCATGTATTGGGCCTGCATCTGTCCTATTGTCTGACCATGTTTTGGGCCTTCATCTGTCCTACTGTCTATGTATTGGGCCTCATCTGTCCTACTGTCTGTCTATGTATTGGGCCTGCATCTGTGCTACTGTCTGATAATGTATTGGCCCTCATCTGTCCTACTGTCTGACCATGTATTGGGCCTGTATCTGTCCTACTGTCTGACCATGTATTGGGCCTGTATCTGTCCTATTGTCTGACCATGTTTTGGGCCTCATCTGTCCTACTGTCTGACCATGTACTGGGCCCTCATCTGTCCTACTATCTGATCATGTATTGGGCCTCATCTGTCCTACTGTCTGACCATGTATTGGGCCTGCATCTGTTCTACTGTCTGACCATGTATTGGGCCACATCTGTCCTACTGTCTGTCTATGTATTGGGCCACATCTGTCCTACTGTCTATGTATTGGGCTTTAATCTGTCCTATTGTCTATTTATTGGGCCCTTATCTGTCCTACTGTCTGATCATGTATTGGGCCTTCATCTGTCCTACTGTCTGATCATGTATTGGGCCTTCATCTGTCCTACTGTCTGACCATGTTTTGGGCATACATCTGTCCTACTGTCTGACCATGTATTGGGCCTGCATCTGTCCTACTGTCTGACCATGTATTGGGCCTGCATCTGTCCTACTGTCTGACCATGTATTGGGCCTGCATCTGTCCTAATGTCTGATCATGTATTGGCCTCATCTGTCCTACTGTCTGACCATGTATTGGGCCTGCATCTGTCCTACTGTCTGACCATGTATTGGGCCTGCATCTGTCCTACTGTCTGACCATGTATTGGGCCTTCGTCTGTCCTACTGTCTGACCATGTATTGGGCCTCATCTGTCCTACTGTCTGTCTATGTATTGGGCCACATCTGTCCTACTGTCTATGTATTGGGCTTTAATCTGTCCTATTGTCTATGTATTGGGCCCTTATCTGTCCTACTGTCTGATCATGTATTGGGCCTTCATCTGTCCTACTGTCTGATCATGTATTGGGCCTTCATCTGTCCTACTGTCTGATCATGTATTGGGCCTTCATCTGTCCTACTGTCTGACCATGTTTTGGGCATACATCTGTCCTACTGTCTGACCATGTATTGGGCCTGCATCTGTCCTACTGTCTGACCATGTATTGGGCCTGCATCTGTCCTACTGTCTGACCATGTATTGGGCCTGCATCTGTCCTACTGTCTGACCATGTATTGGGCCTTCATCTGTCCTACTGTCTGACCATGTGTTGGGCCTGCATCTGTCCTACTGTCTGACCACGTATTGGGCCTGCATCTGTCCTACTGTCTGACCATGTATTGGGCCTGCATCTGTCCTACTGTCTGATCATGTATTGGGCCTTCATCTGTCCTACTGTCTGACCATGTATTGGGCCTCATCTGTCCTACTGTCTGTCTATGTATTGGGCCGCATCTGTCCTACTGTCTATGTATTGGGCTTTGATCTGTCCTACTGTCTATGTATTGGGCCTTCATCTGTCCTACTGTCTATGTATTGGGTTTGAATCTGTCCTACTGTCTATGTATTGGGCCTGCATCTGTCCTACTGTCTGACCATGTATTGGGCCTACATCTGTCCTACTGTCTATGTATTGGGCCTGCATCTGTCCTACTGTCTGACCATGTATTGGGCCTTCATCTGTCCTACTGTCTATGTATTGGGCCTCATCTGTCCTACTGTCTGACCATGTATTGGGCCTTCATCTGTCCTACTGTCTGACCATGTATTGGGCCTTCATCTGTCCTACCATCTGATCATGTATTGGGCCTCATCTGTCCTACTGTCTGACCATGTATTGGGCCTGTATCTGTCCTATTGTCTGACCATGTTTTGGGCCTTCATCTGTCCTACTGTCTGACCATGTATTGGGCCTCATCTGTCCTACTGTCTGACCATGTATTGGGCCTGTATCTGTCCTACTGTCTGACCATGTATTGGGCCTCATCTGTCCTACTGTCTGTCTATGTATTGGGCCTCATCTGTCCTACTGTCTGACCATGTATTGGGCCCTCATCTGTCCTACTGTCTGATCATGTATTGGGCCTCATCTGTCCTACTGTCTGACCATGTACTGGGCATGGTCAGACATCTGTCCTACTATCTGATCATGTATTGGGCCTCATCTGTCCTACTGTCTGACCATGTACTGGGCCCTCATCTGTCCTACTGTCTGATCATGTGTTGGCCTCATCTGTCCTACTGTCTGACCATGTATTGGGCCTCATCTGTCCTAATGTCTGTCTATGTATTGGGCCTCATCTGTCCTACTGTCTGACCATGTATTGGGCCCTCATCTGTCCTACTGTCTGATCATGTATTGGGCCTCATCTGTCCTACTGTCTGACCATGTACTGGGCCCTCATCTGTCCTACTATCTGATCATGTATTGGGCCCCATCTGTCCTACTGTCTGACCATGTACTGGGCCCTCATCTGTCCTACTGTCTGATCATGTCCTATTGGGCCCCATCTGTCCTACTGTCTGACCATGTATTGGGCCTTCATCTGTCCTACTGTCTATCCATGTATTGGGCCTTCATCTGTCCTTCTGTCTGACCATGTCCTACTGTCTGATTGGGCCTCATCTGTCCTACTGTCTGTCTATGTATTGGGCCACATCTGTCCTACTGTCTATGTATTGGGCTTTAATCTGTCCTATTGTCTATGTATTGGGCCCTTATCTGTCCTACTGTCTGATCATGTATTGGGCCTCATCTGTCCTACTGTCTGACCATGTATTGGGCCTGCATCTGTCCTACTGTCTGACCATGTATTGGGCCTTCATCTGTCCTACTGTCTGACCATGTATTGGGCCTTCATCTGTCCTACTGTCTGATCATGTATTGGGCCTTCATCTGTCCTACCATCTGATCATGTATTGGGCCTCATCTGTCCTACTGTCTGACCATTTATTGGGCCTGTATCTGTCCTATTGTCTGACCATGCTTTGGGCCCTCATCTGTCCTACTGTCTGACCATGTATTGGGCCTGTATCTGTCCTACTGTCTGACCATGTATTGGGCCTGCATCTGTCCTATTGTCTGACCATGTTTTGGGCCTTCATCTGTCCTACTGTCTATGTATTGGGCCTCATCTGTCCTACTGTCTGTCTATGTATTGGGCCTGCATCTGTGCTACTGTCTGATAATGTATTGGCCCTCATCTGTCCTACTGTCTGACCATGTATTGGGCCTGTATCTGTCCTACTGTCTGACCATGTATTGGGCCTGTATCTGTCCTATTGTCTGACCATGTTTTGGGCCTTCATCTGTCCTACTGTCTGACCATGTATTGGGCTAACATCTGTCCTACTATCTGACCATGTATTGGGCCTTCATCTGTCCTACTGTCTATGTATTGGGCCTGTATCTGTCCTACTGTCTGACCATGTATTGGGCCTTCATCTGTCCTACTGTCTATGTATTGGGCCTGTATCTGTCCTACTGTCTGACCATGTATTGGGCCTTCATCTGTCCTACTGTCTATGTATTGGGCCTGTATCTGTCCTACTGTCTGACCATGTATTGGGCCTCATCTGTCCTACTGTCTGTCTATGTATTGGGCCTGCATCTGTGCTACTGTCTGATAATGTATTGGCCCTCATCTGTCCTACTGTCTGTCTATGTATTGGGCCTTCATCTATCCTACTGTCTGTCTATGTATTGGGCCTTCATCTATCCTACTGTCTGTCTATGTATTGGGCCTTCATCTATCCTACTGTCTGTCTATGTATTGGGCCTCATCTGTCCTACTGTCTGTCTATGTATTGGGCCTGCATCTGTGCTACTGTCTGATAATGTATTGGCCCTCATCTGTCCTACTGTCTGTCTATGTATTGGGCCTTCATCTATCCTACTGTCTGTCTATGTATTGGGCCTGTATCTGTCCTACTGTCCCACCAAGTGGAAATGCAAATTGTGTCATTTCATTATGTAAAAAGGTAACTTACCTGCCCATAATAGTTAAAGTGCGTCTGCACTGAGGTGCGTACTGGCAGCAGAGAAGTCTGGCGCAGGAGAGCGGAAACTGATTTTCAACGGTGTCATTTATTACCCATAAACCACCGTCAACAGAACAACACAATAAATGGGTCAAACAAAACCCGGTAAATACCGGCATACCGTGTATAAGCACTACAAGAAACAATTACCGACCAGGACATGGGGTGGAACAGGGTTAAATACACAACATGTAATTGATGGAATTGGAACCAGGTGTGATGGAAGACGAGACAAAACCAATGGAAAATGAAAAGAGGATCGGCGATGGCTAGAAGGTCGGTGACTTCGACCGCCGAACGCCGCCCGAACAAGGAGAGGAACCGACTTCGGCGGAAGTCGTTACAGCGTTAAAAATAATGATTGGTTATTTCTGAGCCATCCACTACATTTTATTGTAGTCCTCCATGGTGTTGCATTGATATACATGTATACTTAGCTCTGCCACTAGGGACAGACGGTCAGGGTGTTACTGCTGCTGCACCTCTCTTCTTCGTCAATGGTCTGTGACCAATGGAAGAACCCAGTGAAAAGGACAGAGAAGTTCAAATCTAGAGATGACGCACCTCTCTTCTTCGTCAATGGTCTGTGACCAATGGAAGAACCCAGTGAAAAGAACAGAGAAGTTCAAATCTAGAGATGACGCACCTCTCTTCTTCGTCAATGGTCTGTGACCAATGGAAGAACCCAGTGAAAAGAACAGAGAAGTTCAAATCTAGAGATGACGCACCTCTCTTCTTCGTCAATGGTCCGTGACCAATGGAAGAACCCAGTGAAAAGAACAGAGAAGTTCAAATCTAGAGATGACGCACCTCTCTTCTTCGTCAATGGTCCGTGACCAATGGAAGAACCCAGTGAAAAGAACAGAGAAGTTCAAATCTAGAGATGACGCACCTCTCTTCTTCGTCAATGGTCTGTGACCAATGGAAGAACCCAGTGAAAAGAACAGAGAAGTTCAAATCTAGAGATGACGCACCTCTCTTCTTCGTCAATGGTCCGTGACCAATGGAAGAACCAAGTGAAAAGAACAGAGAAGTTCAAATCTAGAGATGACGCACCTCTCTTCTTTGTCAATGGTCCGTGACCAATGGAAGAACCAAGTGAAAAGAACAGAGAAGTTAGTCTCTCCATGTCTCAGTATTTTTTCTCCTGTTTTTCAGATTGTACGCATTGTTACATTTTCAAAATCTAGAGATGACGCACCTCTCTTTTTTTTCTTATTCCTTACTCGTTCTCTGTCTCCTCTCGCTTATTCCGCTTTCCCCTTCCCTCTATCTCTCCTCTCGCTTATTCCGCTTTCCCCTTCCCTGTATCTCTCCTCTCGCTTATTCCGCTTTCCACTTCCCTCTATCTCTCCTCTCGCTTATTCCGCTTTCCCCCTCCCTCTATCTCTCCTCTCGCTTATTCCGCTTTCTCCCTCCCTCTATCTCTCCTCTCGCTTATTCCGCTTACTCCCTCCCTCCCTCCACTGCGTTCATCCACCTCTGGCCTGCTCGCCTCCCTACCACTGAGGAAGTACAGTTCCCGCTCAGCCCAGTCAAAACTGTTCGCTGCTCTGGCCCCCCAATGGTGGAACAAACTCCCTCACGACGCCAAGACAGCGGAGTCAATCACCACCTTCCGGAGACACCTGAAACCCCACCTCTTTAAGGAATACCTAGGATAGGATAAAGTAATCCTTCTCACCCCCCTTAAAAGATTTAGATGCACTATTGTAAAGTGGCTGCTCCACTGGATGTCATAAGGTGAATGCACCAATTTGTAAGTCGCTCTGGATAAGAGCGTCTGCTAAATGACTTAAATGTTATGTTAATGTTAAAAATCTCTCCTCTCGCTTATTCCTCTTTCCCCTTCCCTCTATCTCTCCTCTCGCTTATTCCGCTTTCCCCCTCCCTCTATCTCTCCTCTCGCTTATTCCGCTTTCCCCTTCCCTCTATCTCTCCTCTCGCTTATTCTGCTTTCCACTTCCCTCTATCTCTCCTCTCGCTTATTCTGCTTTCCCCTTCCCTCTATCTCTCCTCTCGCTTATTCTGCTTTCCACTTCCCTCTATCTCTCCTCTCGCTTATTCTGCTTTCCCCTTCCCTCTATCTCTCCTCTCGCTTATTCTGTTTTCCCCTTCCCTCTATCTCTCCTCTCGCTTATTCTGCTTTCCCCTTCCCTCTATCTCTCCTCTCGCTTATTCTGCTTTCCCCTTCCCTTTATCTCTCCTCTCGCTTATTCTGCTTTCCCCTTCTGTCTCTCTCTCCTCTCGCTTATTCTGCTTTCCCCTTCCCTCTATCTCTCCTCTCGCTTATTCCGCTTTCCACTTCCCTCTATCTCTCCTCTCGCTTATTCCGCTTTCCACTTCCCTCTATCTCTCCTCTCGCTTATTCCGCTTTCTCCCTCCCTCTATCTCTCCATCCTTTCTTATTCTGTCACACACCCTCTCTTTTCCTTATTACTCTCTTCCACTACCCCATTCTCTCTCTCTCTCATTCCCTCACACATTCCCTCTCTCTCATTCCCTCTCTCTCACTCACTTATTCTCTCTCTCTATCTATCTCTCTCTCATTCATTCTCTCTCTCTCCTTCTCTCTCTCTCATTCTCTCTCTCTCATTCCCTCACACATTCCCTTTCACTCATTCACTCTCTCTCACTCACTTATTCTCTCTCTCTATCTATCTCTCTCTCATTCATTCTCTCTCTCCCTCTCATTCCCTCACACATACCCTTTCACTCATTCACTCTCTCTCACTCACTTATTCTCTCTCTCTATCTATCTCTCTCTCTCATTCATTCTCTCTCTCTCATTCTCTCTCTCTCATTCTCTCTCTCTCATTCCCTCACACATTCCCTTTCACTCATTCACTCTCTCACTCACTTATTCTCTCTCTCTATCTATCTCTCTCTCATTCTCTCTCTCTCTCTCTCATTCATTCTCTCTCTCTCATTCTCTCTCTCTCATTCTCTCTCACTCATTCCCTCTCTCATTCCCTCTCTCTCATTCCCTCTCTCTCTCATTCCCTCTCTCTCTCTCTCTCTCTCTCTCTCTCTCTTCCCCTCTCTCTCATTCCCTCTCTCTCATTACCACTCTTTCTTCCTCTCTTCCTCACATTCTCTATCTCTCTCATTCTCTCTCTCATTCTCTCTCTCTCACTCTGTCATTCTTTCCATGTTCAAATGTCAAGTAGCAGCTGGCTTGTCATCTCAGTAGGGTCTCTGTGTTCATAAATCTGGCTAGTTCTCCACCTGTTCTCCATGGTGTGTAAATCCTCTAGCTAATGAAACGAGCGACAGCACTGGGTCTTATTACCTTGGAAGCAAACAATGCAAACTGGCCCAAATGGGGAGGGACCAACCTGAATTTGTCCAATAAGAAACATATGTTTTTTTTCTGTTGCAAAACATTTTGTACTAATGAATAGGACCCTGGGCTGTCTAGGCCGGCACTACATGGTGATGAATGAGCTATAGAGAAGACAAGCGCTGACTGGCTGCCAATTCATCAGGAACTGAAACTGCAGCAGAAGAGGATCCACAATCACAGCTAGCGAAGCTATCGTTGTCAGTAGTATCATAGTGAGTAGTATCATAGTGAGTAGTATCATAGTGAGTAGTGTCATAGTGAGTAGTATCATAGTGAGTAGTAACATAGTGAGTACTATCATAGTGAGTAGTGTCATAGTGAGTAGTAACATAGTGAGTAGTAACATAGTGAGTAGTATCATAGTGAGTAGTATCATAGTGAGTAGTAACATAGTGAGTACTATCATAGTGATTAGTAACATAGTGAGTAGTGTCATAGTGAGTAGTATCATAGTGAGTAGTATCATAGTGAGTAGTATCATAGTGAGTAGTATCATAGTGAGTAGTAACATAGTGAGTAGTAACATAGTGAGTAGTAACATAGTGAGTAGTAACATAGTGAGTAGTATCATAGTGAGTAGTAACATAGTGAGTAGTAACATAGTGAGTAGTATCGTAGTGAGTAGTAACATAGTGAGTAGTATCATAGTGAGTAGTAACATAGTGAGTAGTATCATAGTGAGTAGTATCATAGTGAGTAGTAACATAGTGAGTAGTATCATAGTGAGTAGTAACATAGTGAGTAGTATCATAGTGAGTAGTAACATAGTGAGTAGTATCATAGTGAGTAGTAACATAGTGAGTAGTATCATAGTGAGTAGTAACATAGTGAGTAGTAACATAGTGAGTAGTATCGTAGTGAGTAGTAACATAGTGAGTAGTATCATAGTGAGTAGTGTCATAGTGAGTAGTAACATAGTGAGTAGTAACATAGTGAGTAGTATCATAGTGAGTAGTATCATAGTGAGTAGTATCATAGTGAGTAGTATCATAGTGAGTAGTAACATAGTGAGTAGTATCATAGTGAGTAGTATCATAGTGAGTAGTAACATAGTGAGTAGTATCATAGTGAGTAGTATCATAGTGTATCATAGTGAGTAGTATCATAGTGAGTAGTATCATAGTGAGTAGTATCATAGTGAGTAGTAACATAGTGAGTAGTATCATAGTGAGTAGTATCATAGTGAGTAGTAACATAGTGAGTAGTATCATAGTGAGTAGTATCATAGTGAGTAGTATCATAGTGAGTAGTATCATAGTGAGTAGTATCATAGTGAGTAGTGTCATAGTGAGTAGTAACATAGTGAGTAGTAACATAGTGAGTAGTATCATAGTGAGTAGTATCATAGTGAGTAGTATCATAGTGAGTAGTATCATAGTGAGTAGTAACATAGTGAGTAGTATCATAGTGAGTAGTGTCATAGTGAGTAGTAACATAGTGAGTAGTATCATAGTGAGTAGTATCATAGTGAGTAGTATCATAGTGAGTAGTATCAGTCATAGTGAGTAGTGTCATAGTGAGTAGTGTCATAGTGAGTAGTAACATAGTGAGTAGTAACATAGTGAGTAGTAACATAGTGAGTAGTATCATAGTGAGTAGTATCATAGTGAGTAGTAACATAGTGAGTAGTAACATAGTGAGTAGTATCATAGTGAGTAGTATCATAGTGAGTAGTATCATAGTGAGTAGTATCATAGTGAGTAGTATCATAGTGAGTAGTAACATAGTGAGTAGTAACATAGTGAGTAGTAACATAGTGAGAAGTATCACAGTGAGTACTATCATAGTGAGTAGTAACATAGTGAGTAGTATCATAGTGATTAGTGTCATAGTGAGTAGTAACATAGTGAGTACTATCATAGTGATTAGTAACATAGTGAGTAGTGTCATAGTGAGTAGTATCATAGTGAGTAGTATCATAGTGAGTAGTATCATAGTGAGTAGTATCATAGTGAGTAGTAACATAGTGAGTAGTATCATAGTGAGTAGTATCATAGTGAGTAGTATCATAGTGAGTAGTGTCATAGTGAGTAGTAACATAGTGAGTAGTAACATAGTGAGTAGTATCATAGTGAGTAGTATCATAGTGAGTAGTATCATAGTGAGTAGTATCATAGTGAGTAGTAACATAGTGAGTAGTAACATAGTGAGTAGTAACATAGTGAGAAGTATCACAGTGAGTACTATCATAGTGAGTAGTATCATAGTGAGTAGTATCATAGTGATTAGTGTCATAGTGATTAGTGTCATAGTAGTTCAAGTAAAGGGGTGAATAGGTTGTCATTTCAGACAGACAGTTGTCTTTGAGCTCCTGGTGCCTGGTAATCCATCACAACATGTTCTCGGTTTCTTTGTGTTTTCTGGCTGGTAATCCATCACAACATGTTCTAGGTTTCTTTGTGTTTCCTGCCTGGTAATCCATCACAACATGTTCTAGGTTTCTTTGTGTTTTCTGCCTGGTAATCCATCACAACATGTTCTAGGTTTCTTTGTGTTTCCTGCCTGGTAATCCATCACAACATGTTCTAGGTTTCTTTGTGTTTTCTGCCTGGTAATCCATCACAACATGTTCTAGGTTTCTTTGTGTTTCCTGCCTGGTAATCCATCACAACATGTTCTATGTTTCTTTGTGTTTCCTGTGTGTTTTCTTCTTTTACTATAGCTGGTTCTGAACATGTAAACATTTACCAGAGTACTATATCAGCCTTTCATCTGTTGCCCATGCAGGCTTATCGAGCTGGTGTTGACTGGAACCTGGTAAAGGTTCTGTTGACTGGAATCTGTAAGGGCTTTCTTCCGTCGAAGGAGAAGCGGACCAAAATGCAGCGTTGCGGTTACTCATGTTACTTTAATGGAAAATGAACAATACATGAAATAACTTAAATCTACAAAACAACAAACGGAATGTGAAAACCTATACAGCCTATCTGGTGACTACAAACACAGAGACAGGAACAATCACCCACAAAACCCACCACAAAACAGGCTACCTAAATATGGTTCCCAATCAGAGACAATGACTAACACCTGCCTCTGATTGAGAACCATATCAGGCCAAACATAGAAATAGACAAACCAGACACACAACATAGAATGCACACCCAGCTCACATCCTGACCAACACTAAAACAAGGAAAATACATACGAACGATGGACAGAACGTGACAGAACCCCCCCAAGGTGCGGACTCCGAACGCACAACCTAAACCTATAGGGGAGGGTCTGGGTGGGCATCTGTCCGCGGTGGCGGCTCTGGCGCTGGACGTGGACCCCACTCCATAATTGTCTTAGTCCACCTCCTTAGTGTCCCTTGAGTGGCGACCCTCGCCGCTAACCTTGGCCTAGGAAACCTAACAACGGGCCCCACTGGACTGAGGTAGCTCAGGACCGAGGGGAAGCTCGGGACCGAGGGGAAGCTCGGGACCGAGGGGAAGCTCAGGAGTGAGAGGAAGCTGGTGGTTCCGGCAGATCCTGGCTGACTGGCAGATCCTGGCTGACTGGCGGATCCTGGCTGACTAGCGGATCTGGCAGATCCTGGCTGACTGGCACTTCTGGCGGATCCTGGCTGACTGGTGGATCCTGGCTGAATGGCGGATCTAACTGATCCTGGCTGACTGGCAGATCCTGGCCGACTGGCAGATCCTGGCCGACTGGCAGATCCTGGCCGACTGGCAGTTCTGGCGGATCCTGGCCGACTGGCAGATCCTGGCTGACTGGCAGATCCTGGCTGACTGGCAGATCCTGGCCGACTGGCAGTTCTGGCGGATCCTGGCTGACTAGCGGATCTGGCAGATCCTGGCTGACTTGCACTTCTGGCGGATCCTGGCTGACTGGTGGATCCTGGCAGACTGGCGGATCCTGGCTGAATGGCAGATCTAACTGATCCTGGCTGACTGGCAGATCCTGGCTGACTGGCAGATCCTGGCCGACTGGCAGATCCTGGCCGACTGGCAGATCCTGGCTGACTGGCAGTTCTGGCGGATCCTGGCCGACTGGCAGATCCTGGCTGACTGGCAGATCCTGGCTGACTGGCAGATCCTGGCCGACTGGCAGTTCTGGCGGATCCTGGCTGACTGGCGGATCCTGGCAGACTGGCGGATCCTGGCTGACTGGCAGTTCTGGCGGATCCTGGCTGACTGGCAGTTCTGGCAGATCCTGGCTGACTGGCGGATCCTGGCAGACTGGCGGATCCTGGCAGACTGGTGGATCCTGGCAGACTGGCGGATCCTGGCTGACTGGCAGATCCTGGCCGACTGGCAGTTCTGGCAGATCCTGGCTGACTGGCACTTCTGACGGATCCTGGCAGACTGGCGGATCCTGGCTGAATGGCAGATCTAACTGATCCTGGCTGACTGGCAGATCCTGGCCGACTGGCAGATCCTGGCCGACTGGCGGATCCTGGCCGACTGGCGGATCCTGGCTGACTGGCAGATCCTGGCTGACTGGCAGATCCTGGCCGACTAGCAGTTCTGGCGGATCCTGGCTGACTGGCGGATCCTGGCCGACTGGCGGATCCTGGCAGACTGGTGGATCCTGGCAGACTGGCGGATCCTGGCTGACTGGCAGATCCTGGCCGACTGGCAGTTCTGGCAGATCCTGGCTGACTGGCACTTCTGACGGATCCTGGCAGACTGGCGGATCCTGGCTGAATGGCAGATCTAACTGATCCTGGCTGACTGGCAGATCCTGGCCGACTGGCAGATCCTGGCCGACTGGCGGATCCTGGCCGACTGGCGGATCCTGGCTGACTGGCAGATCCTGGCTGACTGGCAGATCCTGGCCGACTAGCAGTTCTGGCGGATCCTGGCTGACTGCCGGATCCTGGCCGACTGGCGGATCCTGGCCGACTGGTCGGATCCTGGCAGACTGGCGGATCCTGGCTGACTGGCGGCACTGGCGGCGCTGGGCAGACTGGCGGCGCTGGGCAGACTGGCGGCACTGGCGGCGCTGGGCAGACTGGCGGCACTGGCAGCGCTGGGCAGACTGGCAGCACTGGCGGCGCTGGGCAGACTGGTAGCTCAGACGGCGCTGGGCAGACGGGTAGCTCAGACGGCGCTGGGCAGACTGGCGGCACTGGCGGCGCTGGACAGACTGGTATCTCAGACGACGCAGGGCAGACGGGTAGCTCAGACGGCGCTGGGCAGACTGGCGGCACTGGCGGCGCTGGGCAGACTGGCGGCACTGGCGGCGCTGGGCAGACTGGTAGCTCAGACGGCGCTGGGCAGACGGGTAGCTCAGACGGCGCTGGGCAGACTGGAGAAAAAGGCTCTGGCAGCGCTGGACTGAGGAGCACTGGTGCCTCTGGAATGAGGGGCTCTGGCGCCTCTGGCATGAGGGGCGGTAGCTCTGACAGCGCCGGACAGGCGGGAGACTCTGGCTGCGCTGGAGAGGAGGAAGGCTCCGGCAGCGCTGGACAGGCGGGACGCACTGTAGGCCTGATGCGTGGTGCTGGCACTGGTGTGCCGTGCATACTATGCCAAACCAACAGCTTTCTTTCTACTCTGTCCAATACATCCTCCACACTCTCAGACTCAGCACCCTGCTTCGCCGACAGCTCCAATTCCATCCATGGCTCCTTACGGTAAACAGTTGGCTCAGGTCTGACTCCTGACTCCTGACTCTGCCACACTCTCCCTGTGCCACCCCCCAAGAAATTTTTGGGGGTGCCTCTCGGGCTTCCAGCCGCTCTGCCGTGCTAGCTCCTCATAATGCCGCCTCTCTGCTTTCGCTGCCTCCAGCTCGGCTTTGGGGCGGAAATATTCCTCTGGCTCTGCCCTGGGTCCTTTTCCGTCAAGGATATCCTCCCAAGTCCATTTAGCCAAATAGTGCAGCCTCTCCCACTGCTGCTGCTGCCTCTGTTGCTTCTCCTGCTGCTGCCTTTGCTGCTGCTGCTGTTGCTCCTGCTGCACCTGTCGCTTCTCCTGCTGCTGCTGTTGCTGCTGCCTCTGTTTACCACGCCTCTTGGTCCTTGGTTGGTGGGTGATTCTGTAAGGGCTTTCTTCCGTCGAAGGAGAAGCGGACCAAAATGCAGCGTGGCGGTTACTCATGTTACTTTAATGGAAAATGGATACATGAAATAACTTAAATCTACAAAACAACAAACGGAATGTGAAAACCTATACAGCCTATCTGGTGACTACAAACACAGAGACAGGAACAATCACCCACAAAACCCAACACAAAACAGGCTACCTAAATATGGTTCCCAATCAGAGACAATGACTAACACCTGCCTCTGATTGAGAACCATATCAGGCCAAACATAGAAATAGACAAACCAGACACACAACATAGAATGCCCACCCAGCTCACGTCCTGACCAACACTAAAACAAGGAAAACACATACGAACGATGGACAGAACGTGACAGAATCTGGTAAAGGTTCTGTTGACTGGAATCTGGTAAAGTCGCCCATGCAGGCTTATTGAGCTGGTGTTGACTGGAATCTGGTAAAGTCGCCCATGCATGCTTATTGAGCTGGTGTTGACTGGAATCTGGTAAAGTCGCCCATGCAGTCTTATTGAGCTGGTGTTGACTGGAATCTGGTAAAGTCGCCCATGCAGGCTTATTGAGCTGGTGTTGACTGGAATCTGGTAAAGTCGCCCATGCATGCTTATTGAGCTGGTGTTGACTGGAATCTGGTAAAGTCGCCCATGCAGTCTTATTGAGCTGGTGTTGACTGGAATCTGGTAAAGTCGCCCATGCAGGCTTATTGAGCTGGTGTTGACTGGAATCTGGTAAAGTCGCCCATGCATGCTTATTGAGCTGGTGTTGACTGGAATCTGGTAAAGTCGCCCCTGCATGCTTATTGAGCTGGTGTTGACTGGAATCTGGTAAAGTCGCCCATGCAGGCTTATTGAGCTGGTGTTGACTGGAATCTGGTAAAGTCGCCCATGCAGGCTTATTGAGCTGGTGTTGACTGGAACCTAGTAAAGGTTCTGTTGACTGGAATCTGGTAAAGGTTCTGTTGACTGGAATCTGTTAAAGTCGCCCATGCAGGCTTATTGAGCTGGTGTTGACTGGAATCTGGTAAAGTCGCCCATGCAGGCTTATTGAGCTGGTGTTGACTGGAATCTAGTAAGGGTTCTGTTGACGTTGCCCGATCAATAGTGATCAATAATATCAAATTAAAGTGTATTTGACACATACATAGATTAGCAGATGTTAAAGCAGGTGAAGTGAAATGCTTATGTTTGTTTCTAGCGCCAGCTGTGCAGAAAGTGTTTATCAGTACTATCCTAATACATTTACACATGAAATTACTTATTTACTTGTGCTCTAACCACTAGGTGGCAGGTAACCTAGTGGTTAGAGCGTTGGGCCAGTAACCGAAAGGTAGCCTAGTGGTTAGAGCGTTGGGCCAGTAACCAGCAGGTAGCCTAGTGGTTAGAGCGTTGGGCCAGTAACCAGCAGGTAGCCTAGTGGTTAGAGCGTTGGGCCAGTAACCGAAAGGTAGCCTAGTGGTTAGAGCGTTGGGCCAGTAACCAGCAGGTAGCCTAGTGGTTAGAGCGTTGGGCCAATAACTGAAAGGTAGCCTAGTGGTTAGAGCATTGGGCCAGTAACCGAAAGTTAGCCTAGTGGTTAGAGCGTTGGGCCAATAACTGAAAGGTAGCCTAGTGGTTAGAGCATTGGGCCAGTAACCGAAAGTTAGCCTAGTGGTTAGAGCGTTGGGCCAGTAACCAGCAGGTAGCCTAGTGGTTAGAGCATTGGGCCAGTAACCAGCAGGTAGCCTAGTGGTTAGAGCATTGGGCCAGTAACCAGCAGGTAGCCTAGTGGTTAGAGCATTGGGCCAGTAACCAGCAGGTAGCCTAGTGGTTAGAGCATTGGGCCAGTAACCAGCAGGTAGCCTTGTGGTTAGAGCGTTGGGCCAGTAACCAGCAGGTAGCCTTGTGGTTAGAGCATTGGGCCAGTAACCAGCAGGTAGCCTTGTGGTTAGAGCATTGGGCCAGTAACCAGCAGGTAGCCTTGTGGTTAGAGCATTGGGCCAGTAACCAGCAGGTAGCCTTGTAGTAGGAGCATTGGGCCAGTAACCAGCACGTAGCCTTGTAGTAGGAGCATTGGGCCAGTAACCAGCAGGTAAACTAGTGGTTAGAGCATTGGGCCAGTAACCAGCAGGTAAACTAGTGGTTAGAGCATTGGGCCAGTAACCGAAAGGTTGCTAGATCAAATCCCCGAGCTGACAAGGTAAAAATCTGTTGTTCTGCCCCTGAACAAAGCAGTTAACCCACTGTTCCTAGGCCGTCATTGTAAATAAGAATTTGTTAACTGACTTGCCCAGTTAAATTTTTTTTTTTTTAAGGTAGATCGCATTCTTCATCGTGCCACTATGGAAGTTCTGTATTTAGATCCGCCTGCTCATGTCGTGAAGCAGTCGAGCTGGATAAATGTTTTTCTACGGACCGCCGCTTTGACGTAACGTTGCAGTGAAGTGATATAAATGGATGTAATGATGCAGCCGACCACCAGAGGGAGGCAAATACAAGATTATTCGACAGAGGACGTTTACATTGTCCTAGGAAGTTATGGATGGTTGTCTTCTGACTTACAAAACGGTGGGAAATCAATAAAATAAGTAATGTAAACATGTACATATTTTTGTAAGTAATTCTAGTGCCCGATTTCAGAGACTGTCAGCTTAAGAGGTTAAAAAGGATTTCTCAGAGATCAAATTCAATTTCAACAAAATAATGTTGCAGTGTCTAACTACAGAAAAGATTTCAGCACAATAAACATTATGTGAACATTATTCAAGTTATCAGTGTTCAATGACTATGTACATAGGGCAGTCACTAAGGTGTGGGGTAGAGTACTGTGTGCTATTTTTTTGGTATCCCCATTAGCTGTTGCAAGAGCAGCAGCTACTCTTCCTGGTGTCCACACAAAACATGAAACATTACATAATACAGAACATTAATAGAACAGTAATAGCCGGCTAGAACAGTGTCTATGTTCAGGGCAGGGTACTGGGCAGAAGCTGGCTAGTGGTGTCTGTTTAACAGCCTGATGGCCTGGAGATTGAAGCTGTTTTTCAGTCTCTCGATCCCAGCTTTGATGAACCTGTACTGTCTCCGCCTGCTAGGCCTTGGCTCGAGTGACTGAGGTCCTTGAAGATCTTCTTGATCTTCTTGGCCTTCCTGTGACACCGTGTGCTGTAGATGTCCAAAGTGGTGTGTGATTGTTGCTGATTGGTTGTCCCCCATTTTTTTGGAGCTGAACCTATACATCGTGGATGTGTTTTTAACATTAGATGGTTCTAAACATGTAAACATTGTCCAGAGCACTCCATGTGGAAAGGTTTGAGGAGAGCTGTTGACCTTGGATCGATAACGATGGGCTTGTTGCTAATAGGTTGACACCTTTTATTTATTGAATCTATATTTCCTCCGTGTTGGTACAGTTCAGCGTGCCAAGGTGAAGTGTTACTGTACATCCAAGACTAAGTTCTATCCAGGCAGTGAAAACAAACAAACTGTTATATGTGTTAACCAATCAATTTCTTAGTGGAATATCGACGTCTACAATGTGGTTCAATTAGAATGAAAAATAGAGCTTTCTGTTAGAAGTGTACTGGGACTGCTAAGATATTACATGGTCTGATGTACTGCCTACTCTCAGTGGGCTCTGGTCTGATGTACTGCCTACTCTCAGTGTGCTCTGGTCTGATGTACTGCCTACTCTCAGTGGGCTCTGGTCTGATGTACTGCCTACTCTCAGTGGGCTCTGGTCTGATGTACTGCCTACTATCAGTGGGCTCTGGTCTGATGTACTGCCTACTCTCAGTGGGCTCTGGTCTGATGTACTGCCTACTCTCAGTGGGCTCTGGTCTGATGTACTGCCTACTATCAGTGGGCTCTGGTCTGATGTACTGCCTACTCTCAGTGGGCTCTGGTCTGATGTACTGCCTACTCTCAGTGTGCTCTGGTCTGATGTACTGCCTACTCTCAGTGTGCTCTGGTCTGATGTACTGCCTACTCTCAGTGGGCTCTGGTCTGATGTACTGCCTACTCTCAGTGTGCTCTGGTCTGATGTACTGCCTACTCTCAGTGGGCTCTGGTCTTATGTACTGCCTACTATCAGTGGGCTCTGGTCTGATGTACTGCCTACTCTCTGATGTACTGCCTACTCTCAGTGGGCTCTGGTCTGATGCACTGCCTACTCTCAGTGTGCTCTGGTCTGATGTACTGCCTACTCTCAGTGGGCTCTGGTCTGATGTACTGCCTACTCTCAGTGGGCTCTGGTCTGATGTACTGCCTACTCTCAGTGTGCTCTGGTCTGATGTACTGCCTACTCTCTGATGTACTGCCTACTCTCAGTGGGCTCTGGTCTGATGTACTGCCTACTCTCAGTGTGCTCTGGTCTGATGTACTGCCTACTCTCAGTGGGCTCTGGTCTGATGTACTGCCTACTCTCAGTGGGCTCTAGTCTGATGTACTGCCTTCTCTCAGTGTGCTCTGGTCTGATGTACTGCCTACTCTCAGTGGGCCCTGGTCTGATGTACTGCCTACTCTCAGTGGGCTCTGGTCTGATGTACTGCCTACTCTCAGTGTGCTCTGGTCTGATGTACTGCCTACTCTCTATGTGTGCTGCCTACTCTATGTGTTTTATGTACTGCCTAGTCTCTGATGTACTGCCTACTCTCTATATGTTTGATGTACTGCCTACTCTCTGATGTACTGCCTACTCTCTGATGTACTGCCTACTCTCTGATGTACTGCCTACTCTCTGATGTACTGCCTACTCTCTATGTGTCTGATGTACTGCCTACTCTCTGATGTACTGCCTACTCTCTATGTGTCTGATGTACTGCCTAGTCTCTGATGTACTGCCTACTCTCTATGTGTCTGATGTACTGCCTACTCTCTATGTGTCTGATGTACTGCCTACTCTCTGACGTACTGCCTACTCTCTGTGTCTGATGTACTGCCTACTCTCTGATGTACTGCCTACTCTCTGATGTACTGCCTACTCTCTATGTGTCTGATGTACTGCCTACTCTCTGATGTACCTCCTGCTCTCTATGTGTCTGATGTACTGCCTACTCTCTGATGTACTGCCTACTCTCTATGTGTGCAGTGAAATGTGTTGTTTTACAGCGTCAGCCATAGTTCGACACAATCCCCTGGAGCAAATTAGGGTTATATTCAATCAATTAAATGCATTCATACATCCCTTCTTGCATCAGCAGATGTCACAACAGGGCTATACAGAAATCCAGCCTAATGACCCAAAGAGCAAGCAAGCAATGCTGACGTAGAAGCACGGTGGCTAGGTGACTTGCTCAAGGGCACATTGTCAGATTGTCAGATTCACCTTGTCGGCTCGGGTATTCAAACCAGCAAACTTTCAGTTACTTACCCGATGCTCGAACCGCTAGGCTACTGTTAATGGAATTTATATGTTTAAATGAATGATTAGAATATTCCACCCTGAAACCATATAATTGTATGAAATTGATTAGAATCATGAGATTATTCTAATGATGTGCGTAGTTTTAGTCAGTAGTATTATATATCTGTGAGTGTAGTTTTAGTCAGTAGTATTATATATCTGTGAGTGTAGTTTTAGTCAGTAGTATTATATATCTGTGAGTGTAGTTTTAGTCAGTAGTATTATATATCTGTGAGTGTAGTTTTAGTCAGAATTAGGGTAAAACAATATATCTGGACAATATGTCTTTACAGTATCTTAAACACAGACTGTCTGAGCAAAATTCGGTGCTGACCTGACTAGAGATTTGGGTGAGGACAGGGAGTACGTCTCAAGGTCCCAAGGTCTCCCTAATCTCTGTCGGCTGGGTAGTGATACAGTATGTGCATAGGATACCTACTGTTTGTGTGTGAAAGTATGTGCGTAGGATACCTACTGTTTGTGTGTGGTAGTATGTGTGTAGGATACCTACTGTTTGTGTGTGAAAGTATGTGCGTAGGATACCTACTGTTTGTGTGTGGTAGTATGTGTGTAGGATACCTACTGTTTGTGTGTGGTAGTATGTGTGTAGGATACCTACTGTTTGTGTGTGGTAGTATGTGCGTAGGATACCTACTGTTTGTGTGTGGTAGTATGTGTGTAGGATACCTACTGTTTGTGTGTGGTAGTATGTGCGTATGATACCTACTGTTTGTGTGTGAAAGTATGTGCGTATGATACCTACTGTTTGTGTGGTAGTATGTGTGTATGATACCTACTGTTTGTGTGGTAGTATGTGTGTAGGATACCTACTGTTTGTGTGTGGTAGTATGTGTGTAGGATACCTACTGTTTGTGTGTGGTAGTATGTGCGTATGATACCTACTGTTTGTGTGTGAAAGTATGTGTGTAGGATACCTACTGTTTGTGTGTGGTAGTATGTGTGTAGGATACCTACTGTTTGTGTGTGGTAGTATGTGCGTATGATACCTACTGTTTGTGTGTGAAAGTATGTGCGTAGGAAACCTACTGTTTGTGTGTGAAAGTATGTGTGTAGGATACCTACTGTTTGTGTGTGGTAGTATGTGCGTATGATACCTACTGTTTGTGTGTGGTAGAATGTGCGTAGGATACCTACTGTTTGTGTGGTAGTATGTGCGTATGATACCTACTGTTTGTGTGTGAAAGTATGTGCGTATGATACCTACTGTTTGTGTGGTAGTATGTGTGTAGGATACCTACTGTTTGTGTGTGGTAGTATGTGTGTAGGATACCTACTGTTTGTGTGTGGTAGTATGTGCGTATGATACCTACTGTTTGTGTGTGAAAGTATGTGCGTAGGAAACCTACTGTTTGTGTGTGAAAGTATGTGTGTAGGATACCTACTGTTTGTGTGTGGTAGTATGTGCGTATGATACCTACTGTTTGTGTGTGGTAGAATGTGCGTAGGATACCTACTGTTTGTGTGGTAGTATGTGTGTAGGATACCTACTGTTTGTGTGTGAAAGTATGTGCGTATGATACCTACTGTTTGTGTGGTAGTATGTGTGTAGGATACCTACTGTTTGTGTGTGAATGTAAGTGTGTAGGATACCTACTGTTTGTGTGGTAGTATGTGTGTAGGATACCTACTGTTTGTGTGTGAAAGTATGTGCGTATGATACCTACTGTTTGTGTGGTAGTATGTGCGTATGATACCTACTGTTTGTGTGGTAGTATGTGCGTATGATAACTACTGTTTGTGTGTGAAAGTATGTACGTAAGGAGCCAGTATAAAACAAATGGTTTTGTACAACGGACTAGCGCTCTCGTGAATAAACATTTTTGACTATCAAAGCTGGGCCTCCGTCTGTTTCATTCAGACTGAGTAGTTTAATTGAATTGGTTTATGAACATTGAGAACATCATTCTCGTAACAGCTACCTAAAAGAAAAATCCTCTGCTGACTTCTGGGATCAGGCCAAACCTCTGATGGACGCTATATTTGCGTCCCAAATGGTACCATATTCCCTATATAGTGCACTACCTTTAATCTGGGCTCATAGGCTCTGGTCAAAAGTAATGCACTATAAAGAGAGTAGGATACCATTTGGGCCTAGAGTAATACATATATCAACACTGCAGGTGATAGTGGGGACTAGAGTACTTTATCTGTTAAAGGATACTGCTAGACGTCCTAGATAGCAACTCCACAAAATATGGACCATCAGCAACTGGATGTATTTTTTAGTGCATAGTGCTCTGGATTTATATATTTATATATACACACAGTACCCATGGTGCTCTTTCATTAAAAAGTGGAGTGGAATCTCGGCAGCCAGAAGGAAATCTCACAGGCACAGTGGCCTTCACAAGAGACAAACGTGAGTGTGTGACACAATGGTCCTTTTTCAAAGCCTTGCTACTTGAGTAGTTCATCTATGAGCCACTAGACGACTGGTAGAAGGCCGTGCTCACAACAACACTCCTGTAAACAATGCTGCCTCACGACCACATTACAAAAAAAACTGTTCAACTGAGCAGGAAAGTCAGATACTTTTCCACAAAATGTAAAAGAAGAAGCAACATGAAATGATAAACCAAATCTAGATGACGTTTGAGTAAAGCATGAAAATAGATCTGCTATACTAGCTCGTCCACACAATCCAAGACTAAGAAACGTATCATAATGAACCTGATCTTGATGCTGTTCCACTGAGCATGAAAGTTCTGTATCAGTCCACAAAAACAACATCTAGGAACACGATACTGTAAACAACAACACCAGTTGAGGTTCAGCTGAGCATGAAAGTAGATTTGCCGCTGCGATATTCCACTAAATCAAATCTGTTTTGTTGCTGTGCTGTTGCCGTGTGACTGACAACTCTCGTCAGCGCTCCTGTAATTTAATGAGAGGAAATGACAGTGTGTGTGTGTGTGTGTGTGTGTGTGTGTGTGTGTGTGTGTGTGTGTGTGTGTGTGTGTGTGTGTGTGTGTGTGTGTGTGTGTGTGTGTGTGTGTGTGTGTGTGTGTGTGTGTGTGTGTGTGTGTGTGTGTGTGTGTGTGTGTGTGTGTGTGTGTGTGTGTGTGTGTGTGTGTGTGTGTGTGTGTGTGTGTGTGTGTGTGTGTGTGTGTGTGTGTGTGTGTGTGTGTGTGTGTGTGTGTGTGTGTGTGTGTGTGTGTGTGTGTGTGTGTGTGTGTGTGTGTGTGTGTGTGTGTGTGTGTGTGTGTGTGTGTGTGTGTGTGTGTTGTGGGTGTGTGTGTGTGTGTGTGTTGTGGGTGTGTTTCATCAGTGCTGATCTGTTTAATGAGGGGGAATGACACTGTACATCGTCAACGAGCTACAGATACTAGCAGACAGCTGATATTTTATACCTCATTAACAGCAAATGCTTCAGAGGGCACCATTGATCTCCATGTCAACACACATTACCCAGTCAATCCCACATATCGACACACACACACACACACACGCATGAATGCACGCACGCACACACACACATACACATGCATGCACCCACACACACACGCATGCACCCACACACACACGCATGCACCCACACACACACGCATGCACCCACACACACACACACACACACACACACACACACACACACACACACACACACACACACACACACACACACACACACACACACACACACACACACACACATACACATACACACACACACAAATCAATCCCACATGTTGAACAGTTCCCTGCATGGGCAAACCGATCACAATCGATCCCCTGTACATACACACACACACCACTGAGTGTCTCCATCCCAATCGGCCAATAGGGCTCTGGTCAAAAGTAGTGCACTATATAGGGAATAGGGTGCCATGTGGGACTCAGCCTGTGATACTGCAGTAGAAACACACTGCGAGCCGGTTGTCATGGGTCTAAAGCACCCCTTCAAACACACAACATGATTCTACGGGGCTGAGGATGGATCCAGTCTGTCTTCACTTTGAGCACTACAGTAAGGTAACCCTATCACCTACATAGGGCTCTGGTCAAAAGTAATACACTATGGGCCTTTGTCTGAAGTAGGGAATAGGGAGCCGTTTGGAATGCAGACCTTGTCACGCCCTACTCCTTGTCACGTCTTAATTATCTTCAATATATCAGGGAACTGAAGGAATCACTGTCACTCTGTCTCTCCAGCACCCTTCATAACATATTGACTGTCACTGTCTCTCCAGCACCCTTCATAACATATTGACTGTCACTGTCTCTCCAGCACCCTTCATAACATATTGACTGTCACACTGTCTCTCCAGCACCCTTCATAACATCTTGACTGTCACTCTGTCTCTCCTGCACCCTTCATAACATCTTGACTGTCCCTCTGTCACTCCTGCACCCTTCATAACATATTGACTGTCACTGTCTCTCCAGCACCCTTCATAACATATTGACTGTCACACTGTCTCTCCAGCACCCTTCATAACATTATGACTGTCACTGTCTCTCCAGCACCCTTCATAACATCTTGACTGTCACTCTGTCTCTCCTGCACCCTTCATAACATATTGACTGTCACTCTGTCCCTCCAGCACCCTTTGTAATATCTTGACTGTCACTGTCTCTCCAGCACCCTTCATAACATCTTGACTGTCACTCTGTCTCTCCTGCACCCTTCATAACATCTTGACTGTCCCTCTGTCACTCCTGCACCCTTCATAACATATTGACTGTCACTGTCTCTCCAGCACCCTTCATAACATATTGACTGTCACACTGTCTCTCCAGCACCCTTCATAACATCTTGACTGTCACTGTCTCTCCAGCACCCTTCATAACATCTTGACTGTCACTCTGTCACTCCTGCACCCTTCATAACATATTGACTGTCACTCTGTCCCTCCAGCACCCTTTGTAATATCTTGACTGTCACTCTGTCACTCCAGCACCCTTCATAACATATTGACTGTCACTCTGTTCTCCAGCACCCTTCATAACATCTTGACTGTCACTGTCTCTCCAGCACCCTTCATAATATCTTGACTGTCACTGTCTCTCCAGCACCCTTCATAACATATTGACTGTCACTGTCTCTCCAGCACCCTTCATAACATATTGACTGTCACTGTCTCTCCAGCACCCTTCATAACATCTTGACTGTCACTGTCTCTCCAGCACCCTTCATAACATCTTGACTGTCACTCTGTCTCTCCTGCACCCTTCATAACATATTGACTGTCACTCTGTCCCTCCAGCACCCTTTGTAATATCTTGACTGTCACTGTCTCTCCAGCACCCTTCATAACATCTTGACTGTCACTCTGTTCTCCAGCACCCTTCATAACATCTTGACTGTCACTGTCTCTCCAGCACCCTTCATAATATCTTGACTGTCACTGTCTCTCCAGCACCCTTCATAACATATTGACTGTCACTGTCTCTCCAGCACCCTTCATAACATATTGACTGTCACTCTGTCTCTCCTGTACCCTTCATAACATATTGACTGTCACTCTGTCTCTCCAGCACCCTTCATAACATCTTGACTGTCACTCTGTCTCTCCAGCACCCTTCATAATATATTGACTGTCACTCTGTCTCTCCAGCACCCTTCATAACATATTGACTGTCACTCTGTCTCTCCAGCACCCTTCATAACATATTGACTGTCACTCTGTCTCTCCAGCACCCTTCATAACATCTTGACTGTCACTCTTTCTCTCCTGCACCCTTCATAACATATTGACTGTCACTCTGTCCCTCCAGCACCCTTTGTAATATCTTGACTGTCACTCTGTCACTCCAGCACCCTTCATAACATATTGACTGTCACTCTGTTCTCCAGCACCCTTCATAACATCTTGACTGTCACTGTCTCTCCAGCACCCTTCATAATATCTTGACTGTCACTGTCTCTCCAGCACCCTTCATAACATATTGACTGTCACTGTCTCTCCAGCACCCTTCATAACATAAATGACATTTTCATGGCATCGGACCGAGGCTCTGCATCTGTCCTCGTTCTCCTAGACCTTAGTGCTGCTTTTGATACCATCGATCACCACATTCTTTTGGAAAGATTGGAAACCCAAATTGGTCTACACGGACATGTTCTGGCCTGGTTTAGATGTTATCTGTCGGAAAGATATCAGTTTGTCTCTGTGAATGGTTTGTCCTCTGACAAATCAACTGTAAATTTCGGTGTTCCTCAAGGTTCCGTTTTAGGACCACTATTGTTTTCACTATATATTTTACCTCTTGGGGATGTTATTCGAAAACATAATGTTAACTTTCACTGCTATGCGGATGACACACAGCTGTACATTTCAATGAAACATGGTGAAGCCCCAAAATCGCCCTCGCTAGAAGCATGTGTTTAAGACATAAGGAAGTGGATGGCTGCAAACTTTCTACTATTAAACTCGGACAAAACAGAGATGCTTGTTCTAGGTCCCAAGAAACAAAGAGATCTTCTGTTGAATCTGACAATTAATCTTAATGGTTGTACAGTCATCTCAAATAAAACTGTGAAGGACCTCGGCATTACTCTGGACCCTGATCTCTCTTTTGAAGAACATATCAAGACCATTTCAAGGACAGCTTTTTTCCATCCACGTAACATTGCAAAAATCAGAAACTTTCTGTCCAAAAATGATGCAGAAAAATTCATCCATGCTTTTGTCACTTCTAGGTTAGACTACTGCAATGCTCTACTTTCCGGCTACCCGGATAAAGCACTAAATAAGCTTCAGTTAGTGCTAAATACGGCTGCTAGAATCCTGACTAGAACCAAAACATTTGATCATATTACTCCAGTGCTAGCCTCTCTACACTGGCTTCCTGTCAAAGTAAGGGCTGATTTCAAGGTTTTACTGCTAACCTACAAAGCATTACATGGGCTTGCTCCTACCTATCTCTCTGATTTGGTCCTGCCGTACATACCTACACGTACGCTACGGTCACAAGACGCAGGCCTCCTAATTGTCCCTAGAATTTCTAAGCAAACAGCTGGAGGCAGGGCTTTCTCCTATAGAGCTCCATTTTTATGGAACGGTCTGCCTACCCATGTCAGAGACGCAAACTCGGTCTCAACCTTTAAGTCTTTACTGAAGACTCATCTCTTCAGTGGGTCATATGATTGAGTGTAGTCTGGCCGAGGAGTGTGAAGGTGAACGGAAAGGCTCTGGAGCAACGAACCACCCTTGTTGTCTCTGCCTGGCCGGTTCCCCTCTTTCCACTGGGATTCTCTGCTTCTAACCCTATTACAGGGGCTGAGTCACTGGCTTACTGGGGCTCTCTCATGCCGTCCCTGGAGGGGGTGCGTCACCTGAGTGAGTTGATTCACTGTTGTGGTCATCCTGTCTGGGTTGGCGCCCCCCTTGGTTTGTGCCATGGCGGAGATCTTTGTGGGCTATACTCAGCCTTGTCTCAGGATGGTAAGTTGGTGGTTGAAGATATCCCTCTAGTGGTGTGGGGGCTGTGCTTTGGCAAAGTGGGTGGGGTTATATCCTTCCTGTTTGGCCCTGTCCGGGGGTGTCCTCGGATGGGGCCACAGTGTCTCCTGACCCCTCCTGTCTCAGCCTCCAGTATTTATGCTGCAGTAGTTTGTGTCGGGGGGCTGGGGTCAGTTTGTTATATCTGGAGTACTTCTCCTGTCCTATTCGGTGTCCTGTGTGAATCTAAGTGTGCGTTCTCTAATTCTCTCCTTCTCTCTTTCTTTCTCTCTCTCGGAGGACCTGAGCCCTAGGACCATGCCCCAGGACTACCTGACATGATGACTCCTTGCTGTCCCCAGTCCACCTGGCCATGCTGCTGCTCCAGTTTCAACTGACCTGAGCCCTAGGACCATGTCCCAGGACTACCTGACATGATGACTCCTTGCTGTCCCCAGTCCACCTGGCCATGCTGCTGCTCCAGTTTCAACTGTTCTGCTTTACTATTATTCGACCATGCTGGTCATTTATGAACATTTGAACATCTTGGCCATGTTCTGTTATAATCTCCACCCGGCACAGCCAGAAGAGGACTGGCCACCCCACATATGCTCTCTCTAATTCTCTCTTTCTTTCTCTCTCTCGGAGGACCTGAGCCCTAGGACCGTGCCCCAGGACTACCTGACATGATGACTCCTTGCTGTCCCCAGTCCACCTGACTGTGCTGCTGCTCCAGTTTCAACTGTTCTGCCTTATTATTATTCGACCGTGCTGGTCAGTTATGAACATTTGAACATCTTGGCCATGTTCTGTTATAATCTCCACCCGGCACAGCCAGAAGAGGACTGGCCACCCCACATAGCCTGGTTCCTCTCTAGGTTTCTTCCTAGGGTTTGGCCTTTCTAGGGAGTTTTTCCTAGCCACCGTGCTTCTACACCTGCATTGCTTGCTGTTTGGGGTTTTAGGCTGGGTTTCTGTACAGCACTTTGAGATATCAGCTGATGTACAAAGGGCTATATAAATAAATTGGATTTGATTTGATTTGATAACATATTGACTGTCACTCAGTCTCTCCAGCACCCTTCATAACATATTGACTGTCACTCTGTCTCTCCAGCACCCTTCATAACATATGGACTGTCACTCTTTCTCTCCAGCACCCTTCATAACATATTGACTGTCACTCTGTCTATCCAGCACCCTTCATAACATATTGACTGTCACACTGTCTCTCCAGCACCCTTCATAACATATTGACTGTCACTCTGTCTCTCCAGCACCCTTCATAACATATTGACTGTCACTCTGTTTCTCCAGCACCCTTCATAACATCTTGACTGTCACTCTGTTACTCCAGCACCCTTCATAACATATTGACTGTCACTCTTTCTCTCCAGCACCCTTCATAACATATTGACTGTCACACTGTCTCTCCAGCACCCTTCATAACATCTTGACTGTCACTCTTTCTCTCCAGCACCCTTCATCACATATTGACTGTCACACTGTCTCTCCAGCACCCTTCATAACATCTTGACTGTCACACTGTCACTCCAGCACCCTTCATAACATATTGACTGTCACTCTTTCTCTCCAGCACCCTTCATAACATATTGACTGTCACACTGTCTCTCCAGCACCCTTCATAACATCTCCATTTGTTGACACTTATAAAAGTTGTTCAATGCCTCAAACACAATTTTATAAAAAGCTGGAATTAGTTGGACCTGTTTTCTATACGCGGTGTTTCAGGGGCGATAGGCTCAACGATAATGATGAGGTTTTGGATCTTCCTGAAAAGAAATCCAAAAGAAAAAGCAATTTGAGGGAAAGGTGTTTGGAATAGCTTTGACATCTGTATACAAAATAATGTTGTGACATTTGTGACATCCTTTCAATGGATTTAATGTCAGGAAGAAGGAAAACATCATCATTATATTTTGTCCCATCTTGCTCATAAGCCATTACCCACATACAGTACTTCAGACAGATTACTTAAGCGATGATATCTCCAACTAAACATGAAAATACATTAGAAAGGAACTCTCAGAGCCCCGAGCGAAGTTTATGTCGAGGAAAGAGCACCGATGTATTGTACACAGTATCTCTGAATGCTATGATGAACTCCTATCCAGAAATATGGCATTGTACGGGGAGCACCATAGTATTGTGCAGGGAGCACCATGATATTGTACAGGAGCACCATGGTATTGTACAGCGAGCACCATGGTATTATACAGGGAGCACCATGGTATTATACAGGAGCACCATGGTATTATACAGGAGCACCATGGTATTGTACAGGGAGCACCAGGGTATTGTACAGGGAGCACCAGGGTATTGTACAGGGAGCACCATGGTATTATACAGGAGCACCAGGGTATTGTACAGGGAGCACCATGGTATTATACAGGGAGCACCAGGGTATTAGACAGGGAGCACCAGGGTATTGTACAGGGAGCACCAGGGTATTAGACAGGGAGCACCAGGGTATTGTACAGGAGCACCATGGTATTATAAAGCGAGCACCATGTTATTATACAGGGAGCACCATGTATTGTACAGGGAGCACCATGGTATTGTACAGGGAGCACCATGGTATTAGACAGGGAGCACCAGGGTATTGTACAGGAGCACCATGGTATTATAAAGCGAGCACCATGTTATTATACAGGGAGCACCATGGTATTGTACAGGGAGCACCATGGTATTAGACAGGGAGCACCAGGGTATTGTACAGGAGCACCTTGGTATTATAAAGCGAGCACCATGTTATTATACAGGGAGCACCATGTATTGTACAGGGAGCACCATGGCATTGTACAGGAGCACCATGGTATTATACAGGGAGCACCATGGCATTGTACAGGAGCACCATGTTATTATACAGGGAGCACCATGGTATTGTACAGGGAGAACCATGGTATTGTACAGGGAGCACCAGGGTATTGTACAGGGAGCACCGTGGTATTAGACAAGGAGCACCATGGTATTAGACAGGGAGCACCATGGTATTGTACAGGGAGAACCATGGTATTGTACAGGGAGCACCAGGGTATTGTACAGGAGCACCATAGTATTATACAGGGAGCACCGTGGTATTGTACAGGGAGCACCAGGGTATTGTACAGGGAGCACCAGGGTATTGTACAGGGAGCACCATGGTATTATACAGGAGCACCAGGGTATTGTACAGGGAGCACCATGGTATTATACAGGGAGCACCAGGGTATTAGACAGGGAGCACCAGGGTATTGTACAGGGAGCACCAGGGTATTAGACAGGGAGCACCAGGGTATTGTACAGGAGCACCATGGTATTATAAAGCGAGCACCATGTTATTATACAGGGAGCACCATGTATTGTACAGGGAGCACCATGGTATTGTACAGGGAGCACCATGGTATTAGACAGGGAGCACCAGGGTATTGTACAGGAGCACCATGGTATTATAAAGCGAGCACCATGTTATTATACAGGGAGCACCATGGTATTGTACAGGGAGCACCATGGTATTAGACAGGGAGCACCAGGGTATTGTACAGGAGCACCTTGGTATTATAAAGCGAGCACCATGTTATTATACAGGGAGCACCATGTATTGTACAGGGAGCACCATGGTATTGTACAGGGAGCACCATGGCATTGTACAGGAGCACCATGGTATTATACAGGGAGCACCATGGCATTGTACAGGAGCACCATGTTATTATACAGGGAGCACCATGGTATTGTACAGGGAGAACCATGGTATTGTACAGGGAGCACCAGGGTATTGTACAGGGAGCACCGTGGTATTAGACAGGGAGCACCATGGTATTAGACAGGGAGCACCATGGTATTGTACAGGGAGAACCATGGTATTGTACAGGGAGCACCAGGGTATTGTACAGGAGCACCATAGTATTATACAGGGAGCACCGTGGTATTAGACAGGGAGCACCATGGAATTAGACAGGGAGCACCATGGTATTGTACAGGGAGCACCATAAAATTGTACAGGAGCAACATGGTATTAGACAGGGAGCACCATGGTATTGTACAGCGAGCACCATGGTATTAGACAGGGAGCACCATGGTATTAGACAGGGAGCACCATAGTATTATACAGGAGCACCATGGTATTATACAGGGAGCACCACGTATTGTACAGGAGCACCATGGTATTATACAGGGAGCACCATGGTATTATACAGGGAGCACCATGTATTGTACAGGGAGCACTATGGTATTATACAGGGAGCACCATGGTATTAGACAGGGAGCACCACGTATTGTACAGGGAGCACCATGGTGTTGTACAGGAGCACCATGGAATTAGACAGGGAGCACCATGGTATTGTACAGGGAGCACCATGGTATTGTACAGGGAGCACCATGGTATTATACAGGATCACCATGGTATTATAAAGCGAGCACCATGTTATTATACAGGGAGCACCATGTATTGTACAGGGAGCACCATGGTATTATACAGGGAGCACGATGGTATTAGACAGGGAGCACCATGGTATTGTACAGGGAGCACCATGGTATTATACAGGATCACCATGGTATTATAAAGCGAGCACCATGTTATTATACAGGGAGCACCATGTATTGTACAGGGAGCACTATGGTATTATACAGGGAGCACTATGGTATTATACAGGGAGCACCATGGTATTAGACAGGGAGCACATTTACATTACATTTAAGTCATTTAGCAGACGCTCCTAGGTATTCCTTAAAGAGGTGGGGTTTCAGGTGTCTCCGGAAGGTGGTGATTGACTCCGCTGTCCTGGCGTCGTGAGGGAGTTTGTTCCACCATTGGGGGGCCAGAGCAGCGAACAGTTTTGACTGGGCTGAGCGGGAACTGTACTTCCTCAGTGGTAGGGAGGCGAGCAGGCCAGAGGTGGATGAACGCAGTGCCCTTGTTTGGGTGTAGGGCCTGATCAGAGCCTGGAGGTACTGAGGTGCCGTTCCCCTCACAGCTCCGTAGGCAAGCACCATGGTCTTGTAGCGGATGCGAGCTTCAACTGGAAGCCAGTGGAGAGAGCGGAGGAGCGGGGTGACGTGAGAGAACTTGGGAAGGTTGAACACCAGACGGGCTGCGGCGTTCTGGATGAGTTGTAGGGGTTTAATGGCACAGGCAGGGAGCCCAGCCAACAGCGAGTTGCAGTAATCCAGACGGGAGATGACGAGTGCCTGGATTAGGACCTGCGCCGCTTCCTGTGTGAGGCAGGGTCGTACTCTGCGGATGTTGTAGAGCATGAACCTACAGGAACGGGCCACCGCCTTGATGTTAGTTGAGATTGACAGGGTGTTGTCCAGGATCACGCCAAGCGTGGGCCGCGCCGGAGATGCCCAACTCGGAGAGGGTGGAGAGGAGGATCTGATGGTTCACAGTATCGAAGGCAGCCGATAGGTCTAGAAGGATGAGAGCAGAGGAGAGAGAGTTAGCTTTAGCAGTGCGGAGCACCTCCGTGATACAGAGAAGAGCAGTCTCAGTTGAATGACTAGTCTTGAAACCTGACTGATTTGGATCAAGAAGGTCATTCTGAGAGAGATAGCGGGAGAGCTGGCCAAGGACGGCACGTTCAAGAGTTTTGGAGAGAAAAGAAAGAAGGGATACTGGTCTGTAGTTGTTGACATCGGAGGGATCGAGTGTAGGTTTTTTCAGAAGGGGTGCAACTCTCGCTCTCTTGAAGACGGAAGGGACGTAGCCAGCGGTCAGGGATGAGTTGATGAGCGAGGTGAGGTAAGGGAGAAGGTCTCCGGAAATGGTCTGGAGAAGAGAGGAGGGGATAGGGTCAAGTGGGCAGGTTGTTGGGCGGCCGGCCGTCACAAGACGCGAGATTTCATCTGGAGAGAGGGGGGAGAAAGAGGTCAGAGCACAGGGTAGGGCAGTGTGAGCAAAACCAGCGGTGTCGTTTGACTTAGCAAACGAGGATCGGATGTCGTCGACCTTCTTTTCAAAATGGTTGACGAAGTCATCTGCAGAGAGGGAGGAGGGGGGGGGAGGGGGAGGAGGATTCAGGAGGGAGGAGAAGGTTGCAAAGAGCTTCCTAGGGTTAGAGGCAGATGCTTGGAATTTAGAGTGGTAGAAAGTGGCTTTAGCAGCAGAGAGAGAAGAGGAAAATGTAGAGAGGAGGGAGTGAAAGGATGTCAGGTCCGCAGGGAGGCGAGTTTTCCTCCATTTCCGCTCGGCTGCCCGGAGCCCTGTTCTGTGAGCTAGCAATGAGTCGTTGAGCCACGGAGCGGGAGGGGAGGACCGAGCCGGCCTGGAGGATAGGGGACATAGAGAATCAAGGGATGCAGAAAGGGAGGAGAGGAGGGTTGAGGAGGCAGAATCAGGAGATAGGTTGGAGAAGGTTTGAGCAGAGGGAAGAGATGATAGGATGGAAGAGGAGAGAGTAGCGGGGGAGAGAGAGCGAAGGTTGGGACGGCGCGATACCATCCGAGTAGGGGCAGTGTCGGAAGTGTTGGATGAGAGCGAGAGGGAGAAGGATACAAGGTAGTGGTCGGAGACTTGGAGGGGAGTTGCAATGAGGTTAGTGGAAGAACAGCATCTAGTAAAGATGAGGTCGAGCGTATTTCCTGCCTTGTGAGTAGGGGGAAGGTGAGAGGGTGAGGTCAAAAGAGGAGAGGAGTGGAAAGAAGGAGGCAGAGAGGAATGAGTCAAAGGTAGACGTGGGGAGGTTAAAGTCGCCCAGAACTGTGAGAGGTGAGCCGTCCTCAGGAAAGGAGCTTATCAAGGCATCAAGCTCATTGATGAACTCTCCGAGGGAACCTGGAGGGCGATAAATGATAAGGATGTTAAGCTTGAAAGGGCTGGTAACTGTGACAGCATGGAATTCAAAGGAGGCGATAGACAGATTGGTAAGGGGAGAAAGAGAGAATGACCACTTGGGAGAGATGAGGATCCCGGTGCCACCACCCCGCTGACCAGAAGCTCTCGGGGTGTGCGAGAACACGTGGGCAGACGAAGAGAGAGCAGTAGGAGTAGCAGTGTTGTCTGTGGTGATCCATGTTTCCGTCAGTGCCAAGAAGTCGAGGGACTGGAGGGAGGCATAGGCTGAGATGAACTCTGCCTTGTTGGCCGCAGATCGGCAGTTCCAGAGGCTACCGGAGACCTGGAACTCCACGTGGGTCGTGCGCGCTGGGACCACCAGATTAGGGTGGCCGCGGCCACGCGGTGTGGAGCGTTTGTATGGTCTGTGCAGAGAGGAGAGAACAGGGATAGACAGACACATAGTTGACAGGCTACACAAGAGGCTACGCTAATGCAAAGGAGATTGGAATGACAAGTGGACTACACGTCTCGAGTGTTCAGAAAGTTAAGCTTACGTAGCAAGAATCTTATTGACTAAAATGATTAAAATGATACAGTACTGCTGAAGTAGGCTAGCTGGCAGAGGCTGCGTTGTTGACTATGTAGGCTAGCTGGCAGTGTCTGCGTTGTTGACACTACACTAATCAAGTCGTTCCGTTGAGTGTAATGGTTTCTACTGTGCTACTGTGCTGCTATTCGGGGCTAGCTGGCTAGCTAGCAGTGTTGATTTACGTTACGTTGCGTTAAAAGAACGACAATAGCTGGCTAGCTAACCTAGGAAATCGCTCAAGACTACACAATTATCTTTGATACAAAGACGGCTATGTAGCTAGCTATGTAGCTAGCTACGATCAAACAAATCAAGCCGTTGTACTGTAATGAAATGAAAAATGTGATACTACCTGTGGAGCGAAGCGAAATGCGACCGGATTGTTGAGTGCGGAAGTTCTGTTACGTTAAGGACGACGAATAGCTGGCTAGCTAACCTCGGTAAATTAAGATAATCACTCTAAAACTACACACTCTAAACTACACAATTATCTTGGATACGAAGACAGCAAAGACAACTATGTAGCTAGCTAACACTACACTAATCAAGAGCACCATGGTATTATACAGGAGCACCATGGTATTGTACAGGGAGCACCATGGTATTAGACAGGGAGCACCATGGCATTATACAGGAGCACCATGTTATTGTACAGGGAGCACCATGGTATTTTAAAGGGAGCACCATGGTATTACACAGGAAGTACATTGTTATTGTACAGGGAGCACCATGGTATTGTACAGGGAGCACCATGGTATTAGACAGGGAGCACCATGGTATTATACAGGGAGCACCATTGTATTGTACAGGAGCACCATGGTATTGTACAGGGGGCACCAAATGATTAGACAGGGAGCACCATGGCATTATACAGGAGCACCATGTTATTGTACAGGGAGCACCATGGTATTGTACAGGGAGCACCATGGTATTAGACAGGGAGAACCATGGTATTATACAGGAGCACCATGGTATTAGACAGGGAGCACCATGGTATTATACAGGGAGCACCATTGTATTGTACAGGACACCATGGTATTGTACAGGGGGCACCATGGTATTAGACAGGGAGCACCATAGTATTAGACAGGGAGCACCATGGTATTAGACAGGGAGCACCATGGTATTAGACAGGGAGCACCATAGTATTAGACAGGGAGCACCATGGTATTAGACAGGGAGCACCAGGGTATTGTACAGGGAGCACCATGGTATTATACAGGAGCACCATGGTATTATAAAGCGAGCACCATGTTATTATACAGGGAGCACCATGTATTGTACAGGGAGCACTATGGTATTAGACAGGGAGCACCATGGTATTAGACAGGGAGCACCAGGGTATTGTACAGGGAGCACCATGGTATTGTACAGGGAGCACTATGGTATTAGACAGGGAGCACCATGGCATTGTACAGGGAGAACCATGGTATTAGACAGGGAGCACCATGGTATTAGACAGGGAGCACCATGGTATTAGACAGGGAGCACCATGGTATTAGACAGGGAGCACCATGGTATTAGACAGGGAGCACCATGGTATTATACAGGGAGCACCATGGCATTGTACAGGGAGAACCATGGTATTAGACAGGGAGCACCATGGTATTGTACAGGAGCACCATGGTATTGTACAGGAGCACCATGATATTGTACAGGGAGCACCATAATGTTACACAAGGAGCACCATGGTATTAGACAAGGAGCACCGTGGTATTAGACAGGGAGCACCATTGTATTGTACAGGGAGCAAGTTGGTATAAGACAGGGAGCACCAGGGTATTAGACAGGGAGCACCATGGTATTAGACATGGAGCACCATGGTATTGTACAGGGAGCACCATGGTATTAGACAGGGAGCACCATCTACTGCATACTGTACCTGTCCACAGAGCTACCATCACCTACTGCATACTGTAACTGTCCACAGAGCTACCATCACCTACTGCATACTGTAACTGTCCACAGAGCTACCAACACCTACTGCATACTGTAACTGTCCACAGAGCTACCAACACCTACTGCATACTGTAACTGTCCACAGAGCTACCATCACCTACTGCATACTGTAACTGTCCACAGAGCTACCATCAGCTACTGCATACTGTAACTGTCCACTGAGCTACCCTCACCTACTACATACTGTAACTGTCCACTGAGCTACTATTCACCTACTGCATACTGTAACTGTCCACAGAGCTACTTTTCACATACGCCTCATTTTCCTTCTCCTACTCTCTTCCTCATCTTCCTCTTCCTCCTCCTCTCTTTCTCATCTTCCCATTGTTTCCTTTTAATCTCCTTCTCCTCTTCTGCTCCTCCTTCTCTTCTCTCCTCTTCCTCCTGCCTGCCTATCACCCCCCCCCCCCCGTCTGTCTGTCTGTCTGTTCGTCACAGCCAATTGGTAAGAGTGATGGAGATACACAAGGTGCTGGGGCACAGCTCTCAAGGAATGGAGGGAGGGATGGGGGGGGTGAAATGTGTTTTGTCAATCCAGATGAAATGCTGGAGTGGTCTGATCCTTCTTGTCTTCCTCAGTGCCCTGCGTGCCTGTCGTATATCAACCTGCTCTGCCATGTCCCCCAGCGTCAGCCTCACTAAATCTCACAGTGTTTTTATTGGTTAAACTGTTATTCATTGTCTGCTGCCAGAGCCCTAGACAGGGAGAAGCCTTCAAGCCCCAAGACAGGATGTGATACATTTTGTGGACATATGGCGTCTTTCAATCGACCGGCCGTGAGTGGCAGATTGTAGGCTTGGGCTCATCTTTCTGAACACTGAGCTACCATTCACCTTCGTACTGTTACTGGCTCATCTTTCTGAACACTGAGCTACCGTTCACCTTCGTACTGTTACTGGCTCATCTTTCTGAACACTGAGCTACCGTTCACCTTCGTACTGTAACTGGCTCATCTTTCTGAACACTGAGCTACCATTCACCTCTGTACTGTAACTGGCTCATCTTTCTGAACACTGAGCTACCGTTCACCTCCGTACTGTTACTGGCTCATCTTTCTGAACACTGAGCTACCATTCACCTTCGTACTGTTACTGGCACATCTTTCTGAACACTGAGATACCGTTCACCTTCGTACTGTTACTGGCACATCTTCTGAACACTGAGCTACCGGTCACCTTCGTACTGTTACTGGCTCATCTTTCTGAACACTGAGCTACCATTCACCTCCGTACTGTAACTGGCTCATCTTTCTGAACACTGAGCTACCGTTCACCTCCGTACTGTTACTGGCTCATCTTTCTGAACACTGAGCTACCATTCACCTTCGTACTGTTACTGGCACATCTTTCTGAACACTGAGCTACCGGTCATCTTCGTACTGTTACTGGCTCATCTTTCTGAACACTGAGCTACCGGTCACCTTCGTACTGTTACTGGCTCATCTTTCTGAACACTGAGCTACCGTTCACCTTCGTACTGTAACTGGCTCAACCTTCTGAACACTGAGATACCGTTCACCTTCGTACTGTAACTGGCTCAACTTCTGCTCCTCTCTGTTCAATTAAGGGTCGTATGAGAGTCAAAGACTGATCAATTCATTTGTTTGTATGAATGTGTGAGTATGTGTGTGTGTATGCTTGGGAGAATGCAAGATTGTTAGTGTGCGTGCGCGTGCGTGCGTGCGTGCGTGCGTGCGTGCGTGCGTGCGTGCGTGCGTGCGTGCGTGCGTGCGTGCGTGCGTGCGCGAGAGAGAGAATATCAGTGGAGTAATGCCAATTAATTATTACACTATTAGCCATAATGAGCAAGAAATACATAACTACCTCAACATAAACAATAGAAATTACCAGTCTGTTTTAATTAATGTACATGATAAAAACAGCTCTGTGCAATTTGGTTAAAGTGAATCATCATTGATGCATTCAACATAAACTTTACTACTTAGACTATAGGCTTCAAATGTGCTCAGTGTAGAAAACCCATACCCGCATAGTCACACCTCTGAACTCTCACCCCTTCCAGACCTCATCCCGCGAGACTTGCTCCACCGGACCTCTGACCTGGGTCATCTGACCATGGTCAGCCAATCAGAGGTCTCTGAACATGCGAGTGTGTGTTTTGTCTGAAAGCTACTTCAGTTGGTTCCAGAGGTGCAGACAGAGAGACAACAGCTGCACCACCTCAAGTCACAATAGACCTTTCTAACATGGACAAGCCTTTATAATATGGACAAGCCTTTATAACATGGACAAGCCTTTATAACATGGACAAGCCTTAATAACATGGACAAGCCTTTCTAACATGGACAAAGCTTAATAACATGGACAAGCCTTAATAACATGGACAAACCTTAATAACATGGACAAACCTTAATAACATGGACAAGCCTTTCTAACATGGACAAGCCTTAATAACATGGACAAACCTTAATAACATGGACAAGCCTTTCTAACATGGACAAGCCTTAATAACATGGACAAGCCTTTATAACATGGACACGCCCTTTATAACATGGACAAGCCTTAATAACATGGACAAGCCTTTCTAACATGGACAAGCCTATCTAACATGGACAAGCCTATCTAACATGGACAAGCCTTTATAACATGGACAAGCCTTTATAACATGGACAAGCCTTTCTAACATGGACAAGCCTTTATAACATGGACAAGCCTTTATAACATGGACAAGCCTTTATAACATGGACAAGCCTTAATAACATGGACAAGCCTTTATAACATGGACAAGCCTTTCTAACATGGACAAGCCTTTATAACATGGACAAGCCTTTATAACATGGACAAGCCTTTATAACATGGACAAGCCTTAATAACATGGACAAGCCTTTATAACATGGATAAGCCAAGCCTTTCTAACATGGACAAGCCTTTATAACATGGACAAGCCTTTATAACATGGACAAGCCTTTATAACATGGACAAGCCTTTCTAACATGGACAAGCCTTTATAACATGGACAAGCCTTTCTAACATGGACAAGCCTTTCTAACATGGACAAGCCTTTCTAATATGGACAAGCCTTTATAACATGGACAAGCCTTAATAACATGGACAAGCCTTTATAACATGGACAAGCCGTTATAATATGGAAAAACCTTAATAACATGGACAAGCCTTTCTAACATGGACAAGCCTTTATAACATGGACACGCCCTTTATAACATGGACAAGCCTATCTAACATGGACAAGCCTTAATAACATGGACAAGCCTTTATAACATGGATAAGCCAAGCCTTTCTAACATGGACAAGCCTTTATAACATGGACAAGCCTTTATAACATGGACAAGCCTTTATAACATGGACAAGCCTTTCTAACATGGACAAGTCTTCATAATGTGGACAAGCCTATCTAACATGGACAAGCCTATCTAACATGGACAAGCCTTTCTAACATGGACAAGCCTTTCTAACATGGACAAGCCTTTATAACATGGACAAGCCTTTCTAACATGGACAAGTCTTCATAATGTGGACAAGCCTTTCTAACATGGACAAGTCTTCATAATGTGGACAAGCCTTTCTAACATGGACAAGCCTTTATAACATGGACAAGCCTTTCTAACATGGACAAGCCTTTCTAACATGGACAAGCCTTTCTAACATGGACAAGTCTTCATAATGTGGACAAGCCTATCTAACATGGACAAGCCTTCATAACATGGACAAGCCTATATAACATGGACAAGCCTTTCTAACATGGACAAGCCTTTCTAACATGGACAAGCCTTTCTAACATGGACAAGCCTTTATAACATGGACAAGCCTTTCTAACATGGACAAGCCTTTATAACATGGACTAGCCTTTATAACATGGACAAGCCTTTATAACATGGACAAGTCTTCATAATGTGGACAAGCCTTTCTAACATGGACAAGCCTTAATAACATGGACAAGCCTTTATAACATGGACAAGTCTTCATAATGTGGACAAGCCGTTATAATATGGACAAGCCTTTATAACATGGACAAGCCTTTCTAACATGGACAAGCCTTTCTAACATGGACAAGCCTTTATAACATGGACAAGTCTTCATAATGTGGACAAGCCTTTCTAACATGGACAAGTCTTCATAATGTGGACAAGCCTTTATAACATGGACAAGTCTTCATAATGTGGACAAGCCTTTCTAACATGGACAAGCCTTTCTAACATGGACAAGTCTTCATAATGTGGACAAGCCTTTATAACATAGACAAGCCTTTATAATATGGACAAGCCTTTATAACATGGACAAGCCTTAATAACATGGACAAGTCTTTATAATATGGACAAGCCTTTATAATATGGACAAGCCTTAATAATATGGACAAGTCTTTATAATATGGACAAGCCTTTATAACATGGACAAGCCTTAATAACATGGACAGAAGAAAGGAAGACAAAATAAGGACAGAAGAAAAAGGAAAAGAAAAAGGACAACAAAGTGAAACCTCTAAAGAAACAAGAGACCATAATACAAGAAACAGCACTATAGAGAGATAGAACAACAACAACGCAGCCACTGCCAGCTAGCCTACTTCAGCAGTACTGTATCATTTGAATTATTTTAGTCAATAAGATTCCTGCTACGTAAGCTTAACTTTCTGAACATTCGAGACGTGTAGTCCATTTGTCATTCCAATCTCCTTTGCATTAGCGTAGCCTCTTCTGTAGCCTGTCAACTATGTGTCTGTCTATCCCTGTTCTCTCCTCTCTGCACAGACCATACAAACGCTCCACACCGCGTGGCCGCGGCCACTCTAATCTGGTGGTCCCAGCGCGCACGACCCACGTGGAGTTCCAGGTCTCCGGTAGCCTCTGGAACTGCCGATCTGCGGCCAACAAGGCAGAGTTCATCTCAGCCTATGCCTCCCTCCAGTCCCTCGACTTCTTGGCACTGACGGAAACATGGATCACCACAGATAACACTGCTACTCCTACTGCTCTCTCTTCGTCCGCCCACGTGTTCTCGCACACCCCGAGAGCTTCTGGTCAGCGGGGTGGTGGCACCGGGATCCTCATCTCTCCCAAGTGGTCATTCTCTCTTTCTCCCCTTACCCATCTGTCTATCGCCTCCTTTAAATTCCATGCTGTCACAGTTACCAGCCCTTTCAAGCTTAACATCCTTATCATTTATCGCCCTCCAGGTTCCCTCGGAGAGTTCATCAATGAGCTTGATGCCTTGATAAGCTCCTTTCCTGAGGATGGCTCACCTCTCACAGTTCTGGGCGACTTTAACCTCCCCACGTCTACCTTTGACTCATTCCTCTCTGCCTCCTTCTTTCCACTCCTCTCCTCTTTTGACCTCACCCTCTCACCTTCCCCCTCTACTCACAAGGCAGGCAATACGCTCGACCTCATCTTTACTAGATGCTGTTCTTCCACTAACCTCACTGCAACTCCCCTCCAAGTCTCCGACCACTACCTTGTATCCTTTTCCCTCTTGCTCTCATCCAACACTTCCCACACTGCCCCTACTCGGATGGTATCGCGCCGTCCCAATCTTCGCTCTCTCTCACCAGCTACTCTCTCCTCTTCCATCCTATCATCTCTTCCCTCTGCTCAAACCTTCTCCAACCTATCTCCTGATTCTGCCTCCTCAACCCTCCTCTCCTCCCTTTCTGCATCCCTTGATTCTCTATGTCCCCTATCCTCCAGGCCGTCTCGGTCCTCCCCTCCTGCTCCGTGGCTCGACGACTCATTGCGAGCTCACAGATCAGGGCTCCGGGCAGCCGAGCGGAAATGGAGGAAAACTCGCCTCCCTGCGGACCTGGCATCCTTTCACTCCCTCCTCTCTACATTTTCCTCTTCTGTCTCTGCTGCTAAAGCCACTTTCTACCACTCTAAAGTCCAAGCATCTGCCTCTAACCCTAGGAAGCTCTTTGCCACCTTCTCCTCCCTCCTGAATCCTCCTCCCCCTCCCCCTCCTCCCTCTCTGCAGATGACTTCGTCAACCATTTTGAAAAGAAGGTCGACGACATCCGATCCTCGTTTGCTAAGTCAAACGACACCGCTGGTTCTGCTCACACTGCCCTACCCTGTGCTCTGACCTCTTTCTCCCCTCTCTCTCCAGATGAAATCTCGCGTCTTGTGACGGCCGGCCGCCCAACAACCTGCCCGCTTGACCCTATTCCCTCCTCTCTTCTCCAGACCATTTCCGGAGACCTTCTCCCTTACCTCACCTCGCTCATCAACTCATCCCTGACCGCTGGCTACGTCCCTTCTGTCTTCAAGAGAGCGAGAGTTGCACCCCTTCTGAAAAAACCTACACTCGATCCCTCCGATGTCAACAACTACAGACCAGTATCCCTTCTTTCTTTTCTCTCCAAAACTCTTGAACGTGCCGTCCTTGGCCAGCTCTCCCGCTATCTCTCTCAGAATGACCTTCTTGATCCAAATCAGTCAGGTTTCAAGACTAGTCATTCAACTGAGACTGCTCTTCTCTGTATCACGGAGGCCCTCCGCACTGCTAAAGCTAACTCTCTCTCCTCTGCTCTCATCCTTCTAGACCTATCGGCTGCCTTCGATACTGTGAATCATCAGATCCTCCTCTCCACCCTCTCCGAGTTGGGCATCTCCGGCGCGGCCCACGCTTGGATTGCGTCCTACCTGACAGGTCGCTCCTACCAGGTGGCGTGGCGAGAATCTGTCTCCTCACCACGCGCTCTCACCACTGGCGTCCCCAGGGCTCTGTTCTAGGCCCTCTCCTATTCTCGCTATACACCAAGTCACTTGGCTCTGTCATAACCTCACATGGTCTCTCCTATCATTGCTATGCAGACGACACACAATTAATCTTCTCCTTTCCCCCTTCTGATGACCAGGTGGCGAATCGCATCTCTGCATGTCTGGCAGACATATCAGTGTGGATGACGGATCACCACCTCAAGCTGAACCTCGGCAAGACGGAGCTGCTCTTCCTCCCGGGGAAGGACTGCCCGTTCCATGATCTCGCCATCACGGTTGACAACTCCATTGTGTCCTCCTCCCAGAGCGCTAAGAACCTTGGCGTGATCCTGGACAACACCCTGTCGTTCTCAACTAACATCAAGGCGGTGGCCCGTTCTTGTAGGTTCATGCTCTACAACATCCGCAGAGTACGACCCTGCCTCACACAGGAAGCAGCGCAGGTCCTAATCCAGGCACTTGTCATCTCCCGTCTGGATTACTGCAACTCGCTGTTGGCTGGGCTCCCTGCCTGTGCCATTAAACCCCTACAACTCATCCAGAACGCCGCAGCCCGTCTGGTGTTCAACCTTCCCAAGTTCTCTCACGTCACCCCGCTCCTCCGCTCTCTCCACTGGCTTCCAGTTGAAGCTCGCATCCGCTACAAGACCATGGTGCTTGCCTACGGAGCTGTGAGGGGAACGGCACCTCAGTACCTCCAGGCTCTGATCAGGCCCTACACCCAAACAAGGGCACTGCGTTCATCCACCTCTGGCCTGCTCGCCTCCCTACCACTGAGGAAGTACAGTTCCCACGCAGCCCAGTCAAAACTGTTCGCTGCTCTGGCCCCCCAATGGTGGAACAAACTCCCTCACGACGCCAGGACAGCGGAGTCAATCACCACCTTCTGGAGACACCTGAAACCCCACCTCTTTCAGGAATACCTAGGATAGGATAAAGTAATCCTTCTCACCCCCCTTAAAAGATTTAGATGCACTATTGTAAAGTGGCTGTTCCACTGGATGTCTTAAGGTGAACGCACCAATTTGTAAGTCGCTCTGGATAAGAGCGTCTGCTAAATGACTTAAATGTAAATGTAATGGACAAGCCTTTATAATATGGACAAGCCTTAATAATATGGACAAGCCTTTCTCTGGACACTCAATAGCTGGTGTTGACTGTGTCTCTAACCATGTAAGTGGACTTGTAACCAGTTATGGTTAATTTGGTGGATGTTTAATCTGAACATGTTATTAGCTCCATGCTACTATGTGACTACATTCTTTCACATGTCTTGTTCCACTATCATATGTTGGTACTTGTTGGTATATGCATGTGTACAAGTCATGATACACATTCTGTATATTTCGCTCTTTGGTATGGTTACATGCATCTTCAGTATTTACTCAGGCAGTACAGCTTTGGCCCCTTTGTTAGCAAAGGACTAAAGATGGCCGCTGTGTTTGTTGTTTTACACACATAATATGGTCGACCGGTGACGTCCCAGTCACTTCCTGTTATGGTCGCGTGCTCTACCATAATGGCCGACTTGTGGCGCTCTTCTGCACTCAGTACGGACATTCCAAATAAAATTCTGAGTGAGAAGCCCTCCCCAGAGACATTTTGACATGAACAAACTAATTAGATGTATTTGAAAAATACACTGAGTAAGCTGTTTTTATTGTTTTGATATTCTAATTGTGTTTCAGCTTTTCAAAGTCCCAGTAGGCCTCTGTCACCTCAACCTCTGGACTTCATGGGGTTGAACTGTTTGAATGTTTATGGTGTTTTTCCATTGGTTAATGGTTAGGATTTTAAAAAACAGATGTGTGTCAGAGTTTTAGAGAGAGAAATCGGTGTTCCAAAGTGAGACATTTCTCAGGCTATATCTGTCACTGATAACATGACAACATGATAATGTGACAACAAGACAACATGATAACATGGCAACATGACAACATGATAACATGATAACATGATAACGTGATAACGTGACAACAAGACAACATGATAACATAACAACATGACAACATGATAACATGACAACATGCTAACATGACAACATGACAACATGACAACATGATAACATGACAACATGATAACATGACAACATGACAACATGATAACATGATAACATGACAACATGATAACGTGATAACAAGACAACATGACAACATGATAACATGACAACATGACAACATGATAACGTGATAACAAGACAACATGACAACATGATAACATGACAACGTGATAACGTGATAACAAGACAACATGACAACATGATAACATGATAACAAGACAACATGACAACATGATAACATGACAACATGACAACATGACAACAAGACAACAAGACAACATGACAACATGACGACATGATGACATGACGACATGACAACATGACAACATATTTTGAACTTGAGCTCTCTCCATCTGCAGTTTTACAGTAATGTGCAGAGGAACATTTCTAGGAAGAAAACTTGACGACAAATAGCACAGTGTACAAGAGACCACAGATGCATTGTACTGAGACAGGCATTGAGGAGACCACACCCACTCAGAGTGATGTCATAAACGATGTTGTTACAGGGAGACAGGTGATTAGCTGATAATTATAAGGATGGGAATCACTCTGGTAATGTGCTTTAATTTTCCTGGAATGTGCCCCCGCCTTCATTTCATAAGCGATCATAAAAGGATCATTACACAACATTTATTGTCCAAGGCAAATCTCCCCTCTGGGACAAAGGAAATCATATTTCAATGCAATTGTGAGAAGAAGAAAAAAGAAATACATTTTTTGAAAGCAACCAGTGTTTTTACAGAGAGGATGGTCCCAGCTTTCTGTAGATCTCTTTAATTTTTCAACTGTACTGACCTACTGGAGCGTTTTTACAACCAAAGTAATCCTGTCTTTCATGGCTTTGAGATACGGAGCTTACAGACAGTCAGCCATTAGCACTGAGTCCATAGGCCTATCAACACTCCAGGAATGTACCTTTTTCTGGAATGTTATGTGTCCCTTCTTAATAACAGATCAGATACAGACATTATGCACACAGTGTAAATCCACACATGTAACAGACATTATGCACACAGTGTAAATCTACACATGTAACAGGACAGTTCACACAGTATGTACACAAAGTATACTCTACATACAGTACCTAAACATGTAACAGGGATAGACCTAGTTCAGATACCTCTCTTCTCTTTGCTCTCCCTGAAGCCATGTTGTGTTATCTAGGTCACAGCTGCACCAACCCCGCCTCGGTCCAAAACGGGTCTGTTCAGATAAAAATGCATTTTGTATAAGAGATACTGTATGACGTTCTGTCTTGTACAACAGTGAACGATTTCACACGTTACATATCTGAACCAACGTAACCTTTCACACTTCTGAACACACCCCTGGCCTCGTCGGGACATGAGGAGAGACCTCACTGGTGTAGAGAGAGTGGTGGGTTTTGTGATCAACAAAGACCGGGTCTGTTCGAAGAACACTGACGTTGTTTTTCATTCTTAGAAACCAAGGGCTCCAAATGGCTCATCCAATGGGTTAGTCAGGCCTTTTAAAAGTCCTCCAGCAGCCCTCTCTTCTGCTGTTGAGGGTGGAGATGAGGTGAGTCAGATCTGGCTCCTGTTCATTATGCCACACAATAGAAATTGTCAAAATGTTTAGCAATGAAGAAAAAATAATAATAGCGTTTTATTGGACCATGTTGTCCCTCCCTGTTTCAGTCTGTTTTCTTCTGTTCGGTGACTAATGAACACAATCCCAATGATGACTTACCCCTTTCTCCTAGTCTGTGTCATCACAGTTAGTCACGGGGCTCTGATAGATACAGTGTCAGCGGTGCAGTATGGAGTTCTTATCAGTTAGGTTGACTCTGTGGAGGGACGTCTTAACGGACATTCCACTCGGTCACAGTAGGACATGCTGTTATCATCACGGAGCAGCTAATATTATTACGTCAATAGAAGCAGATACATAAAGCAAAGAAGAGGACAGACCTTTGATCTCCTGACTCAAGTTGTTATGCAGTCATGCTCACTTCCAAGAAGGCATGGTCCAGCCAGCAGAAGAGGAGGAAGTCAGATGTGGTTGAGAAAGTCATCTGACCAAGTGTCTTGGAACTGCAGCTCAGTGCACATTGGGGTATTATGCTGAATAAGTTTGGGCAGAAGCAGAAGGGATCTTTTATTTTTGTCATCACAACTATTATTTTTCCCCACTAAAGTTAGTGACTATTTCTCTCTCTATATGTGTATGTGTGAAGCCTGACCAATGGGGTTGCTTTCCTCCAAGCTGTGCGATCACGGTCCACAATGTGCAGATTCCTGCCAGGTGGCTGCAGGGTCTGGGGAGAGGTGCCTGTGTGAGTGTCACAGCTGGGAGTTCTGTCCTGACCGCTGCTGTGACCTGACCTGCCAGGTGTGTCTGGATGGCTGCTTCACCTGCTGCTCAGCAGACTGTAGCTACACCTTCTTCACTCTCTGCCTCGGCCTCGGACAGAACTGCACCGCCGTCTTCAACACAGACCGACAACAACCTGGGACCTCAGAGACTCGATGTGAATGTGAGTAACAAGTCATTCATTTGTTCATTCCTTTGTTTGTTCCTTCCGTCCTACAGTAAATGGTTTGTGTTGTAGATGGCATGCTCGATTCATGCATTTATCTAAACAGATTCACTGCAACTACTATTGTAGAGACTAGAACCAGGACCAGACTACTGTACAGCTCTACTAACAGATTCACTACTATAGAGACTAGAACCAGGACCAGACTAATGTACAGCTCTACTAACAGATTCACTACTATAGAGACTAGAACCAGGACCAGACTAATGTACAGCTCTACTAACAGATTCACTACTATAGAGACTAGAACCAGGACCAGACTAATGTACAGCTCTACTAACAGATTCACTACTATAGAGAATAGAACACCAGACTAATCACTCTACTAACAGATTCACTACTATAGAGACTAGAACCAGGACCAGACTAATGTACAGCTCTACTAACAGATTCACTACTATAGAGACTAGAACCAGGACCAGACTAATGAACAGCTCTACTAACAGATTCACTACTATAGAGAATAGAACCAGGACCAGACTAATGTACAGCTCTACTAACAGATTCACTACTACTATGTACAGCTCTACTAACAGATTCACTACTATAGAGACTAGACTAATGTACAGCTCTACTAACAGATTCACTACTATAGAGACTAGAACCAGGACCAGACTAATGTACAGTTCTACTAACAGATTCACTACTATAGATACTAGAACCAGGACCAGACTAATGAACAGCTCTACTAACAGATTCACTACTATAGAGACTAGAACCAGGACCAGACTAATGAACAGCTCTACTGAGCATCTGTAATAGCGCTGATGATCTTTTTGCATGTATTTATTTACTACAGTATTTATTTACATGTTGTTGTAATTCAGAGATGAATATCAAGCCTTCTCTGTTATACCAGTGTAGCATAAAATGCAGATTGGAGAAATTGAGAAATTGGTGTCCTTTATTAGCGTTTTCCTTGCAGTAATTCAACCATGAAGGCCTGATTCACACAGTCTCCTCTGAACAGTTGATGTTGAGATGTGTCTGTTACTTGAACTCTGTGAAGCATTTATTTGGGCTGCAATTTCTGAGGCTGGTAACTCTCATGAACTTATCCTCTGCAGCAGAGGTAAGTCTGGGTCTTCCTTTCCTGTGGCGGTCCTCATGAGAGCCAGTTTCATCATCGCGCTTGATTGTTTTTGCGACTGCACTTTAAGAAACTTTAAGGTTGACATTTTCCGTATTGACTGACCTTCCTGTCTTAAAGTAATGATGGACTGCCATTTCTCTTTGCTTATTTGAGCTGTTCTTGTCATAATATGGACTTGGTCTTTTACCAAATAGAGCCATCTTCTGTATGCCACCCCTACCTTGTCACAACACAACGGATTCGCTCAAACGCATTAAGAACTAAATAAATTCCACAAATTAACTTTTAAGAAGGCACACCTGTTAACTGAGATCCCGTTAACGGGATCGATATGACAACAGCCAGTGAAAGTGCAGGGCGTCAAATTCAAACAACAGAAATCTCAGAATTAAAATTCCTCAAACGTACAAGTATTTTACACAATTTTAAAGACACACTTTTTGTTAATCCCACCACAGTGTCCAATTTCCAATAGGCTTTACGGCGAAAGCACCACAAACGATTACGTTAGGTCAGAGCCAAGTCACAGAAAAACACAGCCATTTTTCCAGCCAAAGAGAGGAGTCACAAAAAGCAGAAATAGAGATAGAATTAATCACTAACCTTTGTAGATCTTCATAAGATAACACTCATAGGACTTCATGTTACACAATACATTTATATTTTGTTCGATAAAGTTCATATTTATTTAAAGAAATCTCAGTTTACATTGGCGCGTTATGTTCAGTAGTTCCAAAAACATCCGGTGATTTTGCAGAGAGCCACATCAATTTACAGAAATACTCATCATAAATGTTGATGAAAATACAAGTGTTATACATGGAACTTTAGATACACTTCTCCTTAATGCAACCGCTGTGTCAGATTTCAAAAAAGCTTTACAGAAAAAGCACACCATACAATAATATGAGTACAGCGCTCAGAGACCAAAACAAGAAAAAACATATATCCGCCATGTTGTGTAGTCAACAAAAGTCAGAAATAGCATTATAAATATTCACTTACCTTTGATGATCTTCATCAGAATGCACTCCCAGGAATCCCAGTTCCACACTAAATGTTTGATTTGTTCGATAAAGTTAATCATTTATGTCCAAATACCTCCTTTTTGTTTGCGCGTTTAGCCCAGTAGTCCAAATTCATGACGCACGAGAAGACGAAAAGTAAAAAAGTTCCATTACAGTCCGTAGAAACATGTCAAACGAAGTATAGAATCAATCTTTAGGATGTTTTTAACATACATCTTCAATAATGTTCCAACCGGAGAATTCCTTTGTCTGTAGAAATGCAATGGAACAGAGCTAACTCTCACGTGAGTGCGCGAGACTGAGCTCGTGGCACTCTGCCAGACCTCCGACCCATTCCCATCTCATTCGCCCCACCCCACAGTAGAAGCATCAAACAAGGTTCTAAAGACTGTGGACATCTAGTGGAAGCCTTAGGAAGTGCTACATGACCAATATCCCACTGTATCTTCAATAGGGAATTCATTGAAAAACTACGATCCTAAGATTTCCCACTTCCTGGTTGGATTTCTTCTCAGGTTTTTGCCTGCCATATGAGTTTTATTATACTCACAGACATAATTCAAACCGTTTTACAAACTTCAAAGTGTTTTCTATCCAAATATACTAATGATATACATATCTGAGGTGACATGCATTCCAGGTGACTACCTCATGAAGCTGACTGAGAGAATGCCAAGAGTGTGCAAAGCTGTCATCAAGGCAAAGGGTGGCTATTTGAAGAATCTCAAATATAAAATATTAGTGTTTAACACTTTTCTGGTTACTACATGATTCCATGTGTTATTTCATAGTTGTTATATCTTCACTAATATTCTACAATGTAGAAAAGGGTCAAAAATAAAGCGAACGAGTAGGTGTTATAAAACTTTTCATCGGTAGTGTACATGTTTATATATGACAAGATTGTCTTTTTTAATTGGCACTTATCAATGAGAAAATGCTCATAGTGCAAAGTATAGCTTTTTTGCCCCGTTAATTGGAATGATATCAAATGACTGCTGAATGAATGAAGCAGTCTATCGTGTGTTTTGGGATAGTCGTGTCGCCTCAGACCTGGGTTCAAATACTATTCAAAATAATTTCAAATACTTAATCTGTGCCTAATCAAGCCTGTCTGGCTTAATTAACCAATAGAATAGTCTCCAAATTACAAACCCCAACAATCTCGCCACACGGAAGAAAAATGCTCAAAGATTTGAAAGATTTGAAATAGTATTAGAACCCAGGTCTGAGTAGTATGTAACGAACTAAATAATAACTCCACTTCTAAGAGAGTTTGAGTTCTGTTTCATGTCCTCTAATCTGGGTTGACCCCTACACAATCTGCATGGCCAAGCCTTTGTGATGCTGTGGCTTCACTCCAGATTCGTGCATTGTTTACATCCAACTGCATTCCACTGATAAGATACCATATATGTCACTAAGAGACTGACTACCATAGGGCAGCTCCGGCAAATGCCAGATGGGCAGATCCATCTTAAGCCCAGGAAGCCTGTCGAAATCGTGTTTGATGCAGAACATTCATTATTAGGCCAACAATGAGGGCCTTAAGGAAAACAAATGGGCCGGTATGTTAGAAATGCCCGGAAATGCCAGATGCCTCGTCCCAGTCCGCCCCCGGACGCCACTGCATTCCAGTAATATGATAGAGTAACAGCAGGCCTATCTGGCCCAGATCCCTCCTCTAAGCCCTGTGATCCCCAAGACACACTGACAATAATGACTAAAACCTTGTCTCTTCCTTGTATTCATTTATCAACAGAGGCCAGTCACAGATGGCCAACTGAGTTGTGCGGCTAGCACGTTGTACTGTGGCTCAGCCAGCTAGCTAGACAAGACAATGACACTTCACTAAGAGGCATCAGGAGTGTATTCCGAGCAGTGAAACATTCTGAATGTTGCAGAAATGTAGCGATAGAGCCAGCTGACACGATTCCCTATTCTACATGATAAAACTCCTATCGTTCTACACAACACATTTCTATCTGAAAGTGCTAGGCCGTTGCACTGTCCTGAATAGACCCCAGGTTTCCATCTCTGACATTAGGCCTCCTCACCTTTTGTCCCAAATGGCACCCTTTTCGCTAGTCTACTTTGGCAACGTTTAGACAGGCAGCCCAATTCTAATATTTTTTTCAACTAATTGGTCTTTTTTGACGAATCACATCAGATCTTTTTCCAGCGCTCATCTGATTTGTCAAAAGACCAATTACTGTGTAAATACAGCCATTGTAGGGAATAGGATGTAATTTGGGACGTAGCCCTGGTGTAGGAAATTCCACCCACTCCAGTGACATATTTCGCTCAACCCAATCCTGTTTCTCCCCCAGTGGTGGAGCCTGACCTTAAATACACTCACCTGAAGGCAATCAGTGGTGCAGTCTGGCCTTAAATACACTCACCTGAAGGCAATCAGTGGTGCAGACTGGCCTTAAATACACTCACCTGAAGGCAATCAGTGGTGCAGACTGGTCTTAAATACACTCACCTGAAGGCAATCAGTGGTACAGTCTGGCCTTAAATACACTCACCTGAAGGCAATCAGTGGTGCAGACTGGCCTTAAATACACTCACCTGAAGGCAATCAGTGGTGCAGACTGGCCTTAAATACACTCACCTGAAGGCAATCAGTGGTGCAGACTGGTCTTAAATACACTCACCTGAAGGCAATCAGTGGTGCAGACTGGTCTTAAATACACTCACCTGAAGGCAATCAGTGGTGCAGACTGGTCTTAAACACACTCACCTGAAGGCAATCAGTGGTGGAGCCTGACCTTAAACACACTCACCTGAAGGCAATCAGTGGTGCAGACTGGTCTTAAATACACTCACCTGAAGGCAATCAGTGGTGCAGACTGGTCTTAAACACACTCACCTGAAGGCAATCAGTGGTGGAGCCTGACCTTAAACACACTCACCTGAAGGCAATCAGTGGTGGAGCCTAGCCTTAAACACACTCACCTGAAGGAATATATTTATACATGTCAACATTCCACCTGCTATTTGCCATGGCAGTTTAGAAGACAGCTGTGGCTTTCCAAGTTGGGAATTGAGGAAGTATCGCTAAGTAAAGGTTGGTAGAAAATGTCCTGCTTCCCCTTAACACTACCATCATCTGAACTGCTATCTGCAAGCTGGAACTGCTAGTAATGTTGATGAGCCATTAATTTATTACCTACCCCTTTAAACTGTACTCCAGCTCATCCTCTGTCCTTGTTGACACACAACTGTGGTAGCCCATATAATTGTTACTTATTTAACTAGTCAAGTCAGTTAAGAACAAATTGTTATATACAATGACTGTCTACCCTGGCAAAAACCCTAACCCGGACGATGCTGGGCCAATTGTGCGCTGCCCTATGGAACTCCCAATCACTGCCGGTTGTGATACAGCCTGGAATTGAACCATGGTCTGTACTGATGCCTCTAGCACTGAGATGCAGTGCCTTAGACCGCTGCACCACTTGGGAGCCAACCTTCAATACCAGGGGAAGGCAACCCTGTTCCTGGAGTGCCTCAGGTACTCCAGAATGTTGTTCCAGTCAGGTATCCCAACTGAGCTAATTAATCAGTTCAGCGATTGACTAAATTCAACACACCTGGTCTTCCAGGTCAGTTGAACCAAAAACATGAAGTGCCTGCAGGTGGCGAATCGCATCTCTGCATGTCTGGCAGACATATCAGTGTGGATGACGGATCACCACCTCAAGCTGAACCTCGGCAAGACGGAGCTGCTCTTCCTCCCGGGGAAGGACTGCCCGTTCCATGATTTCGCCATCACGGTTGACAACTCCATTGTGTCCTCCTCCCAGAGCGCTAAGAACCTTGGCGTGATCCTGGACAACACCCTGTCGTTCTCAACTAACATCAAGGCGGTGGCCCGTTCCTGTAGGTTCATGCTCTACAACATCCGCAGAGTACGACCCTGCCTCACACAGGAAGCGGCGCAGGTCCTAATCCAGGCACTTGTCATCTCCCGTCTGGATTACTGCAACTCGCTGTTGGCTGGGCTCCCTGCCTGTGCCATTAAACCCCTACAACTCATCCAGAATGCCGCAGCCCGTCTGGTGTTCAACCTTCCCAAGTTCTCTCACGTCACCCCGCTCCTCCGCTCTCTCCATTGGCTTCCAGTTGAAGCTCGCATCCGCTACAAGACCATGGTGCTTGCCTACGGAGCTGTGAGGGGAACGGCACCTCAGTACCTCCAGGCTCTGATCAGGCCCTACACCCAAACAAGGGCACTGCGTTCATCCACCTCTGGCCTGCTCGCCTCCCTACCACTGAGGAAGTACAGTTCCCGCTCAGCCCAGTCAAAACTGTTCGCTGCTCTGGCCCCCCAATGGTGGAACAAACTCCCTCACGACGCCAGGACAGCGGAGTCAATCACCACCTTCCGGAGACACCTGAAACCCCACCTCTTTAAGGTATACCTAGGATAGGATAAAGTAATCCTTCTCACCCCCCTTAAAAGATTTAGATGCACTATTGTAAAGTGGCTGTTCCACTGGATGTCATAAGGTGAATGCACCAATTTGTAAGTCGCTCTGGATAAGAGCGTCTGCTAAATTACTTAAATGTAATGTAAATGCAGTGCACCAGGACCAGGCTTGCCTGCCTCATTGCTGTTCTGTTCTGCCCTGCCCTGTTCTAGACTCTCCTTTAGCAGCCCTGCCCTGTTCTTGACTCTCCTTTAGCAGCCCTGCCCTGTTCTTGACTCTCCTTTAGCTGCCCTGTTCTAGACTGTCCTTTAGCAGCCCTGTTCTAGACTGTCCTTTAGCAGCCCTGTTCTAGACTGTCCTTTAGCAGCCCTGTTCTAGACTGTCCTTTAGCAGCCCTGTTCTAGACTGTTCTTTAGCAGCCCTGTTCTAGACTGTCCTTTAGCAGCCCTGTTCTAGACTGTCCTTTAGCAGCCCTGTTCTAGACTGTCCTTTAGCAGCCCTGTTCTAGACTGTCCTTTAGCAGCCCTGTTCTAGACTGTCCTTTAGCAGCCCTGTTCTAGACTGTCCTTTAGCAGCCCTGTTCTAGACTGTCCTTTTGCAGCTCTGCCCTGTTCTAGACTGTCCTTTAGCAGCCCTGTTCTAGACTGTCCTTTTGCAGCTCTGCCCTGTTCTAGACTGTCCTTTAGCAGCATGCCTTCCAGGTTTCCACCAGGTGTTCATCAGTGCCACCAGTCCCTCAACCTCAGTGACAGCAGCTTATAAACCACTCACTCACCTTGGTGTCAAATGTGAAATATTTGCTGCTGTGAATCACCGGTGGCCATTTTACATGAGGGGGGATGGGCTCATAGTAAAGGCTGTAATGGAGGATGGGCTCATAGTAAAGGAGGGAATGGTACAAATGAAACAGTATTAAACATATGGTTTGATTCCAGCCATAATTATGAACTATCCTTCCCTCACCAGCCCCCACTGAATTAAACTGGTATGTGTTATTGGGTGGTGCGTTTGGCTGGGACAAAGAAGAAAAACCTGAATACACACCCATCCTGTCTGGCATCTACCTCTGAGAGGTGTTACCTCAGTTTCACTGTGTCCAGAGACACTTCAGGAAGGATGATTCTCCACACACACCAAGAGCTGCTCTGGGAATAAGACAATACTTAGAAGACAATCAACTGTACTTTACTTTAAGAGAAAGTTACAAGTGTTTTATATTTTTGATATAAAGGATATTTTTTGATATAGGAGTGGGAGTCGACCCTGTTGAAGCGGTGAAAGGTGACGTTGAAATAACAATACTATACAATTCTCTTGTTTTTTGCTTTAATTAACACTTTCACTGTGCCTCAGCCTTGTACAGTTCTTCACTGTCGTCTTCAACACAGACTCATTGTTCATAACAGAGTATTTTTCATTATATGAAGTGCTTTGGTCCTCATTGTTTTTGACTATTTAACCCTTTTACTGAAGGGCACCTTCCCTCTACAAATATCTCTTGTATCCTTAGCAACGCTTCCTTCTTCTTCTACCAAGTTATCTCCCCACCTACGTTCAAGGCAACAAAATATGTGGTAAAATGTAATTAACAGCTGTGGTTTTAAACCGCACGGGCAGTCAATCGGGATGTTTAAACAGCACAGGCAGCCAATCGGGATGTTTAAACAGCACAGGCAGCCAATCAGGATGTTTACCCCATTTATTTAAATTAGAAAGTTCTCTGGTGGCTTCAGCTCCTAATTCCAAAAACGGTGCCCTAGTTTTAGATATAAACAGGTATTTGATGAAAGGATGACTGTGTAGCTAGATCTAGCAGCAAATCAGAACTGGTAACCATAATAAAATGAACTTATATCTACCATGGTAAATGACTCCATCATGCTGTGCCTAATAAGGGTTAGTATAGGGTTCAATTCCACGGAGGGGAACTCTGTTGATTGTGGTGCTGAGTATGTGGGTGTGTCTCTGGTGTGGTTTAGTCCATGTCTTCAGGTAGAGGGTCCCTCTGTGATGTCACTAGATGTGGTTTAGTCCATGTCTTCAGGTAGAGGGTCCCTCTGTGATGTCACTAGATGTGGTTTGGTCCATGTCTTCAGGTAGAGGGTCCCTCTGTGATGTCACTAGATGTGGTTTAGTCCATGTCTTCAGGTAGAGGGTCCCTCTGTGATGTCACTAGATGTGGTTTGGTCCATGTCTTCAGGTAGAGGGTCCCTCTGTGATGTCACTAGATGTGGTTTAGTCCATGTCTTCAGGTAGAGGGTCCCTCTGTGATGTCACTAGATGTGGTTTAGTCCATGTCTTCAGGTAGAGCCCCCCTTCACTCTCTCGGCAGTGACCAGACAGCTGAAAACATTGGCAAATCACTATATTGATTTGATATCAACACATTTATGAAACTTTTCCCTCCTCTCTTTCAGCAGTCACCCGACAGCCAGCCAGACATGGGCTGCTGCTTCAGCGGGTCTGAGGGGGAAGGAGAGGGGGACACGAAGCACGGGGGGGACAGCGGCTGTAAGACGTGCTGTCTGAAGACCAGGAACTGCGTGATGAGTGGAGAGTGTGGGCGGGCTCTTCAGATTGCCAACGTCTGTGCCATGTGTGGAATGTGCATCCGCATGTTTGTCTGTAAGTAATAAGGATGCCAAAACAGTGTCCACACTAGGATCATACCTGGCTATGTGTTCTGAAAACCAGCTGTGTCCCAGTGTCCACACTAGGATCATACCTGGCTATGTGTTCTGAACACCAGCTGTGTCCCAGTGTCCACACTAGGATCATACCTGGCTATGTGTTCTGAACACCAGCTGTGTCCCAGTGTCCACACTAGGATCATACCTGGCTATGTGTTCTGAACACCAGCTGTGTCCCAGTGTCCACACTAGGATCATACCTGGCTATGTGTTCTGAACACCAGCTGTGTCCCAGTGTCCACACTAGGATCCTACCTGGCCATGTGTTCTGAACACCAGCTGTGTCCCAGTGTCCACACTAGGATCCTACCTGGCCATGTGTTCTGAACACCAGCTGTGTCCCAGTGTCCACACTAGGATCATACCTAGCCATGCGTTCTGAACACCAGCTGTGTCCCAGTGTCCACACTAGGATAATTTAACCTGGCCATGTGTTCTGAACACCAGCTGTGTCCCAGTGTCCACACTAGGATAATTTAACCTGGCCATGTGTTCTGAACACAAGCTGTGTCCAAGTGTCCACACTAGGATCCTACCTGGCCATGCGTTCTGAACACCAGCTGTGTCCCAGTGTCCACACTAGGATCCTACCTGGCCATGCGTTCTGAACACCAGCTGTGTCCCAGTGTCCACACTAGGATCCTACCTGGCCATGCGTTCTAAAGGGTATGCTAATGTGAACATTGGAACATAGCGGCTGTTTTACACTGTGTGTTAATGCATCATCTAAGACAAAATGAGTAATTTCATGTTATGATATTACAGAGCAAGTTGGCACTAACCAGACAGGTATACAATGTTTCACGGCAAACTATAACACATTAATCAACATGAATGAATAAAGACTAAATGTGTAATGTACATTATGTAATCAACATTCCTAACACAGTGAAGAAGTAATCCGTGTATCAGGAACAGAAGTCATTTGTCCTCCATACCTCCTCTCTCACAGAGCTGTGACTCCATGAGGTCAGACCTGCTCACATTCCCATGGCAGCTGTACAGAGAGCTGTGAACAATAGGACCGGTATGCCACTCTCCCATGGGTGGATCACCTGGGATCCAGCCATCTAACAAGACACACACCCTGGACCCGCCCTGTGCCTTTACAGCCAATAGAATCAGCACCCTGGAGCCAAGCAGGAAGGCATGTGACACGTATCCTGTAATTCAAGTCCTTGTGGCAATAATACTTGTTTTCCTTTTCTGTTGTAAAACATCTTGAAACAGTGTGCCCTAATGAACATGACCCTGTCCTGCTGCTGTGTATGCAGAGCTCCAGCTGTGGAGGGAACAGGCACTAGGCTAGGCCCAGCAGGCAGTATGTATGCACAAACACGAACACATTGTTCATGCCACCAAGTGGCCTTTTGAAAACAGGATGATCACGCAGGAAGTAGGTGGAAACGTATTCATACCAGCGAAGAGACCGTACCACCGGGAACACTCTGCTGTGAGGGGAAATGATGTTTGTTGTGGAGAGAGGAGGGGCACCGATATGGAGGGGGGCAGAGAGAGATGAGAGAGGAGCTAGAGACAACATTCTTTTTCATGCCAAATTGTCAATATAACGGTGCTTATAGGATGACACCAGAATGTACCAGGTATGAAACCTGATCATCCTTATCCTAACAGTGGCTTGGATGGGAAAGGGCTCATTGGCTGTGTCCCAGATGTCACCTCTATTCTGTTCATAGTGCACTACTTCATCCTTATCCTAACACAGTGGCTTGGATGGGAAAAGGGCTCATAGGCTGTGTCCCAGATGGCACCTCTATTCTGTTCATAGTGCACTACTTCATCCTTATCCTAACACAGTGGCTTGGATGGGAAAAGGGCTCATAGGCTGTGTCCCAGATGGCACCTCTATTCTGTTCATAGTGCACTACTTCATCCTTATCCTAACACAGTGGCTTGGATGGGAAAAGGGCTCATAGGCTGTGTCCCAGATGGCACCTCTATTCTGTTCATAGTGCACTACTTCATCCTTATCCTAACACAGTGGCTTGGATGGGAAAAGGGCTCATAGGCTGTGTCCCAGATGGCACCTCTATTCTGTTCATAGTGCACTACTTCATCCTTATCCTAACACAGTGGCTTGGATGGGAAAAGGGCTCATAGGCTGTGTCCCAGATGGCACCTCTATTCTGTTCATAGTGCACTACTTCATCCTTATCCTAACACAGTGGCTTGGATGGGAAAAGGGCTCATAGGCTGTGTCCCAGATGGCACCTCTATTCTGTTCATAGTGCACTACTTCATCCTTATCCTAACACAGTGGCTTGGATGGGAAAAGGGCTCATAGGCTGTGTCCCAGGTGGCACCTCTATTCTGTTCATAGTGCACTACTTCATCCTTATCCTAACACAGTGGCTTGGATGGGAAAAGGGCTCATAGGCTGTGTCCCAGATGGCACCTCTATTCTGTTCATAGTGCACTACTTCATCCTTATCCTAACACAGTGGCTTGGATGGGAAAAGGGCTCATAGGCTGTGTCCCAGGTGGCACCTCTATTCTGTTCATAGTGCACTACTTCTGATAAGAGGAGGAAACCACTAGATTATAAACTGAGCGTGCAGAAACCAACCTTTGTGACAAACCAGTCACAGTGGAATGATGTCCGTGTCCTCAGAAAATCATTCCATCTCTGAGTGTCCCAGATGGCACCCTATTCCCTTCATAGTGCACTACTGCTGACCAGGGGGAATAGTGTCCACAGGGAATAGAGTGCCAGGCAGGTTGTGAGGATACAGGCTATACAGCCTCTCTCTTGTATATACAGAATGTCTCTCTCTTGTATATACAGAATGTCTCTCTCTTGTATATACAGAATGTCTCTCTCTTGTATATACAGAATGTCTCTCTCTTGTATATACAGAATGTCTCTCTCTTGTATATACAGAATGTCTCTCTCTTGTATATACAGAATGTCTCTCTCTTGTATATACAGAATGTCTCTCTCTTGTATATACAGAATGTCTCTCTCCTGTATATACAGTACGTCTCTCTCTCTCTCCTGTGTATATACGGTATCTCTCTCCTGTGTATATACAGTACGTGTGTGTCTCTTCATCGTTCTCAAGTGCGTAGAGTCCGATACAGAACTGTGCCATTCATAGACTGGACTACTGTACCATGTTGGCCTATTCTTCACTGCTGAGGTGAATCTGCCCTCTTCCAAACTTTGTATTTATCTGTAGAAAGTATTTTTCAGCAATACTCTTGTGCTCCTAGACAGTCCAATACGCCAGAAAAGAGGTGCTTTTTTTAATGATTAATTAGTTGTTTTTGTATTTTTTTTTGAAATGGTCTTTTTGGGGTGAATTCTCTTCATGATGTCTATTGGGATCATCATTTTATTGTGTCAGAAAATACTTTATATACTGTAGGTGTCGTGGCTGGGGAAGAAACTATTGGTACGGTTCAGTCTGCGTTCCCAATGGCACCCTATTCCCTGTGCAGTGCACTACTTCAGACCAGAGGCCTATGCATCCTGGCCTAAAGTTGTACACTGTATAGATAGTCGGATGCAATTTGGAACACAGTACTTTGTTGTAGTGATGACCACACACCATTTCTATGTTGACATTGTGTAATGTATTACTTAATAAAGAACTACCAAGTGTACCGCCTGGACAAATACTGTTTTCTGTCCCTCCCCCCAAAAATACTTTCTGTTGACAAGTTTAAGCAGTTTCCTAAATCAAAGACCAGTCCTTCATGAAAGGAACAAACTGTAGATTGTTGTCTGACCTCTCACGGGGGACATTTCCAGAAGGATGTACTCCCCCACAGACACACACAGACACAGACACACACACACAGTGAAATAACATCAGGAGGGGCCCCTTTGACTGAAGACCAGTCCTTACAACGTCCAATAAAGAAGAACAAAATGGAAGATGTACTGATTTATATTTTATTAACCTCTCTATCTTCCATCTTCCTCCTCGGTTATCTCTCCTTGACTGAATGCATTCCTCTCACTGCACTGTGATTCTCTTATGTACAGCGGGTGGTTCTGGAAAGAGACAGGGAGCAAGAGAGAAATCGTTATTTAGTAGGTCTGGTCTGGTGCTGTCAATCATACTGTAGGTTACAACACTAGTCCGTTCTCATAATATACAGGTGGTGTACCGTTCTCATGACCCCCACCTAATATACAGGTGGTGTACCGTTCTCATGACTCCCACCTAATATACAGGTGGTGTACCGTACTCATGACCCCCACCTAATATACAGGTGGTGTACCGTTCTCATGACTCCCACCTAATATACAGGTGGTGTACCGTTCTCATGACTCCCACCTAATATACAGGTGGTGTACCGTTCTCATGACCCCCACCTAATATACAGGTGGTGTACCGTTCTCATGACTCCCACCTAATATACAGGTGGTGTACCGTTCTCATGACTCCCACCTAATATACAGGTGGTGTACCGTACCGTTCTCATGACCCCCACCTAATATACAGGTGGTGTACCGTTCTCATGACTCCCACCTAATATACAGGTGGTGTACCGTTCTCATGACCCCCACCTAATATACAGGTGGTGTACCGTTCTCATGACTCCCACCTAATATACAGGTGGTGTACCGTTCTCATGACCCCCACCTAATATACAGGTGGTGTACCGTTCTCATGACTCCCACCTAATATACAGGTGGTGTACCGTTCTCATGACTCCCACCTAATATGACACCTAATATACAGGTGGTGTACCGTTCTCATGACCCCCACCTAATATACAGGTGGTGACCGTTCTCATGACTCCCACCTAATATACAGGTGGTGTACCGTTCTCATGACTCCCACCTAATATACAGGTGGTGTACCGTTCTCATGACTCCCACCTAATATACAGGTGGTGTACTCATGACTCCCACCTAATATACGTTCTCATGACTCCCACCTAATATACAGGTGGTGTACCGTTCTCATGACTCCCACCTAATATACAGGTGGTGTACCGTTCTCATGACTCCCACCTAATATACAGGTGGTGTACCGTTCTCATGACTCCCACCTAATATACAGGTGGTGTACCGTTCTCATGACTCCCACCTAATATACAGGTGGTGTACCGTTCTCATGACTCCCACCTAATATACAGGTGGTGTACCGTTCTCATGACCCCCACCTAATATACAGGTGGTGTCTCATGACTCCCACCTAATATACAGGTGGTGTACCGTTCTCATGACTCCCACCTAATATACAGGTGGTGTACCGTTCTCATGACTCCCACCTAATATACAGGTGGTGTACCGTTCTCATGACTCCCACCTAATATACAGGTGGTGTACCGTTCTCATGACCCCCACCTAATATACAGGTGGTGTACCATTCTCATGACTCCCACCTAATATACAGGTTCTCATGACTCCCACCTAATATACAGGTGGTGTACCGTTCTCATGACTCCCACCTAATATACAGGTGGTGTACCGTTCTCATGACTCCCACCTAATATACAGGTGGTGTACCGTTCTCATGACTCCCACCTAATATACAGGTGGTGTACCGTTCTCATGACTCCCACCTAATATACAGGTGGTGTACCGTTCTCATGACTCCCACCTAATATACAGGTGGTGTACCGTTCTCATGACCCCACCTAATATACAGGTGGTGTACCGTTCTCATGACTCCCACCTAATATACAGGTGGTCTCATGACTCCCACCTAATATACAGGTGGTGTACCGTTCTCATGACTCCCACCTAATATACAGGTGGTGTACCGTTCTCATGACTCCCACCTAATATACAGGTGGTGTACCGTTCTCATGACTCCCACCTAATATACAGGTGGTGTACCGTTCTCATGACTCCCACCTAATATACAGGTGGTGTACCGTGACTCCCCCTAATATACAGGTGGTCTCATGACTCCCACCTAATATACAGGTGGTGTACCGACTCTCATGACTCCCACCTAATATACAGGTGGTGTACTCCCACCTAATATACAGGTGGTCTCATGACTCCCACCTAATATACAGGTGGTGTACCGTTCTCATGACTCCCACCTAATATACAGGTGGTGTAACATTCTCATGACTCCCACCTAATATACAGGTGGTGTACTTCTCATGACTCCCACCTAATATACAGGTGGTGTACCGTTCTTCTCTCATGACTCCCACCTAATATACAGGTGGTGTACCGTTCTCATGACTCCCACCTAATATACAGGTGGTGTACCTCATGACTTCTCATGACTCCCACCTAATATACAGGTGGTGTTCTCATGACCGTTCTCATGACTCCCACCTAATATACAGGTGGTGTACCGTTCTCATGACTCCCACCTAATATACAGGTGGTGTACCGTTCTCATGACTCCCACCTAATATACAGGTGGTGTACCGTTCTCATGACTCCCACCTAATATACAGGTGGTGTACCGTTCTCATGACTCCCACCTAATATTGGTGTACCGTTCTCATGACTCCCACCTAATATACAGGTGGTGTACCGTTCTCATGACTCCCACCTAATATACAGGTGGTGTACCGTTCTCATGACTCCCACCTAATATACAGGTGGTGTACCGTTCTCATGACTCCCACCTAATATACAGGTGGTGTACCGTTCTCATGACTCCCACCTAATATACAGGTGGTGTACCGTTCTCATGACTCCCACCTAATATACAGGTGGTGTACCGTTCTCATGACTCCCACCTAATATACAGGTGGTGTACCGTTCTCATGACTCCCACCTAATATACAGGTGGTGTACCGTTCTCATGACTCCCACCTAATATACAGGTGGTGTACCGTTCTCATGACTCCCACCTAATATACAGGTGGTGTACCGTTCTCATGACTCCCACCTAATATACAGGTGGTGTACCGTTCTCATGACTCCCACCTAATATACAGGTGGTGTACCGTTCTCATGACTCCCACCTAATATACAGGTGGTGTACCGTTCTCATGACTCCCACCTAATATACAGGTGGTGTACCGTTCTCATGACTCCCACCTAATATACAGGTGGTGTACCGTTCTCATGACTCCCACCTAATATACAGGTGGTGTACTCCCACCTAATATACAGGTGGTGTACCGTTCTCATGACTCCCACCTAATATACAGGTGGTGTACCGTTCTCATGACTCCCACCTAATATACAGGTGGTGTACCGTTCTCCTAATATACAGGTGGTGTACTCCCCCACCTAATATACAGGTGGTGTACCCCACCTAATATACAGGTGGTCTCATGACTCCCACCTAATATACAGGTGGTGTACCGTACCGTTCTCATGACTCCCACCTAATATACAGGTGGTGTACCGTTCTCATGACTCCCACCTAATATACAGGTGGTGTACCGTTCTCATGACTCCCACCTAATATACAGGTGGTGTACCGTTCTCATGACTCCCACCTAATATACAGGTGGTGTACCGTTCTCATGACTCCCACCTAATATACAGGTGGTGTACTTCTCATGACTCCCACCTAATATACAGGTGGTGTACATGACTCCCACCTAATATACAGGTGGTGTACTCATGACTCCCACCTAATATACAGGTGGTGTACCGTTCTCATGACTCCCACCTAATATACAGGTGGTGTACCGTTCTTCTCATGACTCCCACCTAATATACAGGTGGTGTACCGTTCTCATGACTCCCACCTAATATACAGGTGGTGTACCGTTCTCATGACCCCACCTAATATACAGGTGGTCTCATGACTCCCACCTAATATACAGGTGGTGTACCCCACCTAATATACAGGTCTCATGACTCCCACCTAATATACAGGTGGTGTACCGTTCTCATGACTCCCACCTAATATACAGGTGGTGTACCGTTCTCATGACTCCCACCTAATATACAGGTGGTGTACCGTTCTCATGACTCCCACCTAATATACAGGTGGTGTACCGTTCTCATGACTCCCACCTAATATACAGGTGGTGTACCGTTCTCATGACTCCCACCTAATATACAGGTGGTGTACCGTTCTCATGACTCCCACCTAATATACAGGTGGTGTACCGTTCTCATGACTCCCACCTAATATACAGGTGGTGTACCGTTCTCATGACTCCCACCTAATATACAGGTGGTGTACCGTATGACCCCACCTAATATACAGGTTCTCATGACTCCCACCTAATATACAGGTGGTGTACCGTTCTCATGACTCCCACCTAATATACAGGTGGTGTACCGTTCTCATGACTCCCACCTAATATACAGGTGGTGTACTCATGACTCCCACCTAATATACAGGTGGTGTACCGTGACTCCCACCTAATATACAGGTGGTGGTGTACCGTTCTCATGACTCCCACCTAATATACAGGTGGTGTACCGTTCTCATGACTCCCACCTAATATACAGGTGGTGTACCGTTCTCATGACTCCCACCTAATATACAGGTGGTGTACCGTTTCTCATGACTCCCACCTAATATACAGGTGGTGTACCGTTCTCATGACTAATATACAGGTGGTGTACCCACCCCACCTAATATACAGGTGGTGTACCGTTCTCATGACTCCCACCTAATATACAGGTGGTGTACCGTTCTCATGACTCCCACCTAATATACAGGTGGTGTACCGTTCTCATGACTCCCACCTAATATACCCATGACTCCCACCTAATATACAGGTGGTGTACCGTACCGTTCTCATGACTCCCACCTAATATACAGGTGGTGTACCGTTCTCATGACTCCCACCTAATATACAGGTGGTCTCATGACTCCCACCTAATATACAGGTGGTGTACCGTTCTCATGACTCCCACCTAATATACAGGTGGTGTACCGTTCTCATGACTCCCACCTAATATACAGGTGGTGTACCTAATATACAGGTCTCATGACTCCCACCTAATATACAGGTGGTGTACCGTTCTCATGACTCCCACCTAATATACAGGTGGTGACTCCCACCTAATACCAGGTGGTCTCATGACTCCCACCTAATATACAGGTGGTGTACCGTACCGTTCTCATGACTCCCACCTAATATACAGGTGGTGTACCGTTCTCATGACTCCCACCTAATATACAGGTGGTGTACCGTTCTCATGACTCCCACCTAATATACAGGTGGTGTACCGTACCGTTCTCATGACTCCCACCTAATATACAGGTGGTGTACCGTTCTCATGACTCCCACCTAATATACAGGTGGTGTACCGTTCTCATGACTCCCACCTAATATACAGGTGGTGTACCGTTCTCATGACTCCCACCTAATATACAGGTGGTGTACCGTTCTCATGACTCCCACCTAATATACAGGTGGTGTACCGTTCTCATGACTCCCACCTAATATACAGGTGGTGTACCGTACCGTTCTCATGACCCCCACCTAATATACAGGTGGTGTACCGTTCTCATGACTCCCACCTAATATACAGGTGGTGTACCGTTCTCATGACTCCCACCTAATATACAGGTGGTGTACCGTTCTCATGACTCCCACCTAATATACAGGTGGTGTACCGTTCTCATGACCCCACCTAATATACAGGTGGTGTACCGTTCTCATGACTCCCACCTAATATACAGGTGGTGTACCGTACCGTTCTCATGACTCCCACCTAATATACAGGTGGTGTACCGTTCTCATGACTCCCACCTAATATACAGGTGGTGTACCGTTCTCATGACTCCCACCTAATATACAGGTGGTGTACCGTTCTCATGACTCCCACCTAATATACAGGTGGTGTACCGTTCTCATGACTTAATATACTGGTGTACATTCTCATGACTCCCACCTAATATACAGGTGGTGTACCGTTCTCATGACTCCCACCTAATATACAGGTGGTGTACCGTTCTCATGACTCCCACCTAATATACAGGTGGTGTACCGTTCTCATGACTCCCACCTAATATACAGGTGGTGTACCTCATGACTTCTAATATACATGACTCCCACCTAATATACAGGTGGTGTACCGTTCTCATGACTCCCACCTAATATACAGGTGGTGTACCGTTCTCATGACTCCCACCTAATATACAGGTGGTGTACCGTTCTCATGACTCCCACACCTAATATACAGGTGGTGTCTGTTCTCATGACTCCCACCTAATATACAGGTTGTACTCATGACCCCCACCTAATATACAGGTGGTGTACCGTTCTCATGACTCCCACCTAATATACAGGTGGTGTACCGTTCTCATGACTCCCACCTAATATACAGGTGGTGTACCGTACTCATGACTCTAATATACAGGTGACCCCTCATGACCCCACCTAATATACAGGTGGTGTACTGTTCTCATGACTCCCACCTAATATACAGGTGGTGTACCGTTCTCATGACTCCCACCTAATATACAGGTGGTGTACCGTACCGTTCTCATGACCCCCACCTAATATACAGGTGGTGTACCGTTCTCATGACTCCCACCTAATATACAGGTGGTGTACCGTTCTCATGACTCCCACCTAATATACAGGTGGTGTACCGTTCTCATGACCCCACCAGAGGGTAATATACAGGTGGTGTACCGTTCTCATGACTCCCACCTAATATACAGGTGGTGTACCGTTCTCATGACTCCCACCTAATATACAGGTGGTGTACCGTTCTCATGACTCCCACCTAATATACAGGTGGTGTACCGTTCTCATCATGACCCCCTCCCACCTAATATACAGGTGGTGATTCTCATGACTCCCACCTAATATACAGGTGGTGTAACGTTCTCATGACTCCCACCTAATATACAGGTGGTGTACCGTTCTCATGACTCCCACCTAATATACAGGTGGTGTACCGTTCTCATGACTCCCACCTAATATACAGGTGGTGTACCGTTCTCATGACTCCCACCTAATATACAGGTGGTGTACCGTTCTCATGACTCCCACCTAATATACAGGTGGTGTGAGGTTCTCATGACTCCCACCTAATATACAGGTGGTGTACCGTTCTCATGACTCCCACCTAATATACAGGTGGTGTACCGTTCTCATGACTCCCACCTAATATACAGGTGGTGTGATGACCCCCACCTAATATACAGGTGGTGTACCGTTCTCATGACTCCCACCTAATATACAGGTGGTGTACCTCATGACTCCCACCTAATATACAGGTGGTGTACCCGTTCTCATGACTCCCACCTAATATACAGGTGGTGTACCGTGAGGTGTTCTCATGACTCCCACCTAATATACAGGTGGTGTACCGTTCTCATGACTCCCACCTAATATACAGGTGGTGTACCGTTCTCATGACTCCCACCTAATATACAGGTGGTGTACCGTTCTCATGACTCCCACCTAATATACAGGTGGTGTACCGTTCTCATGACTCCCACCTAATATACAGGTGGTGTACCGTACCGTTCTCATGACTCCCACCTAATATACAGGTGGTGTACTGTACCGTTCTCATGACTCCCACCTAATATACAGGTGGTGTACCGTTCTCATGACTCCCACCTAATATACAGGTGGTGTACCGTACCGTTCTCATGACTCCCACCTAATATACAGGTGGTGTACCGTTCTCATGACTCCCACCTAATTTACAGGTGGTGTACCGTACCGTTCTCATGACCCCCACCTAATATACAGGTGGTGTACCGTTCTCATGACTCCCACCTAATATACAGGTGGTGTACCGTTCTCATGACTCCCACCTAATATACAGGTGGTGTACCGTACCGTTCTCATGACTCCCACCTAATATACAGGTGGTGTACTGTACCGTTCTCATGACTCCCACCTAATATACAGGTGGTGTACCGTTCTCATGACTCCCACCTAATATACAGGTGGTGTTGAGCAGTCCAACAGATTCATGCATCATACAATTGCGTGTTTAATCATTGATCGACTAATGGGTTGTTTGGGGCAGAGCTTATTCAATTTTGATTGGACGATTTGCGTCCTTCCACATCAATATCTTCCACATAATTGCGTCACCTTGTGACCCTGCATGGATTCTTATCCAACCTCATCACACCAAATGCTCAAATTGGTCTAAAATCACTGCTATCATTACGTTGAATTATTACCAATAGAAAAACTGCTAGCTTACTATTATATCCTCATTCATTTCTCATTACTTTCAGACGGCCGAAATGTGTTCACCTCAAAATGTCTTCCCCCAGTTTCAATCCCATCTGTTTCCTATCCATCTGTTTCCTGTCCAGCTGTCACCACCTCCATGGACCTGTCAGTTTAGATGTGACCTGGTCTTTCTGGAACCAAGCTGCTTCCACCTGAACCACAGAACACAGCATAATGAGATGAGCTACGTCTGACAGTCTGGACGGGACAGCTGCCCTAAAGCTCTACTCTCTCACAGTGATGTAATGTCTGTCTTCACTGTTGTAAGGTGTTGGGACTACAGACCTGAGAGGGATGATGTTCTGTAGTTATTGCTGTATGGTGTTAGAGACCTGAGAGGGATGATGTTCTGTAGTTATTGCTGTATGGTGTTAGAGACCTGAGAGGGATGATGTTCTGTAGTTATTGCTGTATGGTGTTAGAGACCTGAGAGGGGTGATGAGGTGTTGGAACTACAGACCGGAGAGGGGTGATGAGGTGTTGGAACTACAGACCTGAGAGGGGTGATGAGGTGTTGGAACTACAGACCGGAGAGGGGTGATGAGGTGTTGGAACTACAGACCTGAGAGGGGTGATGAGGTGTTGGAACTACAGACCTGAGAGGGGTGATGAGGTGTTGGAACTACAGACCTGAGAGGGGGTGATGAGGTGTTGGAACTACAGACCTGAGAGGGGTGATGAGGTGTTGGAACTACAGACCTGAGAGGGGTGATGAGGTGTTGGAACTACAGACCTGAGAGGGGTGATGAGGTGTTGGAACTACAGACCTGAGAGGGGTGATGAGGTGTTGGAACTACAGACCTGAGAGGGGTGATGAGGTGTTGGAACTACAGACCTGAGAGGGGTGATGAGGTGTTGGAACTACAGACCTGAGAGGGGTGATGAGGTGTTGGAACTACAGACCTGAGAGGGGTGATGAGGTGTTGGAACTACAGACCGGAGAGGGGTGATGAGGTGTTGGAACTACAGACCTGAGAGGGGTGATGAGGTGTTGGAACTACAGACCTGAGAGGGGTGATGAGGTGTTGGAACTACAGACCGGAGAGGGGTGATGAGGTGTTGGAACTACAGACCTGAGAGGGGTGATGAGGTGTTGGAACTACAGACCTGAGAGGGGTGATGAGGTGTTGGAACTACAGACCTGAGAGGGGTGATGAGGTGTTGGAACTACAGACCTGAGAGGGGTGATGAGGTGCTGGAACTACAGACCTGAGAGGGGTGATGAGGTGTTGGAACTACAGACCTGAGAGGGGTGATGAGGTCTCTCTCTCTCTCTCTCTCTCTCTGTCTCTCTGTCTCACATCTCTATATCACTCCAACACAGCCACGTAAGATGTTAGATTCTGGAAGTGGACCCCAAAACAAATAACATATTTTAACAATACTATTGTTGAGAGAAAAGAGAGAGGCGTAAATTGCTGTTTTTTGGGGGAGGTCCACTTCCAGACTCTAACATCTTACCTGGCTCCCCTGCCCTCCTACCTCCCACTCAATTTCCATCTCACCGTGTTGCAGCGATATAGAGATGTGAGACATGAAGACAGAGACAGAGAGAGATAGACAGAGAAATAGACCGAGAGATACAGAGAGTCAGAGAGACAGAGAGACAGAGAGAGATGTGAGGCGTAAAGGAAGACCTGTTCGGAGAAAGAGAAATCTAGATCGAGAGATAAAGAGGGAGACAAAAAAAAGAGAGAGATGGAAAGAGGTTGTGAGAGGACATGAAGGGTAGAATACAAATTTCAAACATATGTTTTAAAAAGCAGTTATTGAACAAATCTTTCTGGAAAGGTTCCTGTAATGGTATGTTATCTGCACCTGAGGCTGGCACACCTGCTGAAGAAATGACTTCCCCGATACTGATTCCATGTAGCATCAAATATATACATTATCACAACACAAATTATACATTAGATGAGCACATTATCCACAACTGACGCATGGCTTTTTGATAAAAATTATTACAATCATTTAAAGGCTAATATGATTCTGAAAAAGCATCTATCTAATCTTGTCTTGGTTCACACTGTGTTCCAAACATCAGGTGGCGAACCCAAGAGGACATGACAGCAAGTCCTCTCTCTGTGTCTCAGAGGATATAACCATAGTCATTCATACATACATATGAAATAGCATTTGTTAGGGACGTTGCTCATCTTCATGCATAACACAGTGTTAAATGAGAACAGGGGCAGTCAAACAAATACTTTGTGCAATGAATGTATCCTGCATCACCAGTCTCTCCTCTTCCCAGTAGCAGCAGCCCTACTACAGTTCAACTCCTTCACCCAGCATGCATCACCAGTCTCTCCTCTTCCCAGTAGCAGCAGCCCAACTACAGTTCAACTCCTTCACCCAGCATGCATCACCAGTCTCTCCTCTTCCCAGTAGCAGCAGCCCTACTACAGTTCAACTCCTTCACCCAGCATGCATCACCAGTCTCTCCTCTTCCCAGCAGCAACAGCCCTACTACAGTTCAACTCATTCACCCAGCATGCATCACCAGTCTCTCCTCTTCCCAGTAGCAGCAGCCCTACTACAGTTTAACTCCTTCACCCAGCATGCATCACCAGTCTCTCCTCTTCCCAGCAGCAGCAGCCCTACTACAGTTCAACTCATTCACCCAGCATGCATCACCAGTCTCTCTCTGTCTCTCCGCTTCCCAGGAGCAGCAGCCCTACTACAGTTTAACTCATTCACCCAGCATGCATCACCAGTCTCTGTCTCTCCTTTTCCCAGTAACAGCAGCACTACTACAGTTTAACTAATTCACCCAGCATGCATCACCAGTCTCTGTCTCTCCTCTTCCCAGTAGCAGCAGCCCTACTACAGTTCAACTCCTTCACCCAGCATGCATCACCAGTCTCTGTCTCTCCTCTTCCCAGTAGCATATGCCCTAATAAGTTGAAGCCCCAAACATAGTGCACTATAAAGGGAAAAGGGTGCCATTTGGGACACACACGTGGTTTATCATGATGCCTATCAACCTCAGTAGCAGCAGTTTCTCAGAAATCCAGAGTTATAGAGGGTTTCATTGTCATAGATAAGATTCTTGTGAAATAGCTTGTCATCATTTCATAATCATAGACCTCTGGAATTGAGTGTATTGGAGTTAAAGGTATGAAGGTCCAGATAACAGAAAAGCTGTAAAGTTATGCTGAGCTGAACGGTGAGCCCTGCTGCCAGCGTGGTGCTAAGCTGTAGCTGTTGCTGTGGTGTGGAGCCGCTGCGTGCTGCTCGCTCAGTAACACTGAGCCCTGCTATCATTTCTCACTCAGGTTCTGAGGTCCATTAATCAACATGAGCATGATGCTCCAGGCCTCTGTTCCTGGGCCTGAGGCACCACACTAACCTGGCTCTACAAATGCCTCTGGCACACAGTCTAACCTGCCTCTAGTCTCCAACTTCCAGTAGGCTGAGAGAAGTCGATTAATCAACATGAGCATGATGCGCCAGGACTCTCCTCTCCAGGCTTCTCACCTCATGGCCTCTATACCCATGGCACATGGTCTAACCAGCCTCTAATGTACAACTTCCACTCTCCCCGTGGTAGACAATACTAACCTGCCTCTAACCCTCCAACCTGCCTACGATGTCTTCTCTCTGCCCCTGCTAGACAACACTAACCTGCCTACGATGTCTTCTCTCTCCCCCTGCTAGACAACACTAACCTGCCTACGATGTCTTCTCTCTCCCCCTGCTAGACAACACTAACCTGCCTACGATGTCTTCTCTCTCCCCCTGGTAGACAACACTAACCTGCCTACGATGTCTTCTCTCTCTCCCTGGTAGACAACACTAACCTGCCTCTAACCCTCTAACCTGCCTACGATGTCTTCTCTCTCCCCCTGGTAGACAACACTAACCTGCCTCTAACCCTCCAACCTGCCTACGATGTCTTCTCTCTCCCCCTGGTAGACAACACCAACCTGCCTACGATGTCTTCTCTCTCCCCTGGTAGACAACACTAACCTGCCTACGATGTCTTCTCTCTCCCCCTGGTAGACAACACTAACCTGCCTCTAACCCTCTAACCTGCCTACGATGTCTTCTCTCTCCCCTGGTAGACAACACTAACCTGCCTACGATGTCTTCTCTCTCCCCCTGGTAGACAACACTAACCTGCCTCTAACCCTCTAACCTGCCTACGATGTCTTCTCTCTCTCCCTGGTAGACAACACTAACCTGCCTCTAACCCTCCAACCTGCCTACGATGTCTTCTCTCTCCCCCTGGTAGACAACACCAACCTGCCTACGATGTCTTCTCTCTCCCCTGGTAGACAACACTAACCTGCCTACGATGTCTTCTCTCTCCCCCTGGTAGACAACACTAACCTGCCTCTAACCCTCTAACCTGCCTACGATGTCTTCTCTCTCCCCCTGGTAGACAACACTAACCTGCCTACGATGTCTTCTCTGTCCCCCTGGTAGACACTTCAGCCTGTCTCTACAACCTCTGGCAATGCTCTTAGGCAAATGCTTCAAGGGAGAAGAGTGGTTCAGGTGAAAAGACACTGAGGTACGTGGCTGTCTGACACTCTCCACTACTGCCTGGATGGCTGAGTGTGCACAAAGTGATGTTTTAAGTGAGTGCCAAATGAAATGGGTATCTATCTCATTACTCCAAACTTTCACAGCAATCTGTACAGTTCTTTCCCCCGAGAGAGAGAGAGAGAGAGAGAGAGAGAGAGAGAGAGAGAGAGACAGAGAGAGAGAGAGAGAGAGAGGGAGAGACAGAGAGAGACAGAGAGAGAGAGAGAGAGAGAGAGAGAGAGAGAGTCGTGAGGCCGAGGAGAGGATTGATTCCTGCAATAATGCATCAGCTGCTGTGCCTGTCTATCTGGGGGTGGAGGAGGGTGACAATGTTATCATTTTCTGTAAACACGGGAATTGATGCAGCTAGATCACTTTGTCATGCATCCCAAATAGCACCCTATTCCCTATATAGTGCACTACTTTTGACAAGGGTTCATTAGGGCTCTATAACGAATAGTGTTCCATCTTGGGACGTGGGCTTTGCCTCTCCAGAGTGAAATCCATTACAGAGGAGGAGGAGTCATCTCGTTAGAACAACACTCTCCTGGCTCAGATGGATGTATCACCCGGGGGAATGTTCAACTATGTATGAAACTCATCAATTCCTCTTCTATTTTTTGTTGATATCTTCCGCTACCCAGGAAGCCACACCTCTGGGGATTTATTCACGTCGTCTGCTTGAACAGGAACACGACCGGAGGAAATGTTATTGTGTGGAGAATCACCTAGTTTTCTCTTCCGACAATACAGCCCCACACTTCTCATAATCTCGCTCTCTCTCTCTCTCTCTCTCTCTCTCTCTCTCTCTCTCTCTCTCTCTCTCTCTCTCTCTCTCTCTCTCTCTCACTCAAACACCTTGTTCATTGTTCTCTGAAGGTAGATGTAAGGGAGAACAAGCAACATCAGAATGAACCATAACAATAAATGTATTGTAACATGGTGTTGTACCCATGGGCCATAGGGCAGGCCTTTCTAACTCTGTTCCCGTGGGTCTTAGGGCAGGCCTTTTAACCCTGTTCCTGTGGGTCATAGGACAGGCCTTTCTTACCCTGTTCCCGTGGGTCTTAAGGCAGGCCTTTCTAACCCTGTTCCTGTGGGTCATAGGACAGGCCTTTCTAACCCTGTTCCTGTGGGTCATAGGACAGGCCTTTCTTACCCTGTTCCCGTGGGTCTTAAGGCAGGCCTTTCTAACCCTGTTCCTGTGGGTCATAGGACAGGCCTTTTTCTTACCCTGTTCCCGTGGGTCTTAAGGCAGGCCTTTCTAACCCTGTTCCTGTGGGTCTTAGGGCAGGCCTTTCCTACCCTGTTCCTGTGGGTCTTAGGGCAGGCCTTTCTAACCCTGTTCCTGTGGGTCTTAAGGCAGGCCTTTCTTACCCTGTTCCCTTGGGTCTTAGGGCAGGTCTTTCTAACCCTGTTCCCGTGGGTCTTAGGGCAGGCTGTTCTAACCCTGTTCCTGTGGGTCTTAGGGCAGGCCTTTCTAACCCTGTTCCTGTGGGTCTTAGGGCAGGCCTTTCTAACCCTGTTCCTGTGGGTCTTAAGGCAGGCCTTTCTTATCCTGTTCCCATGGGTCTTAGGGCAGGCCTTTCTAACCCTGTTCCTGTGGGTCTTAGGGCAGGCCTTTCTAACCCTGTTCCTGTGGGTCTTAGGGCAGGCTGTTCTAACCCTGTTCCTGTGGGTCTTAGGGCAGGCCTTTCTAACCCTGTTCCCATGGGTCTTAGGGAAGGCTGTTTTAACCCTGTTCCCATGGGTCTTAGGGCAGGCTGTTCTAACCCTGTTCCTGGAGAGAACAATCCTGTAGGTTTATGCACCAGTTGTTGTAACTAACCTGATTCAGCTAATTATTAGAGTTGTAGGTTGGGAGTGAAAACCTACAGGACGGTAGCTCTCCAGGAACATGGTTGGAGAGCCCTGCCAAAGCTATACAACTCTGTCATATTGGCCATGTTTGTACCATTCCAATTATATGGATGGCCATTGAAATAACACAATGTCAGCTCCATCTATGATATCTTTCCGTACCTCATGTAGGCTGCTAGTCTCCTGGTCTCTAACCCATCTGCTGTATAGCATGTAGACTGCTAGTCTCTAACCCATCTGCTGTATAGCATGTAGACGGCTAGTCTCCTGTCTCTAACCCATCTGCTGTATAGCATGTAGGCTGCTAGTCTCCTGGTCTCTAACCCATCTGCTGTATAGCATGTAGGCTGCTAGTCTCCTGGTCTCTAACCCATCTGCTGTATATAATGTAGACTGCTAGTCTCTAACCCATCTGCTGTATAGCATGTAGGCTGCTAGTCTCCTGGTCTCTAACCCATCTGCTGTATATAATGTAGACTGCTAGTCTCTAACCCATCTGCTGTATAGCATGTAGACGGCTAGTCTCCTGTCTCTAACCCATCTGCTGTATATCATGTAGACTGCTAGTCTCTAATCAATCTGCTGTATATCATGTAGACTGCTAGTCTCTAACCCATCTGCTGTATATCATGTAGGCTGCTAGTCTCCTGTCTCTAACCCATCTGCTGTATATAATGTAGACTGCTAGTCTCTAACCCATCTGCTGTATATCATGTAGACTGCTAGTCTCTAACCCATCTGCTGTATATCATGTAGACTGTTACTCTCTAACCCATCTGCTGTATATAATGTAGACTGCTAGTCTCTAACCCATCTGCTGTATATAATGTAGACTGCTAGTCTCTAACCCATCTGCTGTATATAATGTAGACTGCTAGTCTCTAACCCATCTGCTGTATATCATGTAGACTGCTAGTCTCTAACCCATCTGCTGTATATAATGTAGACTGCTAGTCTCTAACCCATCTGCTGTATATAATGTAGACTGCTAGTCTCTAACCCATCTCTTGTATATCATGTAGACTGCTAGTCTCCTGTCTCTAACCCATCTGCTGTATATAATGTAAACTGCTAGTCTCTAACCCATCTGCTGTATATCATGTAGACTGCTAGTCTCTATCCCATCTGCTGTATATCATGTAGACTGCTAGTCTCTAACCCATCTGCTGTATATAATGTAGACTGCTAGTCTCTAACCCATCTCTTGTATATCATGTAGACTGCTAGTCTCCTGTCTAACCCATCTGCTGTATATAATGTAGACTGCTAGTCTCTAACCCATCTGCTGTATATCATGTAGACTGCTAGTCTCTAACCCATCTGCTGTATATCATGTAGACTGCTAGTCTCTAGCTCATCTGCTGTATATAATGTAGTCTCTAGTCTCTAACCCATCTGCTGTATATCATGTAGACGGCTAGTCTCCTGTCTCTAATCAATCTGCTGTATAGCATGTAGACGGCTAGTCTCCTGTCTCTATCCCATCTGCTGTATATAATGTAGACTGCCAGTCTCTAACCCATCTGCTGTATATAATGTAGACTGCTAGTCTCTAACCCATCTGCTGTATATAATGTAGCTGCTAGTCTCTAACCCATCTGCTGTATATAATGTAGACTGCTAGTCTCTAACCCATCTGCTGTATATAATGTAGACTGCTAGTCTCTAACCCATCTGCTGTATATAATGTAGACTGCTAGTCTCTAACCCATCTCTTGTATATCATGTAGACTGCTAGTCTCCTGTCTCTAACCCATCTGCTGTATATAATGTAGACTGCTAGTCTCTAACCCATCTCCTGTATATCATGTAACATGCTAGTCTCTATCCCATCTGCTGTATATCATGTAGACTGCTAGTCTCTATCCCATCTGCTGTATATCATGTAGACTGCTAGTCTCTAACCCATCTGCTGTATATAATGTAGACTGCTAGTCTCTAACCCATCTCTTGTATATCATGTAGACTGCTAGTCTCCTGTCTAACCCATCTGCTGTATATAATGTAGACTGCTAGTCTCTAACCCATCTGCTGTATATCATGTAGACTGCTAGTCTCTAACCCATCTGCTGTATATCATGTAGACTGCTAGTCTCTAGCTCATCTGCTGTATATAATGTAGTCTCTAGTCTCTAACCCATCTGCTGTATATCATGTAGACGGCTAGTCTCCTGTCTCTAATCAATCTGCTGTATAGCATGTAGACGGCTAGTCTCCTGTCTCTATCCCATCTGCTGTATATAATGTAGACTGCCAGTCTCTAACCCATCTGCTGTATATAATGTAGACTGCTAGTCTCTAACCCATCTGCTGTATATAATGTAGCTGCTAGTCTCTAACCCATCTGCTGTATATAATGTAGACTGCTAGTCTCTAACCCATCTGCTGTATATAATGTAGACTGCTAGTCTCTAACCCATCTGCTGTATATAATGTAGACTGCTAGTCTCTAACCCATCTCTTGTATATCATGTAGACTGCTAGTCTCCTGTCTCTAACCCATCTGCTGTATATAATGTAGACTGCTAGTCTCTAACCCATCTCCTGTATATCATGTAGATGCTAGTCTCTAACTCATCTGCTGTATATAATGTAGACTGCTAGTCTCTAACCCATCTGCTGTATATCATGTAGACTGCTAGTCTCCTGTCTCTAATCCATCTGCTGTATAGCATGTAGACGGCTAGTCTCCTGTCTCTAACCCATCTGCTGTATATCATGTAGACTGCTAGTCTCTAACCCATCTGCTGTATAGCATGTAGACGGCTAGTCTCCTGTCTCTAACCCATCTGCTGTATAGCATGTAGACTGCTATTCTCCTGTCTCTAACCCATCTGCTGTATAGCATGTAGACGGCTAGTCTCCTGTCTCTAACCCATCTGCTGACACCTTGTCATGTTCAGCCCCAGTTCATTGACTGTATGTGTCACTCCTATCTCTGCTACAACCAGCGCACATCGCCAATAATAAGGGAGAGGGAGAGTTCCTAGGCCGCATCCCAACGGGCACCCTATTGCCTTATATAGTGCACTATAGTACCAAGCCCCTGGTTAAAAGTAGTGCACTATATAGGAAATAGGCTGCCATTTGGGACACAAACCCTGTCTCTACATCAGTGACATCCAGAGACCATGTTATCAGTGTATGATTACACAGACAGACCCGGGACATCAAATGCCCCATTTTACAGTACATACGCTCGCTGTCTCATCATGTCATCCTGTTACGCCTCTTTTGAGGGAGGGATTGAAGCTTGCAATTTAAATTAGGAGGTGTGCAGAGCAGAGCTGCTACACAGAGGTTTTGTGTCCAAAATGGCACCCTATTCCCTATATAGTGCACTACGTTTGACCTGAGCCCTATGGGTCCTGGTCACAAATAGTGCACTACATAAGGAATAGGATGCCATTTGGGACGCAGACCTAATTAAAATGCATGGTATTGATGTGAGGAAGGCAGGATGCTGTGGAGACAGGGAGCTCTGAGGAGTCTCTCCTTGATCTATCTCTCTCTCCTGATGCTACATGTACATTGCAGTGTGTTCGGGCCCACGCTCCAGAGGATCATACAGTCTCATTATTACATCTGTCCAGTCGACCAGGTTGATTTAAAGACCATATGACGGACAGCGGGAGGGCAGCTCTGACGTTGGTTCGTCTGATAGATGAAACAGAGATACTACAAGACTCCTTCTCCTCTTCTCTCCTTCCTTCTCCTCCCTTCTTCTCTCCTCTCCTTCTCACCTTCCTTCTACTTCCTTCTTCTTCCTTCTTCTTTTCTCTCCTCTCCTCTTTACTTCTCCTCCCTTCTTCTCTCCTCTTCTCTCCTTCTCTCCTTCGCTTCTCACCTTTTCTTCTCCTTCCTTCTTCTTTTCTCTCCTCTCCTCCTTACTTCTCCTCTCATGTCCTCTACTCTCAATGCACATGCAGACAGGCAGGCAGGCACACACAGACAGGCACAGACAGACAGACAGACAGACAGACAGACAGACAGACAGACAGACAGACAGACAGACAGACAGACAGACAGACAGACAGACAGACAGACAGACAGACAGACAGACAGACAGACAGACAGACAGAAAGTTACAGACAGACAGAAAAGTACAGCCAGACAGACGGGTACAGACAGGCAGAAAGTTACAGACAGACAGACAGACAGACGGGGTACAGACAGACAGACGGGTACAGACAGACAGAAAAGTACAGCCAGACAGGTACAACAGACAGAGAGACAGACAGCTACAACACAGCATATTGGTAAAAAAAAGCTTGCCAGTAAAACCCCTTCCTCTCTGGTTCATTATGTCTCCAACTGTGTTGTAGTGATTACATTTACGCCTCCCTTTGACATCTGCTAGTCACCAGGCAGGAAAAGGCAGTCTGCATCTCAAATGGTACCCTAATTCAATCCGTAGTGCACTACTTTAGACCAGGGTCCATTGGGCTAACCCCTCTATAGTGCACTACTTTAGACCAGGATTCATTGGGCTAATCCCTCTGTAGTGCACTACTTTAGACCAGGATTCATTGGGCTAATCCCTCTATAGTGCACTACTTTAGACCAGGGTCCATTGGGCTAATCCCTCTGTAGTGCACTACTTTAGACCAGGGTCCATTGGGCTAATCCCACTGTAGTGCACTACTTTAGACCAGGGCCCATTGGGCTAATCCCTCTGTAGTGCACTACTTTAGACCAGGGTCCATTGGGCTAATCCCTCTGTAGGGCACTACTTTAGACCAGGGTCCATTGGACTAATCCCTCTGTAGTGCACTACTTTGGACCAGGGTCCATTGGACTAATCCCTCTGTAGGGCACTACTTTAGACCAGGGTCCATTGGGCTAATAAAGCACCATTTGGGTAAACAACCAGAGACAGCAGAGTGAAGAGAACATAACCAGAACATCTTGGGCAGCAGGGTAGCCTTGTGGTTAGAGCATTGGACTAGTAACCGAAAGGTTGCAAGTTTGAATCCCTGATCTGTTGTTCTGCCCCTGAACAGGCAGTTAACACACTGTTCCTAGGCCGTCATTGAACATAATAATTTGTTCTTAACTGACTTGCCTAGTTAAATAAAGGTAAAATAAAAAGTATGTTTTCTGACTGGTTTTGTTGCTAGTGGGTCTGGTACTAGCACAGACAGGCTCACACAACATTGGACTAGTAACCGAAAGGTTGCAAGTTCAAATCCCCGAGCTGTGCTGGTACTAGCACAGACAGGCTCACTCTAGGAGTACATTGGGCTAATCCCTCTGTAGTATGTCATATTTCATACTTCTATATTTCATGGGGCGGCAGGTAGCCTAGTGGTTGGGAGCGTTGGGCCAGTAACCCAAAAGTTGGTAGATCGAATCCCCGAGGTGGCAAGGTAAAAATCTGCCGTTCTGCCCCTGAACAAGGCAGTTAATCCACTGTTCCCCGGTAGGCCGTCATTGTAAATATGAACTTGTTCTGACTTGCCTAGTTAAATAAAAATAAATGTCATACTTCTATAATTTCATCATAGAGAACCTTATATTGATCACACCAGAGCTACATACATCTTAGTGTTGCTAATTTTATTGTATCATAGATACAGCCTCTAACACGGAGTACTATGCTCTCTGTTTACCAAACTAAAGGCAGGGTACCGTAGCCTGGTCACCTGGGAGCGGAGACCGCTAGCAGGGTTTGTGAATAGAACTCTAATGTTTTCTACTGCTAGCTGGGGTTTGTGCACAGAGCTCTAATGTTCTCTACTGCTAGCTGGGTTTGTGTTCAGAGCTCTAATGTTCTCTACTGCTAGCTGGGTTTGTGTACAGAGCTCTAATGTTCTCTACTGCTAGCTGGGTTTGTGTATAGAGCTCTAATGCGCTCTACTGCTAGCTGGGTTTGTGTACAGAGCTCTAATGTTCTCTACTGCTAGCTGGGTTTGTGTACAGAGCTCAAATGTCCTCTACTGCTAGCTGGGTTTGTGTTCAGAGCTCTAATGTTCTCTACTGCTAGCTGGGTTTGTGTACAGAGCTCTAATGTTCTCTACTGCTAGCTGGGTTTGTGTATAGAGCTCTAATGCGCTCTACTGCTAGCTGGGTTTGTGTACAGAGCTCTAATGTTCTCTACTGCTAGCTGGGTTTGTGTACAGAGCTCAAATGTTCTCTATTGCTAGCTGGGTTTGTGTTCAGAGCTCTAATGTTCTCTACTGCTAGCTGGGTTTGTGTTCAGAGCTCTAATGTTCTCTACTGCTAGCTGGGTTTGTGTTCAGAGCTCTAATGTTCTCGACTGCTAGCTGGGTTTGTGTACAGAGCTCAAATGTTCTCTATTGCTAGCTGGGTTTGTGTTCAGAGCTCTAATGTTCTCTACTGCTAGCTGGGTTTGTGTTCAGAGCTCTAATGTTCTCTACTGCTAGCTGGGTTTGTGTTCAGAGCTCTAATGTTCTCGACTGCTAGCTGGGTTTGTGTACAGAGCTCTAATGTTCTCGACTGCTAGCTATGTTTGTGTAGAGCTCTAATGTTCTCTACTGCTAGCTGGGTTTGTGTTCAGAGCTCTAATGTTCTCGACTGCTAGCTGGGTTTGTGTTCAGAGCTCTAATGTTCTCTATTGCTAGCTGGGTTTGTGTATAGAGCTCTAATGTTCTCTACTGCTAGCTGGGAGTGCTTGGCATTATGGAGTGCTTGGTACCACCTATCCACAGCAGCAGATCCTGGTTATTTGTAGTGTAGACTGATGGTGTTCATGGTGAAAACACTATCTTTAGTGTAACGCCCATCTGTCTTCCCTCGCTCATCCACAGAGGATCAACACATGGTGGCATCCCAAATGACACCCTGCTCCCTATTTAGCTCACTACCCTAGTGTTTCCCCATAGGCCTCTGGTCATAAGTAGTGCACTACCCTAGGATTTCCCCATAGGCCTCTGGTCAAAAGTAGTGCACTACCCTAGGATTTCCCCATAGTCCTCTGGTCAAAAGTAGCGCACTACCCTAGGGTTTCCCATAGGCCTCTGGTCAAAAGTAGTGCACTACCCTAGGATTTCCCATAGGCCTCTGGTCAAAAGTAGTGCACTACCCTAGGATTTCCCCATAGGCCTCTGGTCAAAAGTACTGCACTACCCTATGATTCCCCATAGGCCTCTGGTCAAAAGTAGTGCACTGTATAAGGAATAGGATGCCATTTGGGGAAAGACTACAGTTCTGTCTCTCTGTCAGCCAGGAGCACACTTGTGTTTAGGACTAATGAAGACCCAGATGGCCTACTGTCATCAACATGAAATAAAGTAGCCAATGAAACGTCCTGATAAACGTAGCTAGCGCCTAGCGTCTTCCAATGGGCAGCTCCTTGGACTAGAACAACTGGCCTCTGATTTAATTGTGAATAAATGACAGAAGATGAATGTTTAGATTTGAGTTACTTAAAGATATTACTAGATGTGTTTTACATACATGAGATCAGAAGGTGTATTTTTACTGATTCCAGTCTAATTGACTCCCCATTGGATCATTCTGTCCAGCAGACCAACAGGACGTGAACAGCATCATACATGAAGCCACAAAACGCCCAAATAGACACAGAAACCACCACATGATGCCTAAAAGAGCATGACAATCCCAGTTAAATGGCTCCATGTGCTTTGAACAGTGTGTGTTTTGTTTGAGCAGTGTGTGTTTTGTTTGAGCAGTGTGTGTTGTATATTGTGTTTGAGCAGTGTATGTTGTATGTTGTGTTTGAGCAGTGTATGTTGTATGTTGTGTTTGAGCAGTGTGTGTTGTGTTTGAGCAGTGTATATTGTATATTGTGTTTGAGCAGTGTATATTGTATATTGTGTTTGAGCAGTGTATATTGTATATTGTGTTTGAGCAGTGTATATTGTATATTGTGTTTGAGCAGTGTATATTGTATATTGTGTTTGAGCAGTGTATATTGTGTTTGAGCAGTGTATATTGTATGTTGTGTTTGAGCAGTGTATATTGTATGTTGTGTTTGAGCAGTGTATATTGTGTTTGAGCAGTGTATATTGTGTTTGAGCAGTGTATATTGTGTTTGAGCAGTTTATATTGTATATTGTGTTTGAGCAGTGTATATTGTGTTTGAGCAGTGTATATTGTGTTTGAGCAGTGTATATTGTGTTTGAGCAGTGTATATTGTGTTTGAGCAGTGTATATTGTATGTTGTGTTTGAGCAGTGTATATTGTGTTTGAGCAGTGTATATTGTATGTTGTGTTTGAGCAGTGTATATTGTATATTGTGTTTGAGCAGTGTATGTTGTATATTGTGTTTGAGCAGTGTATATTGTATATTGTGTTTGAGCAGTGTATATTGTATATTGTGTTTGAGCAGTGTATATTGTATATTGTGTTTGAGCAGTGTGTGTTGTATGTTGTGTTTGAGCAGTGTATATTGTGTTTGAGCAGTGTATATTGTGTTTGAGCCGTGTATATTGTATATTGTGTTTGAGCAGTGTATATTGTGTTTGAGCCGTGTATATTGTATATTGTGTTTGAGCAGTGTATATTGTGTTTGAGCAGTGTATATTGTATATTGTGTTTGAGCAGTGTATATTGTATATTGTGTTTGAGCAGTGTATATTGTATATTGTGTTTGAACAGTGTATGTTGTATGTTGTGTTTGAGCAGTGTATGTTGTGTTTGAGCAGTGTATATTGTGTTTGAGCAGTGTATGTTGTATATTGTGTTTGAGCAGTGTATATTGTATATTGTGTTTGAGCAGTGTATATTGTATATTGTGTTTGAGCAGTGTATATTGTATATTGTGTTTGAGCAGTGTATGTTGTATGTTGTGTTTGAGCAGTGTATATTGTGTTTTGAGCAGTGTATATTGTGTTTTGAGCAGTGTATATTGTATATTGTGTTTGAGCAGTGTATATTGTGTTTGAGTTGTGTATATTGTATATTGTGTTTGAGCAGTGTATATTGTGTTTGAGCAGTGTATATTGTATATTGTGTTTGAGCAGTGTATATTGTATATTGTGTTTGAGGAGTGTATATTGTATATTGTGTTTGAACAGTGTATATTGTGTTTGAGCAGTATATATTGTATATTGTGTTTGAGCAGTGTATATTGTATATTGTGTTTGAGCCGTGTATATTGTATATTGTGTTTGAACAGTGTATATTGTATATTGTGTTTGAGCAGTGTATGTTGTGTTTGAGCAGTGTATATTGTATATTGTGTTTGAGCAGTGTATATTGTGTTTGAGCCGTGTATATTGTATATTGTGTTTGAGCAGTGTATATTGTGTTTGAGCAGTGTATATTGTATATTGTGTTTGAGCAGTGTATATTGTGTTTGAGCAGTGTATATTGTATATTGTGTTTGAGCAGTGTATATTGTGTTTGAGCAAGAGTATATTGTATGTTGTGTTTGAGCAGTGGATATTGTATGTTGTGTTTGAGCAGTGGATATTGTGTTTGAGCCGTGTATATTGTATATTGTGTTTGAGCAGTGTATATTGTATATTGTGTTTGAGCAGTGTATATTGTGTTTGAGCAGTATATATTGTATATTGTGTTTGAGCAGTGTATATTGTATATTGTGTTTGAGCAGTATATATTGTATATTGTGTTTGAGCAGTGTATATTGTATGTTGTGTTTGAGCAGTGTATATTGTATATTGTGTTTGAGCAGTGTATATTGTATGTTGTGTTTGAGCAGTGTATATTGTATATTGTGTTTGAGCAGTGTATATTGTATATTGTGTTTGAGCCGTGTATATTGTATATTGTGTTTGAGCAGTGTATGTTGTATATTGTGTTTGAGCAGTGTATATTGTATATTGTGTTTGAGCAGTGTATATTGTATGTTGTGTTTGAGCAGTGTATATTGTATATTGTGTTTGAGCAGTGTATATTGTATATTGTGTTTGAGCAGTGTATATTGTGTTTGAGCAGTGTATATTGTATATTGTGTTTGAGCAGTGTATATTGTGTTTGAGCAGTGTATATTGTATGTTGTGTTTGAGCAGTGTATATTGTATATTGTGTTTGAGCAGTGTATATTGTATGTTGTGTTTGAGCAGTGTATATTGTATATTGTGTTTGAGCAGTGTATATTGTATATTGTGTTTGAGCAGTGTATATTGTATATTGTGTTTGAGCAGTGTATATTGTATGTTGTGTTTGAGCAGTGTATATTGTATATTGTGTTTGAGCAGTGTATATTGTATATTGTGTTTGAGCAGTGTATATTGTATATTGTGTTTGAGCAGTGTATATTGTGTTTGAGCAGTGTATATTGTATATTGTGTTTGAGCAGTGTATATTGTATATTGTGTTTGAGCAGTGTATATTGTATATTGTGTTTGAGCAGTGTATATTGTGTTTGAGCAGTGTATATTGTATATTGTGTTTGAGCAGTGTATATTGTGTTTGAGCAGTGTATATTGTATATTGTGTTTGAGCAGTGTATGTTGTATATTGTGTTTGAGCAGTGTATATTGTATATTGTGTTTGAGCAGTGTATATTGTGTTTGAGCAGTGTATATTGTATATTGTGTTTGAGCAGTGTATATTGTATATTGTGTTTGAGCAGTGTATATTGTATATTGTGTTTGAGCAGTGTATATTGTATATTGTGTTTGAGCAGTGTATATTGTATATTGTGTTTGAGCAGTGTTTATTGTATATTGTGTTTGAGCAGTGTATATTGTGTTTGAGCAGTGTATATTGTATATTGTGTTTGAGCAGTGTATGTTGTATGTTGTGTTTGAGCAGTGTATGTTGTATGTTGTGTTTGAGCAGTGTATATTGTGTTTGAGCAGTGTATATTGTATATTGTGTTTGAGCAGTGTATGTTGTATATTGTGTTTGAGCAGTGTATATTGTATATTGTGTTTGAGCAGTGTATATTGTATGTTGTGTTTGAGCAGTGTATATTGTGTTTGAGCAGTGTATATTGTATGTTGTGTTTGAGCAGTGTATGTTGTGTTTGAGCAGTGTATGTTGTATATTGTGTTTGAGCAGTGTATATTGTATATTGTGTTTGAGCAGTGTTTATTGTATATTGTGTTTGAGCAGTGTATATTGTGTTTGAGCAGTGTATATTGTATATTGTGTTTGAGCAGTGTATGTTGTATGTTGTGTTTGAGCAGTGTATGTTGTATGTTGTGTTTGAGCAGTGTATGTTGTATATTGTGTTTGAGCAGTGTATATTGTATATTGTGTTTGAGCAGTGTTTATTGTATATTGTGTTTGAGCAGTGTATATTGTGTTTGAGCAGTGTATGTTGTATATTGTGTTTGAGCAGTGTATATTGTATGTTGTGTTTGAGCAGTGTATATTGTGTTTGAGCAGTGTTTATTGTGTTTGAACAGTGTATATTGTATATTGTGTTTGAGCAGTGTATATTGTGTTTGAGCAGTGTATATTGTATATTGTGTTTGAGCAGTGTATATTGTATATTGTGTTTGAGCAGTGTATATTGTATATTGTGTTTGAGCAGTGTATATTGTGTTTGAGCAGTGTATATTGTATATTGTGTTTGAGCAGTGTGTGTTGTATGTTGTGTTTGAGCAGTGTATATTGTATATTGTGTTTGAGCAGTGTGTATTGTATATTGTGTTTGAGCAGTGTATGTTGTATATTGTGTTTGAGCAGTGTATGTTGTGTTTGAGCAGTGTATATTGTGTTTGAGCAGTGTATATTGTATATTGTGTTTGAGCAGTGTGTGTTGTGTTTGAGCAGTGTATACTGTGTTTGAGCAGTATATGTTGTATATTGTGTTTGAGCAGTGTTTATTGTATATTGTGTTTGAGCAGTGTATATTGTATATTGTGTTTGAGCAGTGTGTGTTGTGTTTGAGCAGTGTATACTGTGTTTGAGCAGTGTATGTATATTGTGTTTGAGCAGTGTATATTGTGTTTGAGCAGTGTATATTGTATATTGTGTTTGAGCAGTGTATATTGTGTTTGAACAGTGTATATTGTGTTTGAACAGTGGATATTGTATGTTGTGTTTGAACAGTGTATATTGTATGTTGTGTTTGAACAGTGTATATTGTATATTGTGTTTGAGCAGTGTATATTGTGTTTGAGCAGTATATATTGTATATTGTGTTTGAGCAGTGTATATTGTGTTTGAGCAGTGTATATTGTGTTTGAACAGTGTATGTTGTATATTGTGTTTGAGCAGTGTATATTGTGTTTGAGCAGTATATATTGTATATTGTGTTTGAGCAGTGTATATTGTGTTTGAGCAGTATATATTGTATGTTGTGTTTGAGCAGTGTATATTGTATATTGTGTTTGAGCAGTGTATATTGTGTTTGAGCAGTGTATATTGTGTTTGAGCAGTATATATTGTATATTGTGTTGAGCAGTGTATATTGTGTTTGAGCAGTGTATATTGTGTTTGAGCAGTATATATTGTATATTGTGTTTGAGCAGTGTATATTGTGTTTGAGCAGTATATATTGTATGTTGTGTTTGAGCAGTGTATATTGTATATTGTGTTTGAGCAGTGTATGTTGTGTTTGAGCAGTATATATTGTATGTTGTGTTTGAGCAGTGTATATTGTGTTTGAGCAGTATATATTGTATGTTGTGTTTGAGCAGTGTATATTGTATATTGTGTTTGAGCAGTGTATATTGTATGTTGTGTTTGAGCAGTGTATATTGTGTTTGAGCAGTGTATATTGTATATTGTGTTTGAGCAGTGTATATTGTATATTGTGTTTGAGCAGTGTATATTGTATATTGTGTTTGAGCAGTGTATATTGTGTTTGAGCAGTGTATATTGTATATTGTGTTTGAGCAGTGTATATTGTGTTTGAGCAGTGTATATTGTATGTTGTGTTTGAGCAGTGTATATTGTATGTTGTGTTTGAGCAGTGTATATTGTATATTGTGTTTGAGCAGTGTATATTGTATGTTGTGTTTGAGCAGTGTATATTGTATATTGTGTTTGAGCAGTGTATATTGTATGTTGTGTTTGAACAGTGTATATTGTATATTGTGTTTGAGCAGTGTATATTGTATATTGTGTTTGAGCAGTGTATATTGTGTTTGAGCAGTGTATATTGTGTTTGAGCAGTGTATATTGTATGTTGTGTTTGAACAGTGTATATTGTATATTGTGTTTGAGCAGTGTATATTGTATATTGTGTTTGAGCAGTGTATATTGTATATTGTTTTGAGCAGTGTATATTGTAGCAGTGTATATTGTGTTTGAGCAGTGTATATTGTATATTGTGTTTGAGCAGTGTATATTGTATGTTGTGTTTGAGCAGTGTTTATTGTATGTTGTGTTTGAGCAGTGTATATTGTGTTTGAGCAGTGTATATTGTATATTGTGTTTGAGCAGTGTATATTGTATGTTGTGTTTGAGCAGTGTATATTGTGTTTGAGCAGTGTATATTGTATATTGTGTTTGAGCAGTGTATATTGTATGTTGTGTTTGAGCAGTGTATATTGTGTTTGAGCAGTGTATATTGTATATTGTGTTTGAGCAGTGTATATTGTATGTTGTGTTTGAGCAGTTTATATTGTATGTTGTGTTTGAACAGTGTATATTGTATGTTGTGTTTGAACAGTGTATATTGTATGTTGTGTTTGAACAGTGTATGTTGTGTTTGAGCAGTGTATATTGTGTTGACAGTTGAAGTCGGAAGTTGAAGCCGAACTTCGGTCTGCACTTCGGTCTGCAGGTAGTATAACTTTTCATTACATTTCATTACATTTCATTATAGTACAACGGTTTGATTTGTCTAATCTTAGCAATTTCTTCTTAGCTAGCTACATAGCCGTCTTTGTATCAAGGATAATTGCGTAATTATCGTATTTCGTCGTCCTAACGTATCTGCCCAGCTGCTAGCCAGCTAGCTAACGCCCACCGTCTACATAGCTAGCTACATAGCCGTCTCTGTATCAAAGATAATTGTGTAGATAATTGTGTAGTCTAGAGCGATTTTCTAGGTTACCTAGCCAGCTATTGTCGTTCTTTTAACGCAACGTAACGTAATCAACACTGCTAGCTAGCTAGCCAGCTAGCCCCTGAATCAACAACGCAGCCAGCTATTTGTCGTCCTTAACGTAGGAGACACTGCTAGCTAGCTAACAGCTAGCCAACGTCTACCGATTAGAACTCAACAACCCGGTCGCATTCCGCCTCGCTCCACAGGTAGTATCACATTTTCATTTCATTTCATTACAGTACAACGGTTTGATTTGTTTGATCGTAGCTAGCTACATAGCTAGCTACATAGCCGTCTCTGTATCAAAGATAATTGTGTAGTCTAGAGCGATTTTCTAGGTTACCTAGCCAGCTATTGTCGTTCTTTTAACGCAACGTAACGTAATCAACAACGCAGCCACTGCCAGCTAGCCTACAAAGTCAACAACGCAGCCACTGCCACCTAGCCTACTTCAGCAGTACTGTATCATTTTTAATCATTTTAGTCAATAAGATTCTTGCTACGTAAGCTCAACTTTCTGAACATTCGAGACGCGTAGTCCACTTGTCATTCCAATCTCCTTTGCATTAGCGTAGCCTCTTCTGTAGCCTGTCAACTATGTGTCTGTCTATCCCTGTTCTCTCCTCTCTGCACAGACCATACAAACGCTCCACACCGCGTGGCCGCGGCCACCCTAATCTGGTGGTCCCAGCGCGCACGACCCACGTGGAGTTCCAGGTCTCCGGTAGCCTCTGGAACTGCCGATCTGCGGCCAACAAGGCAGAGTTCATCTCAGCCTATGCTTCCCTCCAGTCCCTCGACTTCTAGGCACTGACGGAAACATGGATCACCACAGATAACACTGCTACTCCTACTGCTCTCTCTTCGTCCGCCCACGTGTTCTCGCACACCCCGAGAGCTTCTGGTCAGCGGGGTGGTGGCACCGGGATCCTCATCACTCCCAAGTGGTCATTCTCTCTTTCTCCCCTTACCCATCTGTCTATCGCCTCCTTTGAATTCCATGCTGTCACAGTTACCAGCCCTTTCAAGCTTAACATCCTTATCATTTATCGCCCTCCAGGTTCCCTCGGAGAGTTCATCAATGAGCTTGATGCCTTGATAAGCTCCTTTCCTGAGGACGGCTCACCTCTCACAGTTCTGGGCGACTTTAACCTCCCCACGTTACCTTTGACTCATTCCTCTCTGCCTCCTTCTTTCCACTCCTCTCCTCTTTTGACCTCTCCCTCTCACCTTCCCCCCCTACTCACAAGGCAGGCAATACGCTCGACCTCATCTTTACTAGATGCTGTTCTTCCACTAACCTCATTGCAACTCCCCTCCAAGTCTCCGACCACTACCTTGTATCCTTTTCCCTCTCGCTCTCATCCAACACTTCCCACACTGCCCCTACTCAGATGGTATCGCGCCGTCCCAACCTTCGCTCTCTCTCCCCCGCTACTCTCTCCTCTTCCATCCTATCATCTCTTCCCTCTGCTCAAACCTTCTCCAACCTATCTCCTGATTCTGCCTCCTCAACCCTCCTCTCCTCCCTTTCTGCATCCTTTGACTCTCTATGTCCCCTATCCTCCAGGCCGGCTCGGTCCTCCCCTCCCGCTCCGCGGCTCGACGACTCATTGCGAGCTCACAGAACAGGGCTCCGGGCAGCCGAGCGGAAATGGAGGAAAACTCGCCTCCCTGCGGACCTGGCATCCTTTCACTCCCTCCTCTCTACATTTTCCTCTTCTGTCGCTGCTGCTAAAGCCACTTTCTACCACTCTAAATTCCAAGCATCTGCCTCTAACCCTAGGAAGCTCTTTGCCACCTTCTCCTCCCTCCTGAATCCCCCTCCCCTCCCCCTCCTCCCTCTCTGCAGATGACTTCGTCAACCATTTTGAAAAGAAGGTCGACGACATCCGATCCTCGTTTGCTAAGTCAAACGACACCGCTGGTTCTGCTCACACTGCCCTACCCTGTGCTCTGACCTCTTTCTCCCCTCTCTCTCCAGATGAAATCTCGCGTCTTGTGACGGCCGGCCGCCCAACAACCTGCCCGCTTGACCCTATCCCCTCCTCTCTTCTCCAGACCATTTCCGGAGACCTTCTCCCTTACCTCACCTCGCTCATCAACTCATCCCTGACCGCTGGCTACATCCCTTCCGTCTTCAAGAGAGCGAGAGTTGCACCCCTTCTGAAAAAACCTACACTCGATCCCTCCGATGTCAACAACTACAGACCAGTATCCCTTCTTTCTTTTCTCTCCAAAACCCTTGAACGTGCCGTCCTTGGCCAGCTCTCCCGCTATCTCTCTCAGAATGACCTTCTTGATCCAAATCAGTCAGGTTTCAAGACTAGTCATTCAACTGAGACTGCTCTTCTCTGTATCACGGAGGCGCTCCGCACTGCTAAAGCTAACTCTCTCTCCTCTGCTCTCATCCTTCTAGACCTATCGGCTGCCTTCGATACTGTGAACCATCAGATCCTCCTCTCCACCCTCTCCGAGTTGGGCATCTCCGGCGCGGCCCACGCTTGGATTACGTCCTACCTGACAGGTCGCTCCTACCAGGTGGCGTGGCGAGAATCCGTCTCCTCACCACGTGCTCTCACCACTGGTGTCCCCCAGGGCTCTGTTCTAGGCCCTCTCCTATTCTCGCTATACACCAAGTCACTTGGCTCTGTCATAACCTCACATGGTCTCTCCTATCATTGCTATGCAGACGACACACAATTAATCTTCTCCTTTCCCCCTTCTGATGACCAGGTGGCGAATCGCATCTCTGCATGTCTGGCAGACATATCAGTGTGGATGACGGATCACCACCTCAAGCTGAACCTCGGCAAGACGGAGCTGCTCTTCCTCCCGGGAAGGACTGCCCGTTCCATGATCTCGCCATCACGGTTGACAACTCCACTGTGTCCTCCTCCCAGAGCGCTAAGAACCTTGGCGTGATCCTGGACAACACCCTGTCGTTCTCAACTAACATCAAGGCGGTGGCCCGTTCCTGTAGGTTCATGCTCTACAACATCCGCAGAGTACGACCCTGCCTCACACAGGAAGCGGCGCAGGTCCTAATCCAGGCACTTGTCATCTCCCGTCTGGATTACTGCAACTCGCTGTTGGCTGGGCTCCCTGCCTGTGCCATTAAACCCCTACAACTCATCCAGAATGCCGCAGCCCGTCTGGTGTTCAACCTTCCCAAGTTCTCTCACGTCACCCCGCTCCTCCGCTCTCTCCATTGGCTTCCAGTTGAAGCTCGCATCCGCTACAAGACCATGGTGCTTGCCTACGGAGCTGTGAGGGGAACGGCACCTCAGTACCTCCAGGCTCTGATCAGGCCCTACACCCAAACAAGGGCACTGCGTTCATCCACCTCTGGCCTGCTCGCCTCCCAGACTGGTCTTAAACACACTCACCTGAAGGCAATCAGTGGTGGAGCCCGACCTTAAACACACTCACCTGAAGGCAATCAGTGGTGGAGACAAATACACTCACCTGAAGGCAATCAGTGGTGCAGACTGGTCTTAAACACACTCACCTGAAGGCAATCAGTGGTGGAGCCTGACCTTAAACACACTCACCTGAAGGCAATCAGTGGTGGAGCCTAGCCTTAAACACACTCACCTGAAGGAATATATTTATACATGTCAACATTCCACCTGCTATTTGCCATGGCAGTTTAGAAGACAGCTGTGGCTTTCCAAGTTGGGAATTGAGGAAGTATGCAAGTAAAGGTTGGTAGAAAATGTCCTGCTTCCCCTTAACACTACCATCATCTGAACTGCTATCTGCAAGCTGGAACTGCTAGTAATGTTGATGAGCCATTAATTTATTACCTACCCCTTTAAACTGTACTCCAGCTCATCCTCTGTCCTTGTTGACACACAACTGTGGTAGCCCATATAATTGTTACTTATTTAACTAGTCAAGTCAGTTAAGAACAAATTGTTATATACAATGACTGTCTACCCTGGCAAAAACCCTAACCCGGACGATGCTGGGCCAATTGTGCGCTGCCCATGGAACTCCCAATCACTGCCGGTTGTGATACAGCCTGGAATTGAACCATGGTCTGTTGATGCCTCTAGCACTGAGATGCAGTGCCTTATATTTTGTTTGGGAGCCAACCTTCAATACCAGGGAAGGCAACCCTGTTCCTGGAGTGCCTCAGGTACTCCAGAATGTTGTTCCAGCAGGTATCCCAACTGAGCTAATTAATCAGTTCAGCGATTGACTATTCAACACACCTGGTCTTCCAGGTCAGTTGAACCAAAAACATGAAGTGCCTGCAGGTGGCAGTGCATCTCTGCATGTCTGGCAGACATATCAGTGTGGATGACGGATCACCACCTCAAGCTGAACCTCGGCAAGACAGCTGCTCTTCCTCCCGGGGAAGGACTGCCCGTTCCATGATTTCGCCATCACGGTTGACAACTCCATTGTGTCCTCCTCCCAGAGCGCTAAGAACCTTGGCGTGATCCTGGACAACACCCTGTCGTTCTCAACTAACATCAAGGCGGTGGCCCGTTCCTGTATGTTCATGCTTGAACATCCGTAGAGTATACCCTGCCTCACACAGGAAGCGTGTCCTTCCAGGCACTTGTCATCTCCCGTCTGGATTACTGCAACAGTGTTGGCTGGGCTCCCTGCCTGTGCCATTAAACCCCTACAACTCATCCAGAACGCAGCCCGTCTGGTGTTCATATTCCCGTGTTCTCTCACGCACCCCGTGTCCGCTCTCTCCACTGGCTTCCAGTTGAAGCAGCATCCGCTACAAGACCATGGTGCTTGCCTACGGAGCTGTGAGGGGAACGGCACCTCAGTACCTCCAGGCTCTGATCAGGCCCTACACCCAAACAAGGGCACTGCGTTCATCCACCTCTGGCCTGCTTCCCTACCACTGAGGAAGTACAGTTCCCGCTCAGCCCAGTCAAAACTGTTCACTGCTCTGGCCCCCCAATGGTGGAACAAACTCCCTCACGACGCCAGGACAGCGGAGTCAATCACCACCTTCCGGAGACACCTGAAACCCCACCTCTTTAAGGAATACCTAGGATAGGATAAAGTAATCCTTCTCACCCCCCTTAAAAGATTTAGATGCACTATTGTAAAGTGGCTGCTCCACTGGATGTCATAAGGTGAATGCACCAATTTGTAAGTCGCTCTGGATAAGAGCGTCTGCTAAATGACTTAAATGTAAATGTAAATGTTTGAGCAGTGTATGTTGTGTTTGAGCAGTGTATATTGTGTTTGAGCAGTGTATATTGTATGTTGTGTTTGAGCAGTGTATATTGTATATTGTATATTGTGTTTGAACAGTGTATATTGTGTTTGAGCAGTGTATATTGTGTTTGAGCAGTGTATGTTGTATGTTGTGTTTGAGCAGTGTATATTTTGTTTGAGCAGTGTATATTGTGTTTGAGCAGTGTATATTGTGTTTGAGCAGTGTATATTGTGTTTGAGCAGTGTATGTTGTATGTTGTGTTTGAGCAGTGTATATTGTATATTGTGTTTGAGCAGTGTATATTGTGTTTGAGCAGTGTATATTGTGTTTGAACAGTGTATATTGTATATTGTGTTTGAACAGTGTATGTTGTATATTGTGTTTGAGCAGTGTATGTTGTATGTTGTGTTTGAGCAGTGTATATTGTATGTTGTGTTTGAGCAGTGTATATTGTATATTGTATATTGTGTTTGAACAGTGTATATTGTGTTTGAGCAGTGTATGTTGTGTTTGAGCAGTGTATGTTGTGTTTGAGCAGTGTATGTTGTGTTTGAGCAGTGTATGTTGTATATTGTGTTTGAGCAGTGTATGTTGTGTTTGAGCAGTGTATGTTCTGTTTGAGTAGTATATATTGTATGTTGTGTTTGAGCAGTGTATATTGTGTTTGAGCAGTGTATATTGTATATTGTGTTTGAGCCGTGTATATTGTATGTTGTGTTTGAGCAGTGTATATTGTGTTTGAGCAGTGTATATTGTATATTGTGTTTGAGCAGTGTATATTGTATATTGTGTTTGAGCAGTGTATGTTGTGTTTGAGCAGTGTATATTGTATATTGTGTTTGAGCAGTGTTTATTGTGTTTGAACAGTGTATATTGTATATTGTGTTTGAGCAGTGTTTATTGTGTTTGAGCAGTGTATGTTGTGTTTGAGCAGTGTATATTGTGTTTGAGCAGTGTATATTGTATATTGTGTTTGAGCAGTGTATATTGTGTTTGAACAATGTATATTGAACCGAGCAGGGAAGGAAGCCACAGGGCTATGATGGACCAGACCACAATGGACCAGACCACGATGGACCAGACCACGATGGACCAGATCACGATGAACCAGATCACGATGGACCAGATCACGATGGACCAGATCCCGATGGACCAGACCACGATGGACCAGACCACGATGGACCAGACCACAATGGACCAGACCACGATGGACCAGATCACGATGGACCAGACCACGATGGACCAGACCACGATGGACCAGATCACGATGGACCAGATCACGATGGACCAGATCACGATGGACCAGACCACGATGGACCAGATCACGATGGACCAGATCACGATGGACCAGATCACGATGGACCAGACCACGATGGACCAGACCACGATGGACCAGACCACGATGGACCAGATCACGATGAACCAGATCACGATGGACCAGATCACGATGGACCAGATCCCGATGGACCAGACCACGATGGACCAGACCACGATGGACCAGATCACGATGGACCAGATCACGATGGACCAGACAACGATGGACCAGACCACGATGGACCAGACCACGATGGACCAGATCACGATGGACCAGACCACGATGGACCAGGTAAATCAAATTGTATTGGTCACTTACCCATGTTTAGCAGATGTTATTGCAGGTGTAGAGAAATGCTTGTGTTTCTAGCTCCAACAGAGAAGTAATATCTAACAAGTAATATCTAACCATTACACAACATATATACAATACACACAAGTCTAAGTAAAGGAATGGAATTAAGAATATATAAATATATGGACGAGCAATGTCAGAGCGGCATAGACTAAGATACCACAGCAGACCTGGGTTCAAATACTATTAGAAATCTTTCAAATACTTTGAGCATTTGCTTTAGCCTGCCTGGAGTGCCATATGGGCGGAGTATGCCTTTAAGTGACTATTCTATTGGTTAAATGATGCCAGGCAAGCTCAATCAGCACAGGAAAAGTATGGGAAATTATTTTGAATAGTGTTTGAACCCAAGTGTGGACCATATGACTGTTCTGTTCTGTTCCTCCATGGCCCCAGTCCAAAGCCTCTCCTCAGACAGACAGACACTCCAGAAATTGATTACCGCCTCTCTGATTGCAGTTCTCTCTCTCAAATCCAAATTGCGACTACAGACACGAATCCAGACCATATTCCTGGAGTACACTAAATCACTCACACACTCCCCCCTCCTCACCCTACTCCTTCTCCTCTCCCCTCCCTTCTCAACCTCTCCACTCCACTGCCACATAAAAACACCCAACAAGAGGAACTGAATGGAGAACAATGTTGCTCTGCTCCTCATGTGTCCTTGTAATCGAAGCCAGGAACATTTATGTCTGCCTCTCTCATCTCTCTCTCACTCTGAATCTCTCTCTTTGTGTATCTCTCTCTCTCCTCTCTGTCTCTCTCTCTCTCTCTCCCTCTTGCTCTCTCTCATCTCTCTCTCACTCTGAATCTCTCTCTTTGTGTATCTCTCTCTCTCCTCTCTGTCTCTCTCTCTCCCTCTTGCTTTCTCTCATCTCTCTGTCTCTCTATCTGTCTCGCTCTCTTTCTATCTCTGTCTCTCTGTCTCTCTCTCCGACTCTCTCTCTCTCTCCTTCGTCGTTCTTCCACACAGTGTTAGACAGACAGACAGACGGACAGACGCCCGAGGGAGCGGGTTCTGTACGTAACGCCTGCTCAAATCAAATCAAATTTTATTTGCTCAACTGCTCAATGTCCGCGTCCAGCTCCGACACGACCGGCGCTACCAGACAGGAGGCCGGGAGTATGGGAGTCTGATCCATGGGCCGCTCGTCTGTGTCATACAGCCGGGACAGCGCGTCTGCCTTAACATTTTGGGAACCGGGTCTGTAGGACAGGGTAAACACAAAACGGATAAAAAACATGGCCCACCTTGCCTGACGAGGATTCAGTCTCCTCGCTGCCCGGATTTACTCCAGGTTGCGGTGGTCAGTCCAGATGAGAAAAGGGTGTTCAGCCCCCTCAAGCCAATGTCTCCACGCCTTCAACGCCTTCACCACAGCCAACAGCACCCGGGCCCCCACATCATAGTTCTGCTCTGCCGGCTGAGCTTCTTCGAGAAGGTACAGGGGCGGAGCTTCGGTGGCGTGCCCGAGCGCTGAGAGAGCACGGCTCCTATCCCAGCCTCGGACGCGTCCACCTCCATTTTGAACTCCAAAAAGCAATCCGGATGGGCCAGCACGGGAGCCGAGGTAAACAGAACCCTTAGGTGCCCAAAAGCCCTGTCCGCCTCAGCCGACCACTGCAAACTTACAGGACCCCCCTTCAGCAGTGAGGTAAATGGAGCAGCCACCTGGCCAAAACCCTGGATAAATCTCCGGTAGTAATTGGCAAACTCTAAAAACCGCTGCACCTCCTTTACCATGGTGGGAGTCGAACAATTACGCACGGCTGAAATGCGGTCACTCTCCATCTCCACCCCAGATGTGGAAATGTGGTACCCTAGGAAGGAGACGGCCTGCTGGAAGAACAGGCATTTCTCAGCCTTGACGTACAGGTCATGCTCCAACAGACGTCCAAGTACCCTGCGCACCAAGGACATATATATCAGAATGTCATCGATATTGTCATCGCTTTGAAACACTCTCTCCAATAAGAATTGTTTCCTCTGAATCCACTGATTCAGTCACTCACCTGTAGAATGTTTTTGTATTCAGCATGCTTGCATTCAGTTCGTTCAGTTTCCCAAATATGTCTGTTATATAGGCACGGAGACACATTTTCTTTTCATTACACAGAAAGTCAAGCAAATCTGTGTTTTTACATTCATTTTGAATGACAACAGTTCCTCTCTTAACGTGAGAAATCTTTCCAAGACTCCCCCTCGACAACCACCAAGCTTCCCCCTCGACAACCACCAAGCCTCCCCCTCGACAACCACCAAGACTCCCCCTCGACAACCACCAAGACTCCCCCTCGACAACCATCAAGACTCCCCCTCGACAACCACCAAGACTCCCCCTCGACAACCATCAAGACTCCCCCTCGACAACCACCAAGACTCCCCCTCGACAACCACCAAGCCTCCCCCTCGACAACCACCAAGACTCCCCCTCGACAACCACCAAGCCTCTGTGTGAAATAGAACATTGTCGTGCTCTGATCCCACGTCTCCACATAGTTCTGTGAACAGGCGTGTGCACAGGGGATGTGGTTTACAATGGATGCTACCTGCTGCAGTATATCTCAGAGTTCTGTGCTCAGCTCTTTTGCCACCAGTTGCTCTCTGCACATACAATGTGTCTATATGGCAGAGGCAGACACATTAATAACTAGAGTGCAGAGGCCTGCCCACCGTCCCACCATAGACGGAGGCCCATCTGTATAAAAGCCCACCATTCGATCCTATGGAGACTGTTTTTCGTCAATATGATCTAAGGGCGCTCTCTTGGTTGAATTTTATATTTTATATTTGAATAATTGTCATTTATATTTTTAATGTTAACCACATTACAATGATTTTGAGATACAAATATATATTATAATATGTATGTTGTTTTTCAGGAAATTCTCCCGCAAACCCATTTTCATATCAGGCTACCCCACATGGGGTCACGACCCCCAGATTGGGAACCACCGGAATAACCTGAAACAATTTACGTATTTTTCAAGTTTAATAATATAGATTAATGCTGAGTCAGAGATGAATCAAGCAGTACTGCATGTCCTGTGTGTCTGCAGGGAGAGAATATTAGGATCAACCTAAAAGATGTAGAACCTTCAAACCACAAAGTTCACCCTTGTTTTAATGTGTGGTATTCTGCTAACTCTACTCTGACACTTCCAGCCTTCAGCAATTCAGATGAATAGATATGATCAGCGAGAGAGAGAGAGGTGTCAAAATCACTCATATAAGATCACTGGCTTGCATGTTGGGACCTAACAGAAGCAGAAACAGCAGTGTTCAGCAGTGTGCAGCAGTGTGCAGCAGTGTGCAGTGTTCAGCAGTGTTCAGCAGTGTTCAGCAGTGTGCAGCAGTGTGTAGCAGTGTGCAGTGTGCAGCAGTGTGTAGCAGTGTGCAGCAGTGTTCAGCAGTGTGCAGCAGTGTGCAGCAGTGTTCAGCAGTGTTCAGCAGTGTGCAGCAGTGTGTAGCAGTGTGCAGCAGTGTTCAGCAGTGTGTAGCAGTGTGCAGCAGTGTTCAGCAGTGTGCAGCAGTGTTCAGCAGTGTTCAGCAGTGTTCAGCAGTGTTCAGCAGTGTGCAGCAGTGTTCAGCAGTGTGCAGCAGTGTTCAGCAGTGTGTAGCAGTGTGCAGCAGTGTGCATTACCAGGCAGACAGACTTCTCAGAGTAGAATGGCTTGGGTCATGAAGCTCGGCATTCTACTGGCTGTTCTGATCAGAACCGTCCTTACAGACCAGGACATCAAGAAAGAAGGGGAATACTATATCTTGTTAAACATGAATGATTATGGTGACTACTGTTTGATGTTCAGATCCTCAGCTGGAGAGAGCCTGCTACTGTGGAACACTTCAAACCCACTTGAGAATTCCACCCTGGCTGCTGAGTTTAGGGATCGACTGGTACTGGAGAAATCCCTTCTCTATGTCAACAGTCTCACTCAGTCAGACTCTGGACGGTACAGGATGGAGTGTTGGACAGATGGCAGAGTGTCATGCCGGGATAGCATGGACCTCCTAGTCTGCAGTGGATCAAATGGAAAAACAATTCTGCATGTTCATTTAGGAGAGACAGTAAAGCTGCAGTGTGAGGGTACAAGGAGTGGTGCCAACATGACAGTCAGATGGTTCAGGGGGAGAGACTCTAGACTGGACGGTAGAGAGCAGTTGGTTGAGAAAAGCTTCTCTCTCCTCATCAACGTTACTATGGAGGATCTGAAGTCATATTACATGTGCATGATACTGGAGGGACAGCTTTGTGTTTCCAGACATCTCTTTGATACAAGGCGAAAGAGACAGTATGTTGTTCTCTCAGTAGGAGACGAGGCTGTACTGCCCTGCTTTAACCATGACCCCAATGGGACAGAGACGGCGTGGTTAACCAGCCGCTTTGGATACATCAGCTGGGTCCCCAGTCATTTCACTAGCGGAGGGAAGCAGATGTACCTGACAGATGGAAGAACGTCAGGGAACTTCTCCCTGGTCATTCCATCACTGATGCTCAACCACTCAGGGTGGTATGAGTGCTCCGGTAACCCCCCCATAAAGGCTGAATACATAAAAGAATATGCTCTCCTGGTGTGCCCCAAGGCTGAGCCTCTCACAGAGTTTTTCTCAGAGGGAGAGGAGGTTGTTCTCGGCTGTAACTATAATCTCACTGAGTCTAACAGGGTGGTGTGGTACAGATGGACTACTCAGGTGGCCGATGTCATTCTGGACACAAGATTACAACTAGCAAACTTGCCCCAAGACTTGGTTGGCCGAATGAATGCATCTCACCCTCCCTCCTTGCTGGTCCTCTCTAACCTCTCACTGGCGGACAGTGGGGAGTACTGGTGTGCTGTCTTCTATGAAGAGATGAGCGTCTCAGTAACTAAGACCCTCTTGCTGGTGTGGGACCCGTTTGGCATCAACTCCACGTTCTACAGAGTGTACTCTTCACTGATGGGCTGTGCTCTGCTGGGGATGGTCTGTGCTGTGATCACTGTGAACCTGAAGACCAGGAGAAGAAGAGACCAGACTTCCCTGAAGACCCGGAGGACTGCAGCCCAGACACAGGGACAGCAGAGCAGCTGAGTGGAAGAGGAGAGAGGAGAGTGAGGAAGAAAGAGGAGAGGGAAGAGAGAGGAGAGGGAGTAGAGAGGAGAGGGAGTAGAGAGGAGAGGGAAGAGAGAGGAGAGGGAAGAGAGAGGAGAGTGAGTAGAGAGGAGAGGGAAGAGAGAGGAGAGGGAGTAGAGAGGAGAGGGAAGAGAGAGGAGAGGGAAGAGAGAGGAGAGGGAAGCGAGAGGAGAGGGAAGAGAGAGGAGAGGGAGTAGAGAGGAGAGGGAGTAGAGAGGGGAGGGAAGAGAGAGGAGAGGGAGTAGAGAGGAGAGGGAGTAGAGAGGAGAGAGGATAGACAAGGGAAGTGAGTGAGGAGAAAGAGGAAACAGAGAAGACTAAAGAGGAGAGGGAAGAGACTGAAGAAGAAAGAGGAGGGTGTGGACAGAGCTGAGTAAAAACAGAGAGGAAGATGGATGTGATTTTAAGGTTCTGAGGTGAAACTTTAGCAGTAAGGAAATGTCCACCTTGTAAGACCTGATGTATGTTAGAAGAGAGGAAGAAACAGCAAAAGAGTGATCAAAATAAGATCCTACATCTGTACTCTGGCACAAAGTACATTTCAGTAGAAACAGAAATACTTAGACTCAGCACAAATTGAACTTTCTGCTGCCAGAATACACAATGTTAAATATAAGAGTTCTATGTTGAATTGATTGAGAAAATTGACTTCAATACTACATACAGATGTATGACCTTAATTTGATCACCCTGTTGCAGGATAACTTTTTTGAGGGTTAAAAAGGCTTCTGAAGTTTGTAATTTCCACTCAGACTTCAAAAACGTCCATTAATTACAATCCACATAATAATTCACATTTCCTGTTGCTGCAGGATTATTTTCCTACTGTAGCAAACTGGATCAAATTAAGATCCTACATCGGTACAGTCATTTTGAACTATCCTTCTGATGTAACCTTAAACCTAACCTTTCTTGATGTAACCTGATATAACGTTTAATGTCCAATGTTTGCTGTCTACATGAAGTGAATTGTAAATTGTGGTAGTAGCAGTAGTAGAATTAGTAGTAGTAGTCAAAGTGGTTGAGTATTTACATGTTGGTTTGTTTATTACGGTATAGATCATGTTCTCCTTCTCTGCTTCTTTTCCTATTTCTACAAATAAAGAAACATTAACTTGAAAAGCTTCTAACAGTACATGACAATCTACTAGGAACAGTTCAATCAAAGCTAACAGATCTTTGACAGTCATATACATTACACTGAGTGGACAAAACATGAAGAAAATGTTTCTAAAATTAAGTTGCACCTGCCCACCCTTCAAATCAAATCAAATTGTATTGGTCACACAGATATTTAGCAGATGTTATTGCGGGTGTAGCGAAATGCTAGCTCCAACAGTGCAGTAATATCTAACAATTCACAACAATGCACACTAATCTAAAAGTAAAAGAATGGAAATAAGAAATATATAAATATTAGGACGAGCAATGTCGGAGTGGCATTAACTAGAATACAGTAGAATACAGTATGTATATCTGACATGAGTAAAACAGTATGTGAACATTATTAAAGTGACCAGTGTTCCATTATTAAAGTGACCAGTGTTCCATTATTAAAGTGACCAGTGTTCCATTATTAAAGTGACCAGTGTTCCATTATTAAAGTGACCAGTGTTCCATTATTAAAGTGACCAGTGTTCCATTATTAAAGTGACCAGTGTTCCATTATTAAAGTGACCAGTGTTCCATTATTAAAGTGACCAGTGTTCCATTATTAAAGTGACCAGTGTTCCATTATTAAAGTGACCAGTGTTCCATTATTAAAGTGACCAGTGTTCCATTATTAAAGTGACCAGTGTTCCATTATTAAAGTGACCAGTGTTCCATTATTAAAGGGACCAGTGTTCCATTATTAAAGTGACCAGTGTTCCATTATTAAAGGGACCAGTGTTCCATTATTAAAGGGACCAGTGTTCCATTATTAAAGGGACCAGTGTTCCATTATTAAAGTGACCAGTGTTCCATTATTAAAGTGACCAGTGTTCCATTATTAAAGTGACCAGTGTTCCATTATTAAAGTGACCGGTGTTCCATTATTAAAGTGACCATTGTTCCATGTTCCATTAAAGTGACCAGTGTTCCATTATTAAAGGGACCAGTGTTCCATTATTAAAGTGACCAGTGTTCCATTATTAAAGGGACCAGTGTTCCATTATTAAAGTGACCAGTGTTCCATTATTAAAGTGACCAGTGATTCCATGTCTATGTACATTGGGTTGCGTAACCGGGTGGTAGTTTTGATGCACCCGTACTGATCTCACCATCTAGAATATAGTGGGGGGAGCAGGCCGGGGCTCGGGTGGATGATGTCCTTAATTATCTTTTTGGCCTTCTTGTGACTTCCTGTGCCCCAGGTGATGCGTTGGACAAACCGCACCAACCTCTGGAGAGCCCTGCCGTTGTGGGCTGTGTAGTTGGTTTACCAGGCGGTGATTCAGCCCGACAGGATGCTCTCAATGGTGCATCTGTAAAGGTTTGTGGGTCTTAGGGGCCAAGCTGAATTTCTTCAGCCTCCTGAGGTTGAAGAGGCGCTGTTCAGCCTTCTTCACCACATTGTCTGTGTGGATGGACCATTTCAGATTGTCAGTGATGTGTACGCCGAGGAACTTGAAGCTTTTAACCTTCTCCACTGTGGTCCCGTCGATGTGGATGGAGGCGTGCTCCCTCTGCTGTCTCCTGAAGTCCACCATCAGCCCCATCATTTTGTCGACATTGAGGGAGAGGTTATTTGTTAATCAGGCCTACTACTGTTGTGTCGTCTGCAAACTTGATGATTGAGTTGGAGACATGCTCGGCCACGCAGTCATGGGTGAACAGGGAGTACAGGAGGGGCCCCAGTGTTGAGGATCAGCGAAGTGGAGGTGTTGTTTCCTACCTTCACCAGGCGGCCTGTCAGGAAATCCAGGACCCAGAGCCCCGAGCTTAATGATGAGCTTGGAGGGTACTATGGTGTTGAAGGCTGAGCTGTAGTCAATGAACAGCAATCTTACATAGGCATTCCTCTTGTCCAGATGGGTTAGGGCAGTGTGCAGTGCGATGGTGATTGCACCGTCTGTGGATCTATTGGGGCGGTAAGCAAATTGAAGTGGGTCTAGGGTGACAGGTAAGGTAGAGGTGATATGATCCTTGACTTGTCTCTCAAAGCACTTCATGATGATAGTCATTTAGTTCAGTTAGTTACCTTTGCTTTCTTGGGTCTCAGGATGGTAAGTTGGTGGTTGAAGATATCCCTATAGTGGTGTGGGGGCTGTGCTTTGGCAAAGTGGGTGGGGTTATATCCTTCCTGTTTGGCCCTGTCCGGGGGTGTCCTCGGATGGGGCCACAGTGTCTCCTGACCCCTCCTGTCTCAGCCTCCAGTATTTATGCTGCAGTAGTTTATGTGTCGGGGGGCTGGGGTCAGTTTGTTATATCTGGAGTACTTCTCCTGTCCTATTCGGTGTCCTGTGTGAATTTAAGTGTGCTCTCTCTAATTCTCTCTTTCTCTGTTTCTTTCTCTCTCTCGGAGGACCTGAGCCCTAGGACCGTGCCTCAGGACTACCTGACATGATGACTCCTTGCTGTCCCCAGTCCACCTGGCCGTGCTGCTGCTCCAGTTTCAACTGTTCTGCCTTATTATTATTGACCATGCTGGTCACTCATGAACATTTGAACATCTTGGCCATGTTCTGTTATAATCTCCACCCGGCACAGCCAGAAGAGGACTGGCCACCCCACATAGCCTGGTTCCTCTCTAGGTTTCTTCCTAGGTTTTGGCCTTTCTAGGGAGTTTTTCCTAGCCACCGTGCTTCTACACCTGCATTGCTTGCTGTTTGGGGTTTTAGGCTGGGTTTCTGTACAGCACTTTGAGATATCAGCTGATGTACGAAGGGCTATATAAATACATTTGATTTGATTTGATTTGGGTACGGGAACAATGGTGGACATCTTGAAGCAAGTAGGGACAGCAGACTGGGAGTTGGGGAGATTGAATATGTCCGTAAACACCCCAGCCAGCTGGTCTGTGCATGCTCTGTCATTTAAAATAGATACCTGTTTTTCATCGTCAACGTGTTTTTATCTGTGGTATTTTACCATCTCTGCTAGCTCTGATCTTACATGTCAAACCTCCAGCTACTCAGAGGAAACCACATCTCATCATTACCAAGGTACTGCTAGGTGTTATCTAGCAGAGGAAACCAGAACTTAGCATTACCAAAGTACTGCTAGGTGTTATCTAGCAGAGGAAACCAGATCTTATCATTACCAAAGTACTGCTAGGTGTTATGTAGCAGAGGAAACCAGAACTTATCATTACCAGAGTACTGCTAGGTGTTATCTAGCAGAGGAAACCAGATCTTATCATTACCAAAGTACTGCTAGGTGTTATGTAAGGATCTTTAAAGGAGCAAACTGTTTTGAACTAGTAAATGCATGTTAAAAACCCATTGATTCTTGAAGAATGTAACCTATACATGCCTCGTAAGTTCAGCCCAACAGTCAGAACTCATAAGATGATGAGGTAGCCATGGTGAAGAGAGAGAATGTTATACCTGTCTGTCTATTATACCTGTCTGTCTGTTAAATCTGTCTGTCTGTTGTATCTGTCTGTTTGTTATACCTGTTATTCTCTCCTGCTGTCTAGACAACTGGACATTATTCCAGCTGGAAGACTTATGTCTGGATTCCAAATGGCACTCTGTTCCCTTTATAGTGCTCTACTTCCCTATGGACCCTGGTCAAAAGGAGTGCGCTATACAGGGAATAGGGTGCCATTTGGGAGAAGCCTATGTGTTTAATTAACCTCTGTCTTTCCATTCCATTGATTTCCATTATTACTCTTCTAATTATACAACTAACTGCTTTTTAAACACAGGGAGAAAAAACGACATGAAATGCAACGATTAGAACCCGTTGAGGGAAATCATCAGATTTAGAGAATAACGCAGCCACTGTTGCAGAAATCCTCCCAACACAGTGGTGTGTGTGTGTGTGTGTGTGTGTGTGTGTGTGTGTGTGTGTGTGTGTGTGTGTGTGTGTGTGTGTGTGTGTGTGTGTGTGTGTGTGTGTGTGTGTGTGTGTGTGTCAATGACTACGGTTGCATGCTCACAAAAATACGATTGTTGTGGATAGTCAGATTAATATAATAGTTAGTTTAAAGACGTTTACAAGATTTGCAAGAAGAGTTTCCATCTGAAATCAGGCAACTTGATTCAGAAAAAACGTTCCACCACAGAGACCATGTTATTGTGTGACTCCTATCTGAATCTGACTTTAGACATTTGAATATTGCATATGAAAAATATTCCTAAAATCACTTTTTCCAAACTCCTTACACTCCCTCATAAGAGGGAGACTTGCACTACCGGTATACCCTCGTGCTAGGGCTCTTCTCTGTCCACAAATGCACCCTATTCCCCATACTGTACCAGTGCACTACTTTGGACCAGGGCCCATAGGGTGCACTAGACCCCATAGGGTGCACTAGACTCCAAAGGATGCACTAGACTCCATAGGGTGCACTAGACCCCATAGGGTGCACTAGAACCCATAGGGTGCACTAAACCTCATAGGGTGCACTAGACCTCATAGGGTGCACTAGACCTCATAGGGTGCACTAGACACATCTGTATGGGAACTACTGCCCTAGATCAGTATCACTGTTGCCAGGCAATACAGCCTGCTGTGTCATATCACAATGCCATCAGCCAGGTAATACAACCTACAGCCTGCTGTCACAATGCCATCAGCCAGGTAATACAACCTACAGCCTGCTGTCACAATGCCATCAGCCAGGTAATACAACCTACAGCCTGCTGTCACAATGCCATCAGCCTGGTAATACAACCTACAGCCTGCTGTCACAATGCCATCAGCCAGGTAATACAACCTACAGCCTGCTGTCACAATGCCATCAGCCAGGGAATACAACCTACAGCCTGCTGTCACAATGCCATCAGCCAGGTAAAACAACCTACAGCCTGCTGTGTCATATCACAATGCTATCAGCCAGGTAAAACAACCTACAGCCTGCTGTCACAATGCCATCAGCCAGGTAAAATAACCTACAGCCTGCTGTCACAATGCCATCAGCCTGGTAATACAACATACAGCCTGCCATGTCATATCACAATGCCATCAGCCAGGTAAAACAACCTACAGCCTGCTGTCACAATGTCATCAGCCAGGTAAAACAACCTACAGCCTGCTGTGTCATATCACAATGCCATCAGCCAGGTAATAATGCCTGCTGTGTCATATCTCAATGCCATCAGCCAGGTAAAACAACCTACAGCCTGCTGTGTCATATCACAATGCCATCAGCCAGGTAATACAGCCTACAGCCTGCTGTCACAATGCTATCAGCCAGGTAAAACAACCTACAGCCTGCTGTGTCATATCACAATGCCATCAGCCAGGTAATACAGCCTACAGCCTGCTGTCTCAATGCCATCAGCCAGGTAAAACAACCTACAGCCTGCTGTCACAATGCCATCAGCCAGGTAAAACAACCTACAGCCTGCTGTCACAATGCCATCAGCCAGGTAAAACAACCTACAGCCTGCTGTGTCATATCACAATGCCATCAGCCAGGTAAAACAACCTACAGCCTGCTGTGTCATATCACAATGCCATCAGCCAGGTAAAACAACCTACAGCCTGCTGTGTCATATCATACTGCCATCAGCCAGGTAAAACAACCTACAGCCTGCCGTGTCATATCACAATGCCATTAGCCAGGTAAAACAACCTACAGCCTGCCGTGTCATATCACAATGCCATCAGCCAGGTAAAACAACCTACAGCCTGCTGTGTCATATCACAATGCCATCAGCCAGGTAAAACAACCTACAGCCTGCTGTCACAATGCCATCAGCCAGGTAAAACAACCTACAGCCTGCCATGTCATATCACAATGCCATCAGCCAGGTAAAACAACCTACAGCCTGCTGTCACAATGCCATCAGCCAGGTAATACAACCTACAGCCTGCCATGTCATATCACAATGCCATCAGCCAGGTAAAACAACCTACAGCCTGCTGTCACAATGCCATCAGCCAGGTAAAACAACCTACAGCCTGCTGTCACAATGCCATCAGCCAGGTAAAACAACCTACAGCCTGCTGTGTCATATCTCAATGCCATCAGCCAGGTAATACAACCTACAGCCTGCTGTCACAATGCTGGTTGTTTCCTCAATGCTTGAGGTACCTCTCAAAGCCACATAAAAACAAACAAGCAATCCAATATAGCCAATGAAATTGACTAATTATTAGTTGTGTCTCAAATGACACCCTATTCCCTATATAGTATCCCTATCTATATAGTATCCCTATCTATATAGTAGAGTCCATTTGACCAAAGCCCAGGGAGGCAGAGTTTTTCTATCCCTCCTCTGCAATAGATCAATAAGAAGCTGCTGCAATTTTGACCATCAGACACCATTTGTAATGATATTGTGTGTGTGTGTGTGTGTGTGTGTGTGTGTGTGTGTGTGTGTGTGTGTGTGTGTGTGTGTGTGTGTGTGTGTGTGTGTGTGTGTGTGTGTGTGTGTGTGTGTGTGTGTGTGTGTGTGTGTGTGTTTTGGCCTAAATAAACGTTCTGTGTGCCCTTGATTAGAAAAGTAATGAACAATTCAAAAAGAGGAATAATGTTTGATTAGTGCAGTTTAATCATCCCCAAAATCAATACTCATTTAAAAACGTATTAATAACACTGTCAAAATGAGGTCTGTCTGAGACTCATTTCCCTGCATATCGCTGACAAATAACTGCACACCTACTGTCTTTTTAATTGTTTCCCTCAGAGCGCATAGTCTGTATCCCAAATGGCATCTATTCTCTATATAGTGCACTTCTTTAAAAGAGTGTCCTTTGCGGCCTGCTCAAAAGTAGTGCACTATATAGGGAATAGGATGTCATTTGGGATTCAGGCAACATCCCCATTCATTCATTACGCAGCAGTCGATCTCACTGGCAGCTTTTCCATGATACCTGACCTAAACAGACAAATCCCCTCTGTCAATGAATCATGACCTAAACAGATAAATCCCCCTAGATCACACTGTAAGACCACAGAATTGGATGGCGGTGAACCTCAAGCAAGCATGCATACTTACACGCAATGTAGACACGTACACACACACACACACACACACACATTAGACAGTCACACACACACACACAATTAGACACTCTCACACACAATCTCACAATCACACACACACAATTAGACAGTCACACACACAATCTCACAATCACACACACACACAATTAGACAGTCACACACACACACACACACAATTAGACACTCTCACACACACAAACACACACAGACAAACTCTCTCTCTCACACTCACACACACACACACACACACACACACACACACACACACACACACACACACACACACACACACACACACACACACACACAGACAATATCCCAGAGGATTTCATACTTTGATATTAAACTTTAACACAATCTCAGGAGTCCCAGAGCGTGGCGGTCTGATTGGGTAACACCCCTCCGTTGAGCCATAAACCTGGTCAGCGTCCCTAATGGCACCCTATCCCCTATGGGCCCTGGTCAAATGTAGTGCACTATATAGGCACTAGGGTGTCATTTAGGATGCACTTCCTTCATTCATATGTATAAATCTCTCAATATAGAGCAAAGAGGATTTAAGTCGATGAAAATCCCAAATAGCAATAACCATGAAGGAGGGAGATGCGTCCCAAAATGGCACCCTATTCCCAATGGGCCCTGGTCAAAAGTAGTGGAGAATATGAAAGGAATAGGGTGCTATGAAGGGAATAGGGTGCTATGAAGGGAATATGGTGCTATGAAGGAAATAGGGTGCTATGAAGGGAATATGGTGCTATGAAGGGAATAGGGTGCCATTTGGACTAAATGTGGAATAGGGTGCCATTTACACTAGAAAGTGAATAGGGAGCCATTTACACTAGAAAGTGAATAGGGTGCCATTTACACTATACATGGGAATAGAGTGCCATTTGGACTATAAATGGAATAGGGTGCCATTTGGACTACAAATGGAATAGGGTGCCATTTGGACTAGAAATGGAATAGAGTGCCATTTGGACTATAAATGGAATAGAGTGCCATTTGGACTATAAATGGAATAGGGTGCCATTTGGACTAGAAATGGAATATGGTGCCATTTGGACTATAAATGGAATAGGGTGCCATTTGGACTACAAATGGAATATGGTGCCATTTGGACTAGAAATGGAATAGAGTGCCATTTGGACTACAAATGGAATAGGGTGCCATTTGGACTAGAAATGGAATAGGGTGCCATTTGGACTAGAAATAGAATAGAGTGCCATTTGGACTAGAAATGGAATAGGGTGCCATTTGGACTATAAATGGAATAGAGTGCCATTTGGACTATAAATGGAATAGAGTGCCATTTGGACTACAAATGGAATATGGTGCCATTTGGACTACAAATGGAATAGGGTGCCATTTGGACTATAAATGGAATAGGGTGCCATTTGGACTATAAATGGAATAGAGTGCCATTTGGACTATAAATGGGAATATGGTGCCATTTGGACTACAAATGGGAATATGGTGCCATTTGGACTATAAATGGAATAGAGTGCCATTTACACTAGAAAGTGAATAGGGTGCCATTTGGACTATAAATGGAATAGAGTGCCATTTACACTAGAAAGTGAATAGGGTGCCATTTGGACTATAAATGGAATAGAGTGCCATTTGGACTAGAAAGAGAACACAGTGCCATTTGGACTAAATGTGGAATATGGTGCCATTTGGACTATACATGGAATAGGGTGCCATTTGGACTATACATGATGCAGATATATATATTTCCGCCACATACCACTGAACATTGACTGGCTATGAATGCTTAAATGAAGCCTACAGGAAAATACCTAATGGAGATAGGATTTGTGTTGGTCCTCCTAAACAGTAAACTAATCAAATAATCTCCAGTCATCGTAGAAACATCTCAAGGACTGGTTTCCCAGACACAGATTAAGCCTGGTCCTGAACTAACAAACATTAGGGAGATTCTCTATTGAGCATGCTTTTCAGTCCAGGCCGTATGTATGTACATTAGCAAGTGTATGACTCTGACAATGCCGCTCATACGAGGTAGAATACAATACATCTATTTGTTGTTCATTGATTGTTTTGTCTGCAGGACCTGGTCGAGGCGCCCTACTGGACCTGGTCGAGGTGCCCTACTGGACCTGGTCGAGGCGCCCTACGAGGCACCCTACGGGCCCTGGTCGAGGCACCCTACGGGCCCTGGTCGTGGCACCCTACTGGACCTGGTCGAGGCGCCCTACGAGGCACCCTACGGGCCCTGTTCGAGGCACCCTACGGGCCCTGGTCGAGGCACCCTACGTGCCCTGGTCGAGGCGCCCTACGGGCCCTGGTCGAGGCACCCTACTGGACCTGGTCGAGGCGCCCTACGGGCACCCTACGGGCCCTGGTCGAGGCACCCTACGGGCCCTGGTCGAGGCGCCCTACGGGCCCTGGTCGAGGCGCCCTACGAGGCACCCTACGGGCCCTGGTCGAGGCACCCTACGGGCCCTGGTTCGAGGCACCCTACGGGCCCTTGTTCGAGGCACCCTACGGGCCCTGGTCGAGGCGCCCTACGGCCCCTGGTCGGGGTACCCTACGGGCCCTGGTCGAGGCGCCCTACTGGACCTGGTCGAGGCGCCCTACGAGGCACCCTACGGGCCCTGGTCGAGGCACCCTACGGGCCCTGGTCGAGGCACCCTACGGGCCCTGGTCGAGGCACCCTACGGGCCCTGGTCGAAGCGCCCTACGGCCCCTGGTCGGGGCACCCTACGGGCCCTGGTCGGAAGTAGTGCTCTACATAGGGAATAAGGGGCCATTTGGGACGCAGGCCAGATACTGTGTGTCTGTCTATTCTGGTACCCAGTCAGGTCAAGGTTGGAGTGTTACAGAGATCCTGTTAACCAGTCAGTTCAAGGTTGGAGTGTTACAGAGATCCTGTTACCCAGTCAGGTCAAGGTTGGAGTATTACAGAGATTCTGTTACCCAGTCAGCTCAAGGTTGGAGTGTTACAGAGATCCTGTTACCCAGTCAGCTCAAGGTTGGAGTGTTACAGAGATCCTGTTACCCAGTCAGGTCAAGGTTGGAGTGTTACAGAGATCCTGTTACCCAGTCAGGTCAAGGTTGGAGTGTTACAGAGATCCTGTTACCCAGTGCAAAGAGGGCATATGTTTTAAGTATGTGTTGGTGATCCCAGATCTGTCACCCACCTGGACTTTAGAACCGTGTTCATCTATAGTTGAAGGTCTAGCCTTCCCCATCTCTCTCTCCAGCTCTTCCTTTATCTTCTCCAAGGTGGTAACCTCTCCTACCCAGCAAACAACAAATGTTCCCACAACTTAGAGTACGTTCCCTTAATAGGGATAAGGGGAAGTATTCGGAAGTTCGGATGACTGACGTGCCCAAAGTAAACAGCCTGTTACTCAGGCCCAGAAGCTAGGTTATGTTAATTGGTAGTATTGGATAGAAAACACTCAGGAGTTTCTAAAACTGTTCAAATAATGTCTATGAGTATAACAGAACTGATATGGCAGGCGAAAACCTGAGGAGAATCCATCCGGAAAATCTATTTTTTGAGGTGACCACCCATTGAAATGCTTGTCTATGGGAAATGCAAAGGAACTAGTCCCAGATTGCAGTTCCTATGGCTTCCACTAGATGTGAACAGTCTTTAGAAAGGGTTTCAAGCTTTGTTTTTGAAGAAATTAGCTCGAATTTGACGTTTTTCAAGGTGGCTCTCATTTGGACTGTAGTCTTGTGGTGCACGTGGATGAGGGAATCACCTCATTAATTATCTCCGGTATTGAACACACTGTTCTCCATCTTAAATTTGATCGTTTATTTACATATTAGGCTACCTGAGGATTGACTAGAAACGTTGTTGGACTTGTTTGGACTAAGTTTATTGGTAACTTTTGGGATTCCTTTGTATGCAGGTAGATTACTGACTCGCTGCAGGCCCCGGACTGGGGACCCTCGCTGCAGGCCCCGGACTGGGGACCCTCGTTGGAGGCCCCGGACTGGCCCGTGGAGCAGGCACAGGACTCACCAGGCTGGGGAGACCTACTGGAGGCCTGGTCCTTGGAGGCGGCACAGGATCAACCGGGCTGTGGGGGAGCACTGGGCATCTGGTGCTTATCCTTGGCACCACTCTTCCAGGCTGAATGCCCACTTTAGCCCGGCACCTCCAGAGCGCAGGCACAGGGCGAACCAGGCTGTGGGGGAGCACTGGAGATCTGGTGCTTAGACCTTGCACCACTCCTCTTGGCTGTATGCCCACTCTAGCGTGGCACTTGCGGAGAGTTGGTATATAGCGCACCGGGCTATGAGTGCGCACTGGAGACACTGTGCGCATCCCTGCATAACACGGTGCCTGACCGGTGCCTGACCGTTACACGCTCCCCCCGTGGGGAGTTGGCTCAGGTCTCCAACAAGGGGGCTGCCTCTCGTACCTGCTCCGCTGTACCAACTCCTTGTACTGTCGCCGCTCTGCGTTCGCCGCCTGTACCTCCTCCCTTGGACGCCGATACTCTCCAGCCTTTGCCCAGGGTCCCTTGCCTTCCAATATCTCCTCCAATGTCCATTCCTCCAGAAAACACTGCTCCTCCCGGCCACGCCGCTTGCTCCGTTTGTGGTGGGTAGTTCTGAAATGATCGGACCAAAGCGCAGCGTGTTGAACGTACATTTATTTTAATTTTAAATGAATGTCGCCAATGTTACGGCAGATTTCCTCCTCTTCGTCTGAAGAGGAGTAAGGATCGGATCAAGATGCGGTGTAGTAAGTGTTCATCATTTTAATGGAAAAACTGAACACTACAAAACAACAAAGTGACAACCGTGACGCTAATGAAAAACTGTGCATACAAGCAACATAACATAGACAATCACCCACAACCCACAATGACAAAACAGGCTACCTAAATATGGTTCCCAATCAGTGACAGTGACTAACACCTGCCTCTGATTGAGAACCATATCAGGCCAAACACAGAAACAGACATACTAGACACACTACATAGAATGCCCACACAGATCACACCCTGACCAAACAAAACATATAAACATACAAAGCAAACTATGGTCAGGGCGTGACAGTCAACAAAACAAGGAAACGACCGTGAAGCTTAACAAGGGCAATAATGCCACTAACAAAGTCAACTACCCACAAATGCAAAAGGAAAAAAAGCTGCCTTAAGTATGATTCCCAATCAGAGACAACGATAGACAGCTGCCTCTGATTGAGAACCACACCCGTCCAAACACAAAGAAATAGAAAACATAGAAATAAAGAAACTAGAATGCCCACCCTAATCACACCCTGGCCTAACCAAAATAGAGAATAAAAGCCACTCTATGGCCAGGGCGTGACAGTAAGTGATTTATTTTATCGCTATTTCTGACTTTTGTGATGCCTCTGCTGGTTTGGAAAATGTTTTTAACGCTTTTGTATGCGGGGCGCTTTCCTCAGATAATTGCATGGTATGCTTTTGCCGTAAAGCCTTTTTGAAATCTGACAAAGCGTATGGATTAACAAGAAGTTAAGCTTTTAAATGATGTATGACACTTGTATTTTCATGAATTTTTAATATTACGATTTTTGTATTTTGAATTTCGCCCTCTGCAATTTCACCTTGTTGTCGAGATGGGGCGCTAGTACCGCACCTTTCCCAAAGAGGAAGTCTCATTAGGTCATTTACTAACGTTTCCACAGGAATGTTCCTGTGATGTGCAAGGAATGTTTCCAAAAGACCATTCCCTTGTTCTCTGAGAACATGGTAACCACATTCTGGGTATGTTCTGTTTGATATTAAGGTAATGTTCTCCAAAAATGGCTAAAATGGTTCTCAGATGTTTTTTCTAACATAGATAGAATGTTCCCATAACTAATGGAAAACTGGACACTCAAATATTAAGGGAACATTACGTGTGACATTACAAAAACATTCTCTCTCCCTGGAATTGTTAGCTGGGTAGCTTCCTCAATTCCTCTTCTGTAAAACACAACCATACTGTACAACACATGCCACATTGCCTGTGCCCTGATCTTATTGACTGAGCCACATAGGACCATAGACACAGGACCATAGACACCACAGGACCATAGACACCACAGGACCATAGACACCACAGGATCATAGACACCACAGGACCATAGACACCACAGGACCATAGACACCACAGGACCATAGACACCACAGGACCATAGACACAGGACCATAGACACCACAGGACCATAGACATCACAGGACCATAGACACAGGACCATAGATACAGGACCATAGACACCACAGGATCATAGACACCACAGGACCATAGACACCACAGGACCATAGACACCACAGGACCATAGACACCACAGGATCATAGACACCACAGGACCATAGACACCACAGGACCATAGACACCACAGCACCATAGACACCACAGGACCATAGACACCACATGATCATAGACACCACAGGACCATAGCATAGATGCCACAGGACCATAGACACAGGATAATAGACACCACAGGACCATAGACACCACAGGACCATAGATACCACAGGACCATAGACACCACAGGACCATAGGCACCTGACCATAGACACCACAGGACCATAGACACAGGATAATAGACACTACAGGACCATAGACACCACAGGACTATAAACACCACAGGACCATAGACACCACAGGATCATAGACACCACAGGGCCATAGACACCACAGGACCATAGACAGAGGACCATAGACACCACAGGACCGAGGTCTACTTCAAAGACTTCTTTCATGATATTGTTTCTGCTCCAACACTAAATTAGCTCCAGTGTTCTGCTCTACTCTGCTCTGCTGCCCCAAGAGACCCTTTGGTTATGTCCCAGATGCCATTATTCATGATAAGCTACAGTTCATTGGGATTAGATCTAACTTCACAGGCGGTATAATGCACAAACGCACACACACACACACAGAGAGAGAGAGAGGAGCACTTAGAATGAGGTGTTCAGGAATATAATTCTTCTCAGATACAATAACACTAGAATAGGATGGGAATGCTCTGCTACATTACTCTGATGGATGAAGAGAGGCAGGGATGCTTGACTGCACCCACTCTCTCTCTCGCTTTCCCTCTCTCTCCAGTCCTCTCTCTCCAGCCCTCTCTTTCCCTCTCTCTCCAGTACTCTCTTTCCCTCTCTCTCCAGTCCTCTCTTTCCCTCTCTCTCTCTTGCTTTCCCTCTCTCTCCAGTCCTCTCTTTCCCTCTCTCTCCAGTCCTCTCTTTCCCTCTCTCTCCAGTCCTCTCTTTCCTTTCCCCTCTCCCTCTCCAGTCCTCTCTCTCCAGCCCTTCTTTCCCTCTCTCTCCAGTCCTCTCTTTCCCTCTCTCCTCCAGTCCTCTCTCTCTCAGTTCCCTCTCTTCCAGTCCCTTTCCCTCTCTCCAGTCCTCTCTTTCCCTCTCTCCCCTCTTTCTTTCTCAGTCATCTCTTTCCCTCTCTCTCAGTCCTCTCTTTCCCTCTCTCTCCAGTCCTCTCTCTCCAGTCCTCTCTCTCCAGTTCTCTCTTTCCCTCTCTCTCCCTCTCTCCCCCTCTTTCTCCAGTCCTCTCTTTCCCTCTCTCTCCAGTCCTCTCTTTCCCTCACTCTCTCCCTCTCTCTCTCTCTCTCTCTCTCTCTCTCTCTCTCTCTCTGAACTAGGTTACAAACTCTCTCTCCAGTCCTCTCTTTCCCTCTCTCTCTCCCCCTCTCTCTCCAGTCCTTTCTTTCCCTCACTCTCTCCCCTCTCTCTCTCTCTCTCTGAACTAGGTTACATACTCTCTCTCCAGTCCTCTCTTTCCCTCTCTCTCTCCCCCTCTCTCTCCAGTCCTCTCTTTCCCTCACTCCCCCCTCTCTCTCTCTCTCTCTCTCTGAACTAGATTACATACTCTCTCTCCAGTCCTCTCTTTCCCTCTCTCTCTCAGTCCTCTCTTTCCCTCACTCTCTCCCCCCCTCTCTCTCTCTCTCTCTTGCTCGCTCTCCCTCTCTCTCTCTCCAGTCCTCTCCCTCTCCCCCCTCTCTCTCTCTCTCAGTCCTCTCTTTCCCTCTCTCTCTCGCTTTCCCTCTCTCTCCAGTCCTCTCTTTCCCTCTCTCTCCAGTCCTCTCTTTCCCTCTCTCTCCAGTACTCTCTTTCCCTCTCTCTCCAGTCCTCGCTTTCCCTCTCTCTCCAGTCCTCTCTTTCCCTCTCTCTCCAGTCCTCTCTCTCCAGTTCTCTCTTTCCCTCTCTCTCCAGTCCTCTCTTTCCCTCTCTCCCCCTCTTTCTCAGTCATCTCTTTCCCTCTCTCTCCAGTCCTCTCTTTCCCTCTCTCTCCAGTCCTCTCTCTCCAGTCCTCTCTCTCCAGTTCTCTCTTTCCCTCTTCCCTCTCTCCCCCTCTTTCTCCAGTCCTCTCTTTCCCTCTCTCTCCAGTCCTCTCTTTCCCTCACTCTCTCCCTCTCTCTCTCTCTCTCTCTCTCTGAACTAGGTTACAAACTCTCTCTCCAGTCCTCTCTTTCCCTCTCTCTCTCCCCCTCTCTCTCCAGTCCTTTCTTTCCCTCACTCTCTCCCCCCTCTCTCTCTCTCTGAACTAGGTTACATACTCTCTCTCCAGTCCTCTCTTTCCCTCTCTCTCTCCTCCCTCCCTCTCTCCAGTCCTCTCTTTCCCCTCACTCTCTCCCCCTCCTCTCCAGTCTCTCTCTCTCTCTCTCTGAACTAGATTACATACTCTCTCTCCAGTCCTCTCTTACCCTCTCTCTCTCCCCCTCTCTCTCCAGTCCTCTCTTTCCCCCTCTCTCTCCAGTCCTCTCTTTCCCTCACTCTCTCCCCCTCTCTCTCTCTCTCTCTCTTTGCTCGCTCTCCCTCTCTCTCTCTCCAGTCCTCTCCCTCTCCCCCTCTCTCCCTCTCTCTCCAGTCCTCTCTTTCCCTCTCTCTCCCCCTCCCTCTCTCTCAGTACTCTCTCCCCCCCCCTCTCTCTCAGTCCTCTCTTTCCCTCTCTCTCCAGTCCTCTCTTTCCCTCTCTCTCTCCCCCCCCTCTCTCTCTCTCTCCCCCTCTCTCTCTTTCCCTCTCCCTCCTGTCCTCTCTTTCCCTCTCTCTCCAGTCCTCTCTTTCCCTCTCTCTCTCCCCCCACTCTCTCTCCAGTCCTCTCTTTCCCTCTCCCCCAGTCCTCTCTTTCCCTCTCTCTCTCTCCACTCTCTCTCCCCCTCTCTCTCCAGTCCTCTCATTCCCTCTCCCTCCAGTCCTCTCTTTCCCTCTTCCTCCAGTCCTCTCTCTCTCTCCCATTCTCTCTTCCCCACTCTCTCTCCCCCTCTCTCTCAAGTCCTCTCTTTCCCTCTCCCTCCAGTCCTCTCTTTCCCTCTCTTTCCCTCTCTCTCTCCCCCCACTTTCCCCCACTCTCTCTCTCCAGTCCTCTCTTTCCCTCTCCCTCCAGTTCTCTCTTTCCCTCTCTCTCTCCCCCACTCTCTCTCTCCCCCTCTCTCCAGTCCTCTCATTCCCTCTCCCTTCAGTCCACTTTTTCCCTCTCTCTCCCCCTCTCTCTCTCTCTCTCTCTCTCTCTCCCCCTCTCTCAAGTCCTCTCTTTCCCTCTCCCTCCAGTCCTCTCTTTCCCTCTCTCTCCAGTCCTCTGTTTGCCTCTCTCTCTCCCCCACTCTCCCCCACTCTCTCTCTCTCCAGTCCTCTCTTTCCCTCTCCCTCCAGTCCTCTCTTTCCCTCTCTCTCCCCCACTCTCTCTCTCCCCTCTCTCTCCAGTCCTCTCATTCCCTCTCCCTCCAGTCCTCTCTTTCCCTCTCCCTCCAGTCCTCTCTCCCCCTCTCTCTCTCTCTCTCTCCCTCTCTCTCTCCCCCTCTCTCTCAAGTCCTCTCTTTCCCTCTCCCTCCAGTCCTCTCTTTCCCTCTCTCTCCAGTCCTCTCTTTCCCTCTCTCTCTCCCCCACTCTCTTTCTCTCCAGTCCTCTCTTTCCCTCTCCCTCCAGTCCTCTCTCCCCCACTCTCTCTCTCCCCCTCTCTCTCCAGTCCTCTCATTCCCTCTCCCTCCAGTCCTCTCTTTCCCTCTCTCTCCAGTCCTCTCTTTCCCTCTCTCTCTCCCCCACTCTCTCTCTCTCCCCCTCTCTCTCCAGTCCTCTCCCTCCCTCTCCCTCCAGTCCTCTCTTTCCCTCTCTCTCCCCTCTCTCTCTCTCCTCTCTCTCTCTGAACTAGGTTACATGAGCTATCTTGTGCTGCCACCTTCTGGTTCACTTTCTCTATGTCAGTCTCTAAGAGAGAACGAGAGAGACATTAATCAACTCATATCTGTTTGCTGCACTTCTCTTTAATCTCCACCAGAGGTCAAGCTTCATCTACAACTGTCTGTCTGTCCTGTCTGTCTGTCTGTCTGTCTGTCTGTCTGTCTGTCTGTCTGTCTGTCTGTCTGTCTGTCTGTCTGTCTGTCTGTCTGTCTGTCTGTCTGTCTGTCTGTCTGTCTGTCTGTCTGTCCTCTCTCTCACAATGTCTCTCTCTCTCTCTATGTCTCTCTCTCTCACACACACTTTCTCTCTCTCTGGCTCTGTTGTAGGTCTAATGGTGGGCCTGATCTCATTGACCTTGTGTATGTTTTAATAATATGATTACTAATGTGAAGTGAAATAGATTCCCCACTAGCCAATCAAATGAGGATTAGAGTAGATAGATAGGTACTACAGTACACCTGTAGTTACCCGGGACTTCCTATGGATTCCAGAGCAGGTGCAGGCCTATAAGGCATTCCGTTACTAATGTCAGGAGGCATCTTAAAATATCAGTTATCAAGATGAATCAAGTGGCTGGTAGCCTAGATATCAGCCTACATTGAGCTGACCGTAAAACAGCTCACATGAAAATGACAATATCTACTCTGTGCAATATCTACTCTGTGCAATATCTACTCTGTGCAATATCTACTCTGTGCAATATCTACTCCGTGCCCTCCATGATTTTTAAATGCATTGCTTCCACATGTGGGTTGAATTGGGTTATTAAATATTCAAATAAATGGTGAATGGGCTACTGGTGCATTCATTGAGTTGGGTTTATTGCTTCCGACTTCAGCGTTTCCCACTTTCCCCATGAGCACATGAATGTCCAGTAACTACAACGAGGTTGGCAGTTAGCAGAATGTCCCGTAACTACAACGAGGTTGGCAGTTAACAGACCAAACATCTGGTGCGTGTCGCATGAAACGTTTTAGGATCCAAATCAAATGGAAGTAGCCTCGTTTTTTTTCAATGTATGTCCTTTTTGTTGTTGTGTCCTGACATGGCTGTTAATTAAATAATTCCCACATGGGCTGCGAAACAGAATTCAATATTTTGTCAAAAGACAACTTATACTGCAGAGGCCAACTTGAACTCTGTACCGCATCGCCACGAGCCTTCCAAATGTTGTAACAATGCAGTGGGCTCCATATAGGTTCGCATTGGTGTGATTGTTTGATGGTAGGTGGGGGCGGCCGGGAGGTCCTGTATACATGCAAACTCACTTCATTCACAACAGCTCCGTGAAGCGCAAGAAGTATGAGGGTCCTGACTTCTGTAGAGTCCCTATTACGGGCTCCCGAGTGGCGCAGTGGTCTCCCGAGTGGCGCACTGCATCTCAGATCTAGGTTTGTCACTACAGTCCCTGGTTCGAATCCTCGAATCCAGGCTGTATCACATCCGGCCGTGATTGGGAGTCTCATAGGGTGGCGCACAATTTGCCCAGCGCGTGTCTTCCGGGTTTACCCGGGGTAGGCTTCATTGTAAATAAGAATTTGTTCCTAACTGACTTGCCTAGTTAAATAAAAAAACTAAATTATCACCGTAAATACTGCACGGCCAATACAAACGACAGATTGACCATGTAGCACGGCCTAGCGCTGCCTCACCGCCTTACCGGTACACCACACTCACACAAACCACAGCCTTTCATGAATGGTTCACTACTCTAGTGCTCTATCCAGTTTTAGCCGTCGGATTACATGAGATACATTCTGCTCTGATAACCAGCAGTTGTATTACAGATATGAGATGGCCTATGGGTTTTATTCTAATACCATCATCATCATTATATATTTAATTTCATGACCTGAATGTATTAACCGCATCGTCTTCACTGTAGCCATATAATCTTCCACTATGTTATACTTTCTTGACCGCAGCTGTAAATGGTTTAAAACCGGTCACGCACTGTGTACTGAAGGGCGCTATCGTCAGTCAGTCTCGTGCCTTGGATGAGTGCGCGTCGCGCGCGGTCCAGTCAGAAAAAGCGGCTTCTACTGGAACGAGCTCACCCGTGAATGCGCCTCCGAGAAGTTAAAACAGCTGTCTATCTGCAGAACACGACACGGGACCACGGAGATACCGAGATAATGCTGTTGTAATGCCTTGTTCTGAGGGCAAAGAGTCAGGAAGTAAAGTAGTTTTGTATTGTTTATTCTCCTGCGCTACATTGTAAAGTGTTTTCCAACAAGAAGTCGCGGATTCATGATTTGTTTTTGTCCAGAACCGAGGATTAGGCTATACTGACGGGGTCTCGAGTTCTCGAATGAGATTTTAAGGGTCCAGAAGCAACTTTTTGTAATAAGGAATGGCCACGGCACGGCTGGACTATATCGCTCCATGGTGGACCTACTGGCTGCACAATTTCCCCCACTTCAACTTCACCTTCCAGCCCGTTGATAACACCTTCAGACCCGGGGAGGCGACCTACCAGCAGGTTGGTACCTACTACCCGCTGCGCGTAAAGCGCGGCCACGTTTCTCCTCTAGACTAGAGAGAGGGCTCACTGAAAGACCTTCACTGACAGGCCACATATCTAGACAAATTATTTGAAACGACTTTGTTGTTCAAAGATTTAACAATTTATTTGGAAAATGAAATACATCATTTGTCTTTAGCTGAAGACTGTTTTGAATTTTCTTACGTAATTTCCCACATTGCTATAGGATGTATTTCCATCAGCACCAACTCTGCACAGTTGAACTTTTAATGAAGTGAACACACTTTATTCTCTCTATTCTCTCATATCATCACTGTGGCATGTTCAATAGGACGTAGCAACATGAAGATATGAGCAGAGTGGACACATCATCACATTAAATCACATCCGTTTTAGTATTGACATCTCCAGCTGCAAAGTCCTGAGTGTGCCTATCTAGCCTGGTTGCCTTCTCTGTTAAGCCATTACATTCCACTCCTGTCTTTGGCAAATTAGTGGCTAGGAGTGGAATGTTAGCTAAAAAGACTGGTAGCCAAACTAGTGCCAATCTGGCTGGTTGGTTGTCTGTTACCAGCCTTCAGTGTCTGAGACTGGGCACGTTCCTGGTTGTCTTCTTTATTGCAGTAGTGCTCCACAGATGAATATGTGTTAAGCTTCTCACAATAGGATTGCTGATCTAGGATCAGCCCCCCCCCGTCCATGTAATCCCATTCATTGTGATCTAAGGGGCAAAACTGATCCTATATAGATCAGTACTCCTGCTCCAGGACACTTGCTAGACAAAGCCCCATATCTCACTACACCAGGAGAAGTGTGTACCCTGTCAATAGCCACATTACACACCATAGCAGTGTTCTGAGATGTGAGATGTGCAGCGTGACTGCATAAAGACGTCCTGGAACGTAGCCACAGTGTCAGAGATCAGGGGCACACACAGAGATGTTCACACAGAGGTTACCACTACATAACACAGAGATGTTCACACAGAGGTTACCACTACATAACACTGGTTATAACTACATAACACTGGCTACCACTACATAACACTGGTTACCACTACATAACACTGGTTACCACTACATAACACTGGTTACCACTACATAACACTGGTTACCACTACATAACACTGGTTACCACTACATAACACTGGTTATAACTACATAACACTGGTTACCACTACATAACACTGGTTATAACTACATAACACTGGTTATAACTACATAACACTGGTTATAACTACATAACACTACCTACATAACACTGGTTACCACACATAACACTGGTTACCACTACATAACACTGGTTATAACTACATAACACTGGTTACCACTACACTACATAACACTGGTTACCACTACATAACACTGGTTACCACTACACTGGTTACACTGGTTACCACTACATAACACTGGTTACCACTACATAACACTGGTTACCACTACATAACACTGGTTATAACTACATAACACTGGTTACCACTACATAACACAGCCTATAACAACATAACACTCGTTAACACTACATAACACTGGTTACCACTACATAACACTGGTTACCACTACATAACACTGGTTACCACTACATAACACAGAGATGTTCACACAGAGGTTACCACTACATAACACTGGTTACCACTACATAACACTGGTTACCACTACATAACACTGGTTATAACTACATAACACTGGTTATAACTACATAACACTGGTTACCACTACATAACACTGGTTACCACTACATAACACTGGTTACCACTACATAACACTGGTTACCACTACATAACACTGGTTATAACTACATAACACTGGTTATAACTACATAACACTGGTTACCACTACATAACACTGGCTACCACTACATAACACTGGTTACCACTACATAACACTGGTTATAACTACATAACACTGGTTACCACTACATAACACATAACACTGGTTAACTACATAACATAACACTGGTTATAACTACATAACACTGGTTACATAACACTGGTTACCACTACATAACACTGGTTACCACTACATAACACTGGTTACCACTACATGGTTAACACTGGTACATAACACTGGTTAACACTACATAACACTGGTTACCACTACATAACCCTGGTTACCACTACATAACAGTGGTTAACACTACATAACACTGGTTACCACTACATAACACTGGTTACCACTACATAACACAAGGTTATTATTACACAAACACTGGTTCACTACATAACACTGGTTACCACTACATAACACTGGTTACCACTACATAACACTGGTTACCACTACATAACACTGGTTATAACTACATAACACTGGTTACCACTACATAACACTGGTTACCACTACATAACACTGGTTATAACTACATAACACTGGTTACCACTACATAACACTGGTTATAACTACATAACACTGGTTATAACTACATAACACTGGTTACCACTACATAACACTGGTTACCACTACATAACACTGGTTACCACTATATAACACTGGTTACCACTACATAACACTGGTTATAACTACATAACACTGGTTACCACTACATAACACTGGTTATAACTACATAACACTGGTTACCACTACATAACACTGGTTACCACTACATAACACTGGTTACCACTACATAACACTGGTTACCACTACATAACACTGGTTACCACTACATAACACTGGTTATAACTACATAACACTGGTTACCACTATATAACACTGGTTATAACTACATAACACTGGTTATAACTACATAACACTGGTTACCACTACATAACACTGGTTACCACTACATAACACTGGTTACCACTACATAACACTGGTTACACAACACTGGTTATAACTACATAACACTGGTTATAACTACATAACACTGGGTTACACTACATAACACTGGTTACCACTACATAACACTGGTTATTACTACATAACACTGGTTATAACTACATAACACTAACACTATAACACTGGTTACCACTACATAACACTGGTTACCACTACATAACACTGGTTATAACTACATAACACTGGTTATAACTACATAACACTGGTTATAACTACATAACACTGGTTACCACTATATAACACTGGTTATAACTACATAACACTGGTTACCACTACATAACACTGGTTATAACTACATAACACTGGTTACCACTACATAACACTGGTTACCACTACATAACACTGGTTATAACTACATAACACTGGTTACCACTACATAACACTGGTTATAACTACATAACACTGGTTATAACTACATAACACTGGTTACCACTATATAACACTGGTTACCACTACATAACACTGGTTATAACTACATAACACTGGTTACCACTACATAACACTGGTTACCACTACATAACACTGGTTACCACTACATAACACTGGTTATAACTACATAACACTGGTTACCACTACATAACACTGGTTATAACTACATAACACTGGTTATAACTACACTGGTTAACACTACATAACACTGGTTACCACTACATAACACTGGTTATAACTACATAACACTGGTTACCACTACATAACACTGGTTACCACTACATAACACTGGTTACCACTACATAACACTGGTTATAACTACATAACACTGGTTACCACTACATAACACTGGTTACCACTACATAACACTGGTTATAACTACATAACACTGGTTACCACTACATAACACTGGTTACCACTACATAACACTGGTTACCACTATAACACATAACACTGGTTACCACTACATAACACTGGTTATAACTACATAACACTGGTTACCACTACATAACACTGGTTACCACTATATAACACTGGTTACCACACTATAACTACATAACACTGGTTATAACACTGGTTATAACTACATAACACTGGTTACCACTACATAACACTGGTTATAACTACATAACACTGGTTACCACTACATAACACTGGTTACCACTACATAACACTGGTTACCACTACATAACACTGGTTACCACTACATAACACTGGTTACCACTACATAACACTGGTTATAACTAACACTATACACTGGTTATAACTACATAACACTGGTTACCACTACATAACACTGGTTACCACTACATAACACTGGTTACACTACATAACACTGGTTATAACTACATAACACTGGTTACCACTATATAACACTGGTTAAACTACTGGTTACCACTACATAACACTGGTTATAACTACATAACACTGGTTATAACTACACTGGTTAACACTAACACTGGTTACCACTACATAACACTGGTTACCACTACATAACACTGGTTACCACTACATAACACTGGTTACCACTACATAACACTGGTTATAACTACATAACACTGGTTATAACTACATAACACTGGTTACCACTACATAACACTGGTTATAACTACATAACACTGGTTATAACTACATAACACTGGTTATAACTACATAACACTGGTTACCACTATATAACACTGGTTATAACTACATAACACTGGTTACCACTACATAACACTGGTTACCACTACATAACACTGGTTATAACTACATAACACTGGTTATAACTACATAACACTGGTTACCACTACACTGGTTACCACTACATAACACTGGTTATAACTACATAACACTGGTTACCACTACATAACACTGGTTACTACATAACACTGGTTATAATAACACTGGTTACACTGGTTACCACTACATAACACTGGTTATAACTACATAACACTGGTTATAACTACATAACACTGGTTATAACTACATAACACTGGTTACCACTACATAACACTGGTTGGTTATAACTACATAACACTGGTTATAACTAACACTGGTTACCACTACATAACACTGGTTACCACTACATAACACTGGTTACCACTATATAACACTGGTTACCACTACATAACACTGGTTATAACTACATAACACTGGTTATAACTACATAACACTGGTTATAACTACATAACACTGGTTATAACTACATAACACTGGTTACCACTACATAACACTGGTTATAACTACATAACACTGGTTATAACTACTGGTTATAACACTGGTTACTAATAACACTGGTTACCACTACATAACACTGGTTACCACTACATAACACTGGTTACCACTATATAACACTGGTTACCACTACATAACACTGGTTACCACTACATAACACTGGTTATAACTACATAACACTGGTTACCACTACATGGTTAACTACTGGTTACCACTACATAACACTGGTTACCACTACATAACACTGGTTACACTACATAACACTGGTTACCACTACATAACACTGGTTATAACACTGGTTACATAACACTGGTTATAACTACATAACACTGGTTACCACTATATAACACTGGTTACCACTACATAACACTGGTTACCTACTAACACTGGTTAACACACTGGTTATAACTACATAACACTGGTTACTACACTACATAACACTGGTTACTACATAACACTATATAATAACACTGGTTACCACTATACATAACACTGGTTACCACTACATAACACTGGTTATAACTACATAACACTGGTTATAACTACATAACACTGGTTATAACTACATAACACTGGTTATAACTACATAACACTGGTTATAACTACTGGGTTACTACATAACACTGGTTATAACTACATAACACTGGTTACCACTACATAACACTGGTTATAACTACATAACACTGGTTATAACACTGGTTACCAACTACATAACACTGGTTACCAACTAACTACACTGGTTACCACTACATAACACTGGTTATAACTAACATAACACTGGTTATAACTACATAACACTGGTTATAACTACATAACACTGGTTACTAACACACTGGTTACCACTACATAACACTGGTTATAACTACATAACACTGGTTACCACTACATAACACTGGTTATACTACATAACACTGGTTACTGGTTACCACTATAAACACTGGTTATAACTACATAACACTGGTTACCACTACATAACACTGGTTATAACTACATAACACTGGTTATAACTACATAACACTGGTTATAACTACATAACACTGGTTATAATAACCACTACATAACACTGGTTATAACTACATAACACTGGTTATAACTATAACACTGGTTATAACTACATAACACTGGTTATAACTACATAACACTGGTTATAACTACATAACACTGGTTATACTACATAACACTGGTTATAACACTGGTTATAACTACATAACACTGGTTACCACTACATAACACTGGTTACCACTACATAACACTGGTTATAACTACATAACACTGGTTATAACTACATAACACTGGTTATAACTACATAACACTGGGTTACCACTACATAACACTGGTTATATAACACTGGTTATAACATAACACTGGTTATAACTACATAACACTGGTTACCACTACATAACACTGGTTACCACTACATAACACTGGTTATAACTACATAACACTGGTTATAACTACATAACACTGGTTATAACTACATAACACTGGTTACCACTACATAACACTGGTTATAACTACATAACACTGGTTACCACTACATAACACTGGTTATAACTACATAACACTGGTTACCACTACATAACACTGGTTACCACTACATAACACTGGTTATAACTACATAACACTGGTTACCACTACATAACACTGGTTATAACTACATAACACTGGTTATAACTACATAACACTGGTTATAACTACATAACACTGGTTACAAACACTGGTTACCACTACATAACACTGGTTACCACTACATAACACTGGTTATAACACTACATAACTACATAACACTGGTTACCACTACATAACACTGGTTATAACTACATAACACTGGTTACAACTATAACATAAACACTGGTTACCACTACATAACACTGGTTATAACTACATAACACTGGTTACCACTACATAACACTGGTTATAACTACATAACACTGGTTATAACTACATAACACTGGTTACCACTACATAACACTGGTTACCACTACATAACACTGGTTACCACTACATAACACTGGTTACCACTACATAACACTGGTTACCACTACATAACACTGGTTACCACTACATAACACTGGTTATACATAACACTAACACTGGTTACCAACTACATAACACTGGTTACCACTACATAACACTGGTTACCACTACATAACACTGGTTATAACTACATAACACTGGTTACCACTACATAACACTGGTTATAACTACATAACACTGGTTATAACTACATAACACTGGTTACCACTACATAACACTGGTTACCACTATATAACACTGGTTACTACATAACACTGGTTACACTAACACTGGTTATAACTACATAACACTGGTTATAACTACATAACACTGGTTACCACTACATAACACTGGTTATAACCATAACACTGGTTATAACTACTAACATAACATAACACTGGTTACCACTATATAACACTGGTTACCACTATATAACACTGGTTATAACTACATAACACTGGTTATAACTACATAACACTGGTTACCACTACATAACACTGGTTATAACTACATAACACTGGTTATAACACTGGTTATAACTACATAACACTGGTTATAACTACATAACACTGGTTACCACTACATAACACTGGTTATAACTACATAACACTGGTTACCACTACATAACACTGGTTATAACTACATAACACTGGTTACCACTACATAACACTGGTTATCACTACATAACACTGGTTACCACTACATAACACTGGTTATAACTACATAACACTGGTTATAACTACTGGTTACTACTATAACACTGGTTATAACACTAACATAACACTGGTTATAACTACATAACACTGGTTATAACTACATAACACTGGTTACCACTACTGGTTATAACACTGGTTACCACTACATAACACTGGTTATAACTGGTTACACTGGTTACCACAACACTGGTTACCACTATATAACACTGGTTAACACTACATAACACTGGTTACCACTACATAACACTGGTTATAACTACATAACACTGGTTACCACTACATAACACTGGTTACCACTACATAACACTGGTTATAACTACATAACACTGGTTATAACTACATAACACTGGTTATAACTACATAACACTGGTTATAACTACATAACACTGGTTATAACTACATAACACTGGTTATAACTACATAACACTGGTTACCACTACATAACACTGGTTATAACTACATAACACTGGTTACCACTACATAACACTGGTTATAACTACATAACACTGGTTATAACTACATAACACTGGTTATAACTACATAACACTGGTTACCACTACATAACACTGGTTATAACTACATAACACTGGTTATAACTACATAACACTGGTTATAACTACATAACACTGGTTACCACTACATAACACTGGTTATAACTACATAACACTGGTTATAACTACATAACACTGGTTACCACTACATAACACTGGTTATAACTACATAACACTGGTTACCACTACATAACACTGGTTATAACTACATAACACTGGTTACCACTACATAACACTGGTTATAACTACATAACACTGGTTACCACTACATAACACTGGTTACCTACTGGTTACATAAACACTGGTTATAACTACATAACACTGGTTATAACTACACTACACATAACACTGGTTATAACTACATAACACTGGTTACCACTACATAACACTGGTTAAACTACATAACACTGGTTATAACATAACACTGGTTACCACTACATAACACTGGTTATAACTACATAACACTGGTTACCTACTATAACTACATAACACTGGTTATAACTACATAACACTGGTTACCACTACATAACACTGGTTATAACTACATAACACTGGTTACCACTACATAACACTGGTTACTACTAACACTGGTTATAACACTGGTTACCACTACATAACACTGGTTACCACTACATAACACTGGTTACCACTACATAACACTGGTTACCACTAACACTGGTTACTACTACATAACACTGGTTATAACTACATATAACACTGGTTACCACTAATAACACTGGTTATAACTACATAACATAACACTGGTTATAACTACATAACACTGGTTATAACATAACACTGGTTATAACTACATAACACTGGTTACCACTAACATAACACTGGTTATAACTACATAACACTGGTTACCACTATATAACACTGGTTACCACTACATAACACTGGTTATAACTACATAACACTGGTTATAACTACATAACACTGGTTACCACTACATAACACTGGTTACCACTACATAACACTGGTTATAACTACATAACACTGGTTATAACTACATAACACTGGTTACCACTACATAACACTGGTTATAACTACATAACACTGGTTATAACTACATAACACTGGTTACCACTACATAACACTGGTTACCACTACATAACACTGGTTACCACTACATAACACTGGTTACCACTACATAACACTGGTTACCACTACATAACACTGGTTACCACTACATAACACTGGTACCACTAACACTGGTTATAACTACATAACACTGGTTACCACTACATAACACTGGTTACCACTACATAACACTGGTTACCACTACATAACACTGGTTACCACTACATAACACTGGTTACCACTACATAACACTGGTTACCACTACATAACACTGGCTACCACTACATAACACTGGTTATAACTACATAACACTGGTTACCACTATATAACATTATATATGCGTATCTTGGCCAGTGTGCGGTTGTAAATGAGATGTTGTAAATGAGCTCCCCCATTGATCAGGTTCCCATCTATATCCTGTATATCTGAGCATTTGGATTTGACAAAGACTCAATGTTTAAGAAACATACAGATGAGCTAGTTAAAGAGCTCTGATTTAAAGTGGGCTTCTTTCTTTAAAGAAATAGATATGGCCTCTCCCTAAACAGCAGGAAGCAGATTGTACAGTCAACTGTCCTGCCAGTTCTTGACTATGGTGACACTATTTACCAGATTGTAGCAGCCACTAGACTGGCAGTGAATGGCCATATCTACCATTAGCGCCCTTCGCTTCATCACAGACGACAGTTTTAACATGCATCACTGCTTCCTGTATCAAAAAGGTTGGCTGGTCCTCATTAAAGTCCCATAGCGTCCAATTGCAATTTAAACTACTGATCGGGGAACTACTTCCTGAGGAATGTGGATGTTTTTCTAGAATGTACGAATTGTGCAATAATTTAGTTGGTTTTGCGTCGCCTTGATTAGATTTGTGTCTTGTGAATTGTATGTGTTGTAGAGTTTGTTAAATGCTTTTGGCATCTCTAAGTGCCTATTTGAAAATAACTTCAGCTCGAGTTTCTCTCCATGTACCTCAAAGCTAAACACAAAAGTTCCATTTGATGTGAACATGTGGGAAAGAAATGAGTCTTAATAAACATGTCATAAAACACCTCTTTACTGACTCTGATGTTGTAAACCACATCTTCTAAGCTGTTATCGTTCACAGCCTGGTGATTGTGTGAGCAGCATCACTTCCTGTGTGGGGGTTGTTTGTGAATGCTGCTGTTGTGTGTTGTAGTACCTCTATACTACTTTACGTTGTGGTATTGACCTGTGGTGCTGAATAGACAGGTCAATGGAGGCAGTGTGATGCTAACAGATTCACTTCTCTGTCTGACTGTGTGTCTGTCTCTGAGTTTAGTATGTTTGTGTAAGTAGTAACAGCGTAGTCTGTCCTCTGTGATTAAAGACTACATGATGTGTAACAGCGTAGTCTGTCCTCTGTGATTAAAGACTACATGATGTGTAACACCGTAGTCTGTCCTCTGTGATTAAAGACTACATGATGTGTAACAGCGTAGTCTGTCCTCTGTGATTAAAGACCACATGATGTGTAACAGCGTAATCTGTCCTCTGTGATTAAAGACTACATGATGTGTAACACCGTAGTCTGTCCTCTGTGATTAAAGACCACATGATGTGTAACAGCGTAGTCTGTCCTCTGTGATTAAAGACTACATGATGTGTAACAGCGTAGTCTGTCCTCTGTGATTAAAGACTACATGATGTGTAACACCGTAGTCTGTCCTCTGTGATTAAAGACTACATGATGTGTAACACCGTAGTCTGTCCTCTGTGATTAAAGACCACATGATGTGTAACAGCGTAGTCTGTCCTCTGTGATTAAAGACTACATGATGTGTAACACCGTAATCTGTCCTCTGTGATTAAAGACCACATGATGTGTAACACCGTAGTCTGTCCTCTGTGATTAAAGACCACATGATGTGTAACAGCGTAGTCTGTCCTCTGTGATTAAAGACTACATGATGTGTAACAGCGTAGTCTGTCCTCTGTGATTAAAGACTACATGATGTGTAACAGCGTAGTCTGTCCTCTGTGATTAAAGACTACATGATGTGTAACAGCGTAGTCTGTCCTCTGTGATTAAAGACCACATGATGTGTAACAGCGTAGTCTGTCCTCTGTGATTAAAGACTACATGATGTGTAACACCGTAGTCTGTCCTCTGTGATTAAAGACCACATGATGTGTAACACCGTAGTCTGTCCTCTGTGATTAAAGACCACATGATGTGTAACACTAGTCTGTCTGTGATTAAAGACCACATGATGTGTAACACCGTAGTCTGTCCTCTGTGATTAAAGACTACATGATGTGTAACAGCGTAGTCTGTCCTCTGTGATTAAAGACCACATGATGTGTAACAGCGTAGTCTGTCCTCTGTGATTAAAGACTACATGATGTGTAACACCGTAGTCTGTCCTCTGTGATTAAAGACTACATGATGTGTAACAGCGTAGTCTGTCCTCTGTGATTAAAGACCACATGATGTGTAACAGCGTAATCTGTCCTCTGTGATTAAAGACTACATGATGTGTAACACCGTAGTCTGTCCTCTGTGATTAAAGACCACATGATGTGTAACAGCGTAGTCTGTCCTCTGTGATTAAAGACTACATGATGTGTAACAGCGTAGTCTGTCCTCTGTGATTAAAGACTACATGATGTGTAACACGGTAGTCTGTCCTCTGTGATTAAAGACTACATGATGTGTAACACCGTAGTCTGTCCTCTGTGATTAAAGACTACATGATGTGTAACACCGTAGTCTGTCCTCTGTGATTAAAGACTACATGATGTGTAACAGCGTAGTCTGTCCTCTGTGATTAAAGACCACATGATGTGTAACAGCGTAGTCTGTCCTCTGTGATTAAAGACTACATGATGTGTAACAGCGTAGTCTGTCCTCTGTGATTATAGACCACGTGATGTGTAACACCGTAGTCTGTCCTCTGTGATTAAAGACCACATGATGTGTAACAGCGTAGTCTGTCCTCTGTGATTAAAGACTACATGATGTGTAACAGCGTAGTCTGTCCTCTGTGATTAAAGACTACATGATGTGTAACAGCGTAGTCTGTCCTCTGTGATTAAAGACCACATGATGTGTAACACTAGTCTGTCCTCTGTGATTAAAGACCACATGATGTGTAACACCGTAGTCTGTCCTCTGTGATTAAAGACTACATGATGTGTAACAGCGTAGTCTGTCCTCTGTGATTAAAGACCACATGATGTGTAACAGCGTAGTCTGTCCTCTGTGATTAAAGACTACATGATGTGTAACACCGTAGTCTGTCCTCGGTGATTAAAGACTACATGATGTGTAACACCGTAGTCTGTCCTCTGTGATTAAGACTACATGATGTGTAACAGCGTAGTCTGTCCTCTGTGATTAAGACTACATGATGTGTAACACCGTAGTCTGTCCTCTGTGATTAAAGACCACATGATGTGTAACACCGTAGTCTGTCCTCTGTGATTAAAGACCACGTGATGTGTAACACCGTAGTCTGTCCTCTGTGATTAAAGACCACATGATGTGTAACACCGTAGTCTGTCCTCTGTGATTAAAGACCACATGATGTGTAACAGCGTAGTCTGTCCTCTGTGATTAAAGACTACATGATGTGTAACACTGTAGTCTGTCCTCTGTGATTAAAGACTACATGATGTGTAACACCGTAGTCTGTCCTCTGTGATTAAAGACTAGATGATGTGTAACAGCGTAGTCTGTCCTCTGTGATTAAAGACTACATGATGTGTAACACTGTCAGATTGTCTTCCAAAGCAGTTCTGAACAACGTGGACCTTCCTCCTGCTGGCACATCCTTCTGGACCGACGGGACCATTTCAGATGGAGAGGTGGGATTGAGGACAGAGCCCAGAATATGATCACTTTAATGACCTGGTCCAGTTGAACTCTTGTTTGGGTCCAGGAGTTTACCACAGGAGTTTGAATAGCAGTTTCATCTTACTTTCCACGTCTTTGGTGTGAAAGAGAATGTGTTCTCAATGACTTACAGGGTTACATTTATTATATTTAACTAGGCAAGTCAGTTAAGAACAAATTCTTATTAACAATGACGGCCTACACCGGCCAAACCCGGGCGACGTGGGGCAAATTGTGCACCGCCCTATGGGACTCCCGACCACGGCCGGTTGTGATACAGTCTGGAATGGAACCAGGGTCTTAGACCATTGTGATACAGTCTGGAATGGAACCAGGGTCTTAAACCACTGTGATACAGTCTGAATGGAACCAGGGTCTTAGACCACTTTGATGGAATGGAACCAGGGTCTTAGACCACTGTGATACAGTCTGGAATGGAACCAGGGCTGTAGACCACTGTGATACAGTCTGGAATGGAACCAGGGTCTTAGACCACTGTGATACAGTCTGGAGTGGAACCAGGGTCTTAGACCACGTGTACAGTCTGGAAACCAGGGTCTTAGACCACTGTGATACAGTCTGGAATGGAACCAGGGTCTTAGACCACTGTGATACAGTCTGGAATGGAACCAGGGTCTTAGACCACTGTGATACAGTCTGAATGGAACCAGGGTCTTAGACCACTGTGATACAGTCTGGAATGGAACCAGGGTCTTAGACAACTGTGATACAGTCTGGAATGGAACCAGGGTCTTAGACCACTGTGATACAGTCTGGAATGGAACCAGGGTCTTAGACCACTGTGATACAGTCTGGAATGGAACCAGGGTCTTAGACAACTGTGATACAGTCTGGAATGGAACCAGGGTCTTAGACCACTGTGATACAGTCTGGAATAGAACCAGGGTCTTAGACCACTTTGATGGAATGGAACCAGGGTCTTAGACCACTGTGATACAGTCTGGAATGGAACCAGGGCTGTAGACCACTGTGATACAGTCTGGAATGGAACCAGGGTCTTAGACCACTGTGATACAGTCTGGAGTGGAACCAGGGTCTTAGACCACGTGTTACAGTCTGGAGTGGAACCAGGGTCTTAGACCACTGTGATACAGTCTGGAATGGAACCAGGGTCTTAGACCACTGTGATACAGTCTGGAATGGAACCAGGGTCTAAGACCACTGTGATACAGTCTGGAATGGAACCAGGGTCTTAGACAACTGTGATACAGTCTGGAATGGAACCAGGGTCTTAGACAACTGTGATACAGTCTGGAATGGAACCAGGGTCTTAGACCACTATGATACAGTCTGGAATGGAACCAGGGTCTTAGACCACTGTGATACAGTCTGGAATGGAACCAGGGTCTTAGACAACTGTGATACAGTCTGGAATGGAACCAGGGTCTTAGACCACTGTGATACAGTCTGGAATAGAACCAGGGTCTTAGACAACTGTGATACAGTCTGAATGGAACCAGGGTCTTAGACCACTGTGATACAGTCTGGAATAGAACCAGGGTCTTAGACCACTGTGATACAGTCTGAATGGAACCAGGGTCTTAGACCACTGTGATACAGTCTGGAATGGAACCAGGGTCTTAGACCACTGTGATACAGTCTGAATGGAACCAGGGTCTTAGACCACTGTGATACAGTCTGGAGTGGAACCAGGGTCTTAGACCACTGTGATACAGTCTGGAATGGAACCAGGGTCTTAGACCACTGTGATGGAATGGACCCAGGGTCTTAGACCACTGTGATGGAATGGAACCAGGGTCTTAGACCACTGTGATACAGTCTGGAATGGAACCAGGGTCTTAGACCACTGTGATACAGTCTGGAATGGAACCAGGGTCTTAGAGAACTGTGTTACAGTCTGGAATGGAACCAGGGTCTTAGACCACTGTGAAACAGTCTGGAGTGGAACCAGGGTCTTAGACCACTGTGATACAGTCTGGAATGGAACCAGGGTCTTAGACCACTGTGATACAGTCTGGAGTGGAACCAGGGTCTTAGACCACTGTGATACAGTCTGGAATGGAACCAGGGTCTTAGACCACTGTGATACAGTCTGGAATTGAACCAGGGTCTTAGACCACTGTGATACAGTCTGGAATGGAACCAGGATCTTAGACCACTGTGATACAGTCTGGAATGGAACCAGGGTCTTAGACCACTGTGATACAGTCTGGAATGGAACCAGGGTCTTAGACCACTGTGATGGAATGAACCAGGGTGTTAAGACCACTGTGATACAGTCTGGAATGGAACCAGGATCTTAGACCACTGTGATACAGTCTGGAATGGAACCAGGGTCTTAGACCACTGTGATACAGTCTGGAGTGGAACTAGGGTCTTAGACCACTGTGATACAGTCTGGAATGGAACCAGGGTCTTAGACCACTGTGATACAGTCTGGAATGGAACCAGGGTCTTAGACCACTGTGATGCAGTCTGGAATGGAACCAGGGTCTTAGACCACTGTGATACAGTCTGGAATGGAACCAGGGTCTTAGACCACTGTGATACATTCTGAATGGAACCAGGGTCTTAGACCACTGTGATACAGTCTGGAATGGAACCAGGGTCTTAGACCACTGTGATACAGTCTGGAATGGAACCAGGGTCTTAGACCACTGTGATACAGTCTGGAATGGAACCAGGGTCTTAGACCACTGTGATACAGTCTGAATGGAACCAGGGTCTTAGACCACTGTGATACAGTCTGGAATGGAACCAGGGTCTTAGACCACTGTGATACAGTCTGGAATGGAACCAGGGTCTTAGACCACTGTGATACAGTCTGGAATGGAACCAGGGTCTTAGACCACTGTGATACAGTCTGGAATGGAACCAGGGTCTTAGACCACTGTGATACAGTCTGGAGTGGAACCAGGGTCTTAGACCACTGTGATACAGTCTGGAATGGAACCAGGGTCTTAGACCACTGTGATACAGTCTGAATGGAACCAGGGTCTTAGACCACTGTGATACAGTCTGGAGTGGAACCAGGGTCTTAGACCACTGTGATACAGTCTGGAATGGAACCAGGGTCTTAGACCACTGTGATACAGTCTGGAATGGAACCAGGGTCTTAGACCACTGTGATACAGTCTGGAATGGAACCAGGGTCTTAGACCACTGTGATACAGTCTGGAATGGAACCAGGGTCTTAGACCACTGTGATATAGTCTGGAATGGAACCAGGGTCTTAGACCACTGTGATACAGTCTGGAATGGAACCAGGGTCTTAGACCACTGCGATACAGTCTGGAATAGAACCAGGGTCTTAGACCCCTGTGATACAGTCTGGAATGGAACCAGGGTCTTAGACCACTGTGATACAGTCTGAATGGAACCAGGGTCTTAGACCACTGTGATACAGTCTGGAATGGAACCAGGGTCTTAGACCACTGTGATACAGTCTGGAATGGAACCAGGGTCTTAGACCACTGTGATACAGTCTGGAATGGAACCAGGGTCTTAGACCACTGTGATACAGTCTGAATGGAACCAGGGTCTTAGACCCCTGTGATACAGTCTGGAATGGAACCAGGGTCTTAGACCACTGTGATACAGTCTGAATGGAACCAGGGTCTTAGACCACTGTGATACAGTCTGGAATGGAACCAGGGTCTTAGACCACTGTGATACAGTCTGAATGGAACCAGGGTCTTAGACCACTGTGATACAGTCTGGAATGGAACCAGGGTCTTAGACCACTGTGATACAGTCTGGAATGGAACCAGGGTCTTAGACCACTGTGATACAGTCTGGAATGGAACCAGGGTCTTAGACCACTGTGATACAGTCTGGAATGGAACCAGGGTCTTAGACCACTGTGATACAGTCTGGAGTGGAACCAGGGTCTTAGACCACTGTGATACAGTCTGGAATGGAACCAGGGTCTTAGACCACTGTGATACAGTCTGGAATGGAACCAGGGTCTTAGACCACTGTGATACAGTCTGGAATGGAACCAGGGTCTTAGACCACTGTGATACAGTCTGGAATGGAACCAGGGTCTTAGACCCCTGTGATACAGTCTGGAATGGAACCAGGGTCTTAGACCACTGTGATACAGTCTGGAATGGAACCAGGGTCTTAGACCACTGTGATACAGTCTGGAATGGAACCAGGGTCTTAGACCACTGTGATATAGTCTGGAATGGAACCAGGGTCTTAGACCACTGTGATACAGTCTGGAATGGAACCAGGGTCTTAGACCACTGTGATACAGTCTGGAATGAACCAGGGTCTTAGACCACTGTGATACAGTCTGGAATGGAACCAGGGTCTTAGACCACTGTGATACAGTCTGAATGGAACCAGGGTCTTAGACCACTGTGATACAGTCTGGAATGGAACCAGGGTCTTAGACCACTGTGATACAGTCTGGAATGGAACCAGGGTCTTAGACCACTGTGAAACAGAAGGGAACCAGGGTCTTAGACCACTGTGACAGTCTGGAATGGAACCAGGGTCTTAGACCACTGTGATACAGTCTGAATGGAACCAGGGTCTTAGACCACTGTGATACAGTCTGGAATGGAACCAGGGTCTTAGACCACTGTGATACAGTCTGAATGGAACCAGGGTCTTAGACCACTGTGATACAGTCTGGAATGGAACCAGGGTCTTAGACCACTGTGATACAGTCTGGAATGGAACCAGGGTCTTAGACCACTGTGATACAGTCTGAATGGAACCAGGGTCTTAGACCACTGTGATACAGTCTGGAATGGAACCAGGGTCTTAGACCACTGTGATACAGTCTGGAATGGAACCAGGGTCTTAGACCACTGTGATGGAAGTGGGAACCAGGGTCTTAGACCACTGTGATACAGTCTGAATGGAACCAGGGTCTTAGACCACTGTGATACAGTCTGGAATGGAACCAGGGTCTTAGACCACTGTGATACAGTCTGGAATGGAACCAGGGTCTTAGACCACTGTGATACAGTCTGGAATGGAACCAGGGTCTTAGACCACTGTGATGGAATGGAACCAGGGTCTTAGACCACTGTGATACAGTCTGGAATGGAACCAGGGTCTTAGACCACTGTGATACAGTCTGAATGGAACCAGGGTCTTAGACCACTGTGATGGAATGAACCAGGGTGTTAGACCACTGTGATACAGTCTGGAATGGAACCAGGGTCTTAGACCACTGTGATACAGTCTGAATGGAACCAGGGTCTTAGACCACTGTGATACAGTCTGGAATGGAACCAGGGTCTTAGACCACTGTGATACAGTCTGGAATGGAACCAGGGTCTTAGACCACTGTGATACAGTCTGGAGTGGAACCAGGGTCTTAGACCACTGTGATGCAGTCTGGAATGGAACCAGGGTCTTAGACCACTGTGATACAGTCTGGAATGGAACCAGGGTCTTAGACCACTGTGAATACAGTCTGGAATGGAACCAGGGTCTTAGACCACTGTGATACAGTCTGGAATGGAACCAGGGTCTTAGACCACTGTGATACAGTCTGGAATGGAACCAGGGTCTTAGACCACTGTGATACAGTCTGGAATGGAACCAGGGTCTTAGACCACTGTGATACAGTCTGGAATGGAACCAGGGTCTTAGACCACTGTGATACAGTCTGGAATGGAACCAGGGTCTTAGACCACTGTGATACAGTCTGGAATGGAACCAGGGTCTTAGACCACTGTGATACAGTCTGGAATGGAACCAGGGTCTTAGACCACTGTGATACAGTCTGGAATGGAACCAGGGTCTTAGACCACTGTGATACAGTCTGGAATGGAACCAGGGTCTTAGACCACTGTGATACAGTCTGGAATGGAACCAGGGTCTTAGACCACTGTGATACAGTCTGGAATGGAACCAGGGTCTTAGACCACTGTGATACAGTCTGGAATGGAACCAGGTCTTAGACCACTGTGATGCAGTCTGGAATGGAACCAGGGTCTTAGACCACTGTGATACAGTCTGGAATGGAACCAGGGTCTTAGACCACTGTGATACAGTCTGGAATGGAACCAGGGTCTTAGACCACTGTGATACAGTCTGGAATGGAACCAGGGTCTTAGACCACTGTGATACAGTCTGGAATGGAACCAGGGTCTTAGACCACTGTGATACAGTCTGGAATGGAACCAGGGTCTTAGACCACTGTGATACAGTCTGGAATGGAACCAGGGTCTTAGACCACTGTGATACAGTCTGGAATGGAACCAGGGTCTTAGACCACTGTGATACAGTCTGGAATGGAACCAGGGTCTTAGACCACTGTGATACAGTCTGGAATGGAACCAGGGTCTTAGACCACTGTGATACAGTCTGGAATGGAACCAGGGTCTTAGACCACTGTGATACAGTCTGGAATGGAACCAGGGTCTTAGACCACTGTGATACAGTCTGGAATGGAACCAGGGTCTTAGACCACTGTGATACAGTCTGGAATGGAACCAGGGTCTTAGACCACTGTGATACAGTCTGGAATGGAACCAGGGTCTTAGACCACTGTGATACAGTCTGGAATGGAACCAGGGTCTTAGACCACTGTGATACAGTCTGGAATGGAACCAGGGTCTTAGACCACTGTGATACAGTCTGGAATGGAACCAGGGTCTTAGACCACTGTGATGGAATGAACCAGGGTCTTAGACCACTGTGATACAGTCTGGAATGGAACCAGGGTCTTAGACCACTGTGATACAGTCTGGAATGGAACCAGGGTCTTAGACCACTGTGATACAGTCTGGAATGGAACCAGGGTCTTAGACCACTGTGATACAGTCTGGAATGGAACCAGGGTCTTAGACCACTGTGATACAGTCTGGAATGGAACCAGGGTCTTAGACCACTGTGATGCAGTCTGGAATGGAACCAGGGTCTTAGACCACTGTGATACAGTCTGGAATGGAACCAGGGTCTTAGACCACTGTGATACAGTCTGGAATGGAACCAGGGTCTTAGACCACTGTGATACAGTCTGGAATGGAACCAGGGTCTTAGACCACTGTGATACAGTCTGGAATGGAACCAGGGTCTTAGACCACTGTGATACAGTCTGGAATGGAACCAGGGTCTTAGACCACTGTGATACAGTCTGGAATGGAACCAGGGTCTTAGACCACTGTGATACAGTCTGGAATGGAACCAGGGTCTTAGACCACTGTGATGTCTGAATGGAACCAGGGTCTTAGACCACTGTGATACAGTCTGGAATGGAACCAGGGTCTTAGACCACTGTGATACAGTCTGGAATGGAACCAGGGTCTTAGACCACTGTGATACAGTCTGGAATGGAACCAGGGTCTTAGACCACTGTGATACAGTCTGGAATGGAACCAGGGTCTTAGACCACTGTGATGGGATGAACCAGGGTGTTAGACCACTGTGATACAGTCTGGAATGGAACCAGGATCTTAGACCACTGTGATACAGTCTGGAATGGAACCAGGGTCTTAGACCACTGTGAAACAGTCTGGAGTGGAACCAGGGTCTTAGACCACTGTGATACAGTCTGGAATGGAACCAGGGTCTTAGACCACTGTGATACAGTCTGGAATGGAACCAGGGTCTTAGACCACTGTGATACAGTCTGGAATGGAACCAGGGTCTTAGACCACTGTGATACAGTCTGAATGGAACCAGGGTCTTAGACCACTGTGATACAGTCTGGAGTGGAACCAGGGTCTTAGACCACTGTGATACAGTCTGGAATGGAACCAGGGTCTTAGACCACTGTGATGGAATGGACCCAGGGTCTTAGACCACTGTGATGGAATGGAACCAGGGTCTTAGACCACTGTGATACAGTCTGGAATGGAACCAGGGTCTTAGACCACTGTGATACAGTCTGGAATGGAACCAGGGTCTTAGACCACTGTGATACAGTCTGGAATGGAACCAGGGTCTTAGACCACTGTGATGGAATGAACCAGGGTGTTAGACCACTGTGATACAGTCTGGAATGGAACCAGGGTCTTAGACCACTGTGATACAGTCTGGAATGGAACCAGGGTCTTAGACCACTGTGATGGAATGAACCAGGGTGTTAGACCACTGTGATACAGTCTGGAATGGAACCAGGATCTTAGACCACTGTGATACAGTCTGGAATGGAACCAGGGTCTTAGACCACTGTGAAACAGTCTGGAATGGAACCAGGGTCTTAGACCACTGTGATACAGTCTGGAGTGGAACCAGGGTCTTAGACCACTGTGATACAGTCTGGAATGGAACCAGGGTCTTAGACCACTGTGATACAGTCTGGAATGGAACCAGGGTCTTAGACCACTGTGATGGAATGAACCAGGGTGTTAGACCACTGTGATACAGTCTGGAATGGAACCAGGATCTTAGACCACTGTGATACAGTCTGGAATGGAACCAGGGTCTTAGACCACTGTGAAACAGTCTGGAGTGGAACCAGGGTCTTAGACCACTGTGATACAGTCTGGAATGGAACCAGGGTCTTAGACCACTGTGATACAGTCTGGAGTGGAACCAGGGTCTTAGACCACTGTGATGCAGTCTGGAATGGAACCAGGGTCTTAGACCACTGTGATACAGTCTGGAATGGAACCAGGGCTGTAGACCACTGTGATACAGTCTGGAATGGAACCAGGGTCTTAGACCACTGTGATACAGTCTGGAATGGAACCAGGGTCTTAGACCACTGTGTTACAGTCTGGAATGGAACCAGGGTCTTAGACCACTGTGATACAGTCTGGAATGGAACCAGGGTCTTAGACCACTGTGATAACAGTCTGGTGATACAGTCTGGAATGGAACCAGGGTCTTAGACCACTGTGATACAGTCTGGAATGGAACCAGGGTCTTAGACCACTGTGATACAGTCTGGAATGGAACCAGGGTCTTAGACCACTGTGATACAGTCTGGAATGGAACCAGGGTCTTAGACCACTGTGATAACAGTCTGGAATGGAACCAGGGTCTTAGACCACTGTGATACAGTCTGGAATGGAACCAGGGTCTTAGACCACTGTGATACAGTCTGGAATGGAACCAGGGTCTTAGACCACTGTGATACAGTCTGGAATGGAACCAGGGTCTTAGACCACTGTGATAATGGAACAGTCTGGAATGGAACCAGGGTCTTAGACCACTGTGATACAGTCTGGAGTGGAACCAGGGTCTTAGACCACTGTGATACAGTCTGGAATGGAACCAGGGTCTTAGACCACTGTGATACAGTCTGGAATGGAACCAGGGTCTTAGACCACTGTGATGGGATGAACCAGGGTGTTAGACCACTGTGATACAGTCTGGAATGGAACCAGGATCTTAGACCACTGTGATACAGTCTGGAATGGAACCAGGGTCTTAGACCACTGTGAAACAGTGGAATGGAACCAGGGTCTTAGACCACTGTGATACAGTCTGGAATGGAACCAGGGTCTTAGACCACTGTGATACAGTCTGGAGTGGAACCAGGGTCTTAGACCACTGTGATGCAGTCTGGAATGGAACCAGGGTCTTAGACCACTGTGATACAGTCTGGAATGGAACCAGGGTCTTAGACCACTGTAATACAGTCTGGAATGGAACCAGGGTCTTAGACCACTGTGATACAGTCTGGAATGGAACCAGGGTCTTAGACCACTGTGATACAGTCTGGAATGGAACCAGGGTCTTAGACCACTGTGATACAGTCTGGAATGGAACCAGGGTCTTAGACCACTGTGATACAGTCTGGAATGGAACCAGGGTCTTAGACCACTGTGATACAGTCTGGAATGGAACCAGGGTCTTAGACCACTGTGATACAGTCTGGAATGGAACCAGGGTCTTAGACCACTGTGATACAGTCTGGAGTGGAACCAGGGTCTTAGACCACTGTGATGCAGTCTGGAATGGAACCAGGGTCTTAGACCACTGTGATACAGTCTGGAATGGAACCAGGGTCTTAGACCACTGTAATACAGTCTGGAATGGAACCAGGGTCTTAGACCACTGTGATACAGTCTGGAATGGAACCAGGGCCTTAGACCACGTGTTACAGTCTGGAGTGGAACCAGGGTCTTAGACCACTGTGATACAGTCTGGAATGGAACCAGGGTCTTAGACCACTGTGATACAGTCTGGAATGGAACCAGGGTCTTAGACCACTGTGATACAGTCTGGAATGGAACCAGGGTCTTAGACCACTGTGATACAGTCTGGAGTGGAACCAGGGTCTTAGACCACTGTGATACAGTCTGGAATGGAACCAGGGTCTTAGACCACTGTGATACAGTCTGGAATGGAACCAGGGTCTTAGACCACTGTGATACAGTCTGGAATGGAACCAGGGTCTTAGACCACTGTGATACAGTCTGGAATGGAACCAGGATCTTAGACCACTGTGATACAGTCTGGAATGGAACCAGGGTCTTAGACCACTGTGATACAGTCTGGAATGGAACCAGGGTCTTAGACCACTGTGATGGAATGAACCAGGGTGTTAAGACCACTGTGATACAGTCTGGAATGGAACCAGGGTCTTAGACCACTGTGATACAGTCTGGAATGGAACCAGGGTCTTAGACCACTGTGATACAGTCTGGAATGGAACCAGGGTCTTAGACCACTGTGATACAGTCTGGAATGGAACCAGGGTCTTAGACCACTGTGATGGGATGAACCAGGGTGTTAGACCACTGTGATACAGTCTGGAATGGAACCAGGATCTTAGACCACTGTGATACAGTCTGGAATGGAACCAGGGTCTTAGACCACTGTGAAACAGTCTGGAGTGGAACCAGGGTCTTAGACCACTGTGATACAGTCTGGAATGGAACCAGGGTCTTAGACCACTGTGATACAGTCTGGAGTGGAACCAGGGTCTTAGACCACTGTGATGCAGTCTGGAATGGAACCAGGGTCTTAGACCACTGTGATACAGTCTGGAATGGAACCAGGGTCTTAGACCACTGTAATACAGTCTGGAATGGAACCAGGGTCTTAGACCACTGTGATACAGTCTGGAATGGAACCAGGGTCTTAGACCACGTGTTACAGTCTGGAGTGGAACCAGGGTCTTAGACCACTGTGATACAGTCTGGAATGGAACCAGGGTCTTAGACCACTGTGATACAGTCTGGAGTGGAACCAGGGTCTTAGACCACTGTGATACAGTCTGGAATGGAACCAGGGTCTTAGACCACTGTGATACAGTCTGGAATGGAACCAGGGTCTTAGACCACTGTGATACAGTCTGGAATGGAACCAGGATCTTAGACCACTGTGATACAGTCTGGAATGGAACCAGGGTCTTAGACCACTGTGATACAGTCTGGAATGGAACCAGGGTCTTAGACCACTGTGATGGAATGAACCAGGGTGTTAAGACCACTGTGATACAGTCTGGAATGGAACCAGGATCTTAGACCACTGTGATACAGTCTGGAATGGAACCAGGGTCTTAGACCACTGTGATACAGTCTGGAGTGGAACCAGGGTCTTAGACCACTGTGATACAGTCTGGAATGGAACCAGGGTCTTAGACCACTGTGATACAGTCTGGAATGGAACCAGGGTCTTAGACCACTGTGATACAGTCTGGAATGGAACCAGGGTCTTAGACCACTGTGATACAGTCTGGAATGGAACCAGGGTCTTAGACCACTGTGATACAGTCTGGAATGGAACCAGGGTCTTAGACCACTGTGATACAGTCTGGAATGGAACCAGGGTCTTAGACCACTGTGATACAGTCTGGAATGGAACCAGGGTCTTAGACCACTGTGATGGGATGAACCAGGGTGTTAGACCACTGTGATACAGTCTGGAATGGAACCAGGATCTTAGACCACTGTGATACAGTCTGGAATGGAACCAGGGTCTTAGACCACTGTGAAACAGTCTGGAGTGGAACCAGGGTCTTAGACCACTGTGATACAGTCTGGAATGGAACCAGGGTCTTAGACCACTGTGATACAGTCTGGAGTGGAACCAGGGTCTTAGACCACTGTGATGCAGTCTGGAATGGAACCAGGGTCTTAGACCACTGTGATACAGTCTGGAATGGAACCAGGGTCTTAGACCACTGTAATACAGTCTGGAATGGAACCAGGGTCTTAGACCACTGTGATACAGTCTGGAATGGAACCAGGGCCTTAGACCACGTGTTACAGTCTGGAGTGGAACCAGGGTCTTAGACCACTGTGATACAGTCTGGAATGGAACCAGGGTCTTAGACCACTGTGATACAGTCTGGAGTGGAACCAGGGTCTTAGACCACTGTGATACAGTCTGGAATGGAACCAGGGTCTTAGACCACTGTGATACAGTCTGGAATGGAACCAGGGTCTTAGACCACTGTGATACAGTCTGGAATGGAACCAGGATCTTAGACCACTGTGATACAGTCTGGAATGGAACCAGGGTCTTAGACCACTGTGATACAGTCTGGAATGGAACCAGGGTCTTAGACCACTGTGATGGAATGAACCAGGGTGTTAAGACCACTGTGATACAGTCTGGAATGGAACCAGGGTCTTAGACCACTGTGATACAGTCTGGAATGGAACCAGGGTCTTAGACCACTGTGATACAGTCTGGAATGGAACCAGGGTCTTAGACCACTGTGATACAGTCTGGAATGGAACCAGGGTCTTAGACCACTGTGATACAGTCTGGAATGGAACCAGGGTCTTAGACCACTGTGATACAGTCTGGAATGGAACCAGGGTCTTAGACCACTGTGATACAGTCTGGAATGGAACCAGGGTCTTAGACCACTGTGATACAGTCTGAATGGAACCAGGGTCTTAGACCACTGTGATACAGTCTGGAATGGAACCAGGGTCTTAGACCACTGTGATACAGTCTGGAATGGAACCAGGGTCTTAGACCACTGTGATACAGTCTGGAATGGAACCAGGGTCTTAGACCACTGTGATACAGTCTGGGGTCTTAATGGAACCAGGGTCTTAGACCACTGTGATACAGTCTGGAGTGGAACCAGGGTCTTAGACCACTGTGATACAGTCTGGAATGGAACCAGGGTCTTAGACCACTGTGATACAGTCTGGAATGGAACCAGGGTCTTAGACCACTGTGATACAGTCTGGAATGGAACCAGGGTCTTAGACCACTGTGATACAGTCTGGAATGGAACCAGGGTCTTAGACCACTGTGATACAGTCTGGAATGGAACCAGGGTCTTAGACCACTGTGATACAGTCTGGAATGGAACCAGGGTCTTAGACCACTGTGATATAGTCTGGAATGGAACCAGGGTCTTAGACCACTGTGATACAGTCTGGAATGGAACCAGGGTCTTAGACCACTGTGATACAGTCTGGAATAGAACCAGGGTCTTAGAGCCCTGTGATACAGTCTGGAATGGAACCAGGGTCTTAGACCACTGTGATACAGTCTGAATGGAACCAGGGTCTTAGACCACTGTGATACAGTCTGGAATGGAACCAGGGTCTTAGACCACTGTGATACAGTCTGAATGGAACCAGGGTCTTAGACCACTGTGATACAGTCTGGAGTGGAACCAGGGTCTTAGACCACTGTGATACAGTCTGGAATGGAACCAGGGTCTTAGACCACTGTGATGGAATGGACCCAGGGTCTTAGACCACTGTGATGGAATGGAACCAGGGTCTTAGACCACTGTGATACAGTCTGGAATGGAACCAGGGTCTTAGACCACTGTGATACAGTCTGGAATGGAACCAGGGTCTTAGACCACTGTGATGCAGTCTGGAATGGAACCAGGGTCTTAGACCACTGTGATACAGTCTGGAATGGAACCAGGGTCTTAGACCACTGTGATACAGTCTGAATGGAACCAGGGTCTTAGACCACTGTGATACAGTCTGGAATGGAACCAGGGTCTTAGACCACTGTGATACAGTCTGGAATGGAACCAGGGTCTTAGACCACTGTGATACAGTCTGGAATGGAACCAGGGTCTTAGACCACTGTGATACAGTCTGGAATGGAACCAGGGTCTTAGACCACTGTGATACAGTCTGGAATGGAACCAGGGTCTTAGACCACTGTGATACAGTCTGGAATGGAACCAGGGTCTTAGACCACTGTGATACAGTCTGGAATGGAACCAGGGTCTTAGACCACTGTGATACAGTCTGGAATGGAACCAGGGTCTTAGACCACTGTGATACAGTCTGGAATGGAACCAGGGTCTTAGACCACTGTGATACAGTCTGGAATGGAACCAGGGTCTTAGACCACTGTGATACAGTCTGGAATGGAACCAGGGTCTTAGACCACTGTGATACAGTCTGGAATGGAACCAGGGTCTTAGACCACTGTGATACAGTCTGGAATGGAACCAGGGTCTTAGACCACTGTGATACAGTCTGGAATGGAACCAGGGTCTTAGACCACTGTGATACAGTCTGGAATGGAACCAGGGTCTTAGACCACTGTGATATAGTCTGGAATGGAACTAGGGTCTTAGACTACTTCGCCACAATACACATAGTTACAGTGATTTAGACACTGGTTGGATGAAAAATAATACATGATACTTTAGTTTCTGCTGCTCGGCCCTGTCTGAATCTGAAACCTTGGTCAAGACCGTGGTCAGAACATGATGCCAGAACCCATAACTTGATCAGTCAAATTGAGTCAGGAAAATAGAAGGTTAAGGTTCTGTGGAGACAAACAGTAACTTGTTAGAGTCATGAAACCATGCCAGGTAGGAGTGTGGAGAAACAACATAGGCCCATAGGGCTCTGGTCAAAAGTAGTGCACTATATAGGGAATAGGGTGCCATTTGAGAGTCAGCCATATTTGGCCAAAACCCCATGGTTCCACTTGGCTTTTATTTCAGTTCTTGAATTTTGAACTCCTCAACACTCCAAACCATGGGCTGAACTTTTGTCAACTTCTGTAAATGGCTGTGTGTGTATTTGTACTTCTGTAAATGGCTGTGTGTGTATTTGTATTTGTGTAAATGGCTGTGTGTGTATTTGTATTTCTGTAAATGGCTGTGTGTGTCGTTGTACTTGTGTAAATGGCTGTGTGTGTAGTTGTACTTGTGTAAATGGCTGTGTGTAGTTGTACTTGTGTAAATGGCTGTGTGTGTATTTGTATTTCTGTAAATGGCTGTGTGTGTAGTTGTACTTGTGTAAATGGCTGTGTGTAGTTGTACTTGTGTAAATGGCTGTGTGTAGTTGTACTTGTGTAAATGGCTGTGTGTGTAGTTGTACTTGTGTAAATGGCTGTGTGTAGTTGTACTTGTGTAAATGGCTGTGTGTGTAGTTGTACTTGTGTAAATGGCTGTGTGTAGTTGTACTTGTGTAAATGGCTGTGTGTGTATTTGTATTTCTGTAAATGGCTGTGTGTGTAGTTGTACTTGTGTAAATGGCTGTGTGTAGTTGTACTTGTGTAAATGGCTGTGTGTAGTTGTACTTGTGTAAATGGCTGTGTGTAGTTGTACTTGTGTAAATGGCTGTGTGTGTAGTTGTACTTGTGTAAATGGCTGTGTGTAGTTGTACTTGTGTAAATGGCTGTGTGTGTAGTTGTACTTGTGTAAATTGCTGTGTGTAGTTGTACTTGTGTAAATGGCTGTGTGTGTATTTGTATTTCTGTAAATGGCTGTGTGTGTAGTTGTACTTGTGTAAATGGCTGTGTGTAGTTGTACTTGTGTAAATGGCTGTGTGTAGTTGTACTTGTGTAAATGGCTGTGTGTGTGTAGTTGTACTTGTGTAAATGGCTGTGTGTAGTTGTACTTGTGTAAATGGCTGTGTGTAGTTGTACTTCTGTAAATGGCTGTGTGTGTGTATTTGTACTTGTGTAAATGGCTGTGTGTGTAGTTGTACTTGTGTAAATGGCTGTGTGTAGTTGTACTTGTGTAAATGGCTGTGTGTGTAGTTGTACTTGTGTAAATGGCTGTGTGTAGTTGTACTTGTGTAAATGGCTGTGTGTAGTTGTACTTGTGTAAATGGCTGTGTGTGTAGTTGTACTTGTGTAAATGGCTGTGTGTAGTTGTACTTGTGTAAATGGCTGTGTGTGTAGTTGTACTTGTGTAAATGGCTGTGTGTAGTTGTACTTGTGTAAATGGCTGTGTGTGTAGTTGTACTTGTGTAAATGGCTGTGTGTAGTTGTACTTGTGTAAATGGCTGTGTGTAGTTGTACTTGTGTAAATGGCTGTGTGTGTAGTTGTACTTGTGTAAATGGCTGTGTGTAGTTGTACTTGTGTAAATGGCTGTGTGTGTAGTTGTACTTGTGTAAATGGCTGTGTGTGTAGTTGTACTTGTGTAAATGGCTGTGTGTGTAGTTGTACTTGTGTAAATGGCTGTGTGTAGTTGTATTTCTGTACATGGCTGTGTGTGTAGTTGTACTTGTGTAAATGGCTGTGTGTGTCATTGTACTTGTGTAAATGGCTGTGTGTGTAGTTGTACTTGTGTAAATGGCTGTGTGTAGTTGTACTTGTGTAAATGGCTGTGTGTCGTTGTACTTGTGTAAATGGCTGTGTGTCGTTGTACTTGTGTAAATGGCTGTGTGTCGTTGTACTTGTGTAAATGGCTGTGTGTAGTTGTACTTGTAGTACACTATGTTTGATCACTTTCATCACCTTTCATCGAAATGAAAGGTACAAACTTCCGGCGTACCTAATCTCAAAAACAAAGACATATGGCTACAGTAGACCCCCCATGTTCTGCTTTCTATACCCCTCTCTGTCCCTCTCCCTCTCTCTCTCTCTCTCTCTCTCTCTCTCTCTCTCTCTCATTTTCTCTCTCCCTTGCTCTCTCTCTCTCGCTCTCTCTCTATTTCTCTCTCTCTCGCTTGCTCCCTCGCTCTCTCTCTCTCCTTTCCTACCCTGGCTATCCCTCCGTTATTCATGCTCTGAGGGTAACCTCAGTCAGGGAATCACAAGACTGTTTTGGAGGGAGAGTGGTGCTTTGTCACCTGACGTTGAGCTGAGACTCCAGCAGCCTCTGATCAGTACTGTTTCCTCCACTAACACCCAACCTCCTGTGTGGACAGATGGTAGAGAGTGGTGCTTACACCACCAGGGTTCTGGATCAGATGGTAGAGAGTGGTGCTTACACCACCAGGGTTCTGGATCAGATGGTAGGGAGTGGTGCTTACACCACCAGGGTTGTGGATCAGATGGTAGAGAGTGGTGCTTACACCACCAGGGTTCTGGATCAGATGGTAGAGGGTGGTGCTTACACCACCAGGGTTGTGGATCAGATGGTAGAGAGTGGTGCTTACACCACCAGGGTTGTGGATCAGATGGTAGAGAGTGGTGCTTACACCACCAGGGTTGTGGATCAGATGGTAGAGAGTGGTGCTTACACCACCAGGGTTGTGGGTCAGATGGTAGAGAGTGGTGCTTACACCATCAGGGTTGTGGGTCAGATGGTAGAGAGTGGTGCTTACACCACCAGGGTTGTGGGTCAGATGGTAGAGAGTGGTGCTTACACCACCAGGGTTGTGGGTCAGATGGTAGAGAGTGGTGCCTACACCACCAGGGTTGTGGGTCAGATGGTAGAGAGTGGTGCTTACACCACCAGGGTTGTGGATCAGATGGTAGAGAGTGGTGCTTACACCACCAGGGTTGTGGATCAGATGGTAGAGAGTGGTGCTTACACCACCAGGGTTGTGGATCAGATGGTAGAGAGTGGTGCTTACACCACCAGGGTTGTGGATCAGATGGTAGAGAGTGGTGCTTACACCAACAGGGTTGTGGATCAGATGGTAGAGAGTGGTGCTTACACCACCAGGGTTGTGGATCAGATGGTAGAGAGTGGTGCTTACACCACCAGGGTTGTGGGTCAGATGGTAGAGAGTGGTGCTTACACCACCAGGGTTGTGGGTCAGATGGTAGAGGGTGGTGCTTACACCACCAGGGTTGTGGGTCAGATGGTAGAGAGTGGTGCTTACACCACCAGGGTTGTGGGTCAGAGACCCGGGCCACCCATATGTAAAATGGATGCATGTTGGCGAGCATGACTGTAAGTTGCTTTGGATAAAAGTGTCTGTTGAATGACACATGTTAATAGTATTAGTCCAATAGACCCCAGGTATCTCTTAAACCACCAACACCAGGTCATGTTCATTAGACCCCAGGTATCTCTTAAACCAGCAACACCAGGTATCTCTTAAACCAGCAACACCAGGTCATATTCATTAGACCCCAGGTATCTCTTAAACCACCAACACCAGGTATCTCTTAAACCACCAACACCAGGTCATATTCATTAGACCCCAGGTATCTCTTAAACCAGCAACACCAGGTCATGTTCATTAAACACCAAACTGATAACACAGAGAAGGAATACCAAGACTTGTCCAATGAGAAACATTCATGTTCATTTTTGTATTTTTGTATTTTTAATACGTTGTACCCTACTGAATACGATCCTGGGGTGTATTCAGCGAGCCACCCCCTCCCCCCAGCTCTCTCTCTATCTATCTCTCTCTGTCTCTCTTTCTGTCTCTGTCTCTATCTCTCTCCCCTCCCCCATCTCTCTCTCCCTCCCCTTCTCTCTCTCCCTATCTCTGGCTTCACACAGAGACCTGCTAGTGATGATGACTGATGAAACCAATGTGACTTTTGACCCAGTATATCTTTTCATATTAGACTCACTTGATTCCAGTGTCTTCCTTTCCGTCAGAGTGGGGTCACTCTACACAGTAACCAATCACAGGGCTTGTATCAACTCAGGACAAGACATGATAATAAATGCTGGTTGTCTGAAGAAATGGTGCTTTGCAAATAAGTTCTCTCCGTGTGGAAGTTGTATTATTCCTGTTATTAGTCAATAATAAATGTATTATAACATGCTCATCTCTCTGTTTCCCTCCTCCCTCCCTCCCTCCCTCCCTCCCCTCCCTCCCTCCCTCCCTCCCTCCCTCCCTCCCTCCCTCCTCCCCCCCCAGTCTCTGGTCTTCCTAGCCTGTATATCAGCTGCTGGACTAGTCCTGAGCCTCCTGCTGCTGTCTGTCTACCTGACCAGTGTGTGCTGCTGCAGGAAGGAGGAGGAGGAGGAGACCAAGAGGCCTGACTCCTGCTGTGTCTCCTGGACCGCTGTCATCACTGGGCTCATCCTATGGTGAGTAGTACCACTGTAGCTGATTGTATCTAACAGTACTGTACTACAGTAGTAGTGTTACTGGGACCTTTCTTCAGTCTGTCCCGGGTGAGGTTCATCCTATGGTGAGAGGTGTTGTCTTATATTACAGAATTACAAGCCAAGGTCTTTTAAGGCAGAATGCAAGGCACAGACGTTCGCTTCACCTAGCCAAGTTCCACTAGAAACAAACCAAATCTAGTATGTGGGGCTCCTTTAGTGTCTCGATCAGGGTTCTACAACTCTGGTTCTGTGATAGTGATGTACCACAGCTGGTATAGCTAATCAAGGTCCTGGCCAGTAGGTAATTAGTCAAATAAAAAAATAAAAAAGTGTTTAGGGTTGGAGTGAAACTCCAGGAGGGTAATTGGACAACCCTAGACCGCCCTTCTGTGTTCTTGGAAAAGGCTTTGATGTGATCTTTGACATTCAGGAGTTGACCTCTGACCTCATTAACTCACACACACAGGCTGACGTGCTGAAGAGACCAGATGGTCACTTTGGCCTGATCCACTTTGACACCGGATGTTGTAGACTGAGGTCACTGTGACTAACCATGTTCCCTGATGACAGTCCTGCTCTCATTGTGTCTAAAGCAGACTACACTATGCACTGTCTACCCTACACTATCACTAGACTACATTACCCAAAACTATCTATTCACATGTCCTGGGTGTGCACAGCACAGTGTCCATTGATGCGTTATCCTTTGTCCTCTGAGATTGTAGTTTGCAACATTCACAATGTGCAGTTGTGCATTGTCTCACTGCCACAAGCACAAAGTCCCTTTTTGGATCTGTATGTTGGGCTGCCCACCTCATCACTATAGGACCTGCCCACCTCATCACTATAGAACCTGTCCACCTCATCACTATAGGACCTGCCCACCTCATCACTATAGGACCTGCTCACCTCATCACTATAGGACCTGCCCACCTCATCACTATAGGACCTGCCCACCTCATCACTAAAGGACCTGCCCACCTCATCACTATAGGACCTGCCCACCTCATCACTATAGGACCTGCTCACCTCATCACTATAGGACCTGCCCACCTCATCACTATAGGACCTGCCCACCTCATCACTATAGGACCTGCCCACCTCATCACTATAGGACCTGCCCACCTCATCACTATAGGACCTGCCCACCTCATCACTATAGGACCTGCCCACCTCATCACTAAAGGACCTGCCCACCTCATCACTATAGAACCTGCCCACCTCATCACTATAGGACCTGCCCACCTCATCACTATAGGACCTGCCCACCTCATCACTAAAGGACCTGCCCACCTCATCACTATAGTACCTGTAGGGCTGCCCACCTCATCACTATAGGACCTGCCCACCTCATCACTATAGGACCTGCCCACATCATCACTATAGTACCTGTAGGGCTGCCCACCTCATCACTATAGGACCTGTTGGGCTGCCCACCTCATCACTATAGGACCTGTTGGGCTGCCCACCTCATCACTATAGGACCTGTTGGGCTGCCCACCTCATCACTATAGGACCTGTTGGGCTGCCCACCTCATCACTATAGGACCTGTTGGGCTGCCCACCTCATCACTATAGGACCTGTAGGGCTGCCCACCTCATCACTATAGGACCTATAGGGCTGCCCACCTCATCACTATAGGACCTGTAGGGCTGCCCACCTCATCACTATAGGACCTGTTGGGCTGCCCACCTCATCACTATAGGACCTGTTGGGCTGCCCACCTCATCACTATAGGACCTGTAGGGCTGCCCACCTCATCACTATAGGACCTGCCCACCTCATCACTATAGTACCTGTAGGGCTGCCCACCTCATCACTATAGGACCTGTAGGGCTGCCCACCTCATCACTATAGGACCTGTTGGGCTGCCCACCTCATCACTATAGGACCTGTAGGGCTGCCCACCTCATCACTATAGGACCTGCACTCATAGGACCTGCCACCTCATCACTATAGTACCTGTAGGGCTGCCCACCTCATCACTATAGGACCTGTAGGGCTGCCCACCTCATCACTATGGGACCTGTTGGGCTGCCCACCTCATCACTATAGGACCTGTAGGGCTGCCCACCTCATCACTATAGGACCTGTTGGGCTGCCCACCTCATCACTATAGGACCTGCAGGGCTTGAAAGAGAACAACACATGATTCCTCCTCCCAATGAAAGAGAACAACAAATGATTCCTCCTCCCAATGAAAGAGAGCAACAAATGATTCCTCCTCCCAATGAAAGAGAGCAACAAATGATTCCTCCTACCAATGAAATAGAACATCAAATTATTCCCCCTCGCCAAAGTGCTTGATTGAGTTGGCATTGTGAAGAGCTTAATCTTGTGACAGAGCTCTAAGTGCTGAGGGTAATTGAGTTAGTTAGCTGATAACATTCCAGGGGGGGGGGCAAGCCCAGCTCTGATTGGTCTCTCTTACACCAAACCTGGTGTGGTGCTAAGTGCTATGGCATGATGCTGTTCAGCCTGAACAAGGAGCGCTGTGTAAACTCTTGAATGTCTGGGCTCTGAACGGCTCTCTGTTTCCCATAGAAACGTCACTCCATTAACATTTTAAAGCTCACACAATTCAGCAACCTACCCCCCTGTAGGAAATACTATCTTAGTATTATGATATGAAATGTGTTAACCCTTCACTGTCTGGGGCCAGACTGCAAACGTGACTTTGTGTTCACAGAGCATTCAGCTTACTACCCATATATGAAATACTATCTTATCTCATTTTGAAAAGCATAATAAAATGTTTATTTAACCAACAAGGGCTGCGTGAAACCTTTTCTGTCTGGGTTCTGGTTGGCTTTCACCTTCCTCAGTACAGCTGGTCTAGTAAAACCTCTACTATTGTGGTGATATAACTAAACAGGCTCACAGCTTTCAGTTAACTACTCCTGTAGGAAATAAAATACAACTATAATATTTGTGCCTGGACTTTTGGGCGAATATCAGTTTCCCTTTTCTACAGCCAAGCCAACCTGGAACCTTGGTCATGTAACTTTGGGAATGGCCAAGCCAACCTGGAACCTTGGTCATGTAACTTTGGGAATGGCCAAGCCAACCTGGAACCTTGGTCATGTAACTCTGGGAATGGCCAAGCCAACCTGGAACCTTGGTCATGTAACTTTGGGAATGGCCAAGCCAACCTGGAACCTTGGTCATGTAACTTTGGGAATGGCCAAGCCAACCTGGAACCTTGGTCATGTAACTTTGGGAATGGCCAAGCCAACCTGGAACCTTGGTCATGTAACTTTGGGAATGGCCAAGCCAACCTGGAACCTTGGTCATGTAACTTTGGGAATGGACAAGCCAACCTGGAACCTTGGTCATGTAACTTTGGGAATGGCCAAGCCAACCTGGAACCTTGGTCATGTAACTTTGGGAATGGCCAAGCCAACCTGGAACCTTGGTCATGTAACTTTGGAAATGGCCAAGCCAACCTGGAACCTTGGTCATGTAACTTTGGGAATGGACAAGCCAACCTGGAACCTTGGTCATGTAACTTTGGGAATGGCCAAGCCAACCTGGAACCTTGGTCATGTAACTTTGGGAATGGCCAAGCCAACCTGGAACCTTGGTCATGTAACTTTGGGAATGGCCAAGCCAACCTGGAACCTTGGTCATGTAACTTTGGGAATGGCCAAGCCAACCTGGAACCTTGGTCATGTAACTTTGGGAATGGCCAAGCCAACCTGGAACATTGGTCATGTAACTTTGGGAATGGCCAAGCCAACCTGGAGCCTTGGTCATGTAACTTTGGGAATGGCCAAGCCAACCTGGAACCTTGGTCATGTAACTTTGGGAATGGCCAAGCCAACCTGGAACCTTGGTCATGTAACTTTGGGAAATGGCCAAGCCAACCTGGAACCTTGGTCATGTAACTTTGGGAATGGCCAAGCCAACCTGGAACCTTGGTCATGTAACTTTGGGAATGGCCAAGCCAACCTGGAACCTTGGTCATGTAACTTTGGGAATGGCCAAGCCAACCTGGAACCTTGGTCATGTAACTTTGGGAATGGACAAGCCAACCTGGAACCTTGGTCATGTAACTTTGGGAATGGCCAAGCCAACCTGGAACCTTGGTCATGTAACTTTGGGAATGGCCAAGCCAACCTGGAACCTTGGTCATGTAACTTTGGGAATGGCCAAGCCAACCTGGAACCTTGGTCATGTAACTTTGGGAATGGCCAAGCCAACCTGGAACCTTGGTCATGTAACTTGGGAATGGCCAAGCCAACCTGGAACCTTGGTCATGTAACTTTGGGAATGGCCAAGCCAACCTGGAACCTTGGTCATGTAACTTTGGGAATGGCCAAGCCAACCTGGAACATTGGTCATGTAACTTTGGGAATGGCCAAGCCAACCTGGAACCCTGGTCATGTAACTTTGGGAATGGCCAAGCCAACCTGGAACCTTGGTCATGTAACTTTGGGAATGGCCAAGCCAACCTGGAACCTTGGTCATGTAACTTTGGGAATGGCCAAGCCAACCTGGAACCTTGGTCATGTAACTTTGGGAATGGACAAGCCAACCTGGAACCTTGGTCATGTAACTTTGGGAATGGCCAAGCCAACCTGGAACCTTGGTCATGTAACTTTGGGAATGGCCAAGCCAACCTGGAACCTTGGTCATGTAACTTTGGGAATGGCCAAGCCAAGCTGGAACCTTGGTCATGTAACTTTGGGAATGGCCAAGCCAACCTGGAACCTTGGTCATGTAACTTTGGAAATGGCCAAGCCAAGCTGGAACCTTGGTCATGGTCATGTAACTTTGGGAATGGCCAAGCCAACCTGGAACCTTGGTCATGTAACTTTGGAATGGACAAGCCAACCTGGAACCTTGGTCATGTAACTTTGGGAATGGCCAAGCCAACCTGGAACCTTGGTCATGTAACTTTGAAATGGCCAAGCCAACCTGGAACCTTGGTCATGTAACTTTGGGAATGGACAAGCCAACCTGGAACCTTGGTCATGTAACTTTGGGAATGGCCAAGCCAACCTGGAACCTTGGTCATGTAACTTTGGGAATGGCCAAGCCAACCTGGAACCTTGGTCATGTAACTTTGGGAATGGCCAAGCCAACCTGGAACCTTGGTCATGTAACTTTGGGAATGGCCAAGCCAACCTGGAACCTTGGTCATGTAACTTTGGGAATGGCCAAGCCAACCTGGAACATTGGTCATGTAACTTTGGGAATGGCCAAGCCAACCTGGAGCCTTGGTCATGTAACTTTGGGAATGGCCAAGCCAACCTGGAACCTTGGTCATGTAACTTTGGGAATGGCCAAGCCAACCTGGAACCTTGGTCATGTAACTTTGGAAATGGCCAAGCCAACCTGGAACCTTGGTCATGTAACTTTGGGAATGGCCAAGCCAACCTGGAACCTTGGTCATGTAACTTTGGGAATGGCCAAGCCAACCTGGAACCTTGGTCATGTAACTTTGGGAATGGCCAAGCCAACCTGGAACCTTGGTCATGTAACTTTGGGAATGGACAAGCCAACCTGGAACCTTGGTCATGTAACTTTGGGAATGGCCAAGCCAACCTGGAACCTTGGTCATGTAACTTTGGGAATGGCCAAGCCAACCTGGAACCTTGGTCATGTAACTTTGGGAATGGCCAAGCCAACCTGGAACCTTGGTCATGTAACCAACCTGGGAATGGCCAAGCCAACCTGGAACCTTGGTCATGTAACTTTGGGAAATGGCCAAGCCAACCTGGAACCTTGGTCATGTAACTTTGTGAATGGACAAGCCAACCTGGAACCTTGGTCATGTAACTTTGGGAATGGCCAAGCCAACCTGGAACCTTGGTCATGTAACTTTGGGAATGGCCAAGCCAACCTGGAACCTTGGTCATGTAACTTTGGGAATGGACAAGCCAACCTGGAACCTTGGTCATGTAACTTTGGGAATGGCCAAGCCAACCTCATGCCAAGCCAACCTGGAACCTTGGTCATGTAACTTTGGGAATGGCCAAGCCAACCTGGAACCTTGGTCATGTAACTTTGGGAATGGCCAAGCCAACCTGGAACCTTGGTCATGTAACTTTGGGAATGGCCAAGCCAACCTGGAACCTTGGTCATGTAACTTTGGGAATGGCCAAGCCAACCTGGAACCTTGGTCATGTAACTTTGGGAATGGCCAAGCCAACCTGGAACCTTGGTCATGTAACTTTGGGAATGGCCAAGCCAACCTGGAACATTGGTCATGTAACTTTGGGAATGGCCAAGCCAACCTGGAACCCTGGTCATGTAACTTTGGGAATGGCCAAGCCAACCTGGAACCTTGGTCATGTAACTTTGGGAATGGCCAAGCCAACCTGGAACCTTGGTCATGTAACTTTGGGAATGGCCAAGCCAACCTGGAACCTTGGTCATGTAACTTTGGGAATGGACAAGCCAACCTGGAACCTTGGTCATGTAACTTTGGGAATGGCCAAGCCAACCTGGAACCTTGGTCATGTAACTTTGGGAATGGCCAAGCCAACCTGGAACCTTGGTCATGTAACTTTGGGAATGGCCAAGCCAAGCTGGAACCTTGGTCATGTAACTTTGGGAATGGCCAAGCCAACCTGGAACCTTGGTCATGTAACTTTGGAAATGGCCAAGCCAAGCTGGAACCTTGGTCATGTAACTTTGGGAATGGCCAAGCCAACCTGGAACCTTGGTCATGTAACTTTGTGAATGGACAAGCCAACCTGGAACCTTGGTCAATGGGGCAAGCCAACCTGGAACTTTGGGAATGGCCAAGCCAACCTGGAACCTTGGTCATGTAACTTTGGGAATGGCCAAGCCAACCTGGAACCTTGGTCATGTAACTTTGGGAATGGACAAGCCAACCTGGAACATTGGTCATGTAACTCTGGGAATGGACAAGCCAACCTGGAACCTTGGTCATGTAACTTTGGGAATGGCCAAGCCAAGCTGGAACCTTGGTCATGTAACTTTGGGAATGGCCAAGCCAACCTGAATGGTCATGTAAGCCCAACCTGGAACCTTGGTCATGTAACTTTGGGAATGGCCAAGCCAAGCTGGAACCTTGGTCATGTAACTTTGGGAATGGCCAAGCCAACCTGGAACCTTGGTCATGTAACTTTGGGAATGGCCAAGCCAACCTGGAACCTTGGTCATGTAACTTTGGGAATGGACAAGCCAACCTGGAACCTTGGTCATGTAACTCTGGGAATGGCCAAGCCAACCTGGAACCTTGGTCATGTAACTCTGGGAATGGCCAAGCCAACCTGGAACCCTGGTCATGTAACTCTGGGAATGGCCAAGCCAACCTGGAACCCTGGTCATGTAACTCTGGGAATGGCCAAGCCAACCTGGAACCTTGGTCATGTAACTTTGGGAATGGCCAAGCCAACCTGGAACCTTGGTCATGTAACTTTGGGAATGGCCAAGCCAACCTGGAACCTTGGTCATGTAACTTTGGGAATGGACAAGCCAACCTGGAACCTTGGTCATGTAACTCTGGGAATGGCCAAGCCAACCTGGAACCTTGGTCATGTAACTCTGGGAATGGCCAAGCCAACCTGGAACCCTGGTCATGTAACTCTGGGAATGGCCAAGCCAACCTGGAACCCTGGTCATGTAACTCTGGGAATGGCCAAGCCAACCTGGAACCCTGGTCATGTAACTCTGGGAATGGACAAGCCAACCTGGAACCCTGGTCATGTAACTCTGGGAATGGCCAAGCCAACCTGGAACCCTGGTCATGTAACTCTGGGAATGGCCAAGCCAACCTGGAACCCTGGTCATGTAACTCTGGGAATGGCCAAGCCAACCTGGAACCTTGGTCATGTAACTCTGGGAATGGCCAAGCCAACCTGGAACCTTGGTCATGTAACTCTGGGAATGTGTTTTATGGTGTTTATGTAAGTAAGCATTTCACTGTGAATTCTACACCTGTTGTATTCGGCGCATGTGACCAATACAATTTGATTTGGTTTCTGTAATTGTCCATGTGGTTGCTGTAACAGGGGAAAAGCCTAGTGACACTAACACATTAATGACCTCCGTCCTCCACCTCTCAGCTACTCACCTTCTCCACAAGAGCCTTAGTGACTGGATGCTCTGTCCTGGTCTTAAATTAGGTCCTGTTCTTGTTAATGTGATTTGGGAATGTGGTTTGGTTTCCTGTACAAGGTTATTTTCAGATGTGTGTCTTCCATAAATCAACAAGCTCAATAACAGTCGTTTGTCTGATGTAGCTCCTCTCATCTGGTGGCTGAGTTGTTGGACAGCAGACTTCTACTGAAAGATGTTTCAACGTTGACTTGGAGGGAAACGGTGTCCTTGATTCGCTATAGCTAGTAGGGTTTAGTGCTGGGCTGGAACAAAAGTGTGCAATGCCCGTTGCAGCCCCCAGGACTAGTGTCCACTGATAGCCGGTTGTTTTTATGTTGTCTAATGGTTTTATTATAACCCGAAGACTTTAATCCAATAGCCTGGCTTTTTATTTCTCTGTCCTTTGTGTTATGAGTCACAGGGTTTTAATGATTGGATGATGTCACTGGGCAGTTTCATGTTATATCACATGTTATTCTATTCTATTACCTTCTCTAATTGGAATATCATCATAATATCATTAATCATTCTGATTAACTTGGACTGTTGTATCATTCAACCAGGCCTAACATGTTAGATGGTATGGGTGGAGGTAGTGTTGTATCATTCAACCAGGCCTAACATGTTAGATGGTATGGGTGGAGGTAGTGTTGTATCATTCAACCAGGCCTAACATGTTAGATGGTATGGGTGGAGGTAGTGTTGTATCACTCAACCAGGCCTAACATGTTAGATGGTATGGGTGGAGGTAGTGTTGTATCATTCAACCAGGCCTAACATGTTAGATGGTATGGGTGGAGGTAGTGTTGTATCATTCAACCAGGCCTAACATGTTAGATGGTATGGGTGGAGGTAGTGTTGTATCATTCAACCAGGCCTAACATGTTAGATGGTATGGGTGGAGGTAGTGTTGTATCACTCAACTAGGCCTAACATGTTAGATGGTATGGGTGGAGGTAGTGTTGTATCATTCAACCAGGCCTAACATGTTAGATGGTATGGGTGGAGGTAGTGTTGTATCATTCAACCAGGTCTAACATGTTAGATGGTATGGGTGGAGGTAGTGTTGTATCATTCAACCAGGCCTAACATGTTAGATGGTATGGGCGGAGGTAGTGACTGTATCATTCAACCAGGCCTAACATGTTTACATTTACATTTACATTTAAGTCATTTAGCAGACGCTCTTATCCAGAGCGACTTACAAATTGGTGCTTTCACCTTATGACATCCAGTGGAACAGCCACTTTACAATAGTGCATCTAGGTCTTTTAAGGGGGGAGGGGGAGAAGGATTACTTTATCCTATCCTAGGTATTCCTTAAAGAGGTGGGGTTTCAGGTGTCTCCGGAAGGTGGTGATTGACTCCGCTGTCCTGGCGTCGTGAGGGAGTTTGTTCCACCATTGGGGGGACAGAGCAGCGAACAGTTTTGACTGGGCTGAGCGGGAACTGTACTTCCTCAGTGGTAGGGAGGCGAGCAGGCCAGAGGTGGATGAACGCAGTGCCCTTGTTTGGGTGTAGGGCCTGATCAGAGCCTGGAGGTAGTGAGGTGCCGTTCCCCTCACAGCTCCGTAGGCAAGCACCATGGTCTTGTAGCGGATGCGAGCTTCAACTGGAAGCCAGTGGAGAGAGCGGAGGAGCGGGGTGACGTGAGAGAACTTGGGAAGGTTGAACACCAGACGGGCTGCGGCGTTCTGGATGAGTTGTAGGGGTTTAATGGCACAGGCAGGGAGCCCAGCCAACAGCGAGTTGCAGTAATCCAGACGGGAGATGACAAGTGCCTGGATTAGGACCTGCGCCGCTTCCTGTGTGAGGCAGGGTCGTACTCTGCGGATGTTGTAGAGCATGAACCTACAGGAACGGGCCACCGCCTTGATGTTATTTGAGAACGACAGGGTGTTGTCCAGGATCACGCCAAGGTTCTTAGCGCTCTGGGACGAGGACACAATGGAGTTGTCAACCGTGATGGCGAGATCATGGAACGGGCAGTCCTTCCCGGGAGGAAGAGCAGCTCCGTCTTGCCGAGGTTCAGCTTGAGGTGATGATCCGTCATCCACACTGATATGTCTGCCAGACATGCAGAGATGCGATTCGCCACCTGGTCGTCAGAAGGGGGAAAGGAGAAGATTAATTGTGTGTCGTCTGCATAGCAATGATAGGAGAGACCATGTGAGGTTATGACAGAGCCAAGTGACTTGGTGTATAGCGAGAATAGGAGAGGGCCTAGAACAGAGCCCTGGGGGACACCAGTGGTGAGAGCACGTGGTGAGGAGACGGATTCTCGCCACGCCACCTGGTAGGAGCGACCTGTCAGGTAGGACGCAATCCAAGCGTGGGCCGCGCCGGAGATGCCCAACTCGGAGAGGGTGGAGAGGAGGATCTGATGGTTCACAGTATCGAAGGCAGCCGATAGGTCTAGAAGGATGAGAGCAGAGGAGAGAGAGTTAGCTTTAGCAGTGCGGAGCGCCTCCGTGATACAGAGAAGAGCAGTCTCAGTTGAATGACTAGTCTTGAAACCTGACTGATTTGGATCAAGAAGGTCATTCTGAGAGAGATAGCGGGAGAGCTGGCCAAGGACGGCACGTTCAAGAGTTTTGGAGAGAAAAGAAAGAAGGGATACTGGTCTGTAGTTGTTGACATCGGAGGGATCGAGTGTAGGTTTTTTCAGAAGGGGTGCAACTCTCGCTCTCTTGAAGACGGGAGGGACGTAGCCAGCGGTCAGGGATGAGTTGATGAGCGAGGTGAGGTAAGGGAGAAGGTCACCGGAGATGGTCTGGAGAAGAGAGGAGGGGATAGGGTCAAGCGGGCAGGTTGTTGGGCGGCCGGCCGTCACAAGACGCGAGATGTCATCTGGAGAGAGAGGGGAGAAAGAGGTCAGAGCACAGGGTAGGGCAGTGTGAGCAGAACCAGCGGTGTCGTTTGACTTAGCAAACGAGGATCGGATGTCGTCGACCTTCTTTTCAAAATGGTTGACGAAGTCATCTGCAGAGAGGAGGAGGGGGGGAGGGGGAGGAGGATTCAAGAGGGAGGAGAAGGTGGCAAAGAGCTTCCTAGGGTTAGAGGCAGATGCTTGGAATTTAGAGTGGTAGAAAGTGGCTTTAGCAGCAGAGACAGAGGAGGAAAATGTAGAGAGGAGGGAGTGAAAGGATGCCAGGTCCGCAGGGAGGCGAGTTTTCCTCCATTTCCGCTCGGCTGCCCGGAGCCCTGATACAACAGTCACTACCTCCACCCATACCATCTAACATGTTAGGCCTGGTTGAGTGATACAACACTACCTCCACCCATACCATCTAACATGTTAGGCCTGGTTGAATGATACAACACTACCTCCACCCATACCATCTAACATGTTAGGCCTGGTTGAATGATACAACACTACCTCCACCCATACCATCTAACATGTTAGGCCTGGTTGAATGATACACCACTACCTCCACCCATACCATCTAACATGTTAGGCCTGGTTGAATGATACAACACTACCTCCACCCATACCATCTAACATGTTAGGCCTAGTTGAATGATACAACACTACCTCCACCCATACCATCTAACATGTTAGGCCTGGTTGAATGATACAACACTACCTCCACCCATACCATCTAACATGTTAGGCCTGGTTGAATGATACAACGCTACCTCCACCCATACCATCTAACATGTTAGGCCTGGTTGAATGATACAAAGCTACCTCCACCCATACCATCTAACATGTTAGGCCTGGTTGAGTGATACAACACTACCTCCACCCATACCATCTAACATGTTAGGCCTGGTTGAATGATACAACACTACCTCCACCCATACCATCTAACATGTTAGGCCTGGTTGAATGATACAACACTACCTCCACCCATACCATCTAACATGCTAGGCCTGGTTGAATGATACACCACTACCTCCACCCATACCATCTAACATGTTAGGCCTGGTTGAATGATACAACACTACCTCCACCCATACCATCTAACATGTTAGGCCTAGTTGAATGATACAACACTACCTCCACCCATACCATCTAACATGTTAGGCCTGGTTGAATGATACAACACTACCTCCACCCATACCATCTAACATGTTAGGCCTACCAGTCAGTCTACCACTGATTCTTAATCTCAAACTGAAGGAAAACATGAATCATTGTACTTTTGTAATCACAGGTAGAATTGTAATGTACAGATATTATGACATTTCTTTCAGATGATTCAACCAGGCCTAACATGTTAGATGGTATGGGTGGAGGTAGTGACTGTTGTATCATTGAGTCAGAGGATGTGAGTGGAGTGGAGCTGGAGACAGGAGTGGAGTGGAGCGAAGAGTGGAGTGAAGTGGAGTGAGGAGCGGAGCTGGAGAGAGGAGTGGAGTGAGGAGCGGAGCTGGAGAGAGGAGTGGAGCTGGAGTGGAGCTGGAGTGAGGAGTGGAGTGGAGCTGGAGAGAGGAGTGGAGCTGGAGAGAGGAGTGGAGTGGAGCTGGAGTGAGGAGTGGAGCTGAAGTGGAGCTGGAGAGAGGAGTGGAGTGGAGCTGGAGTGAAGAGTGGAGCTGAAGTGAGGAGTGGAGCTGAAGTGGAGCTGGAGAGAGGAGTGGAGCTGAAGTGGAGCTGGAGAGAGGAGTGGAGTGGAGCTGGAGAGAGGAGTGGAGTGGAGCTGGAGAGAGGAGTGGAGCTGAAGTGGAGCTGGAGAGAGGAGTGGAGCTGAAGTGGAGCTGGAGAGAGGCGTGGAGGTAAGCTGGAGAGAGGAGTGGAGTGGAGCTGGAGTGAGGAGTGGAGCTGAAGTGGAGCTGGAGAGAGTGTGAGCTGAAGTGGAGCTGGAGAGAGGAGTGGAGCTGAAGTGGAGCTGGAGAGAGGAGTGGAGTGGAGCTGGAGAGAGGAGGGAGTGGAGCTGGAGAGAGGAGTGGAGCTGAAGTGGAGCTGGAGAGAGGAGTGGAGCTGGAGAGAGGAGTGGAGCTGAAGTGGAGCTGGAGAGAGGAGTGGAGCTGAAGTGGAGCTGGAGAGAGGAGTGGAGTGGAGCTGGAGTGAGGAGCGGAGCTGGAATGGAGCGGAGCGTGCCCAATTTGACTGGTGTGCAGAGCTCTTCTCCTCCGCTCCATTACCGCTCCAGTAGCGCGCAGTTCACCAGCTCAGGGCATGTCCGGCCCAGCATGCATTTGCGTGCTGCTACCTATAGCTCCTTGCTTTAGCTACTGTCATGGAGTTCACTAAATATGTTCATAAAGAAACTGGTAAACACACAGGTGTGAAATCAAGGTGACTTACACAGATGAGGAGGACCAAGAGAGGGAGTGAGGGAATGTAGTGTTGTCACGGATCCCTCCAGAACTTTCATTACACACACCTGTCCCCTATTCCCACTGATTGTACTTGTATATATGTGCCCTTTGGTTTCCATTGGGCGGTAGATTATTGTTACTATGTCTGTTGGTGTGTGTGAGTGCCTGTGCTGTGTGTTTTGTCTTTTGTGCCCTTGTGGATTGCGCAGATGATTACGTGTCTCGTCCCGTGTGTTCATCATTGTGCGCGTGTTATTTATTCGAGGTACTCCTCGCTCTTTTGTTTTGGGTTTCTACCCTGTGTTTTGTTACGTGTTTGTTTGGTCTTCGTTCCCGTTGCCTTTACACACCACGCTGTCATTTAGGCTTCATTTCAGAAAACTATTACGCATTCCTGCGCCTGTCTCTCGATCCTTCATGCCAACGTGACAAGTGTCCACAACTAAAGATTCATTGTGGAATCTGAAAAGACACGTATCCCAAAAGCATGGTGGGATACTTCCTACGTGCTAAAAGAAAGGAATGAGGTGTGTAGATAGCTGTGTCATTGTAGCAAAGTTTTTATTTACAAAAAATCTGATCTCTTAAAAGTTTAATTCATTTTTGTTTATTATTTATACAATAGGTCGTAATTGATTGTGGCTCAATAGGCCTGGCATATTTCCATTTTCAAGGAGCTTTCCGTTTTGATTGGGTTATTTAACCTAAAAACCTTCAGGCCTACCTACTGTATGGAAAACATAATTAAACTATCTCAGCCTGGGGTGTTTAGCATCCCCATTGGCCCTGCCAGTGTAGAGGGGATAGTCTCCTCTGCTGGGGTGTTTAGCATCCCCATTGGCCCTGCCAGTGTAGAGGGGATAGTCTCCTCTGCTGGGGTGTTTAGCATCCCCATTGGCCCTGCCAGTGTAGAGGGGATAGTCTCCTCTGCTGGGGTGTTTAGCATCCCCATTGGCCCTGCCAGTGTAGAGAGGATAGTCTCCTCTGCTGGGGTGTTTAGCATCCCCATTGGCCCTGCCAGTGTAGAGAGGATAGTCTCCTCTGCTGGGGTGTTTAGCATCCCCATTGGCCCTGCCAGTGTAGAGAGGATAGTCTCCTCTGCTGGGGTGTTTAGCATCCCCATTGGCCCTGCCAGTGTAGAGAGGATAGTCTCCTCTGCTGGGGTGTTTAGCATCCCCATTGGCCCTGCCAGTGTAGAGGGATAGTCTCCTCTGCTGGGGTGTTTAGCATCCCCATTGGCCCTGCCAGTGTAGAGGGGATAGTCTCCTCTGCTGGGGTGTTTAGCATCCCCATTGGCCCTGCCAGTGTAGAGGGGATAGTCTCCTCTGCTGGGGTGTTTAGCATCCCCATTGGCCCTGCCAGTGTAGAGAGGATAGTCTCCTCTGCTGGGGTGTTTAGCATCCCCATTGGCCCTGCCAGTGTAGAGAGGATAGTCTCCTCTGCTGGGGTGTTTAGCATCCCCATTGGCCCTGCCAGTGTAGAGAGGATAGTCTCCTCTGCTGGGGTGTTTAGCATCCCCATTGGCCCTGCCAGTGTAGAGAGGATAGTCTCCTCTGCTGGGGTGTTTAGCATCCCCATTGGCCCTGCCAGTGTAGAGGGGATAGTCTCCTCTGCTGGGGTGTTTAGCATCCCCATTGGCCCTGCCAGTGTAGAGAGGATAGTCTCCTCTGCTGGGGTGTTTAGCATCCCCATTGGCCCTGCCAGTGTAGAGGATAGTCTCCTCTGCTGGGGTGTTTAGCATCCCCATTGGCCCTGCCAGTGTAGAGGGGATAGTCTCCTCTGCTGGGGTGTTTAGCATCCCCATTGGCCCTGCCAGTGTAGAGGGGATAGTCTCCTCTGCTGGGGTGTTTAGCATCCCCATTGGCCCTGCCAGTGTAGAGGGGATAGTCTCCTCTGCTGGGGTGTTTAGCATCCCCATTGGCCCTGCCAGTGTAGAGAGGATAGTCTCCTCTGCTGGGGTGTTTAGCATCCCCATTGGCCCTGCCAGTGTAGAGGGGATAGTCTCCTCTGCTGGGGTGTTTAGCATCCCCATTGGCCCTGCCAGTGTAGAGGGGATAGTCTCCTCTGCTGGGGTGTTTAGCATCCCCATTGGCCCTGCCAGTGTAGAGGTCTCCTCTGCTGGGGTGTTTAGTCTTGGCCCTGCCAGTGTAGAGGGATAGTCTCCTCTGCTGGGGTGTTTAGCATCCCCATTGGCCCTGCCAGTGTAGAGAGGATAGTCTCCTCTGCTGGGGTGTTTAGCATCCCCATTGGCCCTGCCAGTGTAGAGGATAGTCTCCTCTGCTGGGGTGTTTAGCATCCCCATTGGCCCTGCCAGTGTAGAGAGGATAGTCTCCTCTGCTGGGGTGTTTAGCATCCCCATTGGCCCTGCCAGTGTAGAGAGGATAGTCTCCTCTGCTGGGGTGTTTAGCATCCCCATTGGCCCTGCCAGTGTAGAGAGGATAGTCTCCTCTGCTGGGGTGTTTAGGATCCCCATTGGCCCTGCCAGTGTAGAGAGGATAGTCTCCTCTGCTGGGGTGTTTAGCATCCCCATTGGCCCTGCCAGTGTAGAGAGGATAGTCTCCTCTGCTGGGGTGTTTAGCATCCCCATTGGCCCTGCCAGTGTAGAGAGGATAGTCTCCTCTGCTGGGGTGTTTAGCATCCCCATTGGCCCTGCCAGTGTAGAGAGGATAGTCTCCTCTGCTGGGGTGTTTAGCATCCCCATTGGCCCTGCCAGTGTAGAGAGGATAGTCTCCTCTGCTGGGGTGTTTAGCATCCCCATTGGCCCTGCCAGTGTAGAGGGATAGTCTCCTCTGCTGGGGTGTTTAGCATCCCCATTGGCCCTGCCAGTGTAGAGAGGATAGTCTCCTCTGCTGGGGTGTTTAGCATCCCCATTGGCCCTGCCAGTGTAGAGGGGATAGTCTCCTCTGCTGGGGTGTTTAGCATCCCCATTGGCCCTGCCAGTGTAGAGAGGGATAGTCTCCTCTGCTGGGGTGTTTAGCATCCCCATTGGCCCTGCCAGTGTAGAGAGGATAGTCTCCTCTGCTGGGGTGTTTAGCATCCCCATTGGCCCTGCCAGTGTAGAGAGGATAGTCTCCTCTGCTGGGGTGTTTAGCATCCCCATTGGCCCTGCCAGTGTAGAGGGGATAGTCTCCTCTGCTGGGGTGTTTAGCATCCCCATTGGCCCTGCCAGTGTAGAGGGGATAGTCTCCTCTGCTGGGGTGTTTAGCATCCCCATTGGCCCTGCCAGTGTAGAGGGGATAGTCTCCTCTGCTGGGGTGTTTAGCATCCCCATTGGCCCTGCCAGTGTAGAGAGGATAGTCTCCTCTGCTGGGGTGTTTAGCATCCCCATTGGCCCTGCCAGTGTAGAGAGGATAGTCTCCTCTGCTGGGGTGTTTAGCATCCCCATTGGCCCTGCCAGTGTAGAGAGGATAGTCTCCTCTGCTGGGGTGTTTAGCATCCCCATTGGCCCTGCCAGTGTAGAGAGGATAGTCTCCTCTGCTGGGGTGTTTAGCATCCCCATTGGCCCTGCCAGTGTAGAGGGATAGTCTCCTCTGCTGGGGTGTTTAGCATCCCCATTGGCCCTGCCAGTGTAGAGGGGATAGTCTCCTCTGCTGGGGTGTTTAGCATCCCCATTGGCCCTGCCAGTGTAGAGATAGGATAGTCTCCTCTGCTGGGGTGTTTAGCATCCCCATTGGCCCTGCCAGTGTAGAGAGGATAGTCTCCTCTGCTGGGGTGTTTAGCATCCCCATTGGCCCTGCCAGTGTAGAGGGATAGTCTCCTCTGCTGGGGTGTTTAGCATCCCCATTGGCCCTGCCAGTGTAGAGGGGATAGTCTCCTCTGCTGGGGTGTTTAGCATCCCCATTGGCCCTGCCAGTGTAGAGATAGTCTCCTCTGCTGGGGTGTTTAGCATCCCCATTGGCCCTGCCAGTGTAGAGGGATAGTCTCCTCTGCTGGGGTGTTTAGCATCCCCATTGGCCCTGCCAGTGTAGAGAGGATAGTCTCCTCTGCTGGGGTGTTTAGCATCCCCATTGGCCCTGCCAGTGTAGAGGATAGTCTCCTCTGCTGGGGTGTTTAGCCCCATCCCCATTGGCCCTGCCAGTGTTTAGAGGATAGTCTCCTCTGCTGGGGTGTTTAGCATCCCCATTGGCCCTGCCAGTGTAGAGAGGATAGTCTCCTCTGCTGGGGTGTTTAGCATCCCCATTGGCCCTGCCAGTGTAGAGAGGATAGTCTCCTCTGCTGGGGTGTTTAGCATCCCCATTGGCCCTGCCAGTGTAGAGAGGATAGTCTCCTCTGCTGGGGTGTTTAGCATCCCCATTGGCCCTGCCAGTGTAGAGAGGATAGTCTCCTCTGCTGGGGTGTTTAGCATCCCCATTGGCCCTGCCAGTGTAGAGAGGATAGTCTCCTCTGCTGGGGTGTTTAGCATCCCCATTGGCCCTGCCAGTGTAGAGAGGATAGTCTCCTCTGCTGGGGTGTTTAGCATCCCCATTGGCCCTGCCAGTGTAGAGAGGATAGTCTCCTCTGCTGGGGTGTTTAGCATCCCCATTGGCCCTGCCAGTGTAGAGAGGATAGTCTCCTCTGCTGGGGTGTTTAGCATCCCCATTGGCCCTGCCAGTGTAGAGGGGATAGTCTCCTCTGCTGGGGTGTTTAGCATCCCCATTGGCCCTGCCAGTGTAGAGGGGATAGTCTCCTCTGCTGGGGTGTTTAGCATCCCCATTGGCCCTGCCAGTGTAGAGGGATAGTCTCCTCTGCTGGGGTGTTTAGCATCCCCATTGGCCCTGCCAGGGTAGAGGGGATAGTCTCCTCTGCTGGGGTGTTTAGCATCCCCATTGGCCCTGCCAGTGTAGAGGGATAGTCTCCTCTGCTGGGGTGTTTAGCATCCCCATTGGCCCTGCCAGTGTAGAGGGGATAGTCTCCTCTGCTGGGGTGTTTAGCATCCCCATTGGCCCTGCCAGTGTAGAGGGATAGTCTCCTCTGCTGGGGTGTTTAGCATCCCCATTGGCCCTGCCAGTGTAGAGAGATAGTCTCCTCTGCTGGGGTGTTTAGCATCCCCATTGGCCCTGCCAGTGTAGAGAGGATAGTCTCCTCTGCTGGGGTGTTTAGCATCCCCATTGGCCCTGCCAGTGTAGAGAGGATAGTCTCCTCTGCTGGGGTGTTTAGCATCCCCATTGGCCCTGCCAGTGTAGAGAGGATAGTCTCCTCTGCTGGGGTGTTTAGCATCCCCATTGGCCCTGCCAGTGTAGAGAGGATAGTCTCCTCTGCTGGGGTGTTTAGCATCCCCATTGGCCCTGCCAGTGTAGAGAGGATAGTCTCCTCTGCTGGGGTGTTTAGCATCCCCATTGGCCCTGCCAGTGTAGAGAGGATAGTCTCCTCTGCTGGGGTGTTTAGCATCCCCATTGGCCCTGCCAGTGTAGAGAGGGATAGTCTCCTCTGCTGGGGTGTTTAGCATCCCCATTGGCCCTGCCAGTGTAGAGGGATAGTCTCCTCTGCTGGGGTGTTTAGCATCCCCATTGGCCCTGCCAGTGTAGAGAGGATAGTCTCCTCTGCTGGGGTGTTTAGCATCCCCATTGGCCCTGCCAGTGTAGAGAGGATAGTCTCCTCTGCTGGGGTGTTTAGCATCCCCATTGGCCCTGCCAGTGTAGAGGGATAGTCTCCTCTGCTGGGGTGTTTAGCATCCCCATTGGCCCTGCCAGTGTAGAGAGGATAGTCTCCTCTGCTGGGGTGTTTAGCATCCCCATTGGCCCTGCCAGTGTAGAGGGGATAGTCTCCTCTGCTGGGGTGTTTAGCATCCCCATTGGCCCTGCCAGTGTAGAGGGATAGTCTCCTCTGCTGGGGTGTTTAGCATCCCCATTGGCCCTGCCAGTGTAGAGGGATAGTCTCCTCTGCTGGGGTGTTTAGCATCCCCATTGGCCCTGCCAGTGTAGAGGGGATAGTCTCCTCTGCTGGGGTGTTTAGCATCCCCATTGGCCCTGCCAGTGTAGAGAGGATAGTCTCCTCTGCTGGGGTGTTTAGCATCCCCATTGGCCCTGCCAGTGTAGAGAGGATAGTCTCCTCTGCTGGGGTGTTTAGCATCCCCATTGGCCCTGCCAGTGTAGAGAGGATAGTCTCCTCTGCTGGGGTGTTTAGCATCCCCATTGGCCCTGCCAGTGTAGAGAGGATAGTCTCCTCTGCTGGGGTGTTTAGCATCCCCATTGGCCCTGCCAGTGTAGAGAGGATAGTCTCCTCTGCTGGGGTGTTTAGCATCCCCATTGGCCCTGCCAGTGTAGAGAGGATAGTCTCCTCTGCTGGGGTGTTTAGCATCCCCATTGGCCCTGCCAGTGTAGAGAGGATAGTCTCCTCTGCTGGGGTGTTTAGCATCCCCATTGGCCCTGCCAGTGTAGAGAGGATAGTCTCCTCTGCTGGGGTGTTTAGCATCCCCATTGGCCCTGCCAGTGTAGAGGGGATAGTCTCCTCTGCTGGGGTGTTTAGCATCCCCATTGGCCCTGCCAGTGTAGAGGGGATAGTCTCCTCTGCTGGGGTGTTTAGCATCCCCATTGGCCCTGCCAGTGTAGAGAGGATAGTCTCCTCTGCTGGGGTGTTTAGCATCCCCATTGGCCCTGCCAGTGTAGAGAGGATAGTCTCCTCTGCTGGGGTGTTTAGCACCCCCATTGGCCCTGCCAGTGTAGAGAGGATAGTCTCCTCTGCTGGGGTGTTTAGCATCCCCATTGGCCCTGCCAGTGTAGAGGGATAGTCTCCTCTGCTGGGGTGGTTAGCATCCCCATTGGCCCTGCCAGTGTAGAGAGGATAGTCTCCTCTGCTGGGGTGTTTAGCATCCCCATTGGCCCTGCCAGTGTAGAGAGGATAGTCTCCTCTGCTGGGGTGTTTAGCATCCCCATTGGCCCTGCCAGTGTAGAGGGATAGTCTCCTCTGCTGGGGTGTTTAGCATCCCCATTGGCCCTGCCAGTGTAGAGAGGATAGTCTCCTCTGCTGGGGTGTTTAGCATCCCCATTGGCCCTGCCAGTGTAGAGGGGATAGTCTCCTCTGCTGGGTTGTTTAGCATCCCCATTGGCCCTGCCAGTGTAGAGAGGATAGTCTCCTCTGCTGGCCGGATCTCCAGAAACCATTGCATGAGCATGAAGCCACAGACTGGCCAAACTCATGTTTCTAAAAATGAATTTAAAGACACTGTAGACTGAGCCTAATAAGGAATTTTTGTTTAAAATGGTATTTAATTCTAAATAAGTCACAACTTATAGACTATAATGATTTAATACAACTAAACTAAATGTTATTTAAATGCTGAGAGCTTTATGTCCCTACCAGCCTATTGTGTCCCACTCGCAAATGCTTCATAATGTGTTTCATTGTAGGTTATAGCCTTGAAATAGTAAACTACTTTAGACAAGAGCCCTATGGCCAATGGCACCCTATTCACTATACAGTGCACTGCTTTAGATCAGAGCCCTGTGTACACTATATAGGAAATGGGTTGGCATTTGGGACGCAAACAGAGATCCTCATGCAGGAAATACAGACATCTGCACCCGAAAGGTGCAGTTAGATAAGTGATTTGCTCTCTCTGACGAAGGTGTGACTGAACGCTTGGCAAATAAATGACTGTCCTTTATGGATCTAAGTATGCTGAGCTGTCTTCCTTCAGTAGAGATCCTTAGTGCAGCTTTTGTATGCAGATCTGAGAGAGAGGGTGAGAGAGGGATAGAGAGAGAGAGAGAGATGGAGAGAGACAGAGAGGGAGAGAGAGAGAGAGAGAGCAGAGAGAGATGGAGAGAGAGACAGAGAGACAGAGAGAGAGCAGAGAGAGATGGAGAGAGAGAGCAGAGAGAGATGGAGAGAGAGACAGAGAGACAGAGAGAGAGCAGCGAGAGAGAGAGTGATGGAGAGAGCTAAGAGTGACGGAGAGAGCAGAGAGTGACGGAGAGAGGGGGAGGGAGAGAGAGAGACGGAGGGAGACGGAGAGAGAGAGTGACAGAGAGTGACAGAGAGTGACAGAGAGAGAGAGAGCGCTGGAGCACTTGGTCTAGCAGTGTGTGTAGTGGAGCACAGTAATACTATCAGGGTACAAATTGTATTTTATAAAGCCTGCATGTGCTGGGTTTGAACTTTTGGGACTATTCCATTGGTTACATTGTGCCAACGAGGCAATCCCGATCAAGTACAGCTGGGAGAAAACAACCACTTTGAAGTCATGTGTGTAGCAGTGTACCTCTATAGGTCAGTGTTATTTAACCCTGGTCCTAGGGACACAGAGGGGGCACGTTTTACACACCCGATTCCACTAACTCATCATCAAACCTTTGACTAGTGGAATCAGGTGTGATAATGCCAGGGCATGCTGGAGTAATGGACGGTGGAGAGACAGGACCGTCCTAGTCTTAGGGCATGCTGGAGTAATGGACGGTAGAGATACAGGACCGTCCTAGTCTCAGGGCATGCTGGAGTAATGGACGGTAGAGATACAGGACCGTCCTAGTCTCAGGGCATGCTGGAGTAATGGACGGTAGAGATACAGGACCATCCTAGTCTCAGGGCATGCTGGAGTAATGGACGGTGGAGAGACAGGACCATCCTAGTCTCAGGGTTCTGGAGTAATGGATGGTAGAGATACAGACCATCCTAGTCTCAGGGTTCTGGAGTAATGGACGGTAGAGATACAGACCATCCTAGTCTCAGGGTTCTGGAGTAATGGACAGTAGAGATACAGACCATCCTAGTCTCAGGGTTCTGGAGTAATGGACAGTAGAGATACAGACCATCCTAGTCTTAGGGTTCTGGAGTAATGGACAGTAGAGATACAGACCATCCTAGTCTCAGGGTTCTGGAGTAATGGACAGTAGAGATACAGACCATCCTAGTCTTAGGGTTCTGGAGTAATGGACAGTAGAGATACAGACCATCCTAGTCTTAGGGCATGCTGGAGTAATGGACGGTGGAGATACAGACCGTCCTAGTCTCAGGGTTCTGGAGTAATGGACAGTAGAGATACAGACCATCCTAGTCTTAGGGCATGCTGGAGTAATGGACGGTGGAGATACAGACCATCCTAGTCTCAGGGTTCTGGAGTAATGGACGGTGGAGATACAGACCGTCCTAGTCTCAGGGTTCTGGAGTAATGGACGGTAGAGATACAGACCATCCTAGTCTCAGGGTTCTGGAGTAATGGACGGTAGAGATACAGACCATCCTAGTCTCAGGGTTCTGGAGTAATGGACAGTAGAGATACAGACCATCCTAGTCTCAGGGTTCTGGAGTAATGGACGGTAGAGATACAGACCATCCTAGTCTCAGGGTTCTGGAGTAATGGACGGTAGAGATACAGACCATCCTAGTCTCAGGGTTCTGGAGTAATGGACGGTAGAGATACAGACTGGTATCAATCATGGTTATGATGCTCCAGAGACAGGGTGCACAGTGGTACATCTCTCTCTCTCTCTCTCTCTCTCTCTCTCTCCCTCTCTCCCACTCACACACACACACACACATGCACACACTTACAGGATGTGTTTCCGTCATAACACCTCTCCCAGTCCCCCCCTCCCTGCCTCTGGCTCTCCGGTGGGGGGTGATAACAGTATGCTTGTTCTGTCCATCTGGCTGCCTGCATCTGTTTAAAGATGTCTTATATTCATTCTGTGGTGTGGACCGTAATATAATGCTTTTATTGCAGCAGGTGGTGATACTCCACAAGTGGTTCATTGAACACATTAAACCAAAAATGAAGTGTTCTACCTAGTAACAATGATTTAAATGTGTTGAATCACAAATTTCTCTGCTCTGCTACTCTCCCTCTCTCTGTTTTCCTGGGCCAGACTCTAGAACATCGGCAGTTAGTTAGTGACCAGACTCAAGAACATTGGCAGTTAGTTAGTGACCAGACTCTAGAACATTGGCAGTTAGTTAGTGACCAGACTCTAGAACATTGGCAGTTAGTTATTGACCAGACTCTAGAACATTGGCAGTTAGTTATTGACCAGATTCAAGAACATTGGCAGTTAGTTAGTGACCAGACTCTAGAACATTGGCAGTTAGTTATTGACCAGACTCTAGAACATTGGCAGTTAGTTACTGACCAGACTCCAGAACATTGGCAGTTAGTTAGTGACCAGACTCTAGAACATTGGCAGTTAGTTATTGACCAGACTCTAGAACATTGGCAGTTAGTTACTGACCAGACTCCAGAACATTGGCAGTTAGTTAGTGACCAGACTCTAGAACATTGGCAGTTAGTTAGTGACCAGACTCTAGAACATTGGCAGTTAGTTACTGACCAGACTCCAGAACATCGGCAGTTAGTTAGTGACCAGACTCAAGAACATTGGCAGTTAGTTATTGACCAGACTCTAGAATATTGGCAGTTAGTTAGTGACCAGACTCCAGAACATTGGCAGGTAGTTACTGACCAGACTCCAGAACATTGGCAGTTAGTTAGTGACCAGACTCTAGAACATGTGCAGTTAGTGACCAGACTCCAGAACATTGGCAGTTAGTTAGTGACCAGACTCCAGAACATTGGCAGTTAGTTAGTGACCAGACCAGGGTGGGATGGGCGTTGGTGCACCATGACAGAGATCCTGGTCTGCTCTGTCCAATGCAGTGATTGATGACTTACATCCTCAGGGACACAGAACCTTCCTAAAACCTGTCCCAGTGTGTCTAACCTATGACCTCTAACATAATGACCTCACTGGTACCAGATGTGATGGACAAGTATCATTATTAATGGGGGACATGAGTACAGGTCTACTTGGAGGTAGTAGCGTTGTAATGTCTAGGCAAACGTGTCCTGTTACAGCACAGCCTAAAGGAACGGTGAGAATGCATGGTGCCAGACAGGTTTCTGTCTGTGTCTCGTCCCTTGGGGATGTGGTTTTGGGGATTTGGGTTGATTTAACCCTTTGACACGTACAAACACACCAGTGTGATCATTCAACAGTGGTCTCTGCAGTGTTCGCTCAAACCGGGGTGATTAGAACACTTATTTAATTTTTACAACTTGATTGGAGTCCACCTACATGATGATTAGGAAAGTCACACACCTGTCTATATGAGGTCCCACAGTTGACAGTGTATGTCAGAGCAAAAACCAAGCCATGGGGTTGAAGGAATTATCTGTAGAGCTCAGAGACAGGATTGTGTCGAGACACAGATCTGGGGAAGGGTACCAAAAATGTGCATTTCTAAATAAAAAAAGGTTTTCGCTTTGGGGTATTTTGGGGGTGTTTTGAGGGTGTTTTGGGGGTATTTTTTATGGGGTATTGTGTGTAGATTGATGAGGGAAAATATATTTAATCTATTTTAGAATAAGGCTGTCATATAACAAAATGTGGAAAAAGTGAAGGGGTCTGAATACTTTCTGAATGCACTGGATATATGGCGCATTGGTACCGCTTGCTGTGCAGTAGCAGAGACAACCATTGATGACTTGGGTGGCTAGAGTCTTTAGCTTTTTTAGGGCCTTCCTCTGACACCGCCGGTATAGAGGTCCTGGGTGGCAGGGAGCTGGGTCCCAGTGATGTACTGGAGTCATTATCCATGTCAGAGCAGCCTGTTCATTCTGGGGTACAGGTCCTCTGACACCGCCTGGTATAGAGGTCCTGGATGGCAGGGAGCTGGGTCCCAGTGATGTACTGGAGTCATTATCCATATCAGAGTAGCCTGTCCATTCTGGGGTACAGGTCCTCTGACACCGCCTGGTATAGAGGTCCTGGATGGCAGGGAGCTGGGTCCCAGTGATGTACTGGAGTCGCTATCCATGTCAGAGGAGCCTGTCCATTCTGGGGTACAGGTCCTCTGACACCGCCTGGTATAGAGGTCCTGGATGGCAGGGAGCTGGGTCCCAGTGATGTACTGGAGTCATTATCCATGTCAGAGGAGCCTGTCCATTCTGGTGTACAGGTCCTCTGACACCGCCTGGTATAGAGGTCCTGGATGGCAGGGAGCTGGGTCTCAGTGATGTACTGGAGTCACTATCCATGTCAGAGGAGCCTGTCCATTCTGGGGTACAGGTCCTCTGACACCGCCTGGTATAGAGGTCCTGGATGGCAGGGAGCTGGGTCTCAGTGATGTACTGGAGTCACTATCCATGTCAGAGGAGCCTGTCCATTCTGGGGTACAGGTCCTCTGGGCATAATGGCCCACGTTGTCCTATTACAGAACAGTCTGTTTCAGCAAGGTGGCTCGGTAACCATGCCAGTGCAGCTCAGCTTGGCTCAGTAGTGTGAAACAGGGTATCAAAGTGTCCTGTACTTGAGAGAGAGACGTTTCCTCTACAGAGAAAGAGGATATATTTAACCAATGTGTCACAACGACACAATGACACATGTTGCTAAGTGTGAAGTCTAGCGACGGGGTGAGGAGACAGATGAGCGGAAGGAAGGAAAGAAGGAGGAGATATTGGAGGAAAGAGAGAAGGAAAGGCGAGATCTATAATCACCCTTCAGAGACCTCTTCTTCCTATAGAGAGCTGCAGTGTGATAGGCTGCATATTGCAGACAGGCAGTATTGTGGGATACATCTCAGTTCTCTTTGTGCCTTTGATTCAGCCGTTTTATTGGTTTGATTGAGTTACAGATGAAGATGAAACAAAGTGCCCCTCCCCTCAAATCTTTCCCGCAACTATTTTGTAAAAGCAATTTTGTTTGTTACTTGATTTGGACCAAGATTTAGTTCCAATGTGAACATGAAGAAATGTAAAAAGTTCTCTGTTTTGAATGTTTATTGCTTCTGTTGCAGCTCTGCTGTTGGAGTGGGTTTCTATGGTAACAGTCAGACCAATGACGGGGTGTACCAGCTGACCTACTCCCTCCACAATGCCAACCACACTCTGGGTGGCCTCAACAGCTTGGTAAGATACCAGGACACAGCTCAGTTGAGTCCTGTACACTGGTACAGTTGGCTAAGGGCAGAATTGTAACTTGAGGTCAGTGTGCGTAGCTTCCATTTTCATGCCAGTCTCCCATTGAAATGTTGTTATTCAATATTCAATACAGCTAGTAGCTATTTGTCTTGTATAACCCCAGTCCTTCTAGCTACAATGTAGTGGTCTGTTGTTATGGACTCTGTAAATATCACTGTAGTGGTCTGTTGTTACGGACTCTGTAAATATGACTGTAGTGGTCTGTTGTTATGGACTCTGTAAATATCACTGTAGTGGTATGTTGTTATGGACTCTGTAAATATCACTGTAGTGGTCTGTCGTTACGGACTCTGCAAATATCACTGTAGTGGTCTGTTGTTACGGACTCTGCAAATATCACTGTAGTGGTCTGTCGTTACGGACTCTGCAAATATCACTGTAGTGGTCTGTTGTTACGGACTCTGTAAATATCACTGTAGTGGTCTGTTGTCATCCAGTTCAGTAAATAACAACTACAAGCTTATTTTACACGCAACAAAGGTTTCCTTTGTTAATGGAGGGTTGATCATCTGTCCCAGTAAAATCACACGCCCCGGGGGGGCTCTATCCCCTTATGATCCCCCAGTCCTGGTAGGGGGTGACTGGTGGTGGAGCCTGGTCCCTTCTGCTGGTGACCTGCTTCCAGCCCGGGGAGTGTGGCGGGGGTGATGGAATGGAAGTGGGGGTTTAGAGGGGGTGGATGGAATGGAAGTGGGGGTTTAGAGGGGTGGATGGAATGGAAGTGGGGGTTTAGAGGGGTGATGGAATTGAAGTGGGGGTTTAGAGGGGTGGATGGAATGGAAGTGGGGTTTAGAGGGGGTGATGGAATTGAAGTGGGGGGTTTAGAGGGGGTGGATGGAATGGAAGTGGGGGTTTAGAGGGGTGATGGAATTGAAGTGGGGGTTTAGAGGGGGTGGATGGAACGAAGTGGGGGTTTAGAGGGGGATGGAATGGTGGGGGTTTTAGAATGGAATGGAAGGGGGTTTAGAGGGGTGATGGAATTGAAGTGGGGGTTTAGAGGGGTGGATGGAATGGAAGTGGGGTTTAGAGGGGGTGATGGAATGGAAGTGGGGGTTTAGAGGGGGGTGATGGAATTGAAGTGGGGTTTAGAGGGGGTGATGGAATGGAAGTGGGGGTTTAGAGGGGGTGGATGGAATGGAAGTGGGGGTTTAGAGGGAGTGATGGAATGGAAGTGGGGGTTTAGAGGGGTGGATGGAATGGAAGTGGGGGTTTAGAGGGTGGTGGAATGGAAGTGGGGTTTAGAGGGGGTGATGGAATGGAAGTGGGGGTTTAGAGGGTGATGGAAATGAAGTGGGGGTTTAGAGGGGGTGATGGAATGGAAGTGGGGTTTTAGAGGGGGTGATGGAATTGAAGTGGGGGTTTAGAGGGTGGATGGAATGGAAGTGGGGGGTGTAGTAACAGGGGTGATGGAATAGAGAAATGGTAAAGGGGTGAGGTGTAGTAACAGGGTGATGAATAGAGGAGAGGTAGGGGGTGAGGTGTAGTAACAGGGTGATGAATATAGGAGAGGCAGGGGGGTGAGGTGTAGTAACAGGGTGATGAATAGAGGAGAGGTAGAGGACAGGTAGAGGAGTGAGGTGCAGTAACAGGGTGATGAATAGAGGAGAGGTAGAGGGGTGAGGTGTAGTAACAGGGTGATGAATAGAGGAGTGGTAGAGGGGTGAGGTGTAGTAACAGGGTGATGAATAGGGGAGAGGTAGCGGGGTGAGGTGTAGTAACAGGGTGATGAATAGAGGAGTGGTAGAGGGGTGAGGTGTAGTAACAGGGTGATGAATAGGGGAGAGGTAGAGGGGTGAGGTGCAGTAACAGGGTGATAGAAGGTAGTAATAGTCTGGGGTAGTAGAGGGTCAGTTAGAAGGTAGTAATAGTCTGGGGTAGTAGAGGGTCTGTTAGAAGGTAGTAATAGTCTGGGGTAGTAGAGGGTCTGTTAGTTAGAAGGTAGTAATAGTCTGGGGTAGTAGAGGGTCTGTTAGTTAGAAGGTAGTAATAGTCTGGGGTAGTAGAGGGTCTGTTAGAAGGTAGTAATAGTCTGGGGTAGTAGAGGGTCTGTTAGTTAGAAGGTAGTAATAGTCTGGGGTAGTAGAGGGTCTGTTAGAAGGTAGTAATAGTCTGGGGTAGTAGAGGGTCTGTTAGAAGGTAGTAATAGTCTGGGGTAGTAGAGGGTCTGTTAGAAGGTAGTAATAGTCTGGGGTAGTAGAGGGTCTGTCAGAAGGTAGTAATAGTCTGGGGTAGTAGAGGGTCTGTTAGTTAGAAGGTAGTAATAGTCTGGGGTAGTAGAGGTCTGTTAGAAGGTAGTAATAGTCTGGGGTAGTAGAGGGTCTGTTAGTTAGAAGGTAGTAATAGTCTGGGGTAGTAGAGGGTCTGTTAGTTAGAAGGTAGTAATAGTCTGGGGTAGTAGAGGGTCTGTTAGTCAGAAGGTAGTAATAGTCTGGGGTAGTAGAGGGTCTGTTAGAAGGTAGTAATAGTCTGAGGTAGTAGAGGGTCTGTTAGTTAGAAGGTAGTAATAGTCTGGGGTAGTAGAGGGTCTGTTAGAAGGTAGTAATAGTCTGGGGTAGTAGAGGGTCTGTTAGAAGGTAGTAATAGTCTGGGGTAGTAGAGGGTCTGTTAGAAGGTAGTAATAGTCAGGGGTAGTAGAGGGTCTGTTAGAAGGTAGTAATAGTCTGGGGTAGTAGTAGGGTCTGTTAGAAGGTAGTAATAGTCTGGGGTAGTAGAGGGTCTGTTAGAAGGTAGTAATAGTCTGAGGTAGTAGAGGGTCTGTTAGTTAGAAGGTAGTAATAGTCTGGGGTAGTAGAGGGTCTGTTAGAAGGTAGTAATAGTCTGGGGTAGTAGAGGGTCTGTTAGAAGGTAGTAATAGTCTGGGGTAGTAGAGGGTCTGTTAGAAGGTAGTAATAGTCTGGGGTAGTAGAGGGTCTGTTAGTTAGAAGGTAGTAATAGTCTGGGGTAGTAGAGGGTCTGTTAGAAGGTAGTAATAGTCTGGGGTAGTAGAGGGTCTGTTAGAAGGTAGTAATAGTCTGGGGTAGTAGAGGTCTGTTAGTTAGAAGGTAGTAATAGTCAGGGGTAGTAGAGGGTCTGTTAGAAGGTAGTAATAGTCTGGGGTAGTAGAGGGTCTGTTAGAAGGTAGTAATAGTCTGAGGTAGTAGAGGGTCTGTTAGTTAGAAGGTAGTAATAGTCTGGGGTAGTAGAGGGTCTGTTAGAAGGTAGTAATAGTCTGGGGTAGTAGAGGGTCTGTTAGAAGGTAGTAATAGTCTGGGGTAGTAGAGGGTCTGTTAGAAGGTAGTAATAGTCTGGGGTAGTAGAGGGTCTGTTAGAAGGTAGTAATAGTCTGGGGTAGTAGAGGGTCTGTCAGAAGGTAGTAATAGTCTGGGGTAGTAGAGGGTCTGTTAGAAGGTAGTAATAGTCAGGGGTAGTAGAGGGTCTGTTAGAAGGTAGTAATAGTCAGGGGTAGTAGAGGGTCTGTTAGAAGGTAGTAATAGTCTGGGGTAGTAGAGGGTCTGTTAGAAGGTAGTAATAGTCTGGGGTAGTAGAGGGTCTGTTAGAAGGTAGTAATAGTCTGGGGTAGTAGAGGGTCTGTTAGAAGGTAGTAATAGTCTGGGGTAGTAGAGGGTCTGTTAGAAGGTAGTAATAGTCTGGGGTAGTAGAGGGTCTGTTAGAAGGTAGTAATAGTCTGGGGTAGTAGAGGGTCTGTTAGAAGGTAGTAATAGTCTGGGGTAGTAGAGGGTCTGTTAGAAGGTAGTAATAGTCTGGGGTAGTAGAGGGTCTGTTAGAAGGTAGTAATAGTCTGGGGTAGTAGGGGTAGGGGGTCTGTTAGAAGGTAGTAATAGTCTGGGGTAGTAGAGGGTCTGTTAGAAGGTAGTAATAGTCTGGGGTAGTAGAGGGTCTGTTAGTTAGAAGGTAGTAATAGTCTGGGGTAGTAGAGGGTCTGTTAGTTAGAAGGTAGTAATAGTCTGGGGTAGTAGAGGGTCTGTTAGTTAGAAGGTAGTAATAGTCTGGGGTAGTAGAGGGTCTGTTAGTTAAAGGTAGTAATAGTCTGGGGTAGTAGAGGGTCTGTTAGTTAGAAGGTAGTAATAGTCTGGGGTAGTAGAGGGTCTGTTAGAAGGTAGTAATAGTCTGGGGTAGTAGAGGGTCTGTTAGAAGGTAGTAATAGTCTGGGGTAGTAGAGGGTCTGTTAGTTAGAAGGTAGTAATAGTCTGGGGTAGTAGAGGGTCTGTTAGAAGGTAGTAATAGTCAGGGGTAGTCTGGGGTAGAGGGGTCTGTTAGTAGGTAGTAATAGTCTGGGGTAGTAGAGGAGGGTCTGTTAGAAGGTAGTAATAGTCTGGGGTAGTAGAGGGTCTGTTAGAAGGTAGTAATAGTCTGGGGTAGTAGAGGGTCTGTTAGAAGGTAGTAATAGTCTGGGGTAGAGGGTCCGTTAGAGGGTCTGTCAGAAGGTAGTAATAGTCTGGGGTAGTAGAGGGTCTGTTAGAAGGTAGTAATAGTCTGGGGTAGTAGAGGGTCTGTTAGAAGGTAGTAATAGTCTGGGGTAGTAGAGGGTCTGTTAGAAGGTAGTAATAGTCTGGGGTAGTAGAGGGTCTGTCTGTTAGAAGGTAGTAATAGTCTGGGGTAGTAGAGGGTCTGTTAGAGAAGGTAGTAATAGTCTGGGGTAGTAGAGGGTCTGTTAGTTAGAAGGTAGTAATAGTCTGGGGTAGTAGAGGGTCTGTTAGAAGGTAGTAATAGTCTGGGGTAGTAGAGGGTCTGTTAGTTAGAAGGTAGTAATAGTCTGGGGTAGTAGAGGGTCTGTTAGAAGGTAGTAATAGTCTGGGGTAGTAGAGGGGTCTGTTAGAAGGTAGTAATAGTCTGGGGTAGTAGAGGGTCTGTTAGAAGGTAGTAATAGTCTGGGGTAGTAGAGGGTCTGTCAGAAGGTAGTAATAGTCTGGGGTAGTAGAGGGTCTGTTAGTTAGAAGGTAGTAATAGTCTGGGGTAGTAGAGGGTCTGTTAGAAGGTAGTAATAGTCTGGGGTAGTAGAGGGTCTGTTAGAAGGTAGTAATAGTCTGGGGTAGTAGAGGGTCTGTTAGAAGGTAGTAATAGTCTGGGGTAGTAGAGGGTCTGTTAGTTAGAAGGTAGTAATAGTCTGGGGTAGTAGAGGGTCTGTTAGAAGGTAGTAATAGTCTGGGGTAGTAGAGGGTCTGTTAGTTAGAAGGTAGTAATAGTCTGGGGTAGTAGAGGGTCTGTTAGTCAGAAGGTAGTAATAGTCTGGGGTAGTAGAGGGTCTGTTAGAAGGTAGTAATAGTCTGGGGTAGTAGAGGGTCTGTTAGTTAGTCCGGGGCAGTAGAGGGTCCAGTAGAAGGTAGTCTCTGGGGTAGTAGAGGGTCTGTTAGAAGGTAGTAATAGTCTGGGGTAGTAGAGGGTCTGTTAGAAGGTAGTAATAGTCTGGGGTAGTAGAGGGTCTGTTAGAAGGTAGTAATAGTCAGGGGTAGTCTGAGGGTCTGTTAGAAGGTAGTAATAGTCTGGGGTAGTAGAGGGTCTGTTAGAAGGTAGTAATAGTCTGGGGGCAGTAGATAGGTCTGTTAGAAGGTAGTAATAGTCTGGGGTAGTAGAGGGTCTGTTAGAAGGTAGTAATAGTCTGGGGTAGTAGAGGGTCTGTTAGTAGATAGTCTAGTCTGGGGTAGTAGAGGGTCTGTTAGTTAGTAATAGTCTGTAGTAGAGGTCTGGGGTAGTAGTCTGGGGGAGGGTCTGTTAGAAGGTAGTAATAGTCTGGGGCAGTAGAGGGTCTGTTAGAAGGTAGTAATAGTCTGGGGTAGTAGAGGGTCTGTTAGAAGGTAGTAATAGTCTGGGGTAGTAGAGGGTCTGTTAGAAGGTAGTAATAGTCTGGGGTAGTAGAGGGTCTGTTAGAAGGTAGTAATAGTCTGGGGTAGTAGAGGGTCTGTTAGAAGGTAGTAATAGTCTGGGGTAGTAGAGGGTCTGTTAGTTAGAAGGTAGTAATAGTCTGGGGTAGGTCTGTTAGAAGGTAGTAATAGTCTGAGAGGGTCTGTTAGTTAGAAGGTAGTAATAGTCTGGGGTAGTAGAGGGTCTGTTAGTTAGAAGGTAGTCTGGGGTAGTCTCTGGGTAGTAGAGGTAGTAATAGTCTGGGTAGTAGAGGGTCTGTTAGAAGGTAGTAATAGTCTGGGGTAGTAGAGGGTCTGTTAGAAGAAGGTAGTAATAGTCTGGGGTAGTAGAGGGTCTGTTAGAAGGTAGTAATAGTCTGGGGTAGTAGAGGGTCTGTTAGAAGGTAGTAATAGTCTGGGGTAGTAGAGGGTCTGTAATAGTCTGGGGGTAGAAGGTCCGTTAGAAGTAATAGTCTGGGGTAGTAGAGGGTCTGTTAGAAGGTAGTAATAGTCAGGGGTAGTAGAGGGTCTGTTAGAAGGTAGTAATAGTCTGGGGTAGTAGAGGTCTGTTAGAAGGTAGTAATAGTCTGGGGTAGTAGAGGTCTGTTAGAAGGTAGTAATAGTCTGGGGTAGTAGAGGGTCTGTTAGAAGGTCTGGGTAATAGTCTGGGGTAGTAGAGGGTCTGTTAGAAGGTAGTAATAGTCTGGGGTAGTAGAGGGTCTGTTAGAAGGTAGTAATAGTCTGGGGTAGTAGAGGTCTGTTAGAAGGTAGTAATAGTCTGGGGTAGTAGAGGGTCTGTTAGAAGGTAGTAATAGTCTGGGGTAGTAGAGGTCTGTTAGAAGGTAGTAATAGTCTGGGGTAGTAGAGGGTCTGTTAGAAGGTAGTAATAGTCTGGGGTAGTAGAGGGTCTGTTAGAAGGTAGTAATAGTCTGGGGTAGTAGGGTCTGTTAGAAGTAATAGTCTGGGGTAGTAGAGGGTCTGTTAGAAGGTAGTAATAGTCTGGGGTAGTAGAGGGTCTGTTAGTTAGAAGGTAGTAATAGTCTGGGGTAGTAGAGGGTCTGTTAGAAGGTAGTAATAGTCTGGGGTAGTAGAGGGTCTGTTAGAAGGTAGTAATAGTCTGGGGTAGTAGAGGGTCTGTTAGAAGGTAGTAATAGTCTGGGGTAGTAGAGGGTCTGTTAGAAGGTAGTAATAGTCTGGGGTAGTAGAGGGTCTGTTAGTTAGAAGGTAGTAATAGTCTGGGGTAGTAGAGGGTCTGTTAGAAAGGTAGTAATAGTCTGGGGTAGTAGAGGGTCTTAGTTAGAAGGTAGTAATAGTCTGGGGTAGTAGAGGGTCTGTTAGAAGGTAGTAATAGTCTGGGGTAGTAGAGGGTCTGTTAGTTAGAAGGTAGTAATAGTCTGGGGTAGTAGAGGGTCTGTTAGAAGGTAGTAATAGTCTGGGGTAGTAGAGGGTCTTAGTAATAGTCTGGGGGTAGTAGAGGTAGTAATAGTCTGGGGTAGTAGAGGTCTGTTAGTTAGAAGGTAGTAATAGTCTGGGGTAGTAGAGGGTCTGTTAGAAGGTAGTAATAGTCTGAGGTAGTAGAGGGTCTGTTAGAAGGTAGTAATAGTCTGGGGTAGTAGAGGGTCTGTTAGAAGGTAGTAATAGTCTGGGGTAGTAGAGGGTCTGTTAGAAGGTAGTAATAGTCTGGGGTAGTAGTCTGTTAGGGTAGTAGTCTGGGGTAGTAGAGGGTCTGTTAGAAGGTAGTAATAGTCTGGGGTAGTAGAGGGTCTGTTAGAAGGTAGTAATAGTCTGGGGTAGTAGAGGGTCTGTTAGAAGGTAGTAATAGTCTGGGGTAGTAGAGGGTCTGTTAGAAGGTAGTAATAGTCTGGGGTAGTAGAGGGTCTGTTAGTTAGAAGGTAGTAATAGTCTGGGGTAGTAGAGGGTCTGTTAGTTAGTAATAGTCTGGGGTAGTAGAGGGTCTGTTAGAAGGTAGTAATAGTCTGGGGTAGAGGGTCTGTTAGAAGGTAGTAATAGTCTGGGGTAGTAGAGGGTCTGTTAGAAGGTAGTAATAGTCTGGGGTAGTAGAGGGTCTGTTAGAAAGTAGTAATAGTCTGGGGTAGTAGAGGGTCTGTTAGAAGGTAGTAATAGTCTGGGGTAGTAGAGGGTCTGTTAGAAGGTAGTAATAGTCTGGGGTAGTAGAGGGTCTGTTAGAAGGTAGTAATAGTCTGGGGTAGTAGAGGGTCTGTTAGAAGGTAGTAATAGTCTGGGGTAGTAGAGGGTCTGTTAGAAGGTAGTAATAGTCTGGGGTAGTAGAGGGTCTGTTAGAAGGTAGTAATAGTCTGGGGTAGTTGTTAGAAGGTAGTAATAGTCTGGGGTAGTAGAGGGTCTGTTAGAAGGTAGTAATAGTCTGGGGTAGTAGAGGGTCTGTTAGAAGGTAGTAATAGTCTGGGGTAGTAGAGGGTCTGTTAGAAGGTAGTAATAGTCTGGGGTAGTAGAGGGTCTGTTAGAAGGTAGTAATAGTCTGGGGTAGTAGAGGGTCTGTTAGAAGGTAGTAATAGTCTGGGGTAGTAGAGGGTCTGTTAGAAGGTAGTAATAGTCTGGGGTAGTAGAGGGTCTGTTAGAAGGTAGTCTGGGGTAATAGTCTTAGGGGTAGTAGAGGGTCTGTTAGAAGGTAGTAATAGTCTGGGGTAGTAGAGGGTCTGTTAGAAGGTAGTAATAGTCTGGGGTAGTAGAGGGTCTTAGTTAGAAGGTAGTAATAGTCTGGGGTAGTAGAGGGTCTGTTAGTTAGAAGGTAGTAATAGTCTGGGGTAGTAGAGGTCTGTTAGAAGGTAGTAATAGTCTGGGGTAGTAGAGGGTCTGTTAGAAGGTAGTAATAGTCTGGGGTAGTAGAGGGTCTGTTAGAAGGTAGTAATAGTCTGGGGTAGTAGAGGGAAGGTCTCTGGGGTAGTAGAGGGTCTGTAAAGGTAGTAATAGTCTGGGGTAGTAGAGGGTCTGTTAGAAGGTAGTAATAGTCTGGGGTAGTAGAGGGTCTGTTAGAAGGTAGTAATAGTCTGGGGGTAGTAGAGGGTCTGTTAGAAGGTAGTAATAGTCTGGGGTAGTAGAGGGTCTGTTAGTTAGAAGGTAGTAATAGTCTGGGGTAGTAGAGGTCTGTTAGTTAGAAGGTAGTAATAGTCTGGGGTAGTAGAGGGTCTGTTAGAAGAAGGTAGTAATAGTCTGGGGTAGTAGAGGGTCTGTTAGTTAGAAGGTAGTAATAGTCTGGGGTAGTAGAGGGTCTGTTAGAAGGTAGTAATAGTCTGGGGTAGTAGAGGGTCTGTTAGAAGGTAGTAATAGTCTGGGGGTAGTAGAGGTCTGTTAGTTGTTAGAAGGTAGTAATAGTCTGGGGTAGTAGAGGGTCTGTTAGAAGGTAGTAATAGTCTGGGGTAGTAGAGGGTCTGTTAGAAGGTAGTAATAGTCTGGGGTAGTAGAGGTCTGTTAGAAGGTAGTAATAGTCTGGGGTAGTAGAGGGTCTGTTAGAAGGTAGTAATAGTCTGGGGTAGTAGAGGGTCTGTTAGAAGGTAGTAATAGTCTGGGGTAGTAGAGGTCTGTTAGAAGGTAGTAATAGTCTGGGGTAGTAGAGGGTCTGTTAGAAGGTAGTAATAGTCTGGGGTAGTAGAGGGTCTGTTAGAAGGTAGTAATAGTCTGGGGTAGTAGAGGGTCTGTTAGAAGGTAGTAATAGTCTGGGGTAGTAGAGGTCTGTTAGAAGGTAGTAATAGTCTGGGGTAGTAGAGGGTCTGTTAGAAGGTAGTAATAGTCTGGGGTAGTAGAGGGTCTGTTAGAAGGGTAATAGTCTGTTAGAGGGTCTGTTAGTTAGAAGGTAGTAATAGTCTGGGGTAGTAGAGGGTCTGTTAGAGGGTCTGTTAGAAGGTAGTAATAGTCTGGGGTAGTAGAGGGTCTGTTAGTTAGAAGGTAGTAATAGTCTGGGGTAGTAGAGGGTCTGTTAGAAGGTAGTAATAGTCTGGGGTAGTAGAGGGTCTGTTAGAAGGTAGTAATAGTCTGGGGTAGTAGAGGGTCTGTTAGAAGGTAGTAATAGTCTGGGGTAGTAGAGGTCTGTTAGTAGGTAGTAGTCTGGGGTAGTAGAGGGTCTGTTAGTTAGGAAGGTAGTAATAGTCTGGGGTAGTAGAGGGTCTGTTAGTTGTTAGTAATAGTCTGGGGTAGTAGAGGTAGTAATAGTCTGGGGGTAGTGAGGGTCTGTTAGAAGGTAGTAATAGTCTGGGGTAGTAGAGGGTCTGTTAGAAGGTAGTAATAGTCTGGGGGTAGTAGAGGGTCTGTTAGAAGGTAGTAATAGTCTGGGGTAGTAGAGGGTCTGTTAGTTAGAAGGTAGTAATAGTCTGGGGTAGTAGAGGGTCTGTTAGTCAGAAGGTAGTAATAGTCTGGGGTAGTAGAGGGTCTGTTAGAAGGTAGTAATAGTCTGAGGTAGTAGAGGTCTGTTAGTTAGAAGGTAGTAATAGTCTGGGGTAGTAGAGGGTCTGTTAGAAGGTAGTAATAGTCTGGGGTAGTAGAGGGTCTGTTAGAAGGTAGTAATAGTCTGGGGTAGTAGAGGGTCTGTTAGAAGGTAGTAATAGTCAGGGGTAGTAGAGGGTCTGTTAGAAGGTAGTAATAGTCTGGGGTAGTAGTAGTAGGGGTAGGAGGGTCTGTTAGAAGGTAGTAATAGTCTGGGGTAGTAGAGGGTCTGTTAGAAGGTAGTAATAGTCTGGGGTCTGTTAGAGGGTCTGGGGTAGTCTAGAAGGTAGTAATAGTCTGGGGTAGTAGAGGGTCTGTTAGTTAGAAGGTAGTAATAGTCTGGGGTAGTAGAGGTCTGTTAGAAGGTAGTAATAGTCTGGGGTAGTAGAGGGTCTGTTAGAAGGTAGTAATAGTCTGGGGGTAGTAGAGGGTCTGTTTAGTAATAAGGTAGTAATAGTCTGGGGTAGTAGAGGTCTGTTAGTTAGAAGGTAGTAATAGTCAGGGGTAGTAGAGGGTCTGTTAGAAGGTAGTAATAGTCTGGGGTAGTAGAGGGTCTGTTAGAAGGTAATAGTCTGGGTAATAGTCTGGGGAAGGTAGTAGTCTGGGGTAGTAGAGGGTCTGTTAGAAGGTAGTAATAGTCTGGGGTAGTAGAGGGTCTGTTAGTTAGAAGGTAGTAATAGTCTGGGGTAGTAGAGGGTCTGTTAGTTAGAAGGTAGAATAGTCTGGGGTAGTAGAGGGTCTGTTAGTTAGAAGGTAATAGTCTGGGGTAGTAGAGGGTCTGTTAGTTAGAAGGTAGTAATAGTCTGGGGTAGTAGAGGGTCTGTTAGAAGGTAGTAATAGTCTGGGGTAGTAGAGGTCTGTTAGAAGGTAGTAATAGTCTGGGGTAGTAGAGGGTCTGTTAGAAGGTAGTAATAGTCTGGGGTAGTAGAGGGTCTGTTAGAAGATAGTAATAGTCTGGGGTAGTAGAGGGTCTTAGAAGGTAGTAATAGTCTGGGGTAGTAGAGGGTCTGTTAGAATAGTCTGGGGTAGTCTGGGGTAGAGGGTCTGTTAGAAGGTAGTAATAGTCTGGGGTAGTAGAGGGTCTGTTAGAAGGTAGTAATAGTCTGGGGTAGTAGAGGGTCTGTTAGAAGGTAGTAATAGTCTGGGGTAGTAGAGGTCTGTTAGAAGGTAGTAATAGTCTGGGGTAGTAGAGGGTCTGTTAGAAGGTAGTAATAGTCTGGGGTAGTAGGGGTCTGTTAGAAGGTAGTAATAGTCTGGGGTAGTAGAGGGTCTGTTAGAAGGTAGTAATAGTCTGGGGCAGTAGATATCTGTTAGAAGGTAGTAATAGTCTGGGGTAGTAGAGGGTCTGTTAGAAATAGGGGGTAGTAATAGTCTGGGGTAGTAGAGGGTCTGTTAGAAGGTAGTAATAGTCTGGGGTAGTAGAGGGTCTGTTAGAAGAAGGTAGTAATAGTCTGGGGTAGTAGAGGGTCTGTTAGAAGGTAGTAATAGTCTGGGGTAGTAGAGGGTCTGTTAGAAGGTAGTAATAGTCTGGGGTAGTAGAGGGTCTGTTAGTTAGAAGGTAGTAATAGTCTGGGGTAGTAGAGGGTCTGTTAGAAGGTAGTAATAGTCTGGGGTAGTAGAGGGTCTGTTAGAAGGTAGTAATAGTCTGGGGTAGTAGGGGTCTGTTAGTTAGAAGGTAGTAATAGTCTGGGGTAGTAGAGGGTCTGTTAGAAGGTAGTAATAGTCTGGGGTAGTAGAGGGTCTGTTAGTCTGTTAGAAGGTAGTAATAGTCTGGGGTAGTAGAGGGTCTGTTAGAAGGTAGTAATAGTCTGGGGTAGTAGAGGTCTGTTAGAAGGTAGTAATAGTCTGGGGTAGTAGAGGGTCTGTTAGAAGGTAGTAATAGTCTGGGGTAGTAGAGGGTCTGTTAGAAAGGTAGTAATAGTCTGGGGTAGTAGAGGGTAGTAATAGTCTGGGGTTAGTTAGAAGGTAGTAATAGTCTGGGGTAGTAGAGGTCTGTTAGAAGGTAGTAATAGTCTGGGGTAGTAGAGGTCTGTTAGAGAGGTAGTAATAGTCTGGGGTAGTAGAGGGTCTGTTAGAAGGTAGTAATAGTCTGGGGTAGTAGAGGGTCTGTTAGAGAAGTAGTAATAGTCTGGGGTAGTAGAGGGTCTGTTAGAAAGGTAGTAATAGTCTGGGGTAGTAGAGGGTCTGTTAGAAGGTAGTAATAGTCTGGGGTAGTAGAGGGTCTGTTAGAAGGTAGTAATAGTCTGGGGTAGTCTGTTAGAAGGTAGTCTAGTTAGTTCTGTTAGAAGGTAGTAATAGTCTGGGGTAGTAGAGGGTCTGTTAGAAGGTAGTAATAGTCTGGGGTAGTAGAGGGTCTGTTAGAGGTAGTAATAGTCTGGGGTAGTAGGGTCTGTTAGAAGGTAGTAATAGTCTGGGGTAGTAGAGGGTCTGTTAGTTAGAAGGTAGTAATAGTCTGGGGTAGTAGAGGGTCTGTTAGAAGGTAGTAATAGTCTGGGGGTAGTAGAGGGTCTGTTAGTTAGAAGGTAGTAATAGTCTGGGGTAGTAGAGGGTCTGTTAGAAGAAGTAATAGTCTGGGGTAGTAGAGGGTCTGTTAGAAGGTAGTAATAGTCTGGGGTAGTAGAGGTCTGTTAGAAGGTAGTAATAGTCTGGGGTAGTAGAGGGTCTGTTTGAAAGTAGTAATAGTCTGGGGTAGTAGAGGGTCTGTTAGAAGGTAGTAATAGTCTGGGGTAGTAGAGGGTCTGTTAGAAGGTAGTAATAGTCTGGGGTAGTAGAGGGTCTGTTAGAGGGTCTCTGGGGTAGTTAGTTAGAAGGTAGTAATAGTCTGGGGTAGTAGAGGTCTGTTAGAAGGTAGTAATAGTCTGGGGTAGTAGAGGGTCTGTTAGAAGGTAGTAATAGTCTGGGGTAGTAGAGGGTCTGTTAGAAGGTAGTAATAGTCTGGGGTAGTAGAGGTCTGTTAGAAGGTAGTAATAGTCTGGGGTAGTAGAGGGTCTGTTAGTTAGAAGGTAGTAATAGTCTGGGGTAGTAGAGGGTCTGTTAGAAGGTAGTAATAGTCTGGGGTAGTAGAGGTCTGTTAGAAGGTAGTAATAGTCTGGGGTAGTAGAGGGTCTGTTAGAAGGTAGTAATAGTCTGGGGTAGTAGAGGGTCTGTTAGAAGGTAGTAATAGTCTGGGGTAGTAGAGGGTCTGTTAGTTAGAAGGTAGTAATAGTCTGGGGTAGTAGAGGGTCTGTTAGTTAGAAGGTAGTAATAGTCTGGGGTAGTAGAGGGTCTAATTAGGGGTAGTAGAGGTAGTAATAGTTAGTAGAGGTCTGTTAGAAGGTAGTAATAGTCTGGGGTAGTAGAGGGTCTGTTAGTTAGAAGGGGTAATAGTCTGTTAGGGTAGTAATAGTCTGGGGTAGGGTCTGTTAGTAGTAATAGTCTGGGGTAGTAGAGGGTCTGTTAGAAGGTAGTAGTCTGGGGTAGTAGAGGGTCTGTTTAGAAGGTAGTAATAGTCTGGGGTAGTAGAGGGTCTGTTAGAAGGTAGTAATAGTCTGGGGTAGTAGAGGGTCTGTTAGTTAGAAGGTAGTAATAGTCTGGGGTAGTAGAGGGTCTGTTAGAAAGGTAGTAATAGTCTGGGGTAGTAGAGGGTCTGTTAGAAAGGTAGTAATAGTCTGGGGTAGTAGAGGGTCTGTTAGAAGGTAGTAATAGTCTGGGGTAGTAGAGGGTCTGTTAGAAGGTAGTAATAGTCTGGGGTAGTAGAGGGTCTGTTAGAAGGTAGTAATAGTCTGGGGTAGTAGAGGGTCTGTTAGAAGGTAGTAATAGTCTGGGGTAGTAGAGGGTCTGTTAGAAGGTAGTAATAGTCTGGGGTAGTAGAGGGTCTGTTAGAAGGTAGTAATAGTCTGGGGTATAGTCTGGGGTAATAGTCTGGGGTAGGGTCTGTTAGAAAGGTAGTAATAGTCTGGGGTAGTAGAGGGTCTGTTAGAAGGTAGTAATAGTCTGGGGTAGTAGAGGGTCTGTTAGAAAGGTAGTAATAGTCTGGGGTAGTAGAGGGTCTGTTAGAAGGTAGTAATAGTCTGGGGTAGTAGAGGTCTGTTAGAGAAGGTAGTAATAGTCTGGGGTAGTAGAGGTCTGTTAGAAGGTAGTAATAGTCTGGGGTAGTAGAGGGTCTGTTAGAAGGTAGTAATAGTCTGGGGTAGTAGAGGTCTGTTAGAATAGTCTGGGGGTAGTCTGTTAATAGTCTGGGGTAGTCTGTTAGAGGGTCTGTTAGTCTGTTAGAAGGTAGTAATAGTCTGGGGTAGTAGAGGGTCTGTTAGAAGGTAGTAATAGTCTGGGGTAGTAGAGGGGTCTGTTAGTTAGAAGGTAGTAATAGTCTGGGGTAGTAGAGGGTCTGTTAGAAGGTAGTAATAGTCTGGGGTAGTAGAGGTCTGTTAGTTAGAAGGTAGTAATAGTCTGGGGTAGTAGAGGGTCTGTTAGTTAGAAGGTAGTAATAGTCTGGGGTAGTAGAGGTCTGTTAGAAGGTAGTAATAGTCTGGGGTAGTAGAGGGTCTGTTAGAAGGTAGTAATAGTCTGGGGTAGTATAGTCTGTTAGGGGTAATAGTCTGGGGTAGAGAGGGTCTGTTAGAAGGTAGTAATAGTCTGGGTAGTAGTAGAGGGTCTGTTAGAAGGTAGTAATAGTCTGGGGTAGTAGAGGGTCTGTTAGAAGGTAGTAATAGTCTGGGGTAGTAGAGGGTCTGTTAGAAGGTAGTAATAGTCTGGGGTAGTAGAGGGTCTGTTAGAAGGTAGTAATAGTCTGGGGTAGTAGAGGGTCTGTTAGAAGGTAGTAATAGTCTGGGGTAGTAGAGGTCTGTTAGAAGGTAGTAATAGTCTGGGGTAGTAGAGGGTCTGTTAGAAGGTAGTAATAGTCTGGGGTAGTAGAGGGTCTGTTAGAAGGTAGTAATAGTCTGGGGTAGTAGAGGGTCTGTTAGTTAGAAGGTAGTAATAGTCTGGGGTAGTAGAGGGTCTGTTAGAAGGTAGTAATAGTCTGGGGTAGTAGAGGGTCTGTTAGTTAGAAGGTAGTAATAGTCTGGGGTAGTAGAGGGTCTGTTAGAAGGTAGTAATAGTCTGGGGTAGTAGAGGTCTGTTAGAAGGTAGTAATAGTCTGGGGTAGTAGAGGGTCTGTTAGAAGGTAGTAATAGTCTGGGGTAGTAGAGGGTCTGTTAGAAGGTAGTAATAGTCTGGGGTAGGGGTCTGTTAGAGGGTCTGGGGTAGTAGAGGGTCTGTTAGAAGGTAGTAATAGTCTGGGGTAGTAGAGGGTCTGTTAGAAGGTAGTAATAGTCTGGGGTAGTCTTAGGGGTAGTCTGGGGTAGAGGGTCTGTTAGAAGGTAGTAATAGTCTGGGGTAGTTAGAAGGGTCTAGTTAGTTAGAGGTCTGTTAGTAATAATAGTCTGGGGTAGAGGTCTGGGAAGGTAGTGTTAGTTAGAAGGTAGTAATAGTCTGGGGTAGTAGAGGGTCTGTTAGAAGGTAGTAATAGTCTGGGGTAGTAGTTAGGGTCTGTTAGGGGTAGTTCTGTTAGAAGGTAGTAATAGTCTGGGGTAGTAGAGGGTCTGTTAGTTAGAAGGTAGTAATAGTCTGGGGTAGTAGAGGGTCTGTTAGAAGGTAGTAATAGTCTGGGGTAGTAGAGGGTCTGTTAGTTAGAAGGTAGTAATAGTCTGGGGTAGTAGAGGGTCTGTTAGAAGGTAGTAATAGTCTGGGGTAGTAGAGGGTCTGTTAGAAGGTAGTAATAGTCTGGGGTAGTAGAGGGTCTGTTAGAAAGGTAGTAATAGTCTGGGGTAGTAGAGGGTCTGTTAGTTAGAAGGTAGTAATAGTCTGGGGTAGTAGAGGGTCTGTTAGAAGTCTGGGGTAGTAATAGTCTGTTAGGGGTAGTAATAGTCTGGGGGTCTGTTAGAAGGTAGTAATAGTCTGGGGTAGTAGAGGGTCTGTTAGTTAGAAGGTAATAGTCTGGGGTATAGTCTGTTAGGGTAGTAATAGTCTGGGGTAGAGGGTCTGTTAGTTAGAAGGTAGTAATAGTCTGGGGTAGTAGAGGGTCTGTTAGAAGGTAGTAATAGTCTGGGGTAGTAGAGGGTCTGTTAGTTAAGGTAGTAATAGTCTGGGGTAGTAGAGGGTCTGTTAGAAGGTAGTAATAGTCTGGGGTAGTAGAGGGTCTGTTAGAAGGTAGTAATAGTCTGGGGTAGTAGAGGGTCTGTTAGAAGGTAGTAATAGTCTGGGGTAGTAGAGGGTCTGTTAGAAGGTAGTAATAGTCTGGGGTAGTAGAGGGTCTAATAGTTAGTTAAGTTAGAAGGTAGTAATAGTCTGGGGTAGTAGAGGGTCTGTTAGAAGGTAGTAATAGTCTGGGGTAGTAGAGGTCTGTTAGAAAGGTAGTAATAGTCTGGGGTAGTAGAGGGTCTGTTAGAAGGTAGTAATAGTCTGGGGTAGTAGAGGGTCTGTTAGAAGGTAGTAATAGTCTGGGGTAGTAGAGGGTCTGTTAGAAGGTAGTAATAGTCTGGGGTAGTAGAGGGTCTGTTAGAAGGTAGTAATAGTCTGGGGTAGTAGAGGGTCTTAGTTAGAAGGTAGTAATAGTCTGGGGTAGTAGAGGGTCTTAGTTATAGTCTGGGGTAAGAGGGTCTGTTAGAAGGTAGTAATAGTCTGGGGTAGTAGAGGGTCTGTTAGAAGGTAGTAATAGTCTGGGGTAGTAGAGGGTCTGTTAGAAGGTAGTAATAGTCTGGGGTAGTAGAGGGTCTGTTAGAAGGTAGTAATAGTCTGGGGTAGTAGAGGGTCTGTTAGAAGGTAGTAATAGTCTGGGGTAGTAGAGGGTCTGTTAGAAGGTAGTAATAGTCTGGGGGTAGAAGGTCTGTAATAGTCTGGGGTAGTAGAGGGTCTGTTAGAAGGTAGTAATAGTCTGGGGTCTGTTAGTAGAGGTCTGTTAGAAGAGGGTCTGTTAGAAGGTAGTAATAGTCTGGGGTAGTAGAGGTCTGTTAGAAGGTAGTAATAGTCTGGGGTAGTAGAGGGTCTGTTAGAAAGGTAGTAATAGTCTGGGGTAGTAGAGGGTCTGTTAGAAGGTAGTAATAGTCTGGGGTAGTAGAGGTCTGTTAGAAGGTAGTAATAGTCTGGGGTAGTAGAGGGTCTGTTAGAAAGGTAGTAATAGTCTGGGGTAGTAGAGGGTCTGTTAGTTAGAAGGTAGTAATAGTCTGGGGTAGTAGTCTGTTAGAAGGGTCTCTGGGGTTAGAGGTCTGTAGAAGGTAGTAATAGTCTGGGGTAGTAGAGGGTCTGTTAGTTAGAAGGTAGTAATAGTCTGGGGTAGTAGAGGGTCTGTTAGTTAGAGTAGAATAGTCTGGGGTAGTAGAGGGTCTGTTAGAAGGTAGTAATAGTCTGGGGTAGTAGAGGGTCTGTTAGAAGGTAGTAATAGTCTGGGGTAGTAGAGGTCTGTTAGAAGGTAGTAATAGTCTGGGGTAGTAGAGGTCTGTTAGAAGGTAGTAATAGTCTGGGGTAGTAGAGGGTCTGTTAGAAGGTAGTAATAGTCAGGGGTAGTAGAGGTCTGTTAGAAGGTAGTAATAGTCTGGGGTAGTAGAGGGTCTGTTAGAAGGTAGTAATAGTCTGGGGTAGTAGAGGGTCTGTTAGAAAGGTAGTAATAGTCTGGGGTAGTAGAGGGTCTGTTAGAAGGTAGTTAGAAGGTAGTAATAGTCTGGGGTAGTAGAGGGTCTGTTAGAAGGTAGTAATAGTCTGGGGTAGTAGAGGGTCTGTTAGAAGGTAGTAATAGTCTGGGGTAGTAGAGGGTCTGTTAGAAGGTAGTAATAGTCAGGGGTAGTAGAGGGTCTGTTAGAAGGTAGTAATAGTCTGGGGTAGTAGAGGGTCTGTTAGAAGGTAGTAATAGTCTGGGGTAGTAGAGGGTCTGTTAGAAGGTAGTAATAGTCTGGGGTAGTAGAGGGTCTGTTAGTTAGAAGGTAGTAATAGTCTGGGGTAGTAGAGGGTCTGTTAGTTAGAAGGTAGTAATAGTCTGGGGTAGTAGAGGGTCTGTTAGTTAGAAGGTAGTAATAGTCTGGGGTAGTAGAGGGTCTGTTAGAAGGTAGTAATAGTCTGGGGTAGTAGAGGGTCTGTTAGAAGGTAGTAATAGTCTGGGGTAGTAGAGGGTCTGTTAGAAGGTAGTAATAGTCTGGGGTAGTAGAGGGTCTGTTAGAAGGTAGTAATAGTCTGGGGTAGTAGAGGGTCTGTTAGTTAGAAGGTAGTAATAGTCTGGGGTAGTAGAGGGTCTGTTAGAAGGTAGTAATAGTCTGGGGTAGTAGAGGGTCTGTTAGAAGGTAGTAATAGTCTGGGGTAGTAGAGGGTCTGTTAGAAGGTAGTAATAGTCTGGGGTAGTAGAGGGTCTGTTAGTTAGAAGGTCTGTTAGTAATAGTCTGGGGTAGTAGAGGGTCTGTTAGAAGGTAGTAATAGTCTGGGGTAGTAGAGGGTCTGTTAGAAGGTAGTAATAGTCTGGGGTAGTAGAGGGTCTGTTAGTTAGAAGGTAGTAATAGTCTGGGGTAGTAGAGGGTCTGTTAGAAGGTAGTAATAGTCTGGGGTAGTAGAGGGTCTGTTAGAAGGTAGTAATAGTCTGGGGTAGTAGAGGGTCTGTTAGAAGGTAGTAATAGTCTGGGGTAGTAGAAGGGTCTGTTAGAAGGTAGTAATAGTCTGGGGTAGTAGAGGGTCTGTTAGAAGGTAGTAATAGTCTGGGGTAGTAGAGGGTCTGTTAGAAGGTAGTAATAGTCTGGGGTAGTAGAGGGTCTGTTAGTTAGAAGGTAGTAATAGTCTGGGGTAGTAGAGGGTCTGTTAGAAGGTAGTAAGGGGGTAGTAATAGTCTGGGGTAATAGTAGTAGAGGGTCTGTTAGAAGGTAGTAATAGTCTGGGGTAGTAGAGGGTCTGTTAGAAGGTAGTAATAGTCTGGGGTAGTAGAGGGTCTGTTAGAAGGTAGTAATAGTCTGGGGTAGTAGAGGGTCTGTTAGAAGGTAGTAATAGTCTGGGGTAGTAGAGGGTCTGTTAGAAGGTAGTAATAGTCTGGGGTAGTAGAGGGTCTGTTAGAAGGTAGTAATAGTCTGGGGTAGTAGAGGGTCTGTTAGAAGGTAGTAATAGTCTGGGGTAGTAGAGGGTCTGTTAGTTAGAAGGTAGTAATAGTCTGGGGTAGTAGAGGGTCTGTTAGTTAGAAGGTAGTAATAGTCTGGGGTAGTAGAGGGTCTGTTAGTTAGAAGGTAGTAATAGTCTGGGGTAGTTAGAGGTAGTAATAGTCTGGGGTTAGGGTCTGTTAGAAGGTAGTAATAGTCTGGGGTAGTAGAGGGTCTGTTAGAAGGTAGTAATAGTCTGGGGTAGTAGAGGGTCTGTTAGAAGGTAGTAATAGTCTGGGGTAGTAGAGGGTCTGTTAGAAGGTAGTAATAGTCTGGGGTAGTAGAGGGTCTGTTAGAAAGGTAGTAATAGTCTGGGGTAGTAGAGGGTCTGTTAGTTAGAAGGTAGTAATAGTCTGGGGTAGTAGAGGGTCTGTTAGTTAGAAGGTAGTAATAGTCTGGGGTAGTAGAGGGTCTGTTAGAAGGTAGTAATAGTCTGGGGTAGTAGAGGGTCTGTTAGAAGGTAGTAATAGTCTGGGGTAGTAGAGGGTCTGTTAGAAGGTAGTAATAGTCTGGGGTAGTAGAGGGTCTGTTAGAAGGTAGTAATAGTCTGGGGTAGTAGAGGGTCTGTTAGAAGGTAGTAATAGTCTGGGGTAGTAGAGGGTCTGTTAGAAGGTAGTAATAGTCTGGGGTAGTAGAGGGTCTGTTAGAAGGTAGTAATAGTCTGGGGTAGTAGAGGGTCTGTTAGTTAGAAGGTAGTAATAGTCTGGGGTAGTAGAGGTCTGTTAGTTAGAAGGTAGTAATAGTCTGGGGTAGTAGGGTCTGTTAGAGGGTCTGTAGTAGTTAGAAGGTAGTAATAGTCTGGGGTAGTAGAGGGTCTGTTAGAAGAAGTAGTAATAGTCTGGGGTAGTAGAGGGTCTGTTAGTTAGAAGGTAGTAATAGTCTGGGGTAGTAGAGGGTCTGTTAGAAGGTAGTAATAGTCTGGGGTAGTAGAGGGTCTGTTAGAAGGTAGTAATAGTCTGGGGTAGTAGAGGGTCTGTTAGTTAGAAGGTAGTAATAGTCTGGGGTAGTCTGTTAGAAGGTAGAGGGTCTGTTAGAAGGTAGTAATAGTCTGGGGTAGTAGAGGGTCTGTTAGTAGGTAGTAATAGTCTGGGGTAGTAGAGGGTCTGTTAGAAGGTAGTAATAGTCTGGGGTAGTAGAGGGTCTGTTAGTTAGAAGGTAGTAATAGTCTGGGGTAGTAGAGGGTCTGTTAGAAGGTAGTAATAGTCTGGGGTAGTAGAGGTCTGTTAGTTAGAAGGTAGTAATAGTCTGGGGTAGTAGAGGGTCTGTTAGAAGGTAGTAATAGTCTGGGGTAGTAGAGGGTCTGTTAGTTAGAAGGTAGTAATAGTCTGGGGTAGTAGAGGGTCTGTTAGAAGGTAGTAATAGTCTGGGGTAGTAGAGGGTCTGTTAGAAGGTAGTAATAGTCTGGGGTAGTAGAGGGTCTGTTAGAAGGTAGTAATAGTCTGGGGTAGTAGAGGGTCTGTTAGAAGGTAGTAATAGTCTGGGGTAGTAGAGGGTCTGTTAGAAGGTAGTTAGTCTGGGGTAAGGGTCTGTTAGTTAGTAATAGTCTGGGGTAGTAGAGGGTCTGTTAGAAGGTAGTAATAGTCTGGGGTAGTAGAGGGTCTGTTAGAAGGTAGTAATAGTCTGGGGTAGTAGAGGGTCTGTTAGTTAGAAGGTAGTAATAGTCTGGGGTAGTAGAGGGTCTGTTAGAAGGTAGTAATAGTCTGGGGTAGTAGAGGGTCTGTTAGAAGGTAGTAATAGTCTGGGGTAGTAGAGGGTCTGTTAGAAGGTAGTAATAGTCTGGGGTAGTAGAGGGTCTGTTAGAAGGTAGTAATAGTCTGGGGTAGTAGAGGGTCTGTTAGTTAGAAGGTAGTAATAGTCTGGGGTAGTAGAGGGTCTGTTAGTTAGAAGGTAGTAATAGTCTGGGGTAGTAGAGGGTCTGTTAGTTAGAAGGTAGTAATAGTCTGGGGTAGTAGAGGGTCTGTTAGTTAGAAGGTAGTAATAGTCTGGGGTAGTAGAGGGTCTGTTAGTTAGAAGGTAGTAATAGTCTGGGGTAGTAGAGGGTCTGTTAGAAGGTAGTAATAGTCTGGGGTAGTAGAGGGTCTGTTAGAAGGTAGTAATAGTCTGGGGTAGTAGAGGGTCTGTTAGTTAGAAGGTAGTAATAGTCTGGGGTAGTAGAGGGTCTGTTAGTTAGAAGGTAATAATAGTCTGGGGTAGTAGAGGGTCTGTTAGTTAGAAGGTAGTAATAGTCTGGGGTAGTAGAGGGTCTGTTAGTTAGAAGGTAGTAATAGTCTGGGGTAGTAGAGGGTCTGTTAGAAGGTAGTAATAGTCTGGGGTAGTAGAGGGTCTGTTAGAAGGTAGTAATAGTCTGGGGTAGTAGAGGGTCTGTTAGTTAGAAGGTAGTAATAGTCTGGGGTAGTAGAGGGTCTGTTAGAAGGTAGTAATAGTCAGGGGTAGTAGAGGGTCTGTTAGTAGGTAGTAATAGTCTGGGGTAGTAGAGGGTCTGTTAGAAAGTAGTAATAGTCTGGGGTAGTAGAGGGTCTGTTAGAAGGTAGTAATAGTCTGGGGTAGTAGAGGGTCTGTTAGAAGGTAGTAATAGTCTGGGGTAGTAGAGGGTCTGTTAGTTAGAAGGTAGTAATAGTCTGGGGTAGTAGAGGGTCTGTTAGAAGGTAGTAATAGTCTGGGGTAGTAGAGGGTCTGTTAGTTAGAAGGTAGTAATAGTCTGGGGTAGTAGAGGGTCTGTTAGAAGGTAGTAATAGTCTGGGGTAGTAGAGGGTCTGTTAGTTAGAAGGTAGTAATAGTCTGGGGTAGTAGAGGGTCTGTTAGAAGGTAGTAATAGTCTGGGGTAGTAGAGGGTCTGTTAGAAGGTAGTAATAGTCTGGGGTAGTAGAGGGTCTGTTAGAAGGTAGTAATAGTCTGGGGTAGTAGAGGGTCTGTTAGTTAGAAGGTAGTAATAGTCTGGGGTAGTAGAGGGTCTGTTAGTTAGAAGGTAGTAATAGTCTGGGGTAGTAGAGGTTCTGTTAGAAGGTAGTAATAGTCTGGGGTAGTAGAGGGTCTGTTAGAAGGTAGTAATAGTCTGGGGTAGTAGAGGGTCTGTTAGAAGGTAGTAATAGTCTGGGGTAGTAGAGGGTCTGTTAGAAGGTAGTAATAGTCTGGGGTAGTAGAGGGTCTGTTAGAAGGTAGTAATAGTCTGGGGTAGTAGAGGGTCTGTTAGAAGGTAGTAATAGTCTGGGGTAGTAGAGGGTCTGTTAGAAGGTAGTAATAGTCTGGGGTAGTAGAGGGTCTGTTAGAAGGTAGTAATAGTCTGGGGTAGTAGAGGGTCTGTTAGAAGGTAGTAATAGTCTGGGGTAGTAGAGGGTCTGTTAGAAGGTAGTAATAGTCTGGGGTAGTAGAGGGTCTGTCAGAAGGTAGTAATAGTCTGGGGTAGTAGAGGGTCTGTTAGAAGGTAGTAATAGTCTGGGGTAGTAGAGGGTCTGTTAGAAGGTAGTAATAGTCTGGGGTAGTAGAGGGTCTGTTATAAGGTAGTAATAGTCTGGGGTAGTAGAGGGTCTGTTAGTTAGAAGGTAGTAATAGTCTGGGGTAGTAGAGGGTCTGTTAGTCAGGAAGTAGAACAGGGATTATCTCTCCATCTGTCTGTACTAATGGGGGTTCAGCTCCTTTCAGTGTTTCTGGACACATTACTCTCATAACTCCCTCTAGACATCCAGGTTATACACATGCACACACACACATACACACACGCACGCACACACACCACACACACACACATACCACACACACACACACACACACCATTCACACTAAGCACACACACACTCCAGATGCTCCAGATACTCAACTAGTCTAAAGAAGGCCAGTTTTATTGATTCTTTAATCAGGGCAACAGTTTTCAGCTGTGCTAACATGATTGCAAAAGGGTTTTCTAATGATCAATTAGACTTTTAAAATGATAAACTTGGATTAGCTAACACAACGTGCCAGTGGAACACAGGAAAGATGGTTGCTGATAATGGGCCTCTCTACGCCTGTGTAAATATTCCATAAGAAATCAGCAAATTTCCAACTACAATAGCAATTTACAACAATGTCTACACTGTATCTCTGATCTATTTGATGTTATTTTAATGGACAAAAAAAACATGTTTTTCTTTCAAAAACAAGGACATTTCTAAGCGACCCCAAACTTTTGAACGGTAGTGTACCTCCAGGTTGTTCTGTGTACCGGGAGTTTCCCACTGTGGTCCAGTGTGATTCCTGGGGCCTGTGATCTATGCTGGGATTGATTGTAGTGAACAGTCCTCCAGGGAAACAAACAGAGACTTCCTTATTTAAACCAGAACAGGAAGTAGTAACAAACATGTTTTGTAAATACCATTTGTGGCAGTTGTTCCTAAGATGTCTGGCAGTTGTAAATGCACTGAGGTAGAGTGTTGGAAACTCCCCACAGTTCCTATGATGTCTCCTCAAATGTTTCCCTACTCCAACCAGTTTATCTGGTTTGATGACGCTGGGGCGTGTTGTCTGGTAAAATCCCCCCTCTTAAATGAATAGTGGTTCTATCAGCTCTCTGTTTTGTTTCCCAAATGGCACTCTATTCCCTATGTAGTGCACTACTTTTGACCAACCTGGTCACTATTTAGGGAATGGAGTGCAACTTGAAACACAACCTGTGTTTGTCACTGTGTGACAGTGCTGGCAGCCTCTTTTCTCTGTGGTGAGAGTCTGAGCTGAGAGCAGCCCAGGTGCAACACAGCCAGGGGCCGCACAACCAGGGGCCACACAACCAGGGGCCACACAGCCACACAGTCAGGGGCCACACAGCCAGGGGCCACACAGCCAGGGGCCACACAGCCACACAGCCAGGGGCCACACAGCCAGGGGGCACACAACCACACAGTCAGGGGCCACACAGTCAGGGGCCACACAGCCACACAGTCAGGGGCCACACAGCCAGGGGCCACACAACCACACAGCCAGGGGCCACACAGCCAGGGGCCACACAGCCAGGGGCCACACAACCACACAGCCAGGGGCCACACAGCCACACAGCCAGGGGCCACACAACCACACAGCCAGGGGCCACACAGCCACACAGCCAGGGGCCACACAACCACACAGCCAGGGGCCACACAGCCAGGGGCCACACAGCCAGGGGCCACATAACCACACAGCCAGGGACCACACAGCCAGGGGGCACAGAGTGAAACGGGGCACAGGGCCACTGATGGTTTGGCGGCAGGCCCCATGTAAATTCTCACTCTACTCTGGAAACCTGCTAGACTAGGCATTACCTGGGTAGTGTTCAGAAGGTGGAAACGTTTTCGAAACGAGAAGGTATTACCTGTCTCTCTTAGAAGACAGATATTCATGTTGTGTTACAAAACATTTTGGGATGTCAAGCCCCTTACTGAACAGGGCCCAAGACTATCAGTTCTAGTCTGTTAGATGCAGGGACGAACTGCAGACACAGATTCATACGTTACATTAATAGTTAGCCACGTCTCCACCACTATGTGGTTATTTTTGGGGGAATTCTTCATTTTACATTACATTACATTTAAGTCATTTAGCAGACGCTCTTTCTCTCATAAGTTCTCTGAAGGCCATTTGGTACCAGGGTGCGCTGCTTAGAAATCAATGGAAGTAGGACAAATAAAGATGTTTTTTGAGGTTGCATGACGTCAATGAAAAAGAACAATACGGTGTGAATGTTATGGAATTTGATTAATTCTGGATATAATTTACAACAGAGAAAGACCCCAGTTAGCTGGAGACTCATACACTATACAATATATATCTCTTACTTACAGTATGTCTCTGAATACAGTGTCTCTCTGAATGTATAGTTTACTTTATACATTTACGGTATGATCCAGAGATATGCTTCCACCTCTCCTTCCAGACCAGGTAGACCTATAGACCTATAGGCTGTGAGGCTTCCACCTCTCCTTCCAGACCAGGTAGACCTATAGACCTTCCACCTCTCCTTCCAGACCAGGTAGACTGGCTGAGGCTTCCACCTCTCCTTCCAGACCAGGTAGACCTATAGGCTGTGAGGCTTCCACCTCTCCTTCCAGACCAGGTAGACCTATAGGCTGTGAGGCTTCCACCTCTCCTTCCAGACCAGGTAGACCTATAGGCCTGGCTGACTTCCACCTCTCCTTCCAGACCAGGTAGACCTATAGGATGTGAGGCGTCCACCTCTACTTCCAGACCAGGTAGACCTATAGACCTATAGGCTGTGAGGCTTCCACCTCTCCTTCCAGACCAGGTAGACCTATAGGCTGTGAGGCTTCCACCTCTCCTTCCAGACCAGGTCTCCTTCCAGACCAGGTAGACCTATAGGCTGTGAGGCGTCCACCTCTCCTTCCAGACCAGGTAGACCTATAGGCTGTGAGGCTTCCACCTCTCCTTCCAGACCAGGTAGACCTATAGGCTGTGAGGCGTCCACCTCTACTTCCAGACCAGGTAGACCTATAGACCTATAGGCTGTGAGGCTTCCACCTCTCCTTCCAGACCAGGTAGACCTATAGACCTATAGGCTGTGAGACTTCCACCTCTCCTTCCAGACCAGGTAGACCTATAGGCTGTGAGGCTTCCACCTCTCCTTCCAGACCAGGTAGACCTATAGGCTGTGAGGCTTCCACCTCTCCTTCCAGACCAGGTAGACCTATAGGCTGTGAGGCTTCCACCTCTCCTTCCAGACCAGGTAGACCTATTCCAGACCAGGTAGACCTAGGCTGTGAGGCTTCCACCTCTCCTTCCAGACCAGGTAGACCTATAGGCTGTGAGGCTTCCACCTCTCCTTCCAGACCAGGTAGACCTATAGGCTGTGAGGCTTCCACCTCTCCTTCCAGACCAGGTAGACCTATAGGCTGTGAGGCTTCCACCTCTCCTTCCAGACCAGGTAGACCTATAGGCTGTGAGGCGTCCACCTCTCCTTCCAGACCAGGTAGACCTATAGGCTGTGAGGCTTCCACCTCTCCTTCCAGACCAGGTAGACCTATGGGCTGACCAGGTAGACCCACCTCTCCTTCCAGACCAGGTAGACCTATAGGCTGTGAGGCTTCCACCTCTCCTTCCAGACCAGGTAGACCTATAGGCTGTGAGGCTTCCACCTCTCCTTCCAGACCAGGTAGACCTATAGACTGTGAGGCTCCCACCTCTCCTTCCAGACCAGGTAGACCTATAGGCTGTGAGGCTTCCACCTCTCCTTCCAGACCAGGTAGACCTATAGACTGTGAGGCTCCCACCTCTCCTTCCAGACCAGGTAGACCTATAGACTGTGAGGCTTCCACCTCTCCTTCCAGACCAGGTAAACCTATAGGCTGTGAGGCGTCCACCTCTCCTTCCAGACCAGGTAGACCTATAGACTGTGAGGCTTCCACCTCTCCTTCCAGACCAGGTAGACCTATAGGCTGTGAGGCGTCCACCTCTCCTTCCAGACCAGGTAGACCTATAGACTGTGAGGCTTCCACCTATCCTTCCAGACCAGGTAGACCTATAGGCTGTGAGGCTTCCACCTCTCCTTCCAGACCAGGTAGACCTATAGACTGTGAGGCTCCACCTCTCCTTCCAGACCAGGTAGACCTATAGACTGTGAGGCTTCCACCTCTCCTTCCAGACCAGGTAGACCTATAGGCTGTGAGGCGTCCACCTCTCCTTCCAGACCAGGTAGACCTATAGACTGTGAGGCTTCCATCTCTCCTTCCAGACCAGGTAGACCTATAGGCTGTGAGACTTCCACCTCTCCTTCCAGACCAGGTAGACCTATAGGCTGTGAGACTTCCACCTCTCCTTCCAGACCAGGTAGACCTATAGGCTGTGAGGCTTCACCTCTCCTTCCAGACCACGCTGTGAGACCTACCTCTAGACCAGGTAGACCTATAGGCTGTGAGGCTTCCACCTCTCCTTCCAGACCAGGTAGACCTAGACCAGGTAGACCTATAGGCTGTGAGACTTCCACCTCTCCTTCCAGACCAGGTAGACCTATAGGATGTGAGGCTTCCACCTCTCCTTCCAGACCAGGTAGACCTACCTAGACCTGGGGCTGTCTTCCACCTCTCCTTCCAGACCAGGTAGACCTAGACCAGGTAGGCTGTGAGGCTTCCACCTCTCCTTCCAGACCAGGTAGACCTATAGGGCTGTGAGACTTCCACCTCTCCTTCCAGACCAGGTAGACCTATAGGCTGTGAGGCTTCCACCTCTCCTTCCAGACCAGGTAGACCTATAGGCTGTGAGGCTTCCACCTCTCCTTCCAGACCAGGTAGACCTATAGACTGTGAGGCTCCCACCTCTCCTTCCAGACCAGGTAGACCTATAGACTGTGAGGCTTCCACCTCTCCTTCCAGACCAGGTAGACCTATAGGCTGTGAGACTTCCACCTCTCCTTCCAGACCAGGTAGACCTATAGGCTGTGAGGCTTCCACCTCTCCTTCCAGACCAGGTAGACCTATGGGCTGTGAGACCTATAGGCTGTGAGGCTTCCACCTCTCCTTCCAGACCAGGTAGACCTATGGACCTATAGGCTGACCAGGTGAGGCTTCCACCTCTCCTTCCAGACCAGGTAGACCTATAGGCTGTGAGGCTTCCACCTCTCCTTCCAGACCAGGTAGACCTATAGGCTGTGAGGCGTCCACTCTCCTTCCAGACCAGGTAGACCTATAGGCTGTGAGGCTTCCACCTCTCCTTCCAGACCAGGTAGACCTATGAGCTGTGAGACTTCCACCTCTCCTTCCAGACCAGGTAGACCTATAGGCTGTGAGGCTTCCACCTCTCCTTCCAGACCAGGTAGACCTATAGGCTGTGAGGCTTCCACCTCTCCTTCCAGACCAGGTAGACCTATAGACTGTGAGGCTCCCACCTCTCCTTCCAGACCAGGTAGACCTATAGACTGTGAGGCTTCCACCTCTCCTTCCAGACCAGGTAGACCTATAGGCTGTGAGGCGTCCACCTCTCCTTCCAGACCAGGTAGACCTATAGACTGTGAGGCTTCCACCTCTCCTTCCAGACCAGGTAGACCTATAGGCTGTGAGACTTCCACCTCTCCTTCCAGACCAGGTAGACCTATAGGCTGTGAGACTTCCACCTCTCCTTCCAGACCAGGTAGACCTATAGGCTGTGAGGCTTCCACCTCTCCTTCCAGACCACGTAGACCTATAGACCTATAGGCTGTGAGGCTTCCACCTCTCCTTCCAGACCAGGTAGACCTATAGACCTATAGGCTGTGAGACTTCCACCTCTCCTTCCAGACCAGGTAGACCTATAGGCTGTGAGGCTTCCACCTCTCCTTCCAGACCAGGTAGACCTATAGGCTGTGAGGCGTCCACCTCTCCTTCCAGACCAGGTAGACCTATAGGCTGTGAGGCTTCCACCTCTCCTTCCAGACCAGGTAGACCTATAGACTGTGAGACTTCCACCTCTCCTTCCAGACCAGGTAGACCTATAGGCTGTGAGGCTTCCACCTCTCCTTCCAGACCACGTAGACCTATAGACCTATAGGCTGTGAGGCTTCCACCTCTCCTTCCAGACCAGGTAGACCTATAGATTTATAGGATGTGAGGCTTCCACCTCTCCTTCCAGACCAGGTAGACCTATAGACTGTGAGACTTCCACCTCTCCTTCCAGACCAGGTAGACCTATAGGCTGTGAGGCTTCCACCTCTCCTTCCAGACCACGTAGACCTATAGACCTATAGGCTGTGAGGCTTCCACCTCTCCTTCCAGACCAGGTAGACCTATAGACCTATAGGCTGTGAGACTTCCACCTCTCCTTCCAGGCCAGGTAGACCTATAGGCTGTGAGGCTTCCACCTCTCCTTCCAGACCAGGTAGACCTATAGGCTGTGAGGCGTCCACCTCTCCTTCCAGACCAGGTAGACCTATAGGCTGTGAGGCTTCCACCTCTCCTTCCAGACCAGGTAGACCTATGGGCTGTGAGACTTCCACCTCTCCTTCCAGACCAGGTAGACCTATAGGCTGTGAGGCTTCCACCTCTCCTTCCAGACCAGGTAGACCTATAGGCTGTGAGGCTTCCACCTCTCCTTCCAGACCAGGTAGACCTATAGACTGTGAGGCTCCCACCTCTCCTTCCAGACCAGGTAGACCTATAGACTGTGAGGCTTCCACCTCTCCTTCCAGACCAGGTAGACCTATAGGCTGTGAGGCGTCCACCTCTCCTTCCAGACCAGGTAGACCTATAGACTGTGAGGCTTCCACCTCTCCTTCCAGACCAGGTAGACCTATAGGCTGTGAGACTTTCACCTCTCCTTCCAGACCAGGTAGACCTATAGACTGTGAGGCTTCCACCTCTCCTTCCAGACCAGGTAGACCTATAGGCTGTGAGACTTCCACCTCTCCTTCCAGACCAGGTAGACCTATAGACTGTGAGGCTTCCACCTCTCCTTCCAGACCAGGTAGACCTATAGACTGTGAGGCTCCCACCTCCCATTCCTGTTGGTCGGGCTGGGGTGAAAGATGAACGTTGTGGTGTGTGGTGGGGGCAGGGCATCAGAGCAGATTCCTGGCAATCAGAGACCTTCCCGAGGGACCTGGGGAGGAGAGGAGGATGTGTTACATCGTGTCCTTACTGTCTTACCACATAGCTGCTCTCTCTGGCTCCATACTGTCAGGTTACTGTGTTCCAAGTGGTACTCTATTCCCTATGAATTTCACTACTGAATTTCACTACTGTTGACCTATACAGCGGGAACAATAGTACTATATACTGTATATCCAGTACCAGTCAAACGTTTAGACACACCTACTCAAGGGTTTTTCTTTATTTTTACTATTTTCTACATTGCGCTTGATGTTTTTTTGCGACTGCACTTGAAGAAACTTTCTGTCTTAAAGTAATGATGGACTGTCGTTTCTCTTTGTTTATTTGAGCTGTTCTTGCCATAATACGGACTTGGTCTTTTACCAAATAAGGTTGTCTTCTGTGTACCACCCCTACCTTGTCACAACACAACTAATTGGCTCAAACACATTATTAAGAAGGAAAGAAATTCCACAAATAGACTTTTAACAAGGCACACCTGTTAATTGAAATGCATTCCAGGTGACTACCTCATGAAGCTGGTTGAGAGAATGCCAAGAGTGTGCAAAGCTGTCATCAATGTAAAGGGTGGCTACTTTGAAGAATGTAAAATCTAAAATGGATATTGATTTGTTTAACAATTTCTTGGTTACTATATGATTCCATGTGTGTTATTTCATCATTTTGATGTCTTCATTATTATATACTATTATTCTACAATGTAGAAAAAATAATACAAATACAGAAAAACTCTTGAATGAGTAGGTGTGTTCAAACATTTGATTGGTTCTGTATATATGGTATGGTATTTTGTGTGAGTGTGTGCGTCAGTGTGTGTGTTAAGCAGCTCAGGAAACTGTGGCGTTACAACACTAGCTAACTACTGGGACTCATTCAGGAAACTGAGGGGGCCTGAGGAGAATGTCAACAACACCAAGGTGGAGACTGAAGCATGGTGATGCAATTTACTGACACATAACTGGATTGGTTTTGATACTGTCAACATAGCCTAGTCTAAGATACTAGCTGAACTAGGATTGGTTTTGGTACTGTCAACATAGCCTAGTCTAAGATACTAGCTGAACTAGGATCGGTTTTGATACTGTCAACATAGCCTCGTCTAAGATACTAGCTGAACTAGGATTGGTTTTGGTACTGTCAACATAGCCTAGTCTAAGATACTAGCTGAACTAGGACTGGTTTTGGTACTGTCAACATAGCCTAGTCTAAGATACTAGCTGAACTAGGATCGGTTTTGATACTGTCAACGTAGCCTAGTCTAAGATACTAGCTGAACTAGGACTGGTTTTGATACTGTCAACATAGCCTAGTCTAAGATACTAGCTGAACGAGGACTGGTTTTGATACTGTCAACATAGCCTAGTCTAAGATACTAGCTGAACTAGGACTGGTTTTGATACTGTCAACATAGCCTAACATAGTCTAAGATTTGTGTTTAGACGTTTTGATGTCTTCACAATTATTCTACAATGTAGAAAATATTTTTAAAAAATATAGAAAAACCCTTGAATGAGTAGGTGTGTCCAAACTTTTGACTGGTACTGTATATACTACAACAACAATATTTGGGGTGGCAGATTTAAGGCATTGGCTCTAATAATGTTCTTAGGTAGGCATTTCTTAGGGCCCTGGGCTATATGGTGTGTGCATTTAACAGTTGGGTGGAGCATGGAAATGGAGAGTTCTGCTAGAGGTCAGTACTAGACATAGGAGAGTTCTGCTAGAGGCCAGTACTAGACATAGGAGAGTTCTGCTAGAGGCCAGTACTAGACATAGTAGAGTTCTGCTAGAGGCCAGTACTAGACATAGTAGAGTTCTGCTAGAGGCCAGTACTAGACATAGTAGAGTTTTGCTAGAGGCCAGTACTAGACATAGGAGAGTTCTGCTAGAGGCCAGTACTAGACATAGGAGAGTTCTGACATAGAGAGTTCTGCTACCTGCCAGTACTAGACATAGTAGAGTTCTGCTAGAGGTCAGTACTAGACATAGGAGAGTTCTGCTAGAGGTCAGTACTAGACATAGGAGAGTTCTGCTACCTGCCAGTACTAGACATAGTAGAGTTCTGCTAGAGGTCAGTACTAGACATAGGAGAGTTCTGCTAGAGGCCAGTACTAGACATAGGAGAGTTCTGCTAGAGGCCAGTACTAGACATAGGAGAGTTCTGCTAGAGGCCAGTACTAGACATAGTAGAGTTCTGCTAGAGGTCAGTACTAGACATAGGAGAGTTCTGCTAGAGGCCAGTACTAGACATAGGAGAGTTCTGCTAGAGAGCTGCTAGCCAGTACTAGACATAGGAGAGTTCTGCTAGAGGTCAGTACTAGACATAGGAGAGTTCTGCTAGAGGCCAGTACTAGACATAGTAGAGTTCTGCTAGAGGTCAGTACTAGACATAGTAGAGTTCTGCTAGAGGCCAGTACTAGACATAGGAGAGTTCTGCTAGAGGCCAGTACTAGACATAGGAGAGTTCTGCTAGAGGCCAGTACTAGACATAGGAGAGTTCTGCTAGAGGTCAGTACTAGACATAGGAGAGTTCTGCTAGAGGTCAGTACTAGACATAGGAGTTCTGTTCTGCTAGAGAGTTCCAGTACTAGACATAGTAGAGTTCTGCTAGAGGCCAGTACTAGACATAGTAGAGTTCTGCTAGTGACCAGTACTAGACATAGTAGAGTTCTGCTAGTGACCAGTACTAGACATAGAAGTGTTAATTTTGCAGCTGTTGCGTGTGGTTTGTCCAGAAACTGTCTGGTTGGGGGGAGCCAGTCTGCAAACTGGGCGTTCTGCAGGGATGCTGTACATTTCAGGCAGATCTGCTCCCATCTGCTCTCCAGGGACATGATTCCCAGTGTTTCCAGAGCTTCCCGTTAGTTGATGAACGACTTGCCTATAATGACAGGCTCTCTTCTGGACATGCTCCAGCTGACAGAGCTTAATGCACTTCAAGAGGAACTGCTTCCTGCTGACGCTTGTGGTCATGGTGTCAACCTGCTGAGGTCCTGCTGAGATCCTCCTGGCTCAGGTCCTGCTGAGGTCCTCCTGGCTCAGGTCCTGCTGAGGTCCTCCTGGCTCAGGTCCTGCTGAGGTCCTCCTGGCTCAGGTCCTGCTGAGGTCCTCCTGGCTCAGGTCCTGCTGAGGTCCTCCTGGCTCAGGTCCTGCTGAGGTCCTCCTGGCTCAGGTCCTGCTGGATAGGGAGGCCCTGCAACATCTTCAGTTGAATCAAAGCTGACAGTTATCTGACAGTCATTTATAATCTACGGTATGTATCTATGGCAGATACACTCTAGTCATGACATTGTGACATCATCATCCCGCGACCATCTGTACCCCGCCACACCCCCCACATATGACACTCACACACACATGTGCATGTGTACATCGTTACACATATGCTCTCTCCCTCCAACCCCTCCACACCCTCCACACCCACTCTACTTACATTAGGATATAAAGCAGATCACGTTCTTCTTTTGTCTGACTCAGTAGCCTTGTGGTTAGAGGTCTGCCCTCAGAATGTGAAGGGTTATGAGTTCAATCCCCAGCTGAGTCACACCAAAGTCTGTAAAAATGTGTCCTAATGCGTCACTGCTTGGCACTCAGCATTAAGGAGCTAGATTGGGGGTAGACTAGCATCCTGTCCAAGTTACTACGTGCTTCATTTCACCTGTCACATTATTATACATTATAAAACGTACCATAGTTCACCAGGACAGCTGGTTTATCACGTGTTTGTAAAGAGCACAACGATGAAAGTGGGAGCAGGTGAGTCCAGCTGTGTATTGACAGGGGTTGAATTTTATATTGAAAGTCAACAGTGTTTTTTTTTTTTTTGCTGCTATAGAGTAGTGGTTCCCAAACTGTGGGGCGCGCCCCCGTAAGGGGGTCTCTTGAAGTTGTAATAGTAGAATGCACAAGGTGCACTTTGGAAATTGGGTAGCGCATCATCAGTTCCTCTTGTCATGTCAGTCATTACAGACCTTAGAGAGATACTTATAACCTGTCAGAAATGTCCACAAACTAGCCCATGTCAGCTAATGTATTTTAGCTAGGTTTTTTAGCCCTTAGATTTTGTTGTAACGTTTGAGTCACTCAAATATCACATGAACACACATTAGACATGGCAAAATGTATAGAATTGCAAGACAATTATCTTTAAAACTGCAACATGTTCTCTCTGCCAACAAGAATATTATGAACAGTGTTTGTTCCCATAGAAATAGATGTGTGTCGGGGGAGGGGGGGGCTGTCGGGGGGGCTGTTCACAGAAAATACATGAAAAGATTTAGATGACAACAGACTGGATGTCATAAGTTGCACCAATTTGTGGATAAGAGCGTCTGGTAAATGTAAATGAAAATACATGAATCTGATGACAACAGAACAATGTTATTTGGCTGGCAGCCGCACAACTAAATGATGGCCATCATGGTGTAGGTGAGCAGGCAGACATCTTGTTATTTCTACTCTCTCCCTTCACCATGGCAACATTAGCATGTTATAGGTTACATGCCAAATGGCACCCTATTCCCTATATACTTTTGACCAGAGCCCATAGATCCCTAGATAACACCTAGCAGTACTCTGATAAGATGTGGTGTCCTCTGAGGAGCTGAAGTGTCAGAGCAGAGCAGAGGTGGTCAAATACCACATGTAAAAACAGGAAGCTGATGATGGAAAAACAGGTGGGTATTTTAAAATGTGTGGTTTGAAGATTCTGTGTCTTATGAGGGTTGCAAAGATATGATGTTCTTTCCAATTTAAAAGTTTTCTTCAACTGAATTTAAAAGGGTTAGGGTTACTTCTCAGTATTTCTCAGTTTACTAAACTAAAGGTAAATAATCGCCTCCTTATAACGCACATTGATGACATTTTAAAAACAGAAATCACTCTGTAAGATGATAATGAGGCTTATGTAACCTTATGTAAAAGTCTAAATCTGTGTCTATAAAGGGCAACATTGTGGTGTAGATATTGGGGAGGAAGAACAGTCGACGGGGGGTCCTCCCCCTGAATTGTTTTGGGAACATTTTTCAAATGCATTTCCTGCTATTCTAAACCGTTTGACATGTCTTACTGTACATGCCTCTCTTGAGGGGTATTTTGGGAAGTACTGTATATGGAGGGATCATTTGAAAACAGTGTCAATGGAAGGATAAGTGGATGGATAAGTGGAAGGATAAGTGGATGGATAAGTGGAAGGATAAGTGGATGGATAAGTGGATGGATAAGTGGAAGGATAAGTGGATGGATAAGTGGAAGGATAAGTGGAAGGATAAGTGGAAGGATAATGGATGGATGGATAAGTGGATGGATAAGGGATAAGGGAAGGATAAGTGGAAGGATAAGTGGATAAGTGGATAAGTGGATAAGGAAGGATAATGGATGGATGGATAAGTGGAAGGATAAGTGGAAGGATAAGTGGATGGATAAGTGGATGGATAAAGTGGAAGGATAAGTGGATGGATGGATAAGTGGAAGGATAATAAGGAAGGAAGGATAAGTGGATGGATAAGTGGAAGGATAAGTGGATGGATAAGTGGAAGGATAAGTGGAAGGATAAGTGGATGGATAAGGGGATGGATAAGTGGATGGATAAGGGTATTTTGGGAAGTACTGTATATGGAGGGGTCATTTGAAAACAGTGTCAATGGAAGGATAAGTGGATGGATAAGTGGAAGGATAAGTGGAAGGATAAGTGGAAGGATAAGTGGAAGGATAAGTGGAAGGATAAGTGGAAGGATAAGTGGATGGATAAGTGGATGGATAAGTGGATGGATAAGTGGATGGATAAGTGGATGGATAAGGGGATGGATAAGTGGATGGATAAGTGGATGGATAAGTGGAAGGATAAGTGGATGGATAAGTGGATGGATAAGTAGATGGATAAGTGGATGGATAAGTGGATGGATAAGGGGATGGATAAGTGGATGGATAAGGGGATGGATAAGTGGATTGTCCCCCAACCCCCAAGATTTTTATTTTAGAAAAACATTTCAACACATTTGTACATTGGCAGAGAGAAACAATTCTACATATTTCGTCATGAGTCTGAGAGAAAATGTTGCAGTTTTAAAGCACATTTTTTGCAATTCTACACATTTTGCCATGAAGCTGAGAGAAAACGTTTTAAAGTAACTGTCCAGTGAACATATCACTTTTAAAACGTTATATTCTGGTTGCCCTTTCCTGTCGTCAAATGACCAGATCGCCCTCCAGTGGCCTCATGGGTGGAATGTTGTTCATATTTTTCATCATTTCATAATTAATACACTTACGAAATATATATATTTTTTTTACCAAAGGCTATTTATTTCTGTTTGAACACTGAGAAAGAGAAGGATTTGGACCATTTTTAGGGCACCGTTAAAGCTGATTTCCTACATTGTTTATGACGTTGTTTATGACGTTTATGACGTTGTTTATGCCGTTGTTTATGACGTTGTTTATCACGTTGTTTATCACGTTGTTTATGGCGTTGTTTATGGCGTTGTTTATCACGTTGTTTATCACGTTGTTTATCACGTTGTTTATGACGTTGTTTATGACGTTGTTTATGCCGTTGTTTATGCCGTTGTTTATCACGTTGTTTATGACGTTGTTTATCACGTTGTTTATCACGTTGTTTATGCCGTTGTTCATGACGCTGTTTATGACGTTGTTTATGTTGTTTATGACGCGTTTTATTTATGCCGTTGTTTATGCCGTTGTTTATGACGTTGTTTATGCCGTTGTTTATGACGTTGTTTATGACGTTGTTTATGACGTTGTTTATGACGTTGTTTATGACGTTGTTTATGATGTTGTTTATCACGTTGTTTATGACGTTGTTTATGCCGTTGTTTATGACGTTGTTTATGCCGTTGTTTATGACGTTGTTTATGCCGTTGTTTATGACGTTGTTTATCCGTTGTTTATGCCATTGTTTATCACGTTGTTTATGCCACGTTGTTTATCACGTTGTTTATCACGTTGTTTATCACGTTGTTTTGACGTGTTCATATGATATCTGGGGTCCCGACCCCATTTTTTTAAAATGTCATTTTAAATACATTATTTTGGATGAAGAATTGATCTGTTCTGAATATTGAGGAGGGACATGTCCCCTCCATCCCCCTTGTCAAATCGCCTATGGTACAGGAACACGCCAGGGCTGTTAGGCTACCCACGGCAGAACCATGTTCCCCTTCAAGCAAACTGTCCAACAGGTCTTGTGAAATACATTTTTATCTCTGTAGCTGGGTTTCCATCCAGTTGGCGACCAGATTTTCATGCAAATATAAAACAAAAAGAGCATTATCCAACCAGTGGTGGTGTTTCCACCAAACAGACTTGTTGGGGATATAAATTAGTATGTGATGACATACAGTGCACACACACAATGGACTTTTTCACCTAAGTTTTCATGTACCGAATAAACATCAAAAGTTCAATGTGTTTCCATAGCATTTTCAACAGTCGTCACAAAAACTGGTGCTTTACGTACATTTGCCTACTCTGGTCTTGGCATGTGTGCTCAAGCCAACAGCTCACAGGTACAGTGCAGGTAGGCTGTGCAGGTAGGCTGTGCGGGTAGGCTGTGCAGGTAGGCTGTGCAGGTAGGCTGTGCGGGTAGGCTGTGCAGGTAGGCTGTGCGGGTAGGCTGTGCGGGTAGGCTGTGCAGGTAGGCTGTGCAGGTAGGCTGTGCAGGTAGGCTGTGCGGGTAGGCTGTGCAGGTAGGCTGTGCGGGTAGGCTGTGCAGGTAGGCTCTGCAGGTAGGCTCTGCAGGTAGGCTGTGCAGGTAGGCTCTGCAGGTAGGCTGTGCAGGTAGGCTCTGCAGGTAGGCTCTGCAGGTAGGCTGTGCAGGTAGGCTGTGCAGGTAGGCTGTGCAGGTAGGCTCTGCAGGTAGGCTGTGCAGGTAGGCGAGTCCACATGATGAGATTAGTATGGATAATTATTTTCATTTGTCAAACTGCAGTCAAGCATCGATCATCGTGTCACCAGAATCAGCCCCTGGATATTTATTGGAAAGGAGCATCAAGATCACTGTGCACTTTCACCTCCCTGTAAAGTTCATCATAACTGATTTCATCTGCATGGTTTCCCCAGTCGTCGTGGGAGGGACCACACACCATATCATTGTGTGACTCCCCAGTTTATCATAACTGATTTCATCTGCATGGTTTCCCCAGTCGTCGTGGGAGGGACCACACACCATATCATTGTGTGACTCCCCAGTTTATCATAACTGATTTCATCTGCATGGTTTCTCCAGTCGTCGTGGGAGGGACCACACACCATATCATTGTGTGACTCCCCAGTTTATCATAACTGATTTCATCTGCATGGTTTCTCCAGTCGTCGTGGGAGGGACCACACACCATATCATTGTGTGACTCCCCAGTTTATCATAACTGATTTCATCTGCATGGTTTCCCAGTCAGACTCATTGTGTGACTCCCCAGTTTATCATAACTGATTTCATCTGCATGGTTTCTCCAGTCGTCGTGGGAGGGACCACACACCATATCATTGTGTGACTCCCCAGTTTACTTCCATATGATTGTTAATATTTGTGCATAAAGGTGTTTTCTCGCATAATTAATTTTACTGACACAAAAAGTTCCCACCATGTTAAACGAACAAATGATTTGTCTGCATTTATACAATTGTACCAAAACTTCCTGTTTCCATCAACGCTCTCGTGATTTTTTATATACGGTATTACTTGGATGGAAACATGGTTAATGAGAATAAATATATAAATAAATAAAGGTTAAATAATCATTAAAAAACTGTAAATTTGAATAATTTAAATGAATACTGAATCAGAGAGAAACCAAGCAGTACTGTATGTCCTGTGTGTCTGCAGAGAGAGAATATTAGGATAAACTTCTGATCTCAGAAAGGACATTTAAAAGATACACAACCTTCAGACCACAACGTTAAAATAAAAACACCTCTTTCCATCATCGTCATCATGTTGCCTTCTGTGGTATTTTAACACCTCTGCTAACTCTGCCCTGCCTCTTCCGGCCTCCAGAAACTCAGATTAACCTCTTACCTCTACCTGGGACGCTTGCGTCCCAACTAGAGCTCTGGAAATGCAAATGCGCTACGCTAAATGCTAATAGTATTAGTTAAAACTCAAAAGTTCATTAAAATACACATGCAGGGTATCAAATTAAAGCTACACTCGTTGTGAATCCAGGCAACAAGTCAGATTTTTAAAATGCTTTTCGGCGACAGCATGAGAAGCTATTATCTGATAGCATGCACCAATACACTACAACAGAAAAGCACAGCAGGGGACGTAAACAAAATAATTAGCATTTCGGCGTTACACAAATCCGCACAATAAAATAGAAAACAGTCATTACCTTTCACCATCTTCTTTGTTGGCACTCCTAGATGTCCCATAAACACTATTGGGTCTTTATTTCGATTAAATCGGGCCATATAAAGCCAAGATATCGTTATATGTAGACTGTGTGATAAACGAAAAAAAACAGCGATTTCACAACGTAACGTCATTTTTTTAAATTAAAAAAGTAGACGATAAACTTTCACAAAACACTTCGAAATACATTTGTAATGCTACTTTAGGTATTAGTAAACGTTAATAAGCGATAAAAAATCATCCGTAGGCGATGTACATATCATTAGCTGTCGTCTTGGAAAAAATTTCAGGAGAGAGCTCTTCCGGAATGATCTGGGCGGAGACCGGAGGTACGTCGTGCCGCTCTTTCGGTTCAACCAAGAATCAAAGAGGATTAAATTCACAAGATACTCGACTACAAGGGGATGCTGTGGGAGTTGAATGCTCGGTCTTATCTAATTCGGCTCACTGTTAACAATTGCTGGAAGTGGCGCAAGGATATTTATTTCCATTTTCTGTGATCAGGTTTTCCTGCGCTTTCCGATGTAACGCACGTTATGTAATAGCCACAGTCGTGATTTAACCAGTTTTAAAAACGTCCGAGGGTTTCCTATACACACATTCTAACCATATGAACGTACTATATTCCTGGCATGAGTAGCAGGGCGCTGAAATGTTGCGCGATTTTTAACAAAATGTTCAAAAAAGTAGAGGGTAGGAGCAACTAGTTAATAGATATGATCAACTGTATCATCAGAGTGAAAACATAACAGAAATTACTCATATAAGATGCACATGCTTGACAGACTTCTCAGAGTAGAATGGCTTGGCTCATACATCTCGTCATTCAACTGGCTGTTCTAGTCAGAACTGTCCTTACAGACCAGGACATCAAAGATGAAGGAGACAACTGTACCTTTTACATTCCTAATGAAGGAAAAGACTACTGTTTGATGTTCAGATGCTCAGCTGGAGAGAGCCTGCTACTGTGGAACACTTCAAACCCACTTGAGAATTCCACCCTGGCTGCTGAGTTTAGGGATCGACTGGTACTGGAGAAATCCCTTCTCTATGTCAACAGTCTCACTCAGTCAGACTCTGGACGGTACAGGATGGAGTGTCGGACAGATGGCAGGGTGTCACGCCGGGACAGCAAGGACCTCCTAGTCTGCAGTGGATCAAATGAAGAAATGATTCTGCAGGTTAATTTAGGACACAGGGTAGAGTTGCAGTGTGAGGGCACAAGGGAAGATGCCAACATGACGGTCAGATGGTTCAGGGAGGATGAAAACGGAGACAACAGAGTGCAGCTAGCTGAGAACAGCTCCTCTCTCCACATCACCAACATCACCATAAAGGACCTGGAGTCGTATTACTGGTGCATGGGACTGGGGGGACAGCTTTGTGTTTACAGCCTGGTCCAACATCACCATAAAGGACCTGGAGTCATATTACTGGTGCATGGGACTGGGGGGACAGCTTTGTGTTTACAGCCTGGTCTTTAATCTGGGACATAAGTTACAGTATGTTGTTCTCTCAGTAGGGGAGGAGGCTGTACTGCCCTGCTTTAACCATGATGACCCCAATGGGACAGAGACGAGGTGGGAGAGTATCCTCTTTGGATACATCAGCTGGGTCCCCAGTCATCTCACTAGCGGAGGGAAGCAGATGTACCTGACAGATGGAAGAACATCAGGGAACTTCTCCCTGGTCATTCCATCATTGATGCTCAACCACTCAGGGTGGTATGGCTGCTCTGAGAAGTTACAAGGAACGTACAGATACACAAAACGCTATGCTCTCCTGGTGTGCCCCAAGGCTGAGCCTCTCACAGAGTTTTTCTCAGAGGGAGAGGAGGTTGTTCTCGGCTGTAACTATAATCTCACTGAGTCTGACAGGGTGGTGTGGTACAGATGGACTACTCAGGTGGCCGATGTCATTCTGGACACAAGATTACAACTAGCAAACTTGCCCCAAGACTTGGATGGCCGAATGAATGCATCTCACCCTCCCTCCGTTCTGGTCCTCTCTAACCTCTCACTGGCGGACAGTGGGGAGTACTGGTGTGCTGTCTTCTATGAAGGGATGTGCGTCTCAGTAACTAAGACCCTCTTGCTGGTGTGGGACCCGTTTGGCATCAACTCCACGTTCTACAGAGTGTACTCTTCACTGATGGGCTGTGCTCTGCTAGGGATGGTCTGTGCTGTAATCACTGTGAACCTGAAGACCAGGAGAAGAAGAGACCAGACTTCCCTGAAGACCCAGAGGACTGCAGCCCAGACACAGGGACAGCAGAGCAGCAGAGTGGAAGAGGAGAGAGAAGAGAGTGAGGAAGAAAGAGGAGAGGGAAGAGAGGAGAGGGAGTAGAGAGGAGAGGGAGTAGAGAGTAGAGAGGAGAGGGAGTAGAGAGGAGAGGGAAGAGAGAGGAGAGGGAGTAGAGAGGAGAGGGAAGAGAGAGGAGAGGGAGTAGAGGGGAGGGGGAGTAGAGGAGAAGGAAGAGAGAGGAGAGGGAAGAGAGGGGAGAGGGAGTAGAGAGAAGAGGGAAGGGAGAGGGAAGGGAGAGGGAGTAGAGAGGGGAGGAGTAGAGAGAAGAGAGAGGAGAGGGAAGAGAGTGGAGGGAAGAGAGAGAGAGAGAGAGAGAGGAGAAGAGAGAGAGAGAGAGGAGAAGAGAGAGGGAGAGGGAAGAGAGAGGAGAAGGAAGAGAGAGAGAGAGGAAGAGAGAGGAGAAGGAAGAGAGAGGAGAGGAAGAGAGAGAGAGAGAGAGAAGGAAGGAGAGAGAGGAGAGGAGAAGAGAGAGGAGAGGGAAGAGAGAGGAGAGGGAAGAGAGAGGAGAGGGAAGAGAGAGAGAGAGGAGAAGAGAAGAGAGAGAGAGGAAGAAGAGAGAGGAGAGGGAAGAGAGAGGAGAGGGAAGAGAGAGAGAGGGAAGAGAGAGGAGAGGAAGAGAGAGAGAGGAAGAGAGAGGAGAGGGAAGAGAGAGGAGAGGAAGAGAGAGGAGAGGGAAGAGAGAGAGAGAGAAGAGAGAGAGAGAGAGAGAGAGAGAGAGAGGGAAGAAGAGAGGAGAGGGAAGAGAGAGGAGAGGGAAGAGAGAGGAGAAGGGAAGAGAGAGGAGAGGGAAGAGAGAGAGAGGGAGAGAGAGGAGAGGGAAGAGAGAGGAGAGGAGTAGAGAGGAGAGGGAAGAGAGAGGAGAGGGAGTAGAGAGAGGAGAGAGAGAGAGAGGGAGAGGGAAGAGAGAGAGAGGGAAGAGAGAGGAGAGGGAAGAGAGAGGAGAGGGAAGAGAAGAGAGAGGAGAGGGAGGGGAGAGAGAGGAGAGGGAAGAGAGAGGAGAGGGAGAAGAGAGAGGAGAAGGAAGAGGGGAGAGAGGAGAGGGAAGAGAGAGGAGAAGGAAGAGAGAGGAGAGAGGAAGAGAGAGGGAAGAGAGAGGAGGAGAGAGAGGAAGAGAGAGGAGAGGGAAGAGAGAGGAGAGGGAAGGGAAGAGAGGAGAGGGAAGAGAGAGGGAGAGGGAAGAGAGAGGAGGGAAGAGAGAGAGAGAGAGGAGAGAGAGAGAGGGAAGAGAGAGGAGAGGGAAGAGAGAGGAGAGGGAGAGGAGAGGGAAGAGAGAGAGGAGAGGGAAGAGAGGAGAGGGAAGAGAGAGGAGAGAGAGGAGAAGAGAGAGAGAGGAGAGGAAGAGAGAGGAGAGGGAGAGAGGAGAGGAAGAGAGAGGAGAGGGAAGAGAGAGGAGAGGGAAGAGAGAGGAGAGGGAAGAGAGAGAGAGGAGAGGGAGAGAGAGGGAGAGAGGAGAGGAAGAGAGAGGGGGAAGAGAGAGGAGAGGGAGAGAGAGGAGAGGAAGAGAGAGGAGAGGGAAGAGAGAGGAGAGGGAAGAGAGAGGAGAGGGAAGAGGAGAGGAGAGAGAGAGGAGAGGAGAGAGGAGAGGGAAGAGAGAGAGAGAGAGGGAAGAGAGAGGAGAGGAAGAGAGAGGAGAGGGAAGAGAGAGGAGAGGGAAGAGAGAGGAGAGGAAGAGAGAGGAGAGGGAAGAGGAGAGGAGAGAGAGGAGAGGGAAGAGAGAGGAGAGGGAAGAGAGAGGAGAGGGAGAGAGAGAGGAAGAGAGAGGAGAGAGGGAGAGAGAAGGAGAGAGAGAGAGGAGAGAGAGAGAGAGAGGAAGAGAGAGGAGAGGGAAGAGAGAGGAGAGGAAGAGAGAGAGAGGGAAGAGAGAAGAGAGAGAGAGGAGAGGAAGAGAGAGGAGAGGAGAAGGAGAGAGGAGAGAGAGAGAGAGGAAGAGAGAGGAGAAGAGAGGAGAGAGAGAGAGAGAGAGAGGAGGGAGAGAGAGAGGGAAGGAGAGGAGAAAGAGAGAGAGAAGAGGAGAGAGAGAGAGAGAGAGAGAGGAGAGGGAAGAGAGGAGAGGGAAGAGAGAGGAGAGGGAAGAGAGGGAGAGGGAGAGGGAGAGAGGAGAGGGAAGAGAGAGGAGAGGGAAGAGAGAGAGAGGAGAGAGGGAAGAGAGAGGAGAGGGAAGAGAGAGGAGAGGGAAGAGAGAGGAGAGGGAAGAGAGAGGAGAGGGAGAGAGAGAGAGGAGAGGGAAGAGAGAGGAGAGGGAAGAGAGAGGAGAGGGAAGAGAGAGAGGGAAGAGAGAGGAGAGGAAGAGAGAGGAGAGGGAAGAGAGAGGAGAGGGAAGAGAGAGGAGAGGGAAGAGAGAGGAGAGGAAGAGAGAGGAGAGGGAAGAGAGAGGAGAGGGAGGAGAGGGAAGAGAGAGGAGAGGGAGAGAGGAGAGAGGGAAGAGAGAGGAGAGGGAAGAGAGAGGAGAGAGAGGAGAGAGGAAGAGAGAGGAGAGGGAAGAGAGAGGAGAGGGAAGAGAGAGGAGAGGGAAGAGAGAGGAGGGAGAAGGAAGAGAGAGGAGAGGGAAGAGAGAAGAGAGAGGGAGGGAAGAGAGAGGAGAGGAAGAGAGAGGAGAGGGAAGAGAGAGGAGAGGGAAGAGAGAGAGAGGAAGAGAGAGGAGAGGGAAGAGAGAGGAGAGGGAAGAGAGAGGAGAGGGAAGAGAGAGGAGAGGGAAGAGAGAGGAGAGGGAAGAGAGAGGAGAGGGAAGAGAGAGGAGAGGGAAGAGAGAGGAGAGAAGGAGAGAGAGAAGAGAGAGGAGAGGGAAGAGAGAGAGAGAAGGAGAGAGGAGAGGAGGAGAGAGAGAGAGAGAGAGAGAGAGGGAAGAGAGAGGAGAGGAAGAGAGAGAGGAGAGGGAAGAGAGAGGAGAGGGAAGAGAGAGGAGAGGGAAGAGAGAGGAGAGGGAAGAGAGAGGAGAGGGAAGAGAGAGAAGAGAGGGAAGAGAGAGGAGAGGAAGAGAGAGGAGAGGGAAGAGAGGAGAGGGAAGAGAGAGGAGAGGGAAGAGAGAGAGAGAGAGAGGAGAAGGGAAGAGAGGAGAGGGAAGAGAGAGGAGAGGGAAGAGAGAGGGGAGAGAGGAGAAGGAAGAGAGAGGAGAGAGAGGAGAGAGAGAGGAGAGGGAAGAGAGAGGAGAGGAGAGAGAGAGAGAGGAGAGGGAAGAGAGAGAGAGGAGAGAGAGGAGAGGGAAGAGAGAGGAGAGGGAAGAGAGAGGAGAGGGAAGAGAGAGGAGAGGGAAGAGAGAGGAGAGGGAAGAGAGAGGGGAGAGGGAGAGAGAGGAGAGGGAAGAGAGAGAGGAGAGAGGAGAGGAAGAGAGAGAGGAGAGAGAGAGAGGAGAGGGAAGAGAGAGGAGAGGGAAGAGAGAGGGGAAGAGAGGGAAGAGAGAGGAGAGGGAAGAGAGAGGAGAGGGAAGAGAGAGGAGAGAGGGAGAGGAAGAGAGAGGAGAGGGAAGAGAGAGGAGAGGGAAGAGAGAGGAGAGGGAAGAGAGAGGAGAGGGAAGAGAGAGAGAGAGGAAGAGAGAGGGAGAGGGGAAGAGAGAGGAGGGGAAGAGAGAGGAGAGGGAAGAGAGAGGAGAGGGAAGAGAGAGGAGAGGAAGAGAGAGAGAGGGAAGAGAGAGGAGAGGGAAGAGAGAGGAGAGGGAAGAGAGAGGAGGGAGAGAGAGGAGAGGGAAGAGAGAGGAGGGAGAGAGAGAGAGGGAAGAGAGAGAGAGGGAAGAGAGGAGAGGGAAGAGAGAGGAGAAGAGAGGGAGAGAGAGAGAGAGGAGAGGGAAGAGAGGAGAGGGAAGAGAGAGAGAGGAGGGAAGAGAGAGGAGAGGGAAGAGAGAGGAGAGGGAAGAGAGAGGGAGAGGAGAGAGGGAGAGGGAAGAGAGAGAGAGGGAAGAGAGAGAGAGGAAGAGAGAGGAGAGGGAGAGAGAGGAGAGGGAAGAGAGAGGAGAGGGAAGAGAGAGGAGAGGGAAGAGAGAGGAGAGGGAAGAGAGAGGAGAGGGAGGAGAGAGAGGGAAGAGAGAGGAGAGAAGAGAGAGGGAGAGAGAGGAGAGGGAAGAGAGAGGAGAGAAGAGAAGAGAGAGGGAGAGAGGGAGAGAGAGAGAGAGAGAAGAGAGAGGAGAGGGAAGAGAGAGGAGAGGGAAGAGAGAGAGAGAGGGAAGAGAGAGGAGAGGAAGAGAGAGGAGAGGGAAGAGAGAGGAGAGGGAGAGAGAGAGGGAAGAGAGAGGAGAGGGAAGAGAGAGGAGAGGGAAGAGAGAGGAGAGGGAAGAGAGAGGAGAGGGAAGAGAGAGGAGAGGAGAGGGAAGAGAGAGAGGAAGAGAGAGGAGAGGAAGAGAGAGAGAAGAGAGAGGAGGGAAGAGAGAGGAGAGGGAAGAGAGAGGAGAGGGAAGAGAGAGGAGAGGGAAGAGAGAGGAGAGGGAAGAGAGAGGAGAGGGAAGAGAGAGGAGAGGGAGAAGAGGAGAGGGAGAGAGAGAGAGAGAGAGGGAAGAGAGAGGGGAGAGGGAAGAGAGAGGAGAGGGAAGAGAGGAGAGAGAGAGGAGAGAGGAGAGGGAGAAGAGAGAGAGGAGAGGGAAGAGAGAGAGGAGGAGAGAGAGAGGGAGAGAGAGGGGAAGAGAGAGGAGAGGGAAGAGAGAGGAGAGGGAAGAGAGAGGAGAGAGGAGGGAAGAGAGAGGAGAGGGAAGAGAGAGGAGAGGGAGAGAGAGGAGAGGGAAGAGAGAGGGAGAGGGAAGAGAGAGGAGAGGGAAGAGAGAGGAAGGGAAGAGAGAGAGAGGGAAGAGAGAGGAGAGGGAAGAGAGAGGAGAGGGAAGAGAGAGGAGAGGGAAGAGAGAGGAGAGGGAAGAGAGAGGAGAGAGGAGAGAGAGAGGAAGAGAGAGGAGGAGAGGAAGAGAGAGGAGGGAGAGAGAGAGGGAAGAGAGAGGAGAGGGAAGAGAGAGGAGAGGAAGAGAGGAGAGAGAGAGAGGGAAGAGAGAGAGAGGGAAGAGAGAGGAGAGAGGAGAGAGAGAGGAGAGGAAGAGGGAGAGGAGAGGGAAGAGAGAGGAGAGGGAAGAGAGAGGAGAGAGGAGAGGGAAGAGAGAGGAGAGGAAGAGAGAGGAGAGGGAAGAGAGAGGAGAGGGAAGAGAGAGAGAGGGAGGAGAGGAGAGGGGAAGAGAGAGGAGAGGAGAGAGAGGGAGAGGGAGAGAGGAGAGGAAGAGAGAGGAGAGGAAGAGAGAGAGAGAGGGAAGAGAGAGGAGAGGGAAGAGAGAGGAGAGGAAGAGAGAGGAGAGGGAAGAGAGAGGGAGAGGGAAGAGAGAGGAGAGAGAGGAAGAGAGGAGAGGGAAGAGAGAGGAGAGGGAAGAGAGAGAGAGAGAGAGAGAGGAGAGGGAAGAGAGAGAGAGAGAGGGGAAGAGAGAGGAGAGGGAAGAGAGAGGAGAGGGAAGAGAGAGGGGAGAGAGGAGAGAGAGAGGAGAGGGAAGAGAGAGAGGGAGGAGAGAAGAGAGGAGAGGGAGAGAGAGGAGAGGGAAGAGAGAGGAGAGGGAAGAGAGAGAGAAGAGAGAGAGGAGAGGAAGAGAGAGAGGAGAGAGAGAGAGGAGAGGGAAGAGAGAGAGAGAGAAGGAAGAGAGAGGAGAGGGAAGAGAGAGAGGAGAGGGAAGAGAGAGGAGGGAAGAGAGAGGAGAGGGAAGAGAGAGGAGAGGGAGGAGAGAGAGGAGAGAGAGTAGAGAGAGGAAGAGAGAGGAGAGAGAGAGAGGAGAGGGAAGAGAGAGGAGAGAGAGGAGATCCTTCTGTTGTTTAAATATGTTTAAATATTGATTTCCAATTCAGTTCAATTATAAAGATGAAGTGTTCTACAGGTCCAACTAAATTCCAATTCCATAACTTGTAGTTGTTAAGATTAGATTTGAGGTCACCCGAGTGGCGCAGCGGTTGAACCATTCATCAACTGGAGTCTGTGCGACAAACCTGGACCTTTTTGTGAGTAGTTGCAACAAGAACAAGAACTCTGTCAAGTCCTTTAACGGGGAAACATGTTGGAACGGGGCCGGTGAAAGCGTCTCTAGAAGTGGCCATCTATAGATGTTGGAACCGAGCCACTACACCCTCATTTCACCTGGTAAGTTGATTGAGAACACATGTTCTTTTACACCAACGACCTGGGGAAGAGGTACAGTGGGGAGGTGGGATGAATGAGCCAATGGGAAGCTGAGGATGATGAATGAGCCAATGGGAAGCTGAGGATGATGAATGAGCCAATGGGAAGCTGAGGGTGATTAATGAGCCAATGGGAAGCTGAGGATGATGAATGAGCCAATGGGAAGCTGAGGATGATGAATGAGCCAATGGGAAGCTGAGGATGATTAAGTGGCCATGATGGTATGAGGGCCAGATTGGGAATGTATCCAGGACACCGCTGTTAACACCTCTACTCTTACGATAAGTGCCATGGGATCTTTAGTGACCCCAGAGAGTCAGGACACCGGGGTTAACACCTCTACTCTTACGATAAGTGCCATGGGATCTTTAGTGACCCCAGAGGGTCAGGACACCCGTTTAACATCCCATCTGAAAGACGGCACCTTACACAGGGCAACGTCTCCTTCACTGCCTTGGGGCATTGGAATCTCCTGAGACCAGAGGGAAGAGTCCCTCTATTGGCCCTCCAACACCACTTCCAGCAGCATCTAGTCTCCATCCAGGGACCGGCCCTGATTAGCATCAGAGGCAAGCCAGCAGTGGAATGCAGGGTGGTATGCTATGTACACAACACCATCAAAAGAATGTGGACGCCAGTTCCTCAAACATCTCATTCCAAAAAGGAAGGATTAAGAGGAGTTGGTCCCCCTTTTCTGCTATAAGAGATCCACTCTTCTGGGAAGGCTTTTCACTGTTGGAACATTGCTGTGGGGACTTGCTTCAATTCAGCCAAGAGCATTAATGAGAGGGAAGATGTTGGGTGATTAGGCCTGGCTTGCAGTCGGTGTTCCAATTCATCCCAAAGGTGTTCGAGAGGGTTGAGGTCAGGGCTCTGTGCAGGAAGTCAAGATCTTCCACACTGATCTTGACAAACCATTCTGTAAGGACCTTGCTTTGTGCCGGGGCAGTTGAACTGAGGCAGCTCTAGCAGGGAAGAGATTTTAGGGAACTGACTTGTTGGAAAGGTGGCATCCTATGACGGTGTTAGGTTGAAAGTCACTGAGCTTTTCAGTAAGGCCATTCTACTGCCAATGTTTGTCTATGAAGATTGCATGGCTGTGTGCACTCTCTTTCTTTCTTTCCATACCTCCCCGAGAGAGGAGAGGGATCTCTCTCTCTCCCCTTCTCCCTCTCCCCCTTCTCCCTCTCTCTCCCCTTCTCCATACCTTCCCTTCTCTCTCTTCCCTTCTCCATCTCTCTCTCCCTTCTCCCTCTCTCTCCCTTCTCCATCCTCTCTCTCTCCCCTTCTCCATCTCTCCCCTTCTCCATCCCTCTCCATCTCTCTCTCTCCCCTTCTCCAATCTCTCCTCCCCTTCTCCATCTCTCCCCCTCTCTCTCCCTTCTCCATCTCTCTCTCTCCCCTTCTCCATCTCTCCCACTTCTTCCTTCTCCATACCTCCTTCTCTCTCCATCTTCTCCCTTCTCCATACCTCCCTCCTCTCTCTTCCCTCTTCTCCCTCTCTCTCTCCCTTCTCCCTACCTCCCCCTTTCTCCATCTCCCCTCTCTCCCTTCTCTCCCTCTCTCTCCCCTTCTCCATATCTCTCCCTCTCTCTCCCCTTCTAGAAATACCTCCCCTCTCTCTCCCTTCTCCAGATCTTCGAGGAGAGTATCTCTCCCTCTCTCTCCCCTTCTCCCTCTCTCCCCTTCTCCATACCTCCCCTCTCTCCCCCTTCTCCATATCTCTCCATCTCTCTCTCCCCCTTCTCCAACCTCCCCTCCTCTCTCTTCCCTTCTCCATCTCTCTCTCCCCTTCTCCCTCTCTCTCCCCTTCTCCATACCTCCCCCTCTCTCTCCCCTTCTCCATATCTCTCCCTCTCTCTTCCCTTCTCCATCTCTCTCTTTCTCCCCTTCTCCCTCTCTCCCCTTCGCCATCTCTACCCGTCTCCAGAGATATCTCTCTCTCTCCCTTCTCCATCTCTCTCTCTCCCCCTTCTCTATCTCATCTCTCCCTCTCTGCCCTTCTCCATCTCTCTCTCTCCTTTCTCCCCTTTCCCTTCTCCATATCTCTCGACCCCTTCTCTATCTCATCTCTCTCTCTTCCTCCATCTTCTCTATCTCATCTCTCTCTCTATAGCCCTCCATCTTCTCTATCTCATCTCTCTCTTTCTCTCGAGAATCTTCTCTATCTCATCTTTCTCTCTCTCTGCGCCCTCCATCTTCTCTATCTCATCTCTCTCTCTCTCGAGAGAGAGGAGAGGGATCTTTCTCTCTCTCGCCCTCCATCTTCTCTAGGAGATCTCTCTCTCTCTCTCGCCCTCCATCTTCTCTATCCCATCTCTCTCTCTCGCCCTCCATCTTCTCTAGGTCATCTCTCTCTCTCGACTCCATCTTCTCTATCTCCTCTCTCTCTCGCCCTCCATCTTCTCTATCCCATCTCTCTCTCTCGAAGAGATCTTCTCTATCTCATCTCTCTCTCTCTCGCCCTCCATCTTCTCTATCCCATCTCTCTCTCGCCCTCCATCTTCTCTATCCCATCTCTCTCTCGCCTCCATCTTCTCTATCTCATCTCTCTCTCTCTCTCGCCCTCCATCTTCTCTATCCCATCTCTCTCTCGCCCTCCATCTTCTCTATCCCATCTCTCTCTCCTGCCCTCCATCTTCTCTATCCCATCTCTCTCTCTCGAGAGGGAAGAGAGAATCTCTCTCTCCTGCCCTCCATCTTCTCTATCCCATCTCTCTCTCTCGGAGAATCTTCTCTATCCCATCTCTCTCTCTCCTGAGGAGATCTTCTCTATCTCATCTCTCTCTCTCCTGCCCTCCATCTTCTCTATCTCATCTCTCTTCCTGCCCTCCATCTTCTCTATCTCATCTCTTTCTCTCTCCATATCTCCATCTTCTCTATCTCATCTCTCTCTCTCCCCTCCATCTTCTCTTCTCATCTCTCTCTCTCCTGAGGAGATCTTCTCTATCCCATCTCTCTCTCAAGCCCTCCATCTTCTCTATCTCCATCTCTCTCTCGCCTTCCATCTTCTCTATCTCATCTCTCTCTTTCTGCCCTCCATCTTCTCTATCTCATCTCTCTCTCTCTCTGAAGGGATCTTCTCTAGAGATCTCTCTCTCTCGAGGAGAGGAATCTTCTCTATCTCATCTCTCTCTCTCTGGAGATCTTCTCTATCTCATCTCTCTCTCTCTCTGCCCTCCATCTTCTCTATCCCATCTCTCTCTCTCCCCTCCATCTTCTCTATCCCATCTCTCTCTCTCTACCCCCCCATCTTCTCTATCTCATCTCTCTCTCTCTACCCTCCATCTTCTCTATCTCATCTCTCTCTCTGAGGATCTTCTCTATCTCATCTCTCTCTCCTGCCCTCCATCTTCTCTATCCCATCTCTCTCTCTCCCTCCATCTTCTATCTCATCTCTCTCTCTCTCGCCCCCCATCTTCTCTATCTCATCTCTCTCTCTCTCGAAGCTTCTCTATCTCATCTCTCTCCCCCCTCCATCTTCTCTATCTCATCTCTCTCTCTCTGAGAGGATCTTCTCTATCTCATCTCTCTCTCGCCCTCCATCTTCTCTATCCCATCTCTCTCTCTCCCCTCCATCTTCTCTATCTCATCTCTCTCTCTCTCGCCCTCCATCTTCTCTATCTCATCTCTCTCTCTCTGCCCTCCATCTTCTCTATCCCATCTCTCTCTCTCCCTCTCCATCTTCTCTATCTCATCTCTCTCTCTCCCCTCCATCTTCTCTATCTCATCTCTCTCTCTCTAACCCCATCTTCTCTATCTCATCTCTCTCTCTCCCTGCCCCCCATCTTCTCTATCTCATCTCTCTCTCTCTCGGGAAGATCTTCTCTATCTCATCTCTCTCTCTCCCCCTCCATCTTCTCTATCTCATCTCTCTCTCTCTCTCACCCCATCTTCTCTATCTCATCTCTCTCTCTCGCCCTCCATCTTCTCTATCCCATCTCTCTCTCTCCCCTCCATCTTCTCTATCTCATCTCTCTCTCTCTCGCCCCCCATCTTCTCTCATCTCATCTCTCTCTCTCTTTAACATCTTCTCTATCTCATCTCTCTCTCTCTCTCCTCCCATCTTCTCTATCTCATCTCTCTCTCTCTCCTCCATCTTCTCTATCCCATCTCTCTCTCTCCCCCTCCATCTTCTCTATCTCATCTCTCTCTCTCGCGCCCCCATCTTCTCTATCTCATCTCTCTCTCTCTCCCCTCCATCTTCTCTATCTCATCTCTCTCTCTCGCCCCCCATCTTCTCTATCTCATCTCTCTCTCTCGAGGGATCTTCTCTATCTCATCTCTCTCTCTCCCCTCCATCTTCTCTATCTCATCTCTCTCTCTCCATCTTCATCTTCTCTATCTCATCTCTCTCTCTCGCCTCCATCTTCTCTATCCCATCTCTCTCTCTCTCCCCCTCCATCTTCTCTATCTCATCTCTCTCTTTCTCTCGCCTCCATCTTCTCTATCTCATCTTTCTCTCTCTCTGGGAGTAGGGAAGATCTCATCTCTCTCTCTCTCTCGCCTCCATCTTCTCTATCCCAGAGGAGAGGAGATCTTCTCTATGTCAGGAGAGGGAAGAGCACTCCATCTTCTCTATCTCCTCTCTCTCTCGCCCTCCATCTTCTCTATCCCATCTCTCTCTCTCGCCCTCCATCTTCTCTATCTCATCTCTCTCTCTCTCTCGCCCTCCATCTTCTCTATCCCATCTCTCTCTCTCGCCCTCCATCTTCTCTATCCCATCTCTCTCTCTCGCCCTCCATCTTCTCTATCTCATCTCTCTCTCTCTCTCGAGGAGATCTTCTCTATCCCATCTCTCTCTCTCGCCTCCATCTTCTCTATCCCATCTCTCTCTCTCGCCCTCCATCTTCTCTATCTCATCTCTCTCTCTCTCGCCCTCCATCTTCTCTATGTCATCTCTCTCTCTCGCCCTCCATCTTCTCTATCCCATCTCTCTCTCTCGCCCTCCATCTTCTCTATCCCATCTCTCTCTCCTGCCCTCCATCTTCTCTATCCCATCTCTCTCTCTCGCCCTCCATCTTCTCTATCCCATCTCTCTCTCTCGCCTTCCATCTTCTCTATGTCATCTCTCTCTCTCCTGCCCTCCATCTTCTCTATCTCATCTCTCTCTCTCCTGCCCTCCATCTTCTCTATCCCATCTCTTTCTCTCGCCCTCCATCTTCTCTATCTCATCTCTCTCTCTCTCTCGAGAGGGATCTTCTCTATCCCATCTGTCTCGCCCTCCATCTTCTCTATGTCATCTCTCTCTCTCGCACTCCATCTTCTCTATCTCCTCTCTCTCTATCCCTCCATCTTCTCTATCCCATCTCTCTCTCTCGAAAGAGAGATCTTCTCTATCTCATCTCTCTCTCTCGGGGATCTTCTCTATCCCATCTCTCTCTCGCCCTCCATCTTCTCTATCCATCTCTCTCTCTAAGAGAGATCTTCTCTATCTCATCTCTCTCTCTCTCTCGCCCTCCATCTTCTCTATCCCATCTCTCTCTCTCGCCCTCCATCTTCTCTATCCCATCTCTCTCTCTCGCCCTCCATCTTCTCTATCTCATCTCTCTCTCTCTCGCCCTCCATCTTCTCTATGTCATCTCTCTCTCTCGAGGAAGATCTTCTCTATCCATCTCTCTCTCTCGCCCTCCATCTTCTCTATCCCATCTCTTCTCCTGCCTCCATCTTCTCTATCCCATCTCTCTCTCTCGCCCTCCATCTTCTCTATCCCATCTCTCTCTCTCGCCTTCCATCTTCTCTATGTCATCTCTCTCTCTCCTGCCCTCCATCTTCTCTATCTCATCTCTCTCTCTCCTGCCCTCCATCTTCTCTATCCCATCTCTTTCTCTCGCCCTCCATCTTCTCTATCTCATCTCTCTCTCGCCCTCCATCTTCTCTATCTCATCTCTCTCTCTCCTGCCCTCCATCTTCTCTATCCCATCTCTCTCTCAAGCCCTCCATCTTCTCTATCCCATCTCTCTCTCTCGCCTTCCATCTTCTCTATCTCATCTCTCTCTCTCTCTGCCCTCCATCTTCTCTATCTCATCTCTCTCTCTCTGCCCTCCATCTTCTCTATCCCATCTCTTCTCTCTATCTTCTCTATCTCATCTCTCTCTCGCCCTCCATCTTCTCTATCTCATCTCTCTCTCTCCTGCCCTCCATCTTCTCTATCCCATCTCTCTCTCTCCCCTCCATCTTCTCTATCTCATCTCTCTCTCTGCTTCCATCCCATCTTCTCTATCTCATCTCTCTCTCTCTCAGCCCCCATCTTCTCTATCTCATCTCTCTCTCTCTCTCTCCCCATCTTCTCTATCTCATCTCTCTCTCTCTCTGCCCTCCATCTTCTCTATCCCATCTCTCTCTCTCCCGTCTCCATCTTCTCTATCTCATCTCTCTCTCTCTCGCCCCCCCATCTTCTCTATCTCATCTCTCTCTCTCTGCCCCATCTTCTCTATCTCATCTCTCTCTCTCCCTCCATCTTCTCTATCTCATCTCTCTCTCTCTGGCCTTCCATCTTCTCTATCTCATCTCTCCTCTAGCCCTCCATCTTCTCTATCCCATCTCTCTCTCTCCCCCTCCATCTTCTCTATCTCATCTCTCTCTCTCCTTCTCCATCTTCTCTATCTCATCTCTCTCTCAATGCCCTCCATCTTCTCTATCCCATCTCTCTCTCTCCCCTCCATCTTCTCTATCTCAGAATCTTCTCTATCTCATCTCTCTCTCTCTTCTCCCCCATCTTCTCTATCTCATCTCTCTCTCTCTTCGCCCCCATCTTCTCTATCTCATCTCTCTCTCTCTCTTCTCCCCCATCTTCTCTATCTCATCTCTCTCTCTCCCCCTCCATCTTCTCTATCTCATCTCTCTCTCTCTCTCACCCCATCTTCTCTATCTCATCTCTCTCTCTCTCCCCTCCATCTTCTCTATCCCATCTCTCTCTCTCCCCCTCCATCTTCTCTATCTCATCTCTCTCTCTCTACCCCCCATCTTCTCTATCTCATCTCTCTCTCTCTCCCCCCATCTTCTCTATCTCATCTCTCTCTCTCTAGATCTTCTCTATCTCATCTCTCTCTCTCTCCCTCATCTTCTCTATCTCATCTCTCTCTTTCTCCCCTTCTCCTCTCTCCTTCGCCATCTCTACCGTCTCCATATATATCTCTCTCTCTCCCTTCTCCATCTCTCTCTCTCCCCTTCTCTATCTCATCTCTCCCTCTCTGCCCTTCTCCATCTCTCTCTCCCTTTCTCCCCCTTTCTCCCCTTCTCCATATCTCTCTCGACCCTTCTCTATCTCATCTCTCTCTCTCTTCCTCCATCTTCTCTATCTCATCTCTCTCTCTCCCCTCCATCTTCTCTATCTCATCTCTCTCTTTCTCTCGCCCTCCATCTTCTCTATCTCATCTCTCTCTCTCTCGCCCTCCATCTTCTCTATCTCATCTCTCTCTCTCTCTCGCCCTCCATCTTCTCTATCTCATCTTTCTCTCTCTCTCGCCCTCCATCTTCTCTATCTCATCTCTCTCTCTCTCTCGCCCTCCATCTTCTCTATCCCATCTCTCTCTCTCGCCCTCCATCTTCTCTATGTCATCTCTCTCTCTCGCACTCCATCTTCTCTATCTCCTCTCTCTCTCGCCCTCCATCTTCTCTATCCCATCTCTCTCTCTCGCCCTCCATCTTCTCTATCTCATCTCTCTCTCTCTCTCTCTAGCCCTCCATCTTCTCTATCCTCTCTCTCTCGCCTCCATCTTCTCTAGAGTCTCTCTCTCTCGCCCTCCATCTTCTCTATCTCATCTCTCTCTCTCTCTCGCCCTCCATCTTCTCTATCCCATCTCTCTCTCTCGCCCTCCATCTTCTCTATCCCATCTCTCTCTCTCGCCCTCCATCTTCTCTATCTCATCTCTCTCTCTCTCTCGCCCTCCATCTTCTCTATGTCATCTCTCTCTCTCGCCCTCCATCTTCTCTATCCCATCTCTCTCTCTCGCCCTCCATCTTCTCTATCCCATCTCTCTCTCCTGCCCTCCATCTTCTCTATCCCATCTCTCTCTCTCGCCCTCCATCTTCTCTATCCCATCTCTCTCTCTCGCCTTTCATCTTCTCTATGTCATCTCTCTCTCTCCTGCCCTCCATCTTCTCTATCTCATCTCTCTCTCTCCTGCCCTCCATCTTCTCTATCCCATCTCTTTCTCTCGCCCTCCATCTTCTCTATCTCATCTCTCTCTCGCCCTCCATCTTCTCTATCTCATCTCTCTCTCTCCTGCCCTCCATCTTCTCTATCCCATCTCTCTCTCAAGCCCTCCATCTTCTCTATCCCATCTCTCTCTCTCGCCTTCCATCTTCTCTATCTCATCTCTCTCTCTCCTGCCCTCCATCTTCTCTATCTCATCTCTCTCTCTCCTGCCCTCCATCTTCTCTATCCCATCTCTTTCTCTATCCATCTTCTCTATCTCTCTCTCTCTCCTGCCCTCCATCTTCTCTATCCCATCTCTCTCTCTCCCCCTCCATCTTCTCTATCTCATCTCTCTCTCTCTCTCCCCCATCTTCTCTATCTCATCTCTCTCTCTCTCGCCCCATCTTCTCTATCTCATCTCTCTCTCTCTCGCCCCCCTTTCTCTATCTCATCTCTCTCTCTCCTGCCCTCCATCTTCTCTATCCCATCTCTCTCTCTCCCCCTCCATCTTCTCTATCTCATCTCTCTCTCTCTCCCCCCATCTTCTCTATCTCATCTCTCTCTCTCTCTCCCATCTTCTCTATCTCATCTCTCTCTCTCTCCCCTCCATCTTCTCTATCTCATCTCTCTCTCTCTCGCCATCTTCTCTATCTCATCTCTCTCTTTCGCCCTCCATCTTCTCTATCCCATCTCTCTCTCTCCCCCTCCATCTTCTCTATCTCATCTCTCTCTCTCTCGCCCTCCATCTTCTCTATCTCATCTCTCTCTCTCCTGCCCTCCATCTTCTCTATCCCATCTCTCTCTCTCCCTCTCCATCTTCTCTATCTCATCTCTCTCTCTCCCCTCCATCTTCTCTATCTCATCTCTCTCTCTCTCTCGCCCCCATCTTCTCTATCTCATCTCTCTCTCTCTCGCCCCCCATCTTCTCTATCTCATCTCTCTCTCTCTCCTCCATCTTCTCTATCTCATCTCTCTCTCTCTCTCGCCCTCCATCTTCTCTATCCCATCTCTCTCTCTCGCCCTCCATCTTCTCTATCCCATCTCTCTCTCTCGCCCTCCATCTTCTCTATCTCATCTCTCTCTCTCTCTCGCCCTCCATCTTCTCTATCCCATCTCTCTCTCTCGCCCTCCATCTTCTCTATCCCATCTCTCTCTCTCGCCCTCCATCTTCTCTATCTCATCTCTCTCTCTCCCCTTCTCCATCTCTCTCTCTCCCCCTTCTCTATCTCATCTCTCCCTCTCTGCCCTTCTCCATCTCTCTCTCTCCCTTTCTCCCCCTTTCTCTCCCTTCTCCATATCTCTCTCGACCCCTTCTCTATCTCATCTCTCTCTCTCTTCCTCCATCTTCTCTATCTCATCTCTCTCTCTCGCCCTCCATCTTCTCTATCTCATCTCTCTCTTTCTCTCGCCCTCCATCTTCTCTATCTCATCTTTCTCTCTCTCTCGCCCTCCATCTTCTCTATCTCATCTCTCTCTCTCTCTCGCCCTCCATCTTCTCTATCTCATCTTTCTCTCTCTCTCGCCCTCCATCTTCTCTATCTCATCTCTCTCTCTCTCTCGCCCTCCATCTTCTCTATCCCATCTCTCTCTCTCGCCCTCCATCTTCTCTATGTCATCTCTCTCTCTCGCACTCCATCTTCTCTATCTCATCTCTCTCTCTCGCCCTCCATCTTCTCTATCCCATCTCTCTCTCTCGCCCTCCATCTTCTCTATCTCATCTCTCTCTCTCTCTCGCCCTCCATCTTCTCTATCCCATCTCTCTCTCTCGCCCTCCATCTTCTCTATCCCATCTCTCTCTCTCGCTCTTCTCTATCTCATCTCTCTCTCTCTCTCGCCTCTTCATCTTCTCTCTCTCGCCCTCCATCTTCCATCTCTCTCTCTCTCGCCCTCCATCTTCTCTATCTCATCTCTCTCTCTCTCTCGCCCTCCATCTTCTCTATGTCATCTCTCTCTCGCCCTCCATCTTCTCTCCCATCTCTCTCTCTCGCCCTCCATCTTCTCTATCCCATCTCTCTCTCCTGCCCTCCATCTTCTCTCCCATCTCTCTCTCTCGCCCTCCATCTTCTCTATCCCATCTCTCTCTCTCGCCTTCATCTTCTCTATGTCATCTCTCTCTCTCCTGCCCTCCATCTTCTCTATCTCATCTCTCTCTCTCTGCCCTCCATCTTCTCTATCCCATCTCTTTCTCTCGCCTCCATCTTCTCTATCTCATCTCTCTCTCGCCCTCCATCTTCTCTATCTCATCTCTCTCTCTCCTCCCTCCATCTTCTCTATCCCATCTCTCTCTCAAGCCCTCCATCTTCTCTATCCCATCTCTCTCTCTCTCTCTTCTCTATCTCTCTCTCTCTCCTGCCCTCCATCTTCTCTATCTCATCTCTCTCTCTCTGCCCTCCATCTTCTCTATCATCTTCTCTCGCCCTCCATCTCATCTCTCTCTCTCTCTCCCTCCATCTTCTCTATCTCATCTCTCTCTCTCTGCCCTCCATCTTCTCTATCCATCTCTCTCTCTCCCCTCCATCTTCTCTATCTCATCTCTCTCTCTCTAGCCTCCATCTTCTCTATCTCATCTCTCTCTCTCTCTCCCCCATCTTCTCTATCTCATCTCTCTCTCTCTCGCCCTCCATCTTCTCTATCTCATCTCTCTCTCTCCTGCCCTCCATCTTCTCTATCCCATCTCTCTCTCTCCCTCCATCTTCTCTATCTCATCTCTCTCTCTCTCATCTCCATCTTCTCTATCTCATCTCTCTCTCTCTCCCTCCATCTTCTCTATCTCATCTCTCTCTCTCTCTCCATCTTCCTCCATCTTCTCTATCTTCTCATCTCTCTCTCTCTCTCGCCCTCCATCTTCTCTATCCCATCTCTCTCTCTCCCTCCATCTTCTCTATCTCATCTCTCTCTCTCTCGCCCTCCATCTTCTCTATCTCATCTCTCTCTCTCTCTCCATCTTCTCTATCATCTTCTCTCATCTCTCTCTCTCTCCTCCCTCCATCTTCTCTATCTCATCTCTCTCTCTCCCCTCCATCTTCTCTATCATCTCTCTCTCTCTCTCGCCCCCATCTTCTCTATCTCATCTCTCTCTCTCCCCCCCATCTTCTCCATCTTCTCTCTATCCCATCTTCTCTATCTCATCTCTCTCTCTCCTCCATCCCTCCATCTTCTCTATCCCATCTCTCTCTCTCCCTCCATCTTCTCTATCCCATCTCTCTCTCTCGCCCTCCATCTTCTCTATCTCATCTCTCTCTCTCTGCCCTCCATCTTCTCTATCCCATCTCTCTCTCTCCATCTTCTCTATCCATCTTCTCTATCTTCTCTATCATCTCTCTCTCTCCCCTCCATCTTCTCTATCCCATCTCTCTCTCTCTCCATCTTCTCTATCCATCTTCTCTATCCCATCTCTCTCTCTCCCCCTCCATCTTCTCTCCATCTTCTCTATCTTCTCTATCTCTCTCTCTCTGCCCTCCATCTTCTCTATCTCATCTCTCTCTCTCTCCTGCCCTCCATCTTCTCTATCCCATCTCTCATCTCTCTCGCCCTCCATCTTCTCTCTCATCTCTCTCCTGCCCTCCATCTTCTCTATCCCATCTCTCTCTCTCGCCCTCCATCTTCTCCCATCTCTCTCTCTCGCCTCCATCTTCTCTATCTCATCTCTCTCTCTCCTGCCCTCCATCTTCTCTATCTCATCTCTCTCTCTCCTGCCCTCCATCTTCTCTATCCCATCTCTCTCTCTCTCGCCCTCCATCTTCTCTATCTCATCTCTCTCTCTCCTGCCCTCCATCTTCTCTATCCCATCTCTCTCTCCTCCATCTTCTCTATCTCATCTCTCTCTCATCTTCTCTATCTCATCTCTCTCTCTCTCGCCCCATCTTCTCTATCTCATCTCTCTCTCTCTATCTTCTCTATCTCATCTCTCTCTCTCTCCTGCCCTCCATCTTCTCTATCCCATCTCTCTCTCTCCCCTCCATCTTCTCTCATCTCTCTCTCTCTCTGCCCTCTCTTCTCTATCTCATCTCTCTCTCTCCTGCCCTCCATCTTCTCTATCCCATCTCTCTCTCTCTTCCTCTCATCTTCTCTATCTCATCTTCTCTCTCTCTCTCTCCCCCCCATCTTCTCTATCTCATCTCTCTCTCTCTGCCCTCCATCTTCTCTATCTCATCTCTCTCTCTCTCCTTCTCTCCTCTCTCTCTCTATCTCATCTCTCTCTCTCTCCCCCCATCTTCTCTATCTCTCTCTCTCCTGCCCTCCATCTTCTCTATCTCATCCCTCTTCTCTATCTCATCTCTCCCCTCCATCTTCTCTATCCCATCTCTCTCTCTTCTCTCGCCCTCCATCTTCTCTATCCCATCTCTCTCTCTCCCCCTCCATCTCTCTCTCTCTCTCCTCCCTCCATCTTCTCTATCTCATCTCTCTCTCTCCCCCCATCTTCTCTATCCATCTCTCTCTCTCTATCTTCTCTATCTCTCTCTCTCTCTCCCCCCTCATCTCATCTCATCTCTCTCTCTCTCGCCCCATCTTCTCTATCTCATCTCTCTCTCTCTCCCCCCATCTTCTCTATCTCATCTCTCTCTCTCCCCCATCTTCTCTATCTCATCTCTCTCTCTCTCCCCCCCATCTTCTCTATCTCATCTCTCTCTCTCTCCCCCCCATCTTCTCTATCTCATCTCTCTCTCTCCCTCCATCTTCTCTATCTCATCTCTCTCTCTCCCCTCCATCTTCTCTATCTCATCTCTCTCTCTCTCCCCATCTTCTCTATCTCATCTCTCTCTCTCTCGCCCTCCATCTTCTCTATCTCATCTCTCTCTCTCCCTCCATCTTCTCTATCTCATCTCTCTCTCTCGCCCTTCTCATCTTCTCTATCTCATCTCTCTCTCTCTCTCCCTCCATCTTCTCTATCTTCTCTCTCTCTCTCGCCCCCATCTTCATCTCTCTCTCTCTAGCCTCCATCTTCTCTATCTCATCTCTCTCTCTCTGCCCTCCATCTTCTCTATCTCATCTCTCTCTCTCCCTCCATCTTCTCTATCTCATCTCTCTCTCTCTGCCCTCCATCTTCTCTATCTCATCTCTCTCTCTCCCTCTCTTCTCTATCTCATCTCTCTCTCTCTCCCCCCATCTTCTCTATCTCATCTCTCTCTCTCCCCCCTCCATCTTCTCTATCTCATCTCTCTCTCTCTCCCCCCCATCTTCTCTATCTCATCTCTCTCTCTCTCTCTCTCCATCTTCTCTCTCTCTCTCTCTCTCCTCCATCTTCTCTATCTCATCTCTCTCTCTCCCCTCCATCTTCTCTATCTCATCTCTCTCTCCATCTTCTCTATCTCATCTCTCTCTCCCCATCTTCTCTATCTCATCTCTCTCTCTCTCCCTCCATCTTCTCTATCTCATCTCTCTCTCTCCCCTCCATCTTCTCTATCTCATCTCTCTCTCTCTCCCCCCATCTTCTCTATCTCTATCTCATCTCTCTCTCTCCCCTCCATCTTCTCTATCTCATCTCTCTCTCTCTCCCCCCATCTTCTCTATCTCATCTCTCTCTCTCCCCCTCCATCTTCTCTATCTCATCTCTCTCTCTCCCTCCATCTTCTCCATCTTCTCTATCTCATCTCTCTCTCTCTCTCTCTCATCCTCCCCATCTTCTCTATCTCATCTCTCTCTCTCTCCCCCATCTTCATCTCTTCTCTATCTCTCTCCCCCATCTTCTCTCATCTCTCTCTCCTCCATCTTCTCTATCTCATCTCTCTCTCTCGCCCCATCTTCTCTATCTCATCTTCTCTCTCTCCCCCATCTTCTCTCTCTCTCCCTCCCCATCTTCTCTATCTCATCTCTCTCTCTCCCCCCATCTTCTCTATCTCATCTCTCTCTCTCGCCCTCCATCTTCTCTATCTCATCTCTCTCTCTCCATCCCCCCATCTTCTCTATCTCATCTCTCTCTCTCGCCCCCATCTTCTCTCTCTCATCTCTCTCTCTCGCCCTCCATCTTCTCTATCTCATCTCTCTCTCTCTCGCCCCCCATCTTCTCTATCTCATCTCTCTCGCCCTCCATCTTCTCTATCTCATCTCTCTCTCTCTCGCCCCCCATCTTCTCTATCTCATCTCTCTCTCTCGCCCTCCATCTTCTCTATCCCATCTCTCTCTCCTGCCCTCCATCTTCTCTATCCCATCTCTCTCTCTCGCCCTCCATCTTCTCTATCCCATCTCTCTCTCTCGCCCTCCATCTTCTCTATCTCATCTCTCTCTCTCTCCCCCTCCATCTTCTCTATCTCATCTCTCTCTCTCTCCCCCCATCTTCTCTATCTCATCTCTCTCTCTCGCCCTCCATCTTCTCTATCCCATCTCTCTCTCTCCCCCTCCATCTTCTCTATCTCATCTCTCTCTCTCTCGCCCCCCATCTTCTCTCTCTCATCTCTCTCTCTCGCCCTCCATCTTCTCTATCTCATCTCTCTCTCTCTCGCCCTCCATCTTCTCTATCTCATCTTTCTCTCTCTCGCCCTCCATCTTCTCTATCTCATCTCTCTCTCGCCCTCCATCTTCTCTATCTCATCTCTCTCTCTCCTGCCCTCCATCTTCTCTATCTCATCTCTCTCTCTCTCTTGCAGGTCTCCAGTTCTCTGGGCAGTATGGAGGTGGGTCTGCAGCAGCACCTGAATCGTCTGGATGAGATCTTTGCTGCGCGGGGAGACTATGTCCAGGCCTTGAGGTTCATGGGTCAGATGGCTGACAACATCATCAGACAGCTGACCGCCATGCCGGACCTCAGCAAGGCCAAGGTGGACCTGTCGGCCATCGCTGATCAGACAGATCACGTAGAATACTACAGGTGAGAGGAGGAGACAGACAGACAGACCTGTCGGCCATCGCTGATCAGACAGATCACGTAGAATACTACAGGTGAGAGGAGGAGACAGACAGACAGACAGACAGACAGACAGACAGACAGACAGACAGACCTGTCGGCCATTGCTGATCAGACAGATTACGTAGAATACTACAGGTGAGAGGAGGAAACAGACAGACAGACAGACAGACAGACCTGTCGGCCATCGCTGATCAGACAGAGAGACAGACAGACAGACCTGTCGGCCATCGCTGATCAGACAGACAGACAGACCTGTCGGCCATCGCTGATCAGGCAGACAGACAGACAGACCTGTCGGCCATCGCTGATCAGACAGACAGAGACAGACAGACAGACAGACAGACCTGTTGGCCATCGCTGATCAGGCAGAGACAGACAGACAGACAGACAGACCCTGTCGGCCATCGCTGATCAGACAGACAGACAGACAGACCTGTCGGCCATCGCTGATCAGACAGATCACGTAGAGTACTACAGGTGAGAAGAGGAGACAGACAGACAGTCAGTCAGGCATGCAGACAGGCAGATAGACAGGGAGACAGGTAGGCTGGCGGACATGCAGACAGTGAGACAGACAGACAGTGAGACAGACAGGCAGGCAGGCAGGCAGGCAGACAGCAGACAGACAGACAGACAGACAGACAGACAGACAGGCAGGCAGGCAGGCAGGCAGACAGACAGACAGACAGGCAGGCAGGCAGGCAGGCAGGCAGGCAGGCAGACAGACAGACAGACAGACAGACAGACAGACAGACAGACAGACAGACAGACAGACAGGCAGGCAGACAGACAGGCAGGCAGGCAGGCAGACAGACAGGCAGGCAGGCAGGCAGGCAGGCAGGCAGACAGACAGACAGACAGACAGTCAGGCAGGCAGGCAGGCAGACAGACAGACAGACAGTCAGACAGGCAGGCAGGCAGGCAGGCAGACAGACAGACAGACAGACAGACAGACAGACAGACAGACAGACAGACAGACAGACAGACAGACCAGTGAAGTGCTGCTGTCACTGACCTATGTCTATTATAACTCCTCATGGTGACTACCAGCCAGTCTATGTGTCTCCTCTCACTGTAGTCAAGGCTCTAGACTGGGCCTGTTGCTCCGGCCTGACTGACTGGTGTAATCTGACACCTATATATATTGGTTTTCCAAGGCTGGTGAGTCAGTGTGTTATGAAGTGACTGCTAGAGGGGGTACTGTGCCAGTGGAGGATGCGGTATGTATTGATGAAGAGGTGTTGTTTCACTGATGGCAGAGGGGGATGGAAGGCACTCTTTATTTATCTCTTATTCTTGTTCTCTCTCTTTCTCTCACTCCCACCCCCACCTCCTACCTCTCTCTCTTTCAATTCAATTCAATTCAAGGGCTTTATTGGCATGGGAAACATGTGTTAACATTGCCAAAGCAAGTGAGGTAGACAACATACAAAGTGAATATATAAAGTGAAAAACAACAAAAATTAACAGTAAACATTACACATACAGAAGTTTCAAAACAGTAAAGACATTACAAATGTCATATTATATATATATATATACAATGTACAAATAGTTAAAGGACACAAGATAAAATGAATAAGCATAAATATGGGTTGTATTTACAATGGTGTTTGTTCTTCACTGGTTGCCCTTTTCTCGTGGCAACAGGTCACAAATCTTGCTGCTGTGATGGCACACTGTGGAATTTCACCCAAAAGATATGGGAGTTTTTCAAAATTGGATTTGTTTTCGAATTCTTTGTGGATCTGTGTAATCTGAGGGAAATATGTATCTCTAATATGGTCATACATTGGGCAGGAGGTTAGGAAGTGCAGCTCAGTTTCTTTCTCTCTCTCACTCCCACTCCCACCCCCTACCTCTCTCTCTTTCTCTCACTCCCACCCCTACCTCTTTCTCTCTCTCACTCCCACTCCCACCCCCTACCTCTCTCTCTTTCTCTCTCCCACTCCCACCCCTACCTCTCTCTCTTTCTCTCACTCTCACTCCCACCCCCACCTCCTACCTCTCTCTCTCTCTCTCTCACTCCCACTCCCACCCCTACCTCTCTCTCTTTCTCTCACTCTCACTCCCACCCCCACCCCCTACCTCTCTCTCTTTCTCTCACTCCCACTCCCACCCCTACCTCTCTCTCTTTCTCTCACTCTCACTCCCACCCCCACCTCCTACCTCTTTCTCTCTCTCACTCCCACTCCCACCCCCTACCTCTCTCTCTTTCTCTCTCTCACTCTCTCCTTTGCTTCCTTTCATTAGAACACATTTGTCTGCATTTATACAGACATTTCTCCAGACAAATGTAATAGCATAGCGATCGCTTAGTGCCGCTCCTCACCCACCCAGTCTCTTCTCTATAAAGATATGTGTGGTCAATTTACTGCAGGCTATCGTGGTGTGGGGTTACCAAACAGATAAGTGGTTTGGGGCCCATTCCAAGCCATTTCAATCCAATACATTCCATTCCAAGCCATTTCAATCCAATACATTCCATTCCAAGCCATTCCAATCCAATACATTCCATTCCAAGCCATTTCAATCCAATACATTCCATTCCAAGCCATTCCAATCCAATACATTCCATTCCAAGCCATTTCAATCCAATACATTCCATTCCAAGCCATTTCAATCCAATACATTCCATTCCAAGCCATTTCAATCCAATACATTCCATTCCAAATGGCCGTTTCAAGACGATCTCACACTATGGATTCTCCCCTAGTTCGCCAAGTATGATGTCACTATAGCGCTAGAGGTGACCGTAGGTTTGCACTTTGACCTCAACATCCCTCTTATTGAAAGCTAGAAGCTTCATGATTTTTCCACAGGGGCCAGTGCAGTGGAAACGTGGCTTTATGTGGACACCACACACACACACACACACACACACACACACACACACACACACACACACACACACTGCAAATACACATTTACATAGAAGAAAGAGAGAGAGACAGACAGACAGAGAGAGAGAGAGACAGACGGAGAGAGAGAGGAGAGAGAGACAGACGGAGAGAGAGAGAGAGAGAGACAGACAGACAGAGAGAGAGAGAGAGAGACAGACGAGAGAGAGAGAGAGAGACAGAGAGAGAGAGACGGAGAGAGAGAGACAGACGGAGAGAGAGAGAGAGAGAGACAGACAGAGAGAGAGAGACAGACGGAGAGAGAGAGAGAGAGAGACAGACGGAGAGAGAGAGAGACAGACAGAGAGACAGACAGACAGAGACAGGGGAGAGACGGGAGAGAGAGAGAGAGAGACAGACAGACAGACAGACAGACAGAGAGAGAGACAGACAGACAGACAGACAGACAGACAGACAGACAGACAGACAGACAGACAGACAGACAGACAATTACTTGACAGATTGGAAAGAATTAACAGAAAAGACAGAGCAAACTAGAATGCTATTTGGCCCCAGTAAACAGATAATACAGAGTGGCAGAATACCTGACCAATGTGAGTGACCCAAACTTAAGGAAAGCAGACTATGACAGACTCAGTGAGAGATAGAGATTGAGAAAGGCTGACAGACAGACAGGCTCTCAGACAGACAGACAGGCTATGACAGACAAAGTGAGGTGGAAACTGAGCTGCACTTCCTAACCTCCTGATCAAATGTATGACAATATTAGAGACACATATTTCCCTCAGATTACACAGATCCACAAAGAATTTGAAAACAAACCCGATTTTGATAAACTCCCATATCTACTGGGTGAAATATCACAGTGTGCCACCACAGCAGCAACCAGTGAAGAACAAACACCATTGTAAATACAACCCATATTTATGCTTATTTATTTTATTTATTTATTTTCCCTTTTGTACATCGCTACAACACATATTAATGCTTATTTATTTTCCCTTTTGTACTTGAACTATTTGTACATCGTTACAACACAACACTGTACTGTATATAGACATAATATGACATTTGAAATGTCTTTATTCTTTTGGAACTTCTGTGAGTGTAATGTTTACTGTTCATTTAATTGTTTATTTCACTTTTGTTTATTATCTACCTCACTTGCTTTAGCAATGTTAACATATGTTTCCCATGCCAATAAAGATCTTAAATGTAATTTTGAGCGAGAGAGGGGGGATAGAGAGGGGGGGAGAGGAGAGAGAGAGAGGGGGGTAGAGAGAGAGAGAGAGACAGAGGGGGGATAGAGAGAGAGGGGGGATAGAGAGAGGGGGGGATAGAGAGAGAGGGGGGTAGAGAGAGGGGGGATAGAGAGAGGGGGTAGAGAGAGGGAGAGAGAGAGAGGGGGATAGAGAGAGGGGGATAGAGAGAGAGGGGGATAGATAGAGAGAGGGGATAGAGAGAGAGGGGGATAGAGAGGGGGGATAGATAGAGAGGGGGGATAGAGAGAGGGGGGGATTGAGAGAGGGGGATAGAGAGAGAGAGACAGAGAGAGGGGGATAGAGAGAGAGACAGAGAGGGGGATAGAGAGAGGGGGGGATAGAGAGAGAGGGAGAGAGAGGGGGATAGAGAGAGAGACAGAGAGAGGGGGGATAGAGAGAGAGACAGAGAGGGGGATAGAGAGAGAGGGGGGGGGATAGAGAGAGAGACAGAGAGAGGGGGATAGAGAGAGACAGAGAGAGGGGGGATAGAGAGAGAGACAGAGCGAGGGGGATAGAGAGAGAGACAGAGAGAGGGGGGGGGGTAGAGAGAGAGACAGAGACAGAAAGAGTATTATCTATGTCCATGGATTTGTCCTGTTCAATTATTAACTTAACATACTGGAAATTACCTACACACACACACACACTGATGACAGACCGACAGACACACACAGAGACACACTCTGCTTACTCATTCATTTATTCACTCACTCAAACTCAAACAACCTTTCAATTTCAATTCACACAGAGGTGAAATAAAGAATCGAACAGTAAACATTACACTCACACAAGTTTCAAAGGAATAGAGGCATTCTCTCCCTCTGAGGCACCTGATCCAAGCTTTCAGACAGAAACCTCACCTCTAGTTTCATCTCTGTACCTGGGTCATATCTGCAGCGCCTTTGTTTTGGTGCTCGTACCCCCTCCCTTCTACCTGCTATTGCTGATCCCAGACCTGTAACACTGTGCCCTCTCTGTTCTCTAGGTGGCTGACCTATCTGCTACTGCTGATCCTAGACCTGTAACACTGTGCCCTCTCTGTTCTCTAGGTGGCTGACATACCTGCTACTGCTGATCCTAGACCTGTAACACTGTGCCCTCTCTGTTCTCTAGGTGGCTGACATACCTGCTACTGCTGATCCTAGACCTGTAACACTGTGCCCTCTCTGTTCTCTAGGTGGCTGACATACCTGCTATTGCTGATCCCAGACCTGTAACACTGTGCCCTCTCTGTTCTCTAGGTGGCTGACCTACCTGCTACTGCTGATCCTAGACCTGGTTATATGCCTGGTGGCCTGTCTGGGGGTGGCAAAGCAGTCCCGGTGGCTACTCACCATGTAAGTAACTGGTACCCACTCTGATCAGCAGATATGGACAGGATAAATGTTTTAACACAAACACATTAACACATATTATCTCATCACCCATCTCCCCTGAGACGACTACCAACCACGTACAGTAAGTTACTGTAGTTCTGAGGTGACTACCAACCACATACAGTAAGTTACTGTAGTTCTGAGATGTCTACCAACCACATACAGTAAGTTACTGTAGTTCTGAGACGACTACCAACCACGTACAGTAAGTTACTGTAGTTCTGAGATGACTACCAACCACATACAGTAAATTACTGTAGTTCTGAGGTGACTACCAACCACATACAGTAAGTTACTGTAGTTCTGAGATGACTACCAACCACATACAGTAAGTTACTGTAGTTCTGAGGTGACTACCAACCACATACAGTAAATTACTGTAGTTCTGAGATGACTACCAACCACATACAGTAAGTTACTGTAGTTCTGAAGTGACTACCAACCACATACAGTAAGTTACTGTAGAGCTGAGGTGACTACCAACCACATACAGTAAGTTACTGTAGAGGTGAGGTGACTACCAACCTCATACAGTAAGTTACTGTAGAGCTGAGGTGACTACCAACCACATACAGTAACAGTTCCTGTAGTTCTGAGATGACTACCAAACACATACAGTAAGTTACTGTAGAGCTGAGGTGACTACCAACCACATACAGTAAGTTACTGTAGAGCTGAGGTGACTACCAACCACATACAGTAGGTTACTGTAGAGCTGAGGTGACTACCAACCACATACAGTAACAGTTACTGTAGTTCTGAGATGACTACCAACCACATACAGTAAGTTACTGTAGAGCTGAGGTGACTACCAACCACATACAGTAAGTTACTGTAGAGCTGAGGTGACTACCAACCACATACAGTAGGTTACTGTAGAGCTGAGGTGACTACCAACCACATACAGTAACAGTTACTGTAGTTCTGAGATGACTACCAACCACATACAGTAAGTTACTGTAGAGCTGAGGTGACTACCAACCACATACAGTAAGTTACTGTAGAGCTGAGGTGACTACCAACCACATACAGTAGGTTACTGTAGAGCTGAGGTGACTACCAACCACATACAGTAACAGTTACTGTAGTTCTGAGATGACTACCAACCACATACAGTAAGTTACTGTAGTTCTGAAGTGACTACCAACCACATACAGTAAGTTACTGTAGAGCTGACGTGACTACCAACCACATACAGTAACAGTTACTGTAGTTCTGAGGTGACTACCAACCACATACAGTAGGTTACTGTAGAGCTGAGGTGACTACCAACCACATACAGTAAGTTACTGTAGTTCTGAGATGACTACCAACCACATACAGTAAGTTACTGTAGTGCTGAGGTGACTACCAACCACATACAGTAACAGTTACTGTAGTTCTGAGGTGACTACCAACCACATACAGTAAGTTACTGTAGTTCTGAGATGACTACCAACCACATACAGTAAGTTACTGTAGAGCTGAGGTGACTACCAACCACATACAGTAAGTTACTGTAGAGGTGGTTTCTTACCCCCTCTGGACAATGGACACAATAGCCCAGTTATATAGACTCGACACAAAACTTGACAAGAAAACAACCTCACTATTCAATATCTGTGTCCAGCAGCGAAGTTTAAACAAGTCAACAACATCCCGGTAATTATCCTCATATCTCATTCCCCTTTATTATGTCTGTGTCTGACTGTATCAGTGATGTTGAACAGTTCTGCTGAAGACTTCTTGTCTTCTCTCTGATGGTGTCCACTAATGTCTATCGACCGGCCTGCTCTCCAGAATGTGTACCACTATACCCTTAACTCATTATCAAGAGCTTTCAGCCACTCTGCTGCTGCTGTAAGACTACCAGAGGAGAGATATGAGCTGAAACCATCCCCAGCCTTTTAACAACCATCTGGGAGCCCTTTGTTTTCTTACTCACTCTATTTATCTTTCTGCTGCTGTCCTCTCTACCTCTCCCTGTTTCTCTCTTTCTCTCTCTCTACCTCTCCCTGTTTCTCTCTTTCTCTCTCTCTCTTTCTCTCTCTCTCTACCTCTCCCTGTTTCTCTCTTTCTCTCTCTTCTCTCTCTACCTCTCCCTGTTGCTCTCTTTCTCTCTCTCTACCTCTCCCTGTTTCTCTCTTTCTCTCTCTCTCTCTCTCTCTCTCTCTCTCTCTCTTCTCTCTCCTCTCCCTGTTTCTCTCTTTCTCTCTCTCTCTCTACCTCTCCATGTTTCTCTTTCTCTCTCTCTCTACCCCTCCCCGTTTCTCTCTTTCTCTCTCTCTCTACCTCTCCCTGTTTCTCTCTTTCTGTCTCTCTACCTCTCCCTGTTTCTCTCTTTCTGTCTCTCTCTACCTCTCCCTGTTTCTCTCTTTCTCTCTCTCTACCTCTCCCTGTTTCTCTCTTTCTCTCTCTCTCTACCTCTCCCTGTTTCTCTTTCTGTATCTCTCTCTCTACCTCTCCCTGTTTCTCTCTTTCTCACTCTCTCTACCTCTCCCTGTTTCTCTCTTTCTGTCTCTCTCTCTCTCTCTACCTCTCCCTGTTTCTCTCTTTCTGTCTCGCTCTCTCTCTACCTCTCCCTGTTTCTCTATCTCTCTCTCTCTCTCTGTCTCTCTCTACCACTCTCTCTCTCTCTCTGTCTCTCTCTCTCTCTCTCTCTGTCTCTCTCTACCCCTCCCTCTCTCTCTCTCTCTCTGTCTCTCTCTACCTCTCCTCGTTTCTCTCTCTCTACCTCTCTCTACCCCTCTCTCTCTCTCTCTCTCTCTCTCTCTCTCTCTCTCTCTCTTTCTCTCTGTTTCAGGATCATGGTGTTTGGGGTGATATCTCTGGTCCTGAGCTGGGCATCACTAGGAGCAGGCACTGCTGCCGCCGTGGTGAGTATCTGTTCTGTCCCGTCATCGCCAAACAAGCTCGAATTAAAAAACTGATTCAAGTGATCTCATTCTTATGTCTTTTGTGATGTCATGGTCAGGTTGTGTTCTGATTGCAAAATTATAGTTTTTTTACGTCTTTCACTGGTTATAATCTGATTATCTGGCCAGATAACAACCAAACTATGACCTGTCCTACACATACACTATCTATACAAAAGTATGTGGACACCCTTTCAAATGAGTGTATTCAGGTAGTTCAGCCACACCGATTGCTGACAGGTATATAAAGTCGAGCACACATCCATACATACACCATATACAAACATTGGCAGTAGAATGGATTTAATGAAGAGCTCAGTGACTTTCAATGTGACACCGTCATAGGATGATACCTTTCCTCCAAGGCAGTTCATTAAATGTCTGCCCTGCTAGCACTGCCCTGGTCAACTATAAGTGCTGTTAATGTGAAGTGGAAACGTCTAGGAGCAACAACGGCTCAGCCACAAAGTGGTAGGCCACACAAGCTGGAAGAACTTGACTGGCTTGCACAGAGGCTGACCTCAACTCCATAGAACACCTTTGGGATGAATTGGAACACCGACTGCGAGCCAGGCCTAATCACCCAACATCAGTGCCCGACCTCACTATTGCTCTTGTGGCTGAAGTGTAGTCCCCACAGCAATGTTCCAATATCTAGTGGAAAGTCTTCCCAGAAGAGTGGAAGCTGTTATATCAGCAAAGAGGGGACCAACTCCATATTTAATGGCCATGATTTTGGAATGAGATGTTGAGGAGCAGGTGTCCACATACTGGCCCTGTAGTGTATGTGTGTCTACAGTATGTCTAGTTTTAGTGGGGTTAATGGGGCAGACTTTGTTAATAACAGGGCCATTCAGGATCCCTCTCCCCCTTCCCTCCATCCCAGAGAGGAGCCAGCATGATGGGACTAGGATTATCCAGAGGCTGGGCAGCTGTGCTTCTGACGCAGGCAGGCAGGCAGGAGGGAGGGAGGGGAGGGGGGAGGGAGGGAGGGATTGAGTGACATGAGGAAATCATGAGTCTACATTTATTTGACCAGAACATACCCTGCAACAGTATCACAACAGTCAGAATTACAGTAATGCATGCCATGTTGACATCACTGACCAGTTTATCCACAAGATCATTGTTCCTCCTCGTCCTCCTCAACCCAGATCATTGTTCCTCCTCGTCATCCTCAACCCAGATCATTGTTCCTCCTCCTCCTCAACCCAGATCATTGTTCCTCCTCCTCCTCAACCCAGATCATTGTTCCTCCTCCTCCTCAAACCAGATCATTGTTCCTCCTCCTCCTCCTCCTCAACCCAGATCATTGTTCCTCCTCCTCCTCAACCCAGATCATTGTTCCTCCTCCTCCTCAAACCAGATCATTGTTCCTCCTCCTCCTCAACCCAGATCATTGTGCCTCCTCCTCCTCCTCAACCCAGATCATTGTTCCTCCTCCTCCTCAACCCAGATCATTGTTCCTCCTCCTCCTCCTCAAACCAGATCATTGTTCTTCCTCCTCCTCCTCCTCCTCAAACCAGATCATCCTCAAACCAGATCATTGTTCCTCCTCCTCCTCCTCAAACCAGATCATTGCCTCCTCCTCCTCCTCCTCCTCAGACCAGATCATTGTTCCTCCTCCTCCTCCTCCTCCTCCTCAAACCAGATCATTGTCCTCCTCCTCCTCCTCCTCAGACCAGATCATTGTTCCTCCTCCTCCTCCTCAACCCAGATCATTGTTCCTCCTCCTCCTCGAAACAGATCATTGTTCCTCCTCCTCCTCCTCCTCAAACCAGATCATTGTTCTTCCTCCTCCTCCTCCTCCTCCTCAAACCAGATCATCCTCAAACCAGATCATTGTTCCTCCTCCTCCTCCTCAAACCAGATCATTGTGCCTCCTCCTCCTCCTCAGACCAGATCATTGTTCCTCCTCCTCCTCCTCCTCAAACCAGATCCTCCTCCTCCTCCTCAAACCAGATCATTGTTTCTCCTCCTCCTCCTCAGACCAGATCATTGTTCCTCCTCCTCCTCCTCAAATCAGTTCCCTCCTCCTCCTCAAACCAGATCATTGTTCCTCCTCCTCCTCAAACCAGATCATTGTTCCTCCTCCTCCTCCTCAAACCAGATCATTGTTCCTCCTCCTCCTCAAACCAGATCATTGTTCCTCCTCCTCCTCCTCAAACCAGATCATTGTTCCTCCTCCTCCTCCTCAAACCAGATCATTGTTCCTCCTCCTCCTCCTCAACCCAGATCATTGTTCCTCCTCCTCCTCAAACCAGATCATTGTTCCTCCTCCTCCTCGAAACAGATCATTGTTCCTCCTCCTCCTCCTCAAACCAGATCATTGTTCCTCCTCCTCCTCCTCCTCAAACCAGATCATTGTTCCTCCTCCTCCTCCTCAAACCAGATCATTGTGCCTCCTCCTCCTCCTCCTCCTCAGACCAGATCATTGTTCCTCCTCCTCCTCCTCAAACCAGATCATTGTACCTCCTCCTCCTCCTCAGACCAGATCATTGTTCCTCCTCCTCCTCCTCAACCCAGATCATTGTTCCTCCTCCTCCTCAAAATAGATAATTGTTCCTCCTCCTCCTCGAAACAGATCATTGTTCCTCCTCCTCAAACCAGATCATTGTTCCTCCTCCTCCTCCTCAACCCAGATCATTGTTCCTCCTCCTCCTCAAAATAGATCATTGTTCCTCCTCCTCCTCGAAACAGATCATTGTTCCTCCTCCTCAAACCAGATCATTGTTCCTCCTCCTCCTCCTTCTGGCCATGTAGTGTATGTGTGTCTACAGTATGTCTAGTCTTAGTGGGGTTAATGGGCCAGACTTTGTTAATAACAGGGCCATTCAGGATCCCTCTCCCCCTCCCTCCATCCCAGAGAGGAGCCAGCATGATGGGACTAGGATTATCCAGAGGCTGGGCAGCTGTGCTTCTGACGCAGGCAGGATGGGGGGAGGGAGGGAGGGAGGGATTGAGTGACATGAGGAAATCATGAGTCTACATTTATTTGACTAGAAAATACCCTGCAACAGTATCACAACAGTCAGAATTACAGTAATGCATGCCATGTTGACATCACTGACCAGTTTATCCACAAGATCACTGTTCCTCCTCCTCCTCCTCAAACCAGATCATTGTTCCTCCTCCTCCTCCTCAACCCAGATCATTGTTCCTCCTCCTCCTCCTCAACCCAGATCATTGTTCCTCCTCCTCCTCCTCAACCCAGATCATTGTTCCTCCTCCTCCTCCTCAAACCAGATCATTGTTCCTCCTCCTCCTCAACCCAGATCATTGTTCCTCCTCCTCCTCCTCAAACCAGATCATTGTTCTTCCTCCAAACCTCATCCTCAACCCAGATCATTGTTCCTCCTCCTCCTCCTCAAACCAGATCATTGTTCCTCCTCCTCCTCCTCCTCAAACCAGATCATTGTTCTCCTCCTCCTCCTCCTCCTCCTCAAACCAGATCATTGTTCCTCCTCCTCCTCCTCAAACCAGATCATTGTTCCTCCTCCTCCTCCTCAATTGTTCCTCCTCCAAACCAGATCATTGTTCCCTCCTCCTCCTCAAAACCAGATCATTGTTCCTCCTCCTCCTCCTCCTCAAACCAGATCATTGTTCCTCCTCCTCCTCCTCCTCCTCAAACCAGATCATCCTCAAACCAGATCATTGTTCCTCCTCCTCCTCCTCAAACCAGATCATTGTTCCTCCTCCTCCTCCTCCTCAAACCAGATCATTGTTCTCCTCCTCCTCCTCCTCCTCAAACCAGATCATTGTTCTCCTCCTCCTCCTCCAAACCAGATCATTGTTCCTCCTCCTCCTCCTCAAAACCAGATCATTGTTCCTCCTCCTCAAACCAGATCATTGTTCCTCCTCCTCCTCAAACCAGATCATTGTTCCTCCTCCTCCTCCTCAAACCAGATCATTGTTCCTCCTCCTCCTCCTCAAACCAGATCATTGTTCCTCCTCCTCCTCCTCAAACCAGATCATTGTTCCTCCTCCTCCTCCTCAAACCCAAAACCATCATTGTTCCTCCTCCTCCTCAAACCAGATCATTGTTTCATCATTGTTCCTCCTCCTCCTCCTCAAACCAGATCATTGTTCCTCCTCCTCCTCCTCCTCAAACCAGATCATTGTTCCTCCTCCTCCTCCTCAAACCAGATCATTGTGCCTCCTCCTCCTCCTCCTCCTCAGACCAGATCATTGTTCCTCCTCCTCCTCCTCCTCCTCCTCCTCAAACCAGATCATTGTTCCTCCTCCTCCTCAGACCAGATCATTGTTCCTCCTCCTCCTCCTCAACCCAGATCATTGTTCCTCCTCCTCCTCAAAATAGATAATTGTTCCTCCTCCTCCTCGAAACAGATCATTGTTCCTCCTCCTCCTCCTCCTCCTCCTCCTCAAACCAGATCATTGTTCCTCCTCCTCCTCCTCAACCCAGATCATTGTTCCTCCTCCTCCTCAAAATAGATCATTGTTCCTCCTCCTCCTCGAAACAGATCATTGTTCCTCCTCCTCAAACCAGATCATTGTTCCTCCTCCTCCTCCTTCTGGCCATGTAGTGTCTACAGTATGTCTAGTCTTAGTGGGGTTAATGGGCCAGACTTTGTTAATAACAGGGCCATTCAGGATCCCTCTCCCCCTCCCTCCATCCCAGAGAGGAGCCAGCATGATGGGACTAGGATTATCCAGAGGCTGGGCAGCTGTGCTTCTGACGCAGGCAGGATGGGGGGAGGGAGGGAGGGAGGGATTGAGTGACATGAGGAAATCATGAGTCTACATTTATTTGACTAGAAAATACCCTGCAACAGTATCACAACAGTCAGAATTACAGTAATGCATGCCATGTTGACATCACTGACCAGTTTATCCACAAGATCACTGTTCCTCCTCCTCCTCCTCAAACCAGATCATTGTTCCTCCTCCTCCTCCTCAACCCAGATCATTGTTCCTCCTCCTCCTCCTCAACCCAGATCATTGTTCCTCCTCCTCCTCCTCCTCAACCCAGATCATTGTTCCTCCTCCACCTCCTCAAACCAGATCATTGTTCCCTCTCCTCCTCCTCAACCCAGATCATTGTTCCTCCTCCACCTCCTCAAACCAGATCATTGTTCCCTCTTCTCCTCCTCAACCCAGATCATTGTTCCTCCTCCTCCTCGAACCAGATCACTGTTCCTCCTCCTCCTCCTCAACCCAGATCATTGTTCCTCCTCCTCCACCTCCTCAAACCAGATCATTGTTCCCTCTCCTCCTCAAACCAGATCATTGTTCCTCCTCCTCCTCCTCCTCCTCCTCAGACCAGATCATTGTTCCTCCTCCTCCTCCTCCTCCTCCAAACCAGATCATTGTTCCTCCTCCTCCTCAAACCAGATCATTGTTCCTCCTCCTCAAACCAGATCATTGTTCCTCCTCCTCCTCCTCCTCCTCAGACCAGATCATTGTTCCTCCTCCTCCTCCTCCTCCTCCTCCTCCTCCTCAAACCAGATCATTGTTCCTCCTCCTCCTCAAACCAGATCATTGTTCCTCCTCCTCCTCCTCAAACCAGATCATTGTTTCTCCTCCTCCTCCTCAAACCAGATCATTGTTCCTCCTCCTCCTCCTCAAACCAGATCATTGTTCCTCCTCCTCCTCCTCAAACCAGATCATTGTTCTCCTCAAACCAGATCATTGTTCTCCTCCTCCTCAAACCAGATCATTGTTCCTCCTCCTCCTCCTCAAACCAGATCATTGTTCCTCCTCCTCCTCCTCAAACCAGATCATTGTTCCTCCTCCTCCTCCTCCTCAAACCAGATCATTGTTCCTCCTCTCCTCCTCAAACCAGATCATTGTTCCTCCTCCTCCTCCTCAAAAGATCATTGTTCCTCCTCCTCCTCCTCATTCATTGTTCCTCCTCCTCCTCCTCCTCCTCCTCAACCAGATCATTGTTCCTCCACCTCTCCTTCCTCCTCCTCCTCCTCAACCCAGATCATTGTTCCTCCTCCACCTCCTCCTCCTCCTCCTCCTCCTCAACCCAGATCATTGTTCCTCCTCCTCCTCAAATCAGATCATTGTTCCTCCTCCTCCACCTCCTCAAACCAGATCATTGTTCCCTCTTGTCCTCCTCCTCCTCAAACCAGATCATTGTTCCTCCTCCTCAAACTCCTCCTCCTCCACCTCCTCAAACCAGATCATTGTTCCCTCTCCTCCTCCTCAAACCAGATCATTGTTCTCCTCCTCCTCCCTCCTCCACCTCAACCAGATCATTGTTCCTCCTCCTCCTCCTCCTCCAAACCATCATTGTTTCCTCCTCCTCCTCCTCAAACCAGATCATTGTTCCTCCTCCTCCTCCTCCTCCTCCAAACCAGATCATTGTTCTCCTCCTCCTCCTCAACCAGATCATTGTTTCCCAAAACAGATCATTGTTCCTCCTCCTCCTCCTCAAACCAGATCATTGTTCCTCCTCCTCCTCCTTCAGATCATCCTCCTCCTCCTCCTCAAACTCCTCCTCCTCCTCAAACCAGATCATTGTTCCTCCTCCTCCTCCTCAAACCAGATCATTGTTCCTCCTCCTCCTCCAAACCAGATCATTGTTCCTCCTCCTCCTCAAACCAGATCATTGTTCCTCCTCCTTGTTCCTCCTCCTCCTCCTCAACCAGATCATTGTTCCTCCTCCTCCTCCTCAACCAGATCATTGTTCCTCCTCCTCCTCCTTGTTCCTCCTCTCCTCCTCCTCCTCAACCCAGATCATTGTTCCTCCTCCACCCTCAACCAGATCATTGTTCCTCATTGTTCCTCCTCCTCCTCCTCAAACCAGATCATTGTTCCTCCTCCTCCTCCTCTCAAACCAGATCATTGTTCCTCCTCCTCCTCCCAGATCATTGTTCAAACCAGATCATTGTTCCTCCTCCTCCTCCTCCTCCTCAAACCAGATCATTGTTCCTCCTCCTCCAAACCAGACCTTCCTCCTCCTCCTCCTCAAACCAGATCATTGTTCCTCCTCCTCCTCCTCCTCCCAGATCATTGTTTCCTCCTCCTCCCTCCTCAAACAGATGGGTTCAGATCATTGTTCCTCCTCCTCCCAGATCATTGTTTCTCCTCCTCCTCCTCAAACCAGATCATTGTTCCTCCTCCTCCTCCTCAAACCAGATCATTGTTTCTCCTCCTCAAACCAGATCATTGTTCCTCCTCCTCCTCCTCAAACCAGATCATTGTTCCTCCTCCTCCTCCTCAAACCAGATCATTGTTTCCTCCTCCTCCTCCTCAAACCAGATCATTGTTCCTCCTCCTCCTCCTCAAACCAGATCATTGTTCTCCTCCTCCTCCTCCTCAACCAGATCATTGTTCCTCCTCCTCCTCCTCAAACCAGATCATTGTTCCTCCTCCTCCTCCTCCTCAAACCAGATCATTGTTCCTCCTCCTCCTCCTCCTCCTCCTCCTCAAACCAGATCATTGTTCCTCCTCCTCCTCCTCAAAATAGATCATTGTTCCTCCTCCTCCTCCTCCTCCTCCTCAAACCAGATCATTGTTCCTCCTCCTCCTCCTCAAACCAGATCATTGTTCCTCCTCCTCCTCCTCAAACCAGATCATTGTTCCTCCTCCTCCTCCTCAAACCAGATCATTGTTCCTCCTCCTCCTCCTCAACCAGATCATTGTTCCTCCTCCTCCTCCTCAAAATAGATCATTGTTCCAGATCCTCCTCCCTCAAACCCAGATCATTGTTCCTCCTCCTCAAACAGATCATTGATCATTTCCTCCTCCTCCTCCTTCTGGCCATGTAGTGTATGTGTGTCTACAGTATCTAGTCTTAGTGGGGTTAATGGGCCAGACTTTGTTAATAACAGGGCCATTCAGGATCCCTCTCCCCTCCCTCCTCCATCCCAGAGAGGAGCCAGCATGATGGGACTAGGATTATCCAGAGGCTGGGCAGCTGTGCTTCTGACGCAGGCAGGATGGGGGGAGGGAGGGAGGGAGGGAGGGATTGAGTGACATGAGGAAATCATGAGTCTACATTTATTTGACTAGAAAATACCCTGCAACAGTATCACAACAGTCAGAATTACAGTAATGCATGCCATGTTGACATCACTGACCAGTTTATCCACAAGATCACTGTTCCTCCTCCTCCTCCTCCTCAAACCAGATCATTGTTCCTCCTCCTCCTCCTCAACCCAGATCATTGTTCCTCCTCCTCCTCCTCCTCAACCCAGATCATTGTTCCTCCTCCTCCTCCTCCTCAACCCAGATCATTGTTCCTCCTCCACCTCCTCAAACCAGATCATTGTTCCTCCTCCTGTTCCTCCTCCTCCTCCTCAAACCAGATCATTGTTCCTCCTCCTCCTCAAACTCATTGTTCCTCCTCCTCCTCCTCAAACAGATCATTGTTCCTCCTCCTCCCCTCCTCCTCAAACCAGATCATTGTTCCTCCTCCTCCTCCTCCTCAAACCAGATCATTGTTCCTCCTCCTCCTCCTCCTCCAGATCAAAACCAGATCATTGTTCCTCCTCCTCCTCCTCCTCAAACCAGATCAAACCAGATTGTTCCTCCTCCTCCTCAAACCAGATCCTTGTTCCTCAAACCCTCCTCCTCAAACCAGATCATTGTTCCTCCTCAAACCAGATCATTGTTCCTCCTCCTAAACCAGATCATTGTTCCTCCTCCTCCTCCTCAAACCAGATCATTGTTCCTCCTCCTCCTCAAACCAGATCATTGTTCCTCCTCCTCCTCCTCCTCCTCAAACCAGATCATTGTTCCTCCTCCTCCTCCTCCTCAACCAGATCATTGTTCCTCCTCCTTGTTGTTCCTCCTCCTCCTCCTCAAACCAGATCATTGTTCCTCCTCCTCCTCCTCAAACCAGATCATTGTTCCCTCCTCCTCCTTGTTCCTCCACCTCCTCAAACCAGATCATTGTTCCCTCCTCCTCCTCCTCAACCCAGATCATTGTTCCTCCTCCTCCTCCTCAAACCAGATCACTGTTCCTCCTCCTCCTCCTCAAACCAGATCATTGTTCCTCCTCCTCCACCTCCTCAAACCAGATCATTGTTCCCTCTCCTCCTCAAACCAGATCATTGTTCCTCCTCCTCCTCCTCCTCCTCAGACCAGATCATTGTTCCTCCTCCTCCTCCTCCTCCTCCTCCCCCTCCTCAAACCAGATCATTGTTCCCTCCTCCTCCTCAAACAGATCATTGTTCCTCCTCCTCCTCCTCCTCCTCATTGTCATTGTTCCTCCTCCTCCTCTCCTCCTCCTCCTCCTCAAACCAGATCATTGTTTCTCCTCCTCCTCCTCAAACCAGATCATTGTTCCTCCTCAAAACCAGATCATTGTTCCTCCTCCTCCTCCTCAAACAGATCATTGTTGTTCATTGTTTCTCCTCCTCCTCCTCAAACCAGATCATTGTTTCTCCTCCTCCTCCTCAAACCAGATCATTGTTCCTCCTCCTCCTCCTCAAACCAGATCATTGTTCCTCCTCCTCCTCCTCAACCCAGATCATTGTTCCTCCTCCTCCTCCTCAACCCAGATCATTGTTCCTCCTCCTCCTCGAAACAGATCATTGTTCCTCCTCCTCCTCCTCAAACCAGATCATTGTTCCTCCTCCTCCTCCTCAAACCAGATCATTGTTCCTCCTCCTCCTCCTCAAACCAGATCATTGTGCCTCCTCCTCCTCCTCCTCCTCAGACCAGATCATTGTTCCTCCTCCTCCTCCTCCTCCTCCTCCTCCTCAAACCAGATCATTGTACCTCCTCCTCCTCCTCAGACCAGATCATTGTTCCTCCTCCTCCTCCTCAACCCAGATCATTGTTCCTCCTCCTCCTCAAAATAGATAATTGTTCCTCCTCCTCCTCGAAACAGATCATTGTTCCTCCTCCTCCTCCTCCTCCTCAAACCAGATCATTGTTCCTCCTCCTCCTCCTCAACCCAGATCATTGTTCCTCCTCCTCCTCAAAATAGATCATTGTTCCTCCTCCTCCTCGAAACAGATCATTGTTCCTCCTCCTCAAACCAGATCATTGTTCCTCCTCCTCCTCCTTCTGGCCATGTAGTGTATGTGTGTCTACAGTATGTCTAGTCTTAGTGGGGTTAATGGGCCAGACTTTGTTAATAACAGGGCCATTCAGGATCCCTCTCCCCCTCCCTCCATCCCAGAGAGGAGCCAGCATGATGGGACTAGGATTATCCAGAGGCTGGGCAGCTGTGCTTCTGACGCAGGCAGGATGGGGGGAGGGAGGGAGGGAGGGAGGGATTGAGTGACATGAGGAAATCATGAGTCTACATTTATTTGACTAGAAAATACCCTGCAACAGTATCACAACAGTCAGAATTACAGTAATGCATGCCATGTTGACATCACTGACCAGTTTATCCACAAGATCACTGTTCCTCCTCCTCCTCCTCAAATTGTTCCTCCTCCTCCTCCTCAGATCATTGTTCCTCCTCCTCCTCCTCCTCAACCCAGATCATTGTTCCTCCTCCTCCTCCTCCTCAACCCAGATCATTGTTCCTCCTCCACCTCCTCAAACCAGATCATTGTTCCTCTCCTCCTCCTCAACCCAGATCATTGTTCCTCCTCCACCTCCTCAAACCAGATCATTGTTCCTCTCCTCCTCCTCAACCCAGATCATTGTTCCTCCTCCTCCTCAAACCAGATCATTGTTCCTCCTCCTCCTCCTCAACCCAGATCATTGTTCCTCCTCCTCCTCCTCCTCAAACCAGATCATTGTTCCCTCTCCTCCTCAAACCAGATCATTGTTCCTCCTCCTCCTCCTCCTCCTCAAACCAGATCATTGTTCCTCCTCCTCCTCCTCCTCCTCCTCAAACCAGATCATTGTTTCTCCTCCTCCTCAAACCAGATCATTGTTCCTCCTCTCCTCCTCCTCCTCAAACCAGATCATTGTTCCTCCTCCTCCTCAAACCAGATCATTGTTCCTCCTCCTCAAACTCATTGTTTCTCCTCCTCCTCAACTCAGATCATTGTTCCTCCTCCTCCTCCTCAAACTCATTGTTTCTTCCTCCCTCCTCCCTCAAACCAGATCAAACCAGATCATTGTTCCTCCTCCTCCTCCTCCTCAAACCAGATCATTGTTTCTCCTCCTCCTCCTCAAACCAGATCATTGTTCCTCTCCTCCTCCTCCTCATTGTTCCTCCTCCTCCTCCTCAAACCAGATCATTGTTCCTCCTCCTCCTCCTCAAACCAGATCATTGTTCTCCTCCTCCTCCTCAAACCAGATCATTGTTCCTCTCCTCCTCAAAATAGATCATTGTTCTCCTCTCCTCAAACCAGATCATTGTTCCTCCTCCTCAAACCAGATCAGATCATTGTTCCCTCCTCCATTCAGTTCCTCCTCAAATGGGACCCAGATCATTGTTCCAGATCCCTCCTCCTCCTCAAACCAGATCATTGTTCTCCTCCCTCCAACAGATCATTGTTCCTCCTCAAACCAGATCATTGTTCCTCCTCCTCCTCCCTCCTCCTCCTCCTCAAACCAGATCATTGTTCCTCCTCCTCCTCCTCAAACCAGATCATTGTTCCTCCTCCTCCTCAACCCAGATCATTGTTCCTCCTCCTCCTCCTCCTCCTCAACCAGATCATTGTTCCTCCTCCTCCTCCTCCTCCTCAAACATTGTTTCAGATCATTGTTCCTCCTCTCCTCCTCCTCAAACCAGATCATTGTTCCTCCTCCTCCTCCTCCTCAAACCCCTCCTCCTCCTCCTCAGATCATTGTTCCTCCTCCTCCTCCTCAAACCAGATCATTGTTCTCCTCCTCCTCAAACCAGATCATTGTTCCTCCTCCTCCTCGAACCAGATCACTGTTCCTCCTCCTCCTCCTCAACCCAGATCATTGTTCCTCCTCCTCCACCTCCTCAAACCAGATCATTGTTCCCTCTCCTCCTCAAACCAGATCATTGTTCCTCCTCCTCCTCCTCCTCCTCAGACCAGATCATTGTTCCTCCTCCTCCTCCTCCTCCTCCTCCTCAAACCAGATCATTGTTTCTCCTCCTCCTCCTCAAACCAGATCATTGTTCCTCCTCCTCCTCCTCCTCCTCAAACCAGATCATTGTTCCTCCTCCACCTCCTCCTCCTCCTCCTCAAACCAGATCATTGTTATCATTGTTCCTCCTCCTCCTCCTCAAACCAGATCAGATCATTGTTCCTCCTCCTCCTCCTCAAACCAGATCATTGTTCCTCCTCCTCAAACCAGATCATTGTTCTCCTCCTCCTCAAAACCAGATCATTGTTTCTCCTCCTCCTCCTCAAACCAGATCATTGTTCCTCCTCCTCCTCCTCAAACCAGATCATTGTTCCTCCTCCTCCTCCTCAAACCAGATCATTGTTCCTCCTCCTCCTCCTCAAACCAGATCATTGTTCCTCCTCCTCTTCCTCCTCCTCCTCCTCAAACCAGATCATTGTTCCTCCTCCTCCTCCTCAACCCAGATCATTGTTCCTCCTCCTCCTCAAAATAGATCATTGTTCCTCCTCCTCCTCGAAACAGATCATTGTTCCTCCTCCTCAAACCAGATCATTGTTCCTCCTCCTCCTCCTTCTGGCCATGTAGTGTATGTGTGTCTCCTAGTCTTAGTGGGGTTAATGGGCCAGACTTTGTTAATAACAGGGCCATTCAGGATCCCTCTCCCCCTCCCTCCATCCCAGAGAGGAGCCAGCATGATGGGACTAGGATTATCCAGAGGCTGGGCAGCTGTGCTTCTGACCAGGATGGGGGGGAGGGAGGGAGGGAGGGATTGAGTGACATGAGGAAATCATGAGTCTACATTTATTTGACTAGAAAATACCCTGCAACAGTATCACAACAGTCAGAATTACAGTAATGCATGCCATGTTGACATCACTGACCAGTTTATCCACAAGATCACTGTTCCTCCTCCTCCTCCTCAAACCAGATCATTGTTCCTCCTCCTCCTCCTCAACCCAGATCATTGTTCCTCCTCCTCCTCCTCAACCCAGATCATTGTTCCTCCTCCTCCTCCTCCTCCTCAACCCAGATCATTGTTCCTCCTCCACCTCCTCAAACCAGATCATTGTTCCCTCTCCTCCTCCTCAACCCAGATCATTGTTCCTCCTCCACCTCCTCAAACCAGATCATTGTTCCCTCTCCTCCTCCTCAACCCAGATCATTGTTCCTCCTCCACCTCCTCAAACCAGATCATTGTTCCTCCTCCTCCTCAACCAGATCATTGTTCCTCCTCCTCCTCCCAGATCATTGTTCCTCCTCAACCTTGTTCCTCCTCCTCCACCTCCTCAAACCAGATCATTGTTCCCTCTCCTCCTCAAACCAGATCATTGTTCCTCCTCCTCCTCCTCAGACCAGATCATTGTTCCTCCTCCTCCTCCTCCTCCTCCTCCTCCTCCTCAAACCAGATCATTGTTTCTCCTCCTCCTCCTCAAACCAGATCATTGTTCCTCCTCCTCCTCCTCCTCCTCAAACCAGATCATTGTTCCTCCTCCACCTCCTCAAACCAGATCATTGTTCCTCCTCCTCAAACCAGATCATTGTTTCTCCTCCTCCTCCTCAAACCATATCATTGTTCCTCCTCCTCCTCCTCAAACCAGATCATTGTTTCTCCTCCTCCTCCTCAAACCAGATCATTGTTCCTCCTCCTCCTCCTCAAACCAGATCATTGTTCCTCCTCCTCCCTCCTCAAACCAGATCATTGTTCTCCTCCTCCTCCTCAAACCAGATCATTGTTCCTCCTCCTCCTCCTCAAACCAGATCATTGTTCCTCCTCCTCCTCCTCAAACCAGATCATTGTTCCTCCTCCTCCTCCTCAAACCAGATCATTGTTCCTCCTCCTCCTCCTCCTCAAACCAGATCATTGTTCCTCCTCCTCCTCCTCAAACCAGATCATTGTTCCTCCTCCTCCTCCTCAAACCAGATCATTGTTCCTCCTCCTCCTCCTCCTCAAACCAGATCATTGTTCCTCCTCCTCCTCCTCCTCAACCAGATCATTGTTCCTCCTCCACCTCCTCAAACCAGATCATTGTTCCTCCTCCTCTCCTCAACCCAGATCATTGTTCCTCCTCCTCCTCCTCAAACCAGATCATTGTTCCTCTCTCCACCTCCTCAAACCAGATCATTGTTCCTCCCTCCTCAACCAGATCATTCCCTCCTCCTCCTCAAACCAGATCATTGTTCCTCCTCCTCCTCCTCCTCAAACCAGATCATTGTTCCTCCTCCTCCTCAAACCAGATCATTGTTCCTCCTCCTCCTCCTCCTCCTCCTCAGACCAGATCATTGTTCCTCCTCCTCCTCCTCCTCCTCCTCCTCAAACCAGATCATTGTTTCTCCTCCTCCTCCTCAAACCAGATCATTGTTCCTCCTCCTCCTCCTCCTCCTCAAACCAGATCATTGTTCCTCCTCCTCCTCCTCAAACCAGATCATTGTTCCTCCTCCTCCTCAAACCAGATCATTGTTCCTCCTCCTCCTCCTCAAACCAGATCATTGTTCCTCCTCCTCCTCCTCAAACCAGATCATTGTTCCTCCTCCTCAAACCTCCTCCTCCTCAAACCAGATCATTGTTCCTCCTCCTCCTCCTCAAACCAGATCATTGTTCCTCCTCCTCCTCCTCAAACCAGATCATTGTTCTTCCTCCTCCTCCTCAAACCAGATCATTGTTCCTCCTCCTCCTCCTCAAAACCAGATCATTGTTCCTCCTCCTCCTCCTCAAACCAGATCATTGTTCCCTCCTCCTCCTCAAACCAGATCATTGTTCCTCCTCCTCCTCCTCAAACCAGATCATTGTTCCTCCTCCTCCTCCTCCTCAAACCAGATCATTGTTCCCTCCTCCTCCTCAAACCAGATCATTGTTCCTCCTCCTCCTCCTCCTCAAACCAGATCATTGTTTCTCCTCCTCCTCCTTAAACCAGATCATTGTTCCTCCTCCTCAAACCAGATCATTGTTCCTCCTCCTCAAACCAGATCATTGTTTCTCCTCCTCCTCCTCAAACCAGATCATTGTTCCTCCTCCTCCTCCTCCTCAACCCAGATCATTGTTTCTCCTCCTCCTCCTCAAACCAGATCATTGTTCCTCCTCCTCTTCAACCCTCAGCCTGTTGATGTGCATGCATAAGCAATTACTGGTGGCAGGCCAAAAAGGAGATTCCTCCTCCTCCTCAACCAAGATCATTGTTCTTCCTCCTCCTCCTCCTCAACCCAGATCATTGCTCCTCCTCAACTCCTCCTCTCCCAACAATAAGAGAGGGATAGAAATATTTGGTCATAGAAATATAATGCCAATAGATCATGACTATATAGATTACCTCCAAACTTCTAGACATGTCATTGTATTTCTATGTGTATGGGGATGGGTTTTTTGGGGGGCTTGCCAGTAATTGCTTATGCATGCACATCAACAGGCTCTCTCCCTACACACACAAACACGCACACGCATGCACGGTCCTTGCTATCTGGGTTCCCTGGGACATCTAACTCTGAGATCACCCTGTTGAAGTTGAAATGTGAAATGGTTGAGGTAAGGGTTAAGGTTAGGGTTATGGTTAGAGTTTAGGGTTGGGATGTCCCAAGGATCCCGGATAGCACTAACCACACACACACACACACACACACACACACACACACACAGACTGTATGCCATGGTTGGTTCTGCTACTTTCAGCACAGGTTAAAGAGGCGTGTAGACTGTTGTTACTAACAGCCCTCTTGTGTGATCTGTAGTGGATTTACTTTGACAATATGTTATTTTCTGTCACAGCCTCCATCGACTGTCTAATAAAACAAAACAGTCATTGAGATTCTGGGAAGGGATTTGAGTCTGAAGTGTTTATGACGGGTCCTCAATTTTCTTTGTTCTGTAAGATCACTGCACAGTATATTATCTTGTTTCCCCTGCAGGGCATCAGTAACTTCTGACAGTATATTATCTTGTTTCCCCTGCAGGGCACCAGTAACTTCTGACAGTATATTATCTTGTTTCCCCTGCAGGGCACCAGTGACTTCTGACAGTATATTATCTTGTTTCCCCTTCAGGGCACCAGTGACTTCTGACAGTATATTATCTTGTTTCCCCTGCAGGGCACCAGTGACTTCTGACAATATATTATCTTGTTTCCCCTTCAGGGCATCAGTAACTTCTGACAGTATATTATCTTGTTTCCCCTTCAGGGCATCAGTAACTTCTGACAGTATATTATCTTGTTTCCCCTGCAGGGCACCAGTAACTTCTGACAGTATATTATCTTGTTTCCCCTGCAGGGCACCAGTGACTTCTGACAGTATATTATCTTGTTTCCCCTGCAGGGCACCAGTAACTTCTGACAGTATATTATCTTGTTTCCCCTGCAGGGCACCAGTAACTTCTGACAGTATATTATCTTGTTTCCCCTTCAGGGCACCAGTAACTTCTGACAGTATATTATCTTGTTTCCCCTTCAGGGCACCAGTGACTTCTGTGTGTCTCCAGACAAGTTCATAGCAAACAGGACCAAGGAGTTCCTCAGTGCAGGTGAAGTACCTTCAAGTTCAAGTTTAAGTTGGACTAATAACAGACTAACACAGGGATTTATGCAAGTTATCTTCACAGTCCACACTGGCTCACACTGGTCAGATAGAATCACTGGTCAGACAGAATCACTGGTCAGATAGAACCACTGGCCAGATAGAACCACTGGTCAGATAGAACCACTGGCCAGATAGAACCACTGGCCAGATAGAACCACTGGTCAGATAGAACCACTGGTCAGATAGAACCACTGGTCAGATAGAACCACTGGTCAGATAGAACCACTGGCCAGATAGAATCACTGGTCAGACAGAATCACTGGTCAGATAGAACCACTGACCAGATAGAACCACTGGTCAGACAGAATCACTGGTCAGATAGAACCACTGGCCAGATAGAACCACTGGCCAGATAGAATCACTGGTCAGATAGAATCACTGGTCAGATAGAACCACTGGCCAGATAGAACCACTGGTCAGATAGAACCACTGGCCAGATAGAACCACTGGCCAGATAGAACCACTGGCCAGATAGAACCACTGGCCAGATAGAACCACTGGCCAGATAGAATCACTGGTCAGACAGAATCACTGGTCAGACTGAACCACTGGCCAGATAGAACCACTGGTCAGACAGAATCACTGGTCAGATAGAACCACTGACCAGATAGAACCACTGGTCAGACAGAATCACTGGTCAGATAGAACCACTGACCAGATAGAACCACTGGCCAGATAGAATCACTGGTCAGACAGAATCACTGGTCAGACTGAACCACTGGCCAGATAGAACCACTGGTCAGACAGAATCACTGGTCAGATAGAACCACTGACCAGATAGAACCACTGGCCAGATAGAACCACTGGCCATATAGAACCACTGACCAGATAGAACCACTGACCAGATAGAACCACTGGCCAGATAGAACCACTGGCCAGATAGAACCACTGACCAGATAGAACCACTGGCCAGATAGAACCACTGACCAGATAGAACCACTGGCCAGACAGAATCACTGGTCAGACAGAATCACTGGTCAGACAGAATCACTGGCCAGATAGAACCACTGGTCAGACAGAATCACTGGTCAGACAGAATCACTGGCCAGATAGAACCACTGGTCAGACAGAATCACTGGTCAGACAGAATCACTGGCCAGATAGAACCACTGTTTCAGAACAAATCCTACATGTTAAGATGTGTTTATGTTGTCTTTTCTTTCTAAAATGAATGAACATAATTAGTACAGTGTGTGTTTGGGTTCATCTTCATTGGGATGAGCTTTGGTTGTTTGACTCTCTCTCTCTCTCTCTTTCTCTCTCTCTCTCTCTCTCTCTCTCTCTCTCTCTCTCTCTCTTTCTTTCTCTCTCTCTCTCTCTTTCTCTCTCTTCTCTCTCTCTCTCTCTCTCTCTCTCTCTCTCTCTCTCTCTTCTCCCTCTCTCTCTCTCATGCTCTCCAATCTCCCTCCCCTTTCTTTCCCTGTCCCTCTCCCACCCTCTCTCTCCTCTCACACTCTCCCCCTCTCCCTCTCTCTTGCTCTCTCCCCCCCTCTCTCTCTCTACTCTCTCTCTCCTCCTAACAGAAGTGACACACTACTACCTGTATTGCAGTCAGAGTCTACCCAACCCTTTCCAACAGGTACTGAAATCACATTCTAACACACACACGTTAATGATATTTTAGTTTTAAAAGTAGTTTTCCTTCATTAGTTTGATTAGTTCAGAAGCAGATGTTAATGAAAACGTCAGGGGATTAAAAAAAACAAGCAGCGATTCTAATTTAATGACTTCAAGCCCATAACAAAAATACACTTTGATCCAAGTCCATTTTATCTGTGGGATTTGGAGATCATTCGTGAGGTGTAGACATAGACAGTGTGTATAGTCTGCCTCAAGGACTACACAGTCCAGACACACACACACACACACACACACACACAGACCAATCCCCCTCCATCCCCAAATCCCTTGTATTTATTTACCATGCCGGGGATATAACGTTCTTAAAGGGCATTAATGGTCCGTGTATTGAGGTAATATACAAGCAGTAGATACACCCTCATGGCCAGTAAATACACACGCACGCACGCACACACACACACACACACACACACACACACGCACACACAGCAGTATCCATTTAAAGCGTTGTGTTATGCCTTGTTAAGTAGACACGGATAATGTGCCCTCTTATGGCTGAGCCAATGGAAATATTGTCTGTTATTTGTGCTAGGGATCAGAGAGAGGGCGGGGGGGCTAATCCGGATAATCTGGGGCCCTCCATCTGAAATGAACGTGTCCTCCATTAAGTGTCCATAATGACACACTTTATGACTTATTTTCACTCATGTTTCCACACAACTTTGACTCTACAATTTGTGTGTGTGTGCGTGTGATGTGTGCGTGTGTGTGTGCGTGTCAGTCTCTGACTATCTTCCAGAGGTCTCTGACCACCATGCAGATCCAGATACAAGGACTACTGCAGTTCTCTGTACCTGTCTTCCCTACTGCTGAGGTGGGGGGATGGAGCAGCCATCAACATAGAAATAGCATTATATTTATTATATTCAGTACATAGATCTCTATGGAGCTCAACATCTGGTGCTCATGGTGACAATGTTCTCTTCTCAACGTGTTAACGCCCTCATGGAAATGAATTCTCAAATCCTGCATGTCTGTTTAACATGTTAGGGTTAATTAGTGCTCTGTGCCACTGTGTATAGAAGAAGGAAATGTTATCCTTAGACTAGTGGATCTAGGAGGATACATAGTGCTACAGGAGGACACATAATGCTACAGGAGGACACATAGAGTTACAGGAGGACACAGAGTGACAGGAGGACACATAGAGTTACAGGAGGACACAGTGCTACAGGAGGACACATAGTGCTACAGGAGGACACATAGAGTTACAGGAGGACACAGAGTTACAGGAGGACACATAGAGTTACAGGAGGACCCATAGTGCTACAGGAGGATACATAGTGTTACAGGAGGACACATAGTGCTACAGGAAGACACATAGAGTTACAGGAGGACACATAGAGTTACAGGAGGCCACATAGTGCTACAGGAGGACACATAGTGCTACAGGAGGACACATAGTGTTACAGTCACAGAGGACCCATAGTGTTACAGGAGGACACATAGAGTTACAGGAGGACACATAGAGTTACAGGAGGACACATACTGTTACAGGAGGACACATAGAGTTACAGGAGGACACATAGAGTTACAGGAGGACACATACTGTTACAGGAGGACACATAGAGTTACAGGAGGACCCATAGTGTTACAGGAGGATACATAGTGAGGTGTGTTTTTCCTCACACTGTCTTTATACCTTGTCTACAGAGAGATCTTCTGGGCATCCAGCGCCTGCTGAACTCTACAGAGTTCAACCTGAACCAGTTAACAGCCCTGCTAGACTGCAGGGGGCTCCATAAGGTGAGATGATTACCCTGACACGAGAGGTCGTCATGGTTACAGTCAGAATGCGTCTGTAGAATGAGAACATACCCAGAGACACTTGAATGAAAAGACAAAAGGTGCTCTTAGGTTCTTTGAAATCCCCCCAAAACTATTATCTCACAACACTCCACTTTGTGACTATACCAGAAATAGAAAAGGAGTTATAACCTTAACAGTGAGGGTAACAGTGAGGGTATGTTGTGTTGTAGAACTACCTGGATGGTCTGATGGGGGTGTGTTATGACGGGGTGGAGGGTCTCCTCTACCTCTGCCTCTTCTCTCTGCTGTCGGTCAGTGCCTTCTGTGCCATGCTGTGTGCCATCCCCCGGGCATGGACCCTCATCACCAGCAGGTAGGCACTGGTAACACTGTTTCTGGTCTACGTGTGTTCAACCTACCTGTAACCACATCCCCAACCCCAACTTTGACCTTTACGCCTAAGCCTAACCAAATAAGGACTGGGAGATTCACGGCCTAAAAGATGTTTGCTATAGTGGTTCTTAGGTGTTTATAGGTTTCAATGAACAATGTTGATGTTAGACCAGTGGAGGCTGCTGAGGGGAGGACAGGCTCATAATACTGTCTGGAACGGAGCAAATGGAATGGCATCAAACACATGTAAACCATGGAAACCATGTGTTTGATGTACTTCATAGAATTCCACCGACTCCAGCTCCAGCCAATACCATTAGCCTGTCCTCCCCAATTAAGGTGTTACCAACCTCCTGTGTGCTAGAGGGCCTGGATGTTGATGTTAGAGGGCCTAGATGTTGATGCTAGAGGGCCTGGATGTTGATGCTAGAGGGTCTGGATGTTGATGTTAGAGGGCCTGGATGTTGATGTTAGAGGACCTAGATGTTGATGCTAGAGGGCCTGGATGTTGATGCTAGAGGGCCTGGATGTTGATGCTAGAGGGTCTGGATGTTGATGCTAGAGGGCCTGGATGTTGATGCTAGAGGGCCTGGATGTTGATGCTAGTGGGCCTGGATGTTGATGCTAGAGGGCCTGGATGTTGATGCTAGAGGGCCTGGATGTTGCTTTGGACACCATTGTGCCCTTCCTAGAAATGAAACTAACAGAAAGCCTGGCTCTGACTGACTGTGCTCTCCCCTGTGGTGATCTCAGGAACAGGGCCTATGATGACATCGATGAGGAGGATCCGTTTAACCCCCAGGCCCGTCATATGACCTTCAACCCCAGTAGAGCCAGCCATGTACACAGCTTCTGTAGCTACAGCAGCAGTCTGGACAGCCAGGCCAGTCCACACCCTCCACCACAGACTGCCGCCATCCTCCCCACCTCAGAGTACATGTAAGTAGAGAGAGGAGGTGTGGGAGGGTGTCTGTGTGTCCCTGTCCATATCTGTGTCCATGTCTGTGTCCATGTGTCTGCGTGTCCCTGTCCGTATCTGTGTCCATGTGTCTGTGTGTCCCTGTCCGTATCTGTGTCCATGTCTGTGTCCATGTCTGTGTGTCCCTGTCCGTATCTGTGTCCATGTGTCTGTGTGTCCCTGTCCGTATCTGTGTCCATGTCTGTGTCCATGTCTGTGTGTCCCTGTCCGTATCTGTGTCCATGTCTTTGTCCATGTGTGCGTGTCCCTGTCCATGTGCGTGTCCATGTGTGTGTCCATGTGTGTGTCCATGTGTGTGTCCCTGTCCGTATCTGTGTCCATGTGTGTGTCCATGTGTGTGTGTCTGGAATAAGCAGCACTGTGTTTGTTTTATCAGATAAGTTGACTCTCTCTCTGTCTGTCTCTCCTCTCTCTCTCTCTCTCTCTCTGTCTGTCTCTCCTCTCTCTCTCTCCACCCCATCCCCCCCCGCCCTCACTCTCCATCTCTCCCCCCATCTCTCTCTCCTATAGGAATCAGTCCATGCTGTTTGGAGGGAACCCTCGTTATGAGAACGTTCCTCTGATCGGGAGGGGATCCCCGCCACCCTCGGTGCGTTGGCCACTAACATTAGAGGCCAGGTCCCTCGTGTGATGATGTCACTGACATTAACATTAACAGCGCTCCGTTCTACTGAAGGACCACAGACACACTCATGTTTAGAGTTACTGTGTGTAGAGCCAGACACCAGACTGGTCCCTTGTTAGATAATGGCATCAACACTAACACATATTGTACTGAAGGACCACAGATATTCTCCAAGACACCCTGCTGCCTTCACTGTGTCTACCGTACAGTATCCACAACCTGACAGAAAACTCCTGTGGGAGGCAGGTAGCTTAGCGGTTAAGAGTGTTGGGCCAGTAAGGTCACTGGTTCAAATCTCTGAGCTGACTATTTGATGTGCCCTTGAGCAAGGCACTTAACCCTAATTGCTCCTGTAAATCTCTCTGGATAAGAGCGTCTGGTCCAGATAATTGGCCCAGTCCTAAATCGTCTCCTAAAACCTGCGCCCTATGCACTTGTGATCCACCTTGCTATCTGATAGGCTATCTGGACGTTTTGTCATATTGCTTATACCAATCAAATACTCTCAGAGTTCCACTAGGGTTTATTTGTGTGGTTGATTTGGGATTGGCCCTTCCACTGCACATTATGGTGAAAGACTGCTCTCTGCTGGTCATGGACTGAAATACAGACAAAACAGTACACGCTCTTCTCCCTTGTGCCATTAATTGGCCTGATGCTCTGATACAGGCCTGCTAATGACCATAGAGAGATGCTAGCCTGCTAATGACCCTAGAGAGAGGCTAGCCTGCTAATGAACATAGAGAGAGAGGCTAGCCTGCTAATGACCGTAGAGAGAGGATAGCCCTGCTAATGACCCTAGAGAGAGGCTAGCCTGCTGATGACCCTAGAGAGAGGTTAGCCTGCCAATGACCGTAGAGAGATGCTAGCCTGCTAATGACCCTAGGGAGAGGCTAACCTGCTACTGACCGTAGAGAGAGGATAGCCTGCTAATGACCGTAGAGAGATGCTAGCCAGCTAATGACTGTAGAGAGAGGCTAGCCTGCTAATGACTGTAGAGAGAGGCTAGCCTGCTAATGACTGTAGAGAGAGGCTAGCCTGCTAATGACTGTAGAGAGATGCTAGCCAGCTAATAACTGTAGAGAGAGGCTAGCCTGCTAATGACTGTAGAGAGAGGCTAGCTTGCTAATGACCGTAGAGCGATGCTAGCCAGCTAATGACCGTAGAGCGATGCTAGCCAGCTAATGACCGTAGAGCGATGCTAGCCAGCTAATGACTGTAGAGAGAGGCTAGCCTGCTAATGACCCTAGAGAGATGCTACTGTAATGTTACAGTATGGCCTGACTGGTAATGTTACAGGATGGTCTGGCTGGTAATGTTACAGTATGACCTGACTGGTAATGTTACAGGATGGTCTGGCTGGTAATGTTACAGGATGGTCTGGCTGGTAATGTTACAGTATGACCTGGCTGGTAATGTTACAGGATGACCTGACTGGTAATGTTACAGGATGACCTGACTGGTAATGTTACAGTATGACCTGACTGCTAATGTTACAGTATGACCTGACTGGTAATGTTACAGTATGGCCTGACTGGTAATGTTACAGTATGGCCTGACTGGTAATGTTACAGTATGACCTGACTGGTAATGTTACAGTATGACCTGACTGGTAATGTTACAGTATGGCATGACTGCTAATGTTACAGTATGACCTGACTGCTAATGTTACAGTATGACCTGACTGGTAATGTTACAGTATGGCCTGACTGGTAATGTTACAGTATGACCTGACTGCTAATGTTACAGTATGACCTGACTGGTAATGTTACAGTATGACCTGGCTGGTAATGTTACAGGATGGTAATGTTACAGTATGACCTGACTGGTAATGTTACAGTATGACCTGACTGGTAATGTTACAGGATGGTAATGTTACAGTATGACCTGACTGGTAATGTTACAGTATGACCTGACTGCTAATGTTACAGTATGACCTGACTGGTAATGTTACAGTATGGCCTGACTGGTAATGTTACAGTATGACCTGACTGCTAATGTTACAGTATGACCTGACTGGTAATGTTACAGTATGACCTGACTGCTAATGTTACAGTATGACCTGACTGGTAATGTTACAGTATGGCCTGACTGGTAATGTTACAGTATGACCTGACTGGTAATGTTACAGGATGACTGGTAATGTTACAGTAATGACTACAGTATGACCTGACTGGTAATGTTACAGTATGACCTGACTGCTAATGTTACAGTATGACCTGACTGCTAATGTTACAGTATGACCTGACTGGTAATGTTACAGTATGACTGACCTAATGTTACAGTATGACCTGACTGGTAATGTTACAGATGACCTGACTGGTAATGTTACAGTATGACCTGACTGGTAATGTTACAGTATGACCTGACTGCTAATGTTACAGTATGACCTGACTGGTAATGTTACAGTATGGCCTGACTGGTAATGTTACAGGATGACCTGACTGGTAATGTTACAGGATGGTAATGTTACAGTATGACCTGACTGGTAATGTTACAGTATGACCTGACTGCTAATGTTACAGTATGACCTGACTGGTAATGTTACAGTATGGCCTGACTGGTAATGTTACAGTATGACCTGACTGCTAATGTTACAGTATGACCTGACTGGTAATGTTACAGTATGGCCTGACTGGTAATGTTACAGGATGACCTGACTGGTAATGTTACAGGATGGTAATGTTACAGTATGACCTGACTGGTAATGTTACAGTATGACCTGACTGCTAATGTTACAGTATGACCTGACTGGTAATGTTACAGTATGACCTGACTTCTAATGTTACAGTATGACCTGACTGGTAATGTTACAGGATGGTAATGTCACAGTATGACCTGACTGGTAATGTTACAGTATGTTGCTGTGAATCAGAACCATTGTTCTAGTTCTGCTGTGTGCAGGGAGAGAATCAAACTCTTCAGAGTCAGAACACTTAGTCTCTTCTTACACACAGACCAACGCGTGCAAGGGAGACTACAGAGCACTTAAGTCTGCACAGAAGGCAAGACAAGAGTACTTCTTGTTCTACAGAACACAGGGTGTGTTGCATACCCTGCCATGAGAGGAGAGGCCCAGTGGGGGTGTTATTAGAACTGAACAGCTACAATGTCAGCCGCTGTTTAATAAATGAAAACGCTAACAAACAGGGTCAGTCTCTGGCATCAGGAAACAAGTGGGACTAGATGATACCGCTAACACACAGGGTCAGTCTCTGGCATCAGGAAACAAGTGGGACTAGATGATACCGCTAACACACAGGGTCAGTCTCTGGCATCAGGAAACAAGTGGGACTAGATGATACCGCTAACACACAGGGTCAGTCTCTGGCATCAGGAAACAAGTGGGACTAGATGATACCGCTAACACACAGGGTCAGTCTCTGGCATCAGGAAACAAGTGGGACTAGATGATACCGCTAACACACAGGGTCAGTCTCTGGCATCAGGAAACAAGTGGGACTAGATGATACCGCTAACACACAGGGTCAGTCTCTGGCATCAGGAAACAAGTGGGACTAGATGATACCGCTAACACACAGGGTCAGTCTCTGGCATCAGGAAACAAGTGGGACTAGATGATACCACACAGGGTCAGTCTCTGGCATCAGGAAACAAGTGGGACTAGATGATACCGTCACACAGGGTCAGTCTCTGGCATCAGGAAACAAGTGGGACTAGATGATACCGCTAACACACAGGGTCAGTCTCTGGCATCAGGAAACAAGTGGGACTAGATGATACCGCTAACACACAGGGTCAGTCTCTGGCATCAGGAAACAAGTGGGACTAGATGATACCGCTAACACACAGGGTCAGTCTCTGGCATCAGGAAACAAGTGGGACTAGATGATACCACACAGGGTCAGTCTCTGGCATCAGGAAACAACACAGGAAACAAGTGGGACTAGATGATACCGCTAACACACAGGGTCAGTCTCTGGCATCAGGAAACAAGTGGGACTAGATGATACCGCTAACACACAGGGTCAGTCTCTGGCATCAGGAAACAAGTGGGACTAGATGATACCGCTAACACACAGGGTCAGTCTCTGGCATCAGGAAACAAGTGGGACTAGATGATACCGCTAACACACAGGGTCAGTCTCTGGCATCAGGAAACAAGTGGGACTAGATGATACCGCTAACACACAGGGTCAGTCTCTGGCATCAGGAAACAAGTGGGACTAGATGATACCGCTAACACACAGGGTCAGTCTCTGGCATCAGGAAACAAGTGGGACTAGATGATACCGCTAACACACAGGGTCAGTCTCTGGCATCAGGAAACAAGTGGGACTAGATGATACCGCTAACACACAGGGTCAGTCTCACATCAGGAAACAAGTGGGACTAGATGATACCGCTAACACACAGGGTCAGTCTCTGGCATCAGGAAACAAGTGGGACTAGATGATACCGCTAACACACAGGGTCAGTCTCTGGCATCAGGAAACAAGTGGGACTAGATGATACCGAACACACAGGGTCAGTCTCTGGCATCAGGAAACAAGTGGGACTAGATGATACCGCTAACACACAGGGTCAGTCTCTGGCATCAGGAAACAAGTGGGACTAGATGATACCGCTAACACACAGGGTCAGTCTCTTGCATCAGGAAGCTAACACACAGGGTCAGGGATCTAGATGATACCGCTAACACACAGGGTCAGTCTCTGGCATCAGGAAACAAGTGGGACTAGATGATACCGCTAACACACAGGGTCAGTCTCTGGGTCATCAGGAAACAAGTGGGACTAGATGATACCGCTAACACACAGGGTCAGTCTCTGGCATCAGGAAACAAGTGGGACTAGATGATACCGGGTCAGTCTCTGGCACACACAGGGTCAGTCTCTGGCATCAGGAAACAAGTGGGACTAGATGATACCGCTAACACACAGGGTCAGTCTCTGGCATCAGGAAACAAGTGGGACTAGATGATACCGCTAACACACAGGGTCAGTCTCTGGCATCAGGAAACAAGTGGGACTAGATGATACCGCTAACACACAGGGTCAGTCTCTGGCATCAGGAAACAAGTGGGACTAGATGATACACACAGGGTCTAACACACAGGGTCAGTCTCTGGCATCAGGAAACAAGTGGGACTAGATGATACCGCTAACACACAGGGTCAGTCTCTGGCATCAGGAAACAAGTGGGACTAGATGATACCAGTAACACACAGGGTCAGTCTCTGGCATCAGGAAACAAGTGGGACTAGATGATACCGCTAACACACAGGGTCAGTCTCTGGCATCAGGAAACAAGTGGGACTAGATGATACCGCTAACACACAGGGTCAGTCTCTGGCATCAGGAAACAAGTGGGACTAGATGATACCGCTAACACACAGGGTCAGTCTCTGGCATCAGGAAACAAGTGGGACTAGATGATACCGCTAACACACAGGGTCAGTCTCTGGCATCAGGAAACAAGTGGGACTAGATGATACCGCTAACACACAGGGTCAGTCTCTGGCATCAGGAAACAAGTGGGACTAGATGATACCGCTAACACACAGGGTCAGTCTCTGGCATCAGGAAACAAGTGGGACTAGATGATACCGCTAACACACAGGGTCAGTCTCTGGCATCAGGAAACAAGTGGGACTAGATGATACCGCTAACACACAGGGTCAGTCTCTGGCATCAGGAAACAAGTGGGACTAGATGATACCGCTAACACACAGGGTCAGTCTCTGGCATCAGGAAACAAGTGGGACTAGATGATACCGCTAACACACAGGGTCAGTCTCTGGCATCAGGAAACAAGTGGGACTAGATGATACCGCTAACACACAGGGTCAGTCTCTGGCATCAGGAAACAAGTGGGACTAGATGATACCGCTAACACACAGGGTCAGTCTCCAGGAAACAAGTGGGACTGGCATCAGGAAACAAGTGGGACTAGATGATACCGCTAACACACAGGGTCAGTCTCTGGCATCAGGAAACAAGTGGGACTAGATGATACCGCTAACACACAGGGTCAGTCTCTGGCATCAGGAAACAAGTGGGACTAGATGATACCGCTAACACACAGGGTCAGTCTCTGGCATCAGGAAACAAGGGTCAGGGACTAGATGATACCGCTAACACACAGGGTCAGTCTCTGGCATCAGGAAACAAGTGGGACTAGATGATACCGCTAACACACAGGGTCAGTCTCTGGCATCAGGAAACAAGTGGGACTAGATGATACCGCTAACACACAGGGTCAGTCTCTGGCATCAGGAAACAAGTGGGACTAGATGATACCGCTAACACACAGGGTCAGTCTCTGGCATCAGGAAACAAGTGGGACTAGATGATACCGCTAACACACAGGGTCAGTCTCTGGCATCAGGAAACAAGTGGGACTAGATGATACCGCTAACACACAGGGTCAGTCTCTGGCATCAGGAAACAAGTGGGACTAGATGATACCTAGATGATACTAACACACAGGGTCAGTCTCTGGCATCAGGAAACAAGTGGGACTAGATGATACCGCTAACACACAGGGTCAGTCTCTGGCATCAGGAAACAAGTGGGACTAGATGATACCGCTAACACACAGGGTCAGTCTCTGGCATCAGGAAACAAGTGGGACTAGATGATACCGCTAACACACAGGGTCAGTCTCTGGCATCAGGAAACAAGTGGGACTAGATGATACCGCTAACACACAGGGTCAGTCTCTGGCATCAGGAAACAAGTGGGACTAGATGATACCGCTAACACACAGGGTCAGTCTCTGGCATCAGGAAACAAGTGGGACTAGATGATACCGCTAACACACAGGGTCAGTCTCTGGCATCAGGAAACAAGTGGGACTAGATGATACCGCTAACACACAGGGTCAGTCTCTGGCATCAGGAAACAAGTGGGACTAGATGATACCGCTAACACAGGGTCAGTCTCTGGCATCAGGAAACAAGTGGGACTAGATGATACCGCTAACACACAGGGTCAGTCTCTGGCATCAGGAAACAAGATGGGACTAGATGATACCGCTAACACACAGGGTCAGTCTCTGGCATCAGGAAACAAGTGGGACTAGATGATACCGCTAACACACAGGGTCAGTCTCTGGCATCAGGAAACAAGTGGGACTAGATGATACCGCTAACACACAGGGTCAGTCTCTGGCATCAGGAAACAAGTGGGACTAGATGATACCGCTAACACACAGGGTCAGTCTCTGGCATCAGGAAACAAGTGGGACTAGATGATACCGCTAACACACAGGGTCAGTCTCTGGCATCAGGAAACAAGTGGGACTAGATGATACCGCTAACACACAGGGTCAGTCTCTGGCATCAGGAAACAAGTGGGACTAGATGATACCGCTAACACACAGGGTCAGTCTCTGGCATCAGGAAACAAGTGGGACTAGATGATACCGCTAACACACAGGGTCAGTCTCTGGCATCAGGAAACAAGTGGGACTAGATGATACCGCTAACACACAGGGTCAGTCTCTGGCATCAGGAAACAAGTGGGACTAGATGATACCGGGTCAGTAACACAAGTGGGACTAGGGTCAGTCTCTGGCATCAGGAAACAAGTGGGACTAGATGATACCGCTAACACACAGGGTCAGTCTCTGGCATCAGGAAACAAGTGGGACTAGATGATACCGCTAACACACAGGGTCAGTCTCTGGCATCAGGAAACAAGTGGGACTAGATGATACCGCTAACACACAGGGTCAGTCTCTGGCATCAGGAAACAAGTGGGACTAGATGATACCGCTAACACACAGGGTCAGTCTCTGGCATCAGGAAACAAGTGGGACTAGATGATACCGCTAACACACAGGGTCAGTCTCTGGCATCAGGAAACAAGTGGGACTAGATGATACCGCTAACACACAGGGTCAGTCTCTGGCATCAGGAAACAAGTGGGACTAGATGATACCGCTAACACACAGGGTCAGTCTCTGGCATCAGGAAACAAGTGGGACTAGATGATCAGTCTCTGGCATCAGGAAACAAGTGGGACTAGATGACACACACAGGGTCAGTCTCTGGCATCAGGAAAAACAAGTGGGACTAGATGATACCGCTAACACACAGGGTCAGTCTCTGGCATCAGGAAACAAGTGGGACTAGATGATACCGCTAACACACAGGGTCAGTCTCTGGCATCAGGAAACAAGTGGGACTAGATGATACCGCTAACACACAGGGTCAGTCTCTGGCATCAGGAAACAAGTGGGACTAGATGATACCGCTAACACACAGGGTCAGTCTCTGGCATCAGGAAACAAGTGGGACTAGATGATACCGCTAACACACAGGGTCAGTCTCTGGCATCAGGAAACAAGTGGGACTAGATGATACCGCTAACACACAGGGTCAGTCTCTGGCATCAGGAAACAAGTGGGACTAGATGATACCGCTAACACACAGGGTCAGTCTCTGGCATCAGGAAACAAGTGGGACTAGATGATACCACAGGGTCAGTCTCTGGCATAAACAAGTGGGACTATACAGAAGGAAACAAGTGGGACTGTCTTTTCAGGAAACAGATCCAATTCAGATGTAGGTTTATGTGGACAGATGGAACCTATTTATTTATCAGGAAACGTTATATATTCCACTGGATGTTTTGGCATCAGGAAACAAGTGGGACTAGATGATACCGCAACACACAGGGTGTCCATCCTATATTGTAAAAATATAATATTTTGGCACGAATGACAGATGAAAACCTGTTTGTGGCCAATCATACTGGCCTTTTGGTTTTTCTGGCATCTACCATATAGGACTAGATGATACCAGAACCTGGGTGTCTTGGCAAGAAACACTTTGACATTTTACAATCCTAACCAGACATTTTGACTCACACATTTTGCTTCAAAACAAGTTATTTTTATATTTTCTGTTCAGTCTCTGGCATCAGGACATTTAGAAACAGTAAGTGTTCTGTTGGCATCAGGACTACACAACAACAGTCTCTTACTGGGGTCAGTCTTGGCATCAGGAAACAAGTGGGACTTGATACCGCTAACACACAGGGTCAGTCTCTGGCATCAGGAAACAAGTGGGACTAGATGATACCGCTAACACACAGGGTCAGTCTCTGGCATCAGGAAACTACAGATGATACCAACACACAGGGTACGTCAGGAAACAAGTGTACCACAGGGTCAGTCTCTGGCATCAGGAAACAAGTCCCTTTCCTCTCTGGCATCAGTTAAGGAGGATACAGGAAACAAGTACACACACAACCTTACTGTACCTTTACAGATGATCCCTTTCCTTTGTTAAGGAGGATACACTAAACAACCTTACCGCTAACACACAGGGTCAGTCTCTGGCATCAGGAAACAAGTACCTTTCACTCCCTTTCCTTTGTTATCAGGAAACAACACAACCTAGATGTACCTTTACACTCCCTTTCCTTTGTTAAGGAGGATAACACTCACACACAACCTTACTGGCATCAGGAAACCTTTACACTCCCTTTCCTTTGTTAAGGGGATCACTGGCATCAGGAACCTTACTGTACTAGATGATACCGCTACCCACAGGGTCCTTTAAACAAGGACTCACACAACCTTGTCCTTTGTTAAGGAGGATACACTACACACAACCTTACTGTAAAAATACCTTTACATCAGGAAAACCTTTGTTAAGGATGATACCGCTACACACAACCTTACTGTGTCTTACCTTTACACTCCCTTTCCTTTGTTAAGGAGGATACACTACACACAACCTTACTGTACCTTTACACTCCCTTTCCTTTGTTAAGGAGGATACACTACACACAACCTTACTGTGATACCTTTACACTCCTTTCCTTTGTTAAGGAGGATACACTACACACAACCTTACTGTACCTTTACACTCCCTTTCCTTTGTTAAGGAGGATACACTACACACAACCTTACTGTACCTTTACACTCCCTTTCCTTTGTTAAGGAGGATACACTACACACAACCTTACTGTACCTTTACACTCCCTTTCCTTTGTTAAGGAGGATACACTACACACAACCTTACTGTACCTTTACACTCCTTTCCTTTGTTAAGGAGGATACACTACACACAACCTTACTGTACCTTTACACTCCCTTTCCTTTGTTAAGGAGGATACACTACACACAACCTTACTGTACCTTTACACTCCCTTTCCTTTGTTAAGGAGGATACACTACACACAACCTTACTGTACCTTTACACTCCCTTTCCTTTGTTAAGGAGGATACACTACACACAACCTTACTGTCTTTACACTCCCTTTCCTTTGTTAAGGAGGATACACTACACACAACCTTACTGTACCTTTACACTCCCTTTCCTTTGTTAAGGAGGATACACTACACACAACCTTACTGTACCTTTACACTCCCTTTCCTTTGTTAAGGAGGATACACTACACACAACCTTACTGTACCTTTACACTCCCTTTCCTTTGTTAAGGAGGATACACTACACACAACCTTACTGTACCTTTACACTCCCTTTCCTTTGTTAAGGAGGATACACTACACACAACCTTACTGTACCTTTACACTCCCTTTCCTTTGTTAAGGAGGATACACTACACACAACCTTACTGTACCTTTACACTCCCTTTCCTTTGTTAAGGAGGATACACTACACACAACCTTACTGTACCTTTACACTCCCTTTCCTTTGTTAAGGAGGATACACTACACACAACCTTACTGTACCTTTACACTCCCTTTCCTTTGTTAAGGAGGATACACTACACACAACCTTACTGTGTACCTTTACACTCCCTTTCCTTTGTTAAGGAGGATACACTACACACAACCTTACTGTACCTTTACACTCCCTTTCCTTTGTTAAGGAGGATACACTACACACAACCTTACTGTACCTTTACACTCCCTTTCCTTTGTTAAGGAGGATACACTACACACAACCTTACTGTACCTTTACACTCCCTTTCCTTTGTTAAGGAGGATACACTACACACAACCTTACTGTACCTTTACACTCCCTTTCCTTTGTTAAGGAGGATACACTACACACAACCTTACTGTACCTTTACACTCCCTTTCCTTTGTTAAGGAGGATACACTACACACAACCTTACTGTACCTTTACACTCCCTTTCCTTTGTTAAGGAGGATACACTACACACAACCTTACTGTACCTGTATACTCCCTTTCCTTTGTTAAGGAGGATACACTACACACAACCTTACTGTACCTTTACACTCCCTTTCCTTTGTTAAGGAGGATACACTACACACAACCTTACTGTACCTTTACACTCCCTTTCCTTTGTTAAGGAGGATACACTACACACAACCTTACTGTACCTTTACACTCCCTTTCCTTTGTTAAGGAGGATACACTACACACAACCTTACTGTGTACCTTTACACTCCCTTTCCTTTGTTAAGGAGGATACACTACACACAACCTTACTGTACCTTTACACTCCCTTTCCTTTGTTAAGGAGGATACACTACACACAACCTTACTGTACCTTTTTTACACTCCCTTTCCTTTGTTAAGGAGGATACACTACACACAACCTTACTGTACCTTTACACTCCCTTTCCTTTGTTAAGGAGGATACACTACACACAACCTTACTGTACCTTTACACTCCCTTTCCTTTGTTAAGGAGGATACACTACACACAACCTTACTGTACCTTTACACTCCCTTTCCTTTGTTAAGGAGGATACACTACACACAACCTTACTGTACCTTTACACTCCCTTTCCTTTGTTAAGGAGGATACACTACACACAACCTTACTGTACCTTTACACTCCCTTTCCTTTGTTAAGGAGGATACACTACACACAACCTTACTGTACCTTTACACTCCCTTTCCTTTGTTAAGGAGGATACACTACACACAACCTTACTGTACCTTTACACTCCCTTTCCTTTGTTAAGGAGGATACACTACACACAACCTTACTGTACCTTTACACTCCCTTTCCTTTGTTAAGGAGGATACACTACACACAACCTTACTGTACCTTTACACTCCCTTTCCTTTGTTAAGGAGGATACACTACACACAACCTTACTGTACCTTTACACTCCCTTTCCTTTGTTAAGGAGGATACACTACACACAACCTTACTGTACCTTTACACTCCCTTTCCTTTGTTAAGGAGGATACACTACACACAACCTTACTGTACCTTTACACTCCCTTTCCTTTGTTAAGGAGGATACACTACACACAACCTTACTGTACCTTTACACTCCCTTTCCTTTGTTAAGGAGGATACACTACACACAACCTTACTGACTACCTACACTCCTTTCCTTTGTTAAGGAGGATACTTTACACTCCCTTTCCTTTGTTAAGGAGGATACACTACACACAACCTTACTGTACCTTTACACTCCCTTTCCTTTGTTAAGGAGGATACACTACACACAACCTTACTGTACCTTTACACTCCCTTTCCTTTGTTAAGGAGGATACACTACACACAACCTTACTGTACCTTTACACTCCCTTTCCTTTGTTAAGGAGGATACACTACACACAACCTTACTGTACCTTTACACTCCCTTTCCTTTGTTAAGGAGGATACACTACACACAACCTTACTGTACCTTTACACTCCCTTTCCTTTGTTAAGGAGGATACACTACACACAACCTTACTGTACCTTTACACTCCCTTTCCTTTGTTAAGGAGGATACACTACACACAACCTTACTGTACCTTTACACTCCCTTTCCTTTGTTAAGGAGGATACACTACACACAACCTTACTGTGTACCTTTACACTCCCTTTCCTTTGTTAAGGAGGATACACTACACACAACCTTACTGTACCTTTACACTCCCTTTCCTTTGTTAAGGAGGATACACTACACACAACCTTACTGTACCTTTACACTCCCTTTCATTTGTTAAGGAGGATACACTACACACAACCTTACTGTACCTTTACACTCCCTTTCCTTTGTTAAGGAGGATAGTTTCCTTTGTTGTACCGCTCTCATTCTCCTTCCGCCTGTCTAATAAGAGGTGGTTCTAAGTCTTACTTGTAATTCTTAGTTCTAGTTCTTAGTTCTAGTTCTTAGTTCTAGTTCTTAGTTCTAATTATTGTTTTTGTAACCCTACACCTCCGGAATGAGACTGACCATTATTAACCTGTGATAAACCCACATTATTAGCTCATTTGGTCCTGACCCCAATGTGACCTCTCTAAGCTCTGTGAACTCTAACCTCCGGCGATGTTGTGTCCTCAGTGTGTTAACCTGTGAGTGGAACTTTTCATGTGAGGTGCCCTGCCGCCACTAACCCAAATCTCGGCCACACGCCCCTCACCTTTGACCTCTGCCTGCCCTTCACCCGTGACCTGTGTCCTGCCGACTTTAACTACCTTGTAGTTCAGAACACTGAGTCGCACGACTCTCTAACTTACCCACCACCTAGCACCTCCTAATCAAAACAAATGTCTGAAAATGTCTTCAAAGTTTGATTGATTGATTTGATTGAAAAAAAATCTTTCACACAGTTATGGGATCTAACGTGTCTTTTGTTCCTTCCTCCTGCAGTATTCTCCCAGAATGAGAACTACCTACCTGTCTATGACTGACGCACAGATCAGACACTTTGGGACAGATTTCCAGCAGGTATAGCCCCCAACTATGGCCTACTGGTCCCCCTCAGGAAGGATCTGTCTGGGACTACCACTGTACTGAGGAATGGTCTGTCTGGGACTACCACTATACTGAGGAAGGGTCTGTCTGGGACTACCACTATACTGAGGAAGGGTCTGTCTGGGACTACCACTGTACTGAGGAAGGGTCTGTCTGGGACTACCACTGTACTGAGGAAGCAGAGTTTACAGATCACCCTGTCCATGTATGTCTCACCCTGCTCTCCTGGCTATCTGTTACTTAAATGCAGGAGGTATGGGGTCAACAACGGCTCAGGAACACACTGACACTCTCAAAGTCCTGTACTGTACGTGTAGAAACCAGGAGACTACATAGAACCCTGAGTGTAAAGTGCATCTCTCCCCAAACAAACCAACAATTCAGTTATGTGTTTTCTTCAAATGTGAGTGTTCGTCTCGAGCCAGATCAGAAGACATGATTGTTATGAACCAAGTTGAGCGTTTATATATTTTCCTGTGAGTGACGTCACCTTTGATGGATTTCAGGGGACAGCAAATAACCAGATTGATTTCCTTCACAGCCATAGACTGTTAAATGGTTATTACATGAACTGTATTCAGTCTTCCCCAACCTGTCATCACTATTACAAACTGTCATCTAACCAGTCTAGCATTCAGCTCCTCTTACACTTGACGACACAGCTCTTATACTTGACAACACAGCTCTTACACTTGACGGCACAGCTCTTACACTTGACGACACAGCTCTTACACTTGACGACACAGCTCTCTTGACACTTACACTTGACGCTCTTACACAGCTCTTACACTTACACTTGACGACACAGCTCTTATACTTGACACTCTGACGACACAGCTCTTACACTTGACGACACAGCTCTTACACTTGACGACACAGCTCTTATACTTGACAACACAGCTCTTACACTTGACGGCACAGCTCTTACACTTGACGACACAGCTCTTATACTTGACGACACAGCTCTTACACTTGACGACACAGCTCTTACACTTGACGACACAGCTCTTACACTTGACGACACAGCTCTTACACTTGACGACACAGCTCTTACACTTGACGACACAGCTCTTACACTTGACGACACATCTCTTACACACACAGCTCTTACACATTTGACACAACCCAAAGTCTTCATGATGTCTTCCGTCAGAGTGATGAGTCAAACTTGATGAAAACGGACCACGTATTTATTGTCACTTATCTTTCAGGTTATTCATTGATATCAAGGAATGGCGAATATAATGGACTTATTTTTAAATGTGACTGGAAAACAGATCATTAATTGAAATGTGATGATGTCTACACTCTTAGAGAAAGAGGTGCTGTCTAGAACCTAAAATGGTTCTTTGGCTGTCCACATAGGAGAGCCCTTTGAAGAACCCTTTATGGTTCCAAGTAGAACCCTTCTGGTTCCAGGTAGAACCTTTCGGGGTTCCATGTAGAACCCCAAAAGAATGGAACTCAAGTGTTCTACCTGGAACCGGAAAGGGTTCTACCTGGAACCAAAAAGGGTTCTACCTGGAACCGAAAGTGATTCGCCTATGGGGACTGCCGAAGAACCCTTTTAGAACCCTGTTTTCTAAGAGTGTACTCTATATGTATGTGTAAGGGGGACTGAGGAGAACCCTTTTAGAACCCTGTTTTCTAAGAGTGTACTCTATATGTATGTGTAAGGGGGACTGAGGAGAAAGGATGCATGATGATGTTTCTAAAGCCTTTATTTCCTGTAACCTGTTTCTCTCTGTTCTCCTATGCTGTGTCATCCTGCATGCTGTGTCCTGTTTCTCTCTGTTCTCCTATGCTGTGTCATCCTGCATGCTGTGTCCTGTTTCTCTCTGTTCTCCTATGCTGTGTCATCCTGCATGCTGTGTCCTGTTTCTCTCTGTTCTCCTATGCTGTGTCATCCTGCATGCTGTGTCCTGTTTCTCTCTGTTCTCCTATGCTGTGTCATCCTGCATGCTGTGTCCTGTTTCTCTCTGTTCTCCTATGCTGTGTCATCCTGCATGCTGTGTCCTGTTTCTCTCTGTTCTCCTATGCTGTGTCATCCTGCATGCTGTGTCCTGTTTCTCTCTGTTCTCCTATGCTGTGTCATCCTGCATGCTGTGTCCTGTTTCTCTCTGTTCTCCTATGCTGTGTCATCCTGCATGCTGTGTCCTGTTTCTCTCTGTTCTCCTATGCTGTGTCATCCTGCATGCTGTGTCCTGTTTCTCTCTGTTCTCCTATGCTGTGTCATCCTGCATGCTGTGTCCTGTTTCTCTCTGTTCTCCTATGCTGTGTCATCCTGCATGCTGTGTCCTGTTTCTCTCTGTTCTCCTATGCTGTGTCATCCTGCATGCTGTGTCCTGTTTCTCTCTGTTCTCCTATGCTGTGTCATCCTGCATGCTGTGTCCTGCTCAATTCTAGCCTGGATCCCCGACTGAATATCAGTCCGTGTCATTATTGTGTCAGTGAATCATCAAAAGGAATGAAACAGCGATATTCAGTTTAGGTTCCATGCCAGTTCATTTCAGGACGACACCGAGGGCTTACCGTAGCTTGGCATCTACACTGAATATTGCTCTGGTTCACTATTGTGTCACTTGAATCTGTGGCTGTGTCCCAATAATCTCGTACTTGTTCACTTCCCTGCATGGAAAGGAAATGACTGTTCCTCTATCCTGAGTCTACACCAATCCAATGCTTTTTTGTAGGGAGTAGTGATTGAGTTCACACTTCAGGAGGATGGAGAGAGCATTGGGTTGCACCGTCTGAATTACAGTGATATTTCCTTGGGATTCTAGACTATCGGCCTACTGCCTGTACATTAGCATGTTAAACATTCCCTGGATTAGGATGAGAGGAAACCATCAACAACTGAAATGGTGTTGATGGTGAATTACTGGTAAGTATTATCACTGATGTGATGTTTATTGGATGTTTGTTTGTTTACTACAGTCACAGTACTGCAGGGGCCCTTAACAGTCAGAGAACCCATCATTGTACAGTGTGAATTCTTTGTTGTGGTCATGCTTTTCTTCTTTGTTTCAAACCTCTCAACTACTGTTTATTTTCTGCGTTTGTTGAAGTATTGGACCAGGTGTATCAATTACATTAAAAAAATAAATTTAAAAAAGCTTTCTGTGTTTGTCTATTTTTTATTTTTTTAAATCTTTATTTAACTAGGCAAGTCAGTTAAGAACAAATTCTTATTTTCAATGACGGCCTAGGAACAGTGTGTTAACTGCCTGTTCAGGGGCAGAATGACAGATTTGTACCTTGTCAGCTCGGGGGGTTTGAACTTGTAACCTTCCGGTTACTAGTCCAACACTCTTACCACTAGGCTACCCTGCCACCCCAATATACAGTCTTTTAGATACACCGTCATTTAGATATACAGTCATTTATAGATTACACAATATTATACTGCACAAATATTACATATGAGTAATTTACCAGACACTCTTATCCAGAGTGACTTATAGTTAGTACATTCACCTTAAGTTAGCTAGGTGATACAACCCTATATTACAGTCATAGTAAGTACAACTTTCCCTCAATAAAGCAGATATTAGCACAGTCACTGATAGTAAGAAAAGACAAGTGCAGGTGAACCCAAACCTATTCCAGTCCAAATCAAGCACGGGTAGTTAATGTATCTAGCCAAGTGGTAAAACAGAGGTGAACCCAAACCTATTCCAGTCCAAATCAAGCACTGCGTAGTTAATGTATATAGCCAAGTGGTAGAACAGGTGAACCCAAACCTATTCCAGTCCAAATCAAGCACTGGTAGTTAATGCATCTAGCCAAGTGGTAGAACAGAGGTGAACTGGCATGAAGCACAAAGACATGCCAGTATCAAAAGTTGATGTTATTGGGGTAGCTGAGCCGGCCCACTACCAGGTTGATGTTCTTGGGGTAGCCGAGCCGGCTCACTACCAGGTTGATGTTCTTGGGGTAGCCGAGCCGGCTCACTATCAGGTTGATGTTTTTGGGGTAGCCGAGCCGGCCCACTACCAGGTTGATGTTATTGGGGTAGCCGAGCAGGCCCACTACCAGGTTGATGTTTTTGGGTTAGCCGGCCCACTACCAGGTTGATGTTTTTGGGATAGCCAGCCCACTACCAGGTTGATGTTTTTGGGGTAGCCGGCCCACTACCAGGTTGATGTTTTTGGGGTAGCCGGCCCACTACCAGGTTGATGTTCTTGGGGTAGCCGAGCCGGCCCACCACCAGGTTGATGTTCTTGGGGTACCAGGTTGATGTTCTTGGGGTAGCCGAGCCGGCCCACTACCAGGTTGATGTTTTTGGGGTAGCCGAGCCGGCCCACTACCAGGTTGATGTTATTGGGGTAGCCGAGCAGGCCCACTACCAGGTTGATGTTTTTGGGTTAGCCGGCCCACTACCAGGTTGATGTTTTTGGGATAGCCAGCCCACTACCAGGTTGATGTTTTTGGGGTAGCCGGCCCACTACCAGGTTGATGTTTTTGGGGTAGCCGGCCCACTACCAGGTTGATGTTCTTGGGGTAGCCGAGCCGGCCCACCACCAGGTTGATGTTCTTGGGGTAGCCGGCCCACCACCAGGTTGATGTTCTTGGGGTAGCCGAGCCGGACCACTACCAGGTTGATGTTCTTGGGGTAGCCGAGCCGGCCCACTACCAGGTTGATGTACTTGGGGTAGCCGAGCCGGCCCACTACCAGGTTGATGTTCTTGGGGTAGCCGAGCCGGCCCACTACCAGGTTGATGTTCTTGGGGTAGCCGAGCCGGCTCACCACCAGGTTGATGTTCTTGGGGTAGCCGGCCCACCACCAGGTTGATGTTCTTGGGGTACCCGAGCCGGCCCACTACCAGGTTGATGTTCTTGGGGTAGCCGGCCCACCACCAGGTTGATGTTCTTGGGGTAGCCGGCCCACCACCAGGTTGATGTTCTTGGGGTAGCCGAGCCGGCTCGGGGAGGCTTTGTACTTATTATTTATAGAAAAGCAGAAACCACTACCAGGTTGAAAAGCAGGAACCACAGTGTTCTTGGGTAAGCACAGCAGTATAGATTGTAAGCCCACTAGATTGTAAGGATCAGGTTGATTGTAAGGATCACAGCAGTATAGATTGGGATCACAGCAGTATAGATTGTAAGGATCCACTACCAGGTTGATGTTCTATAGGGGTAGCAGCAGTATAGATTGTAAGGACACACTACCAGGTTGATTGTTCTTATAGATTGTAGGATCACAGCAGTATAGATTGTACCACCAGGTTGATGTTCTTGGGGTAGCACAGCCACCACCAGGTTGATGTTCTTGGGGTACAGCAGTATAGATTGTAAGGTACACTACCAGGTTGATGTTCTTGGGGTACAGCAGTATAGATTGTAAGGTACCACCACCAGGATTGATGTTAGATTGGGGTAGCAGCAGTATAGATTGGCTCACCACCAGGTTGTAAGGTATGTTCTTGTAAGGTAGCAGCAGTATAGATTGTAAGGCTTTGTAGTATTATTTATAGAAAAGCAGAAACCACTAGATTGTAGGTATCACAGCAGTATAGATTGTAAGGATCACAGCAGTATAGATTGTAGGAACCACAGATTGTATACACAGTATAGATTGTAAGGACACAGCAGTATAGATTGTAAGGTACACAGCAGTATAGATTGTAAGGTACACAGCAGTATAGATTGTAAGGTACACAGCAGTATAGATTGTAAGGATCACAGCAGTATAGATTGTAAGGATCACAGCAGTATAGATTGTAAGGATCACAGCAGTATAGATTGTAAGGATCACAGCAGTATAGATTGTAAGGATCACAGCAGTATAGATTGTAAGGATCACAGCAGTATAGATTGTAAGGATCACAGCAGTATAGATTGTAAGGATCACAGCAGTATAGATTGTAAGGATCACAGCAGTATAGATTGTAAGGATCACAGCAGTATAGATTGTAAGGTACTCGGCATTCTATAGTTTAAGGCACTCACACACATAAGAGTTAGAAAGTGTCCCCACTACAACAAACAAATACTTAAATACATGTAATTTTGTCCTTGAAATATTTAATTGAAATACTGTATAATTATATTAATTCCTATGGAGGACTGCTCCTACGCAAGGTTTTTCCACCTTTTAATGGAGCGATTGGTGGTTGATCGGTTGCACCACTGGGGAGTGACAATATAGCCGACAGGTGGTTTCAAAGGCTCTCATTGGCCGATACATAGCATGCGCAATCCAGGGTTTGTAGACGTCATTGGAATAAATGGACCTATCCCGGATGCCGTACTAAACCCGGACAGGATGTGGCTTTGAATTATGTTACCAGAATGTGTTAGCTAAGAACAACGACTTGTAAGCATAATGACAAAAACATGTTCCCCCAAGAAAAAATAGCTTTTGTATCAAAGTAGAGGATCGTGGCGGGGATGTGGCTACGTTATGGGAAACGTTTTCGGGAGAAAGAGTCGCCCTTCTCGAGTTACAGAACAAGACCGAGCGATTCTGGTCAGTTGTTGTTGCTAGCCTGTTTCAATCGTAGAGATGCTAGCTAGTTTGCTGGCCTGGATTAACGTTAGCTAGCTGTCTGATCTACACACTAACTTGGTAACAATTGCCTGCTAGCTAACGTTAGCTAGTTATCAACACCCAGGCGCGATCATGGGACAGTCACAGTTGTTAAAATGACGCGACGTCTCAAAGTGATCAACAGTAGCTAACTAAATTAGATTAGCCAGTTGTGATCGCATCAGCAGTGTCTGAGCCTGCAAATGACAGGGTGTGACAGGTATTTATAGCTAACTAGCTAGGGACTGTAGCCAGCGAACTATTTTCATGGCAGAATTATATTGTAGGTAACTAACTATCTACATGGTAAACAATGTTCAGAAAAGAGTGTATTGAGACGGTGTCTGGTTATCCCGTTGTGTATGTTCAACTCTCCAGCAACTGAAACAGCAGAGAGATAAACTGAAGCACTACCAGAAGAGAGTCACCCTACAGCTGGAGAAGGAGAGGAGTCTGGCCAAGCAGCTGCTGAAGGATGGAAAGAAAGAGTGAGACTGGATACTTCACTTGTTCAGGCATCATCTAGGCTATAGCCAGGTCCCAGATGTGTTTGTTCTGTCTTGTTGTAATGGGGTGTTTCCAGGTTAAATTAAGACCGGCACGGTTGTTGATGAAGTCAGTGGATTAGTACACGTTGCAACAGGGAGACGCCTCCAGTACAGAAGCAGAGCAAAATAACGAGCCGTTTCTGAGCTCTTACATCCAATTCTAATCACATGTGTTCTCTAAACACATGACCAAAGACAAGGCAGTGACTCACACAGTCTGCAGATACAACAATAATAACCAGTGTCCTCAGAACTGGCACCTTTAGACTGGCTCCCACACTATCAGCATGTACAACTGGCACCTTTAGACTGGCTCCCACACTATCAGCACGTAGAACTGGCTCCCACACTATCAGCACGTAGAACTGGCTCCCACACTATCAGCACGTAGAACTGGCTCCCACACTATCAGCACATAGAACTGGCACCTTTAGACTGGCTCCCACACTATCAGCACGTAGAACTGGCACCTTTCGACTGGCTCCCACACTATCGGCACATAGAACTGGCACCTTTCGACTGGCTCCCACACTATCAGCACGTAGAACTGGCACCTTTTAGACTGGCTCCCACACTATCATCATGTAGAACTGGCACCTTTCGACTGGCTCCCACACTATCAGCACATAGAACTGGCACCTTTAGACTGGCCCCAACAATCAGCACATAGAACTGGCACCTTTAGACTGGCTCCCACACTATCGGCACATAGAACTGGCACCTTTCGACTGGCTCCCACACTATCAGCACGTAGAACTGGCACCTTTTAGACTGGCTCCCACACTATCAGCATGTAGAACTGGCACCTTTCGACTGGCTCCCACACTATCAGCACATAGAACTGGCACCTTTAGACTGGCCCCAACACTCAGCACATAGAACTGGCACCTTTAGACTGGCTCCCACACTATCAGCACGTAAAACTGGCACCTTTCGACTGGCTCCCACACTATCAGCACGTAGAACTGGCACCTTTAGACTGGCTCCCACACTATCAGCATGTAGAACTGGCACCTTTAGACTGGCTCCCACACTATCAGCACGTAGAACTGGCTCCCACACTATCAGCACGTAGAACTGGCACCTTTAGACTGGCTCCCACACTATCAGCACGTAGAACTGGCTCCCATACTATCAGCACGTACAACTGGCACCTTTAGACTGGCTCCAACACTATCAGCACGTACAACTGGCACCTTTAGACTGGCTCCCACACTATCAGCACGTACAACTGGCTCCCACACTATCAGCACATAGAACTGGCACCTTTAGACTGGCCCCAACACTCAGCACATAGAACTGGCACCTTTAGACTGGCTCCCAAACTATCAGCACGTAGAACTGTCACCTTTAGACTGGCTCCCACACTATCAGCACGTAGAACTGGCACCTTTAGACTGGCTCCCACACTATCAGCACGTAGAACTGGCACCTTTAGACTGGCTCCCACACTATCAGCACGTAGAACTGGCACCTTTAGACTGGCTCCCACACTATCAGCACGTAGAACTGGCACCTTTAGACTGGCTTCCACACTATCAGCACGTAGAACTGGCACCTTTAGACTGGCTCCCACACTATCAGCACGTAGAACTGGCTCCCACACTATCAGCACGTAGAACTGGCACCTTTAGACTGGCTCCCACACTATCAGCACATAGAACTGGCACCTTTAGACTGGCTCCCACACTATCAGCACATAGAACTGGCACCTTTAGACTGGCTCCCACACTATCAGCACGTAGAACTGGCACCTTTAGACTGGCTCCCACACTATCAGCACATAGAACTGGCACCTTTAGACTGGCTCCCACACTATCAGCACATAGAACTGGCTCCCACACTATCAGCACATAGAACTGGCACCTTTAGACTGGCTCCCACACTATCAGCACATAGAACTGGCACCTTTAGACTGGCTCCCACACTATCAGCACATAGAACTGGCTCCCACACTATCAGCACATAGAACTGGCACCTTTAGACTGGCTCCCACACTATCAGCACATAGAACTGGCACCTTTAGACTGGCTCCCACACTATCAGCACATAGAACTGGCTCCCACACTATCAGCACATAGAACTGGCACCTTTAGACTGGCTCCCACACTATCAGCACATAGAACTGGCACCTTTAGACTGGCTCCCACACTATCAGCACATAGAACTGGCACCTTTAGACTGGCTCCCACACTATCAGCACATAGAACTGGCTCCCACACTATCAGCACATAGAACTGGCACCTTTAGACTGGCTCCCACACTATCAGCACATAGAACTGGCTCCCACACTATCAGCACATAGAACTGGCTCCCACACTATCAGCACATAGAACTGGCACCTTTAGACTGGCTCCCACACTATCAGCACGTAGAACTGGCACCTTTAGACTGGCCCCAACACTATCGGCACATAGAACTGGCTCCCAGACTGTCAGCACATAGAACTGGCCATAACATTCAACCTTGCACAAATACAATCCTGTGTATTACAGAATGGAAAAGTAGAATACCTTGTGTTAACCACTTAACTGCATATGAACGTTATTCATCTTAGATGTCCCATTACACTAGCAAACAGCTGGGACTAAGATATATCAAGTCTAGTCAAATCATCAATGCATGCTATTCACCAGAATCTAACTGTTGAATTGTGGACTGACTGAATCTGATCAATGCATGACTTTATGATAAGCAAAATAAACACTCGTTATGTTAGGACTTGGTTTATTGTGCAGTGTGTTGTTCTTCCACTCCGTAGGAAGGCACTGGTTCTTCTCAAGAAGAAGCGTTATCAGGATCAACTGCTAGACAAGACTGAGAACCAGATATCAAACCTGGAACGCATGGTGAGGCTGAGGCTCTTCTTGGGTCCTATGGTTTCATTGACTTTTTAGAATGATGATGTAATGTTTTGCACAGCCAACCTCTCTTCTAAAAGGTTTCCTGGCTGGGTATATCTTGGATGTTCTGTATGGTGAACGCTATCTTACTTCACGTACTGATGTGTTATTATGGGTTCCGTGCTGGGTTCTCCTATCTTAACGTACTGATGTGTTTTTACAGGTTCCGTGCTGGGTTCTCCTATCTTAACGTACCTATGTGTTTTTACGGGTTCAGTGCTGGGTTCTCCTATCTTAACGTACTGATGTGTTTTTACGGGTTCAGTGCTGGGTTCTCCTATCTTAACGTACCTATGTGTTTTTACTGGTTCAGTGCTGGGTTCTCCTATCTTAACGTACTGATGTGTTTTTACGGGTTCAGTGCTGGGTTCTCCTATCTTAACGTACCTGTGTTTTTACGGGTTCAGTGCTGGGTTCTCCTATCATAACGTACTGATGTGTTTTTACAGGTTCAGTGCTGGGTTCTCCTATCTTAACGTACTGATGTGTGTTTACAGGTTCAGTGCTGGGTTCTCCTATCTTAACGTACTGATGTGTTTTTACAGGTTCAGTGCTGGGTTCTCCTATCTTAACGTACTGATGTGTTTTTACAGGTTCAGTGCTGGGTTCTCCTATCTTAACGTACTGATGTGTTTTTACAGGTTCAGTGCTGGGTTCTCCTATCTTAACGTACTGATGTGTTTTTACGGGTTCAGTGCTGGGTTCTCCTATCTTAACGTACTGATGTGTTTTTACAGGTTCAGTGCTGGGTTCTCCTATCTTAACATGTAGTGTAAATGTTTTCACAGGTTCAAGACATTGAGTTTGTCCAGATCGAGATGAAAGTCATTGAGGGGCTGAAGGTTGGAAATGACTGTCTGAAGAGTATGCATGAGGTAGGTTATGGTTCGCTTCTTAGTCCACTGTTTTCTATGGGGGGAATCTGCTCTTCCTCAGAATACAAGTGAGTCACATGACAGACTAAGCACACATTCACAGTCACACAGTCACGTGTGGTTAGGCATGCACACACACTCACACAGGTGTAAGACATTCAGCTCAGTGTCCTAAGTGTTAATAAATAAACCTTCCACTGGCATGTAACCTTTTATGTGATCTGCACCCCAGAAAAACAGACGGTGTGTTAGCTAGCGTCACTGTGCACATTGTTTGAAGATTAAAGGATTAGGTTCCAAATCCCTGACTACAGCGAGCCTAGTGGTGTGACTGCTGCTCCGTATCCTGGGTTACTCTGTCTGGCTGGCTGGCTGGCTGGCTGGCTGGCCACAACCTGCTCAGTGAATTATTCTCTTTAAGAGAGACAATGTTTAATCTCTCTCTCACACACACACACACATAGAGACACATAGAGACACAGAGAATAAGTAAACTAGAAGACTTTCTGCTCCTAACTTGACATTGTCCCTGTCTCGTCCTCTCAGGCCATGTCACTAGAGGACGTGGAGAGGATCATGGATGAGACTCAGGATGCTATAGAATACCAGAGGGTGAGTTTCTCTGTTCCCATGGTGTCATCCATCAATTTCATGTACCCCTTTTTACAGTCCTAACTCTTCATCCATCTCAAGTACTTCAGTCTTCAGTGTAGTGTGTTGCTGCCCAGCTGACATGCTCTGCTCTGGTTGATCCTACAGCAAATAGATGAGCTGCTGTCAGGCTCCCTGACTCAGGAGGATGAGGATGCTGTGCTATCTGAGCTGGAGGCTATCACTCAGGTGTGTATTATACTGAGCTACATCAGTCTCCTCTGGCTGTTATCTGAGCTGGAGGCTATCACTCAGGTGTGTATCATACTGAGCTACATCAGTCTCCTCTGGCTGTTATCTGAGCTGGAGGCTATCACTCAGGTGTGTATCATACTGAGCTACATCAGTCTCCTCTGGCTGTTATCTGAGCTGGAGGCTATCACTCAGGTGTGTATCATACTGATCTACATCAGTCTCCTCTGGCTGTTATCTGAGCTGGAGGCTATCACTCAGGTGTGTATCATACTGATCTACATCAGTCTCCTCTGGCTGTTATCTGAGCTGGAGGCTATCACTCAGGTGTGTATCATACTGATCTACATCAGTCTCCTCTGGCTGTTATCTGAGCTGGAGGCTATCACTCAGGTGTGTATCATACTGATCTACATCAGTCTCCTCTGGCTGTTATCTGAGCTGGAGGCTATCACTCAGGTGTGTATCATACTGATCTACATCAGTCTCCTCTGGCTGTTATCTGAGCTGGAGGCTATCACTCAGGTGTGTATCATACTGATCTACATCAGTCTCCTCTGGCTGTTATCTGAGCTGGAGGCTATCACTCAGGTGTGTATCATACTGAGCTACATCAGTCTCCTCTGGCTGTTATCTGAGCTGGAGGCTATCACTCAGGTGTGTATCATACTGAGCTACATCAGTCTCCTGGGTATAATACCAGGAGGAAGAGGAAGAGGGTGGTGAAACAACACCTGCCATGGAGGACCAAAACACTTCTGGTTTTATTTTCCACCTGGTAGTTTAATTGCACTTAACTGGTTGACCTGATGAAGTCCTGTTTAACCTGTGTAACCGTTCTCTCCCTCTACTGCTGCAGGGAGAAGATGTAGAACTTCCAGAGGTCCCCACTGAGCCTCTACCAGAGGTCCCAGAACCAGCTGAGACAGAGCCAGGTAACGGTACTGTGTACCCTGTTACATTACCTCAATCATTATGATGGTAGTAGTAGTACTGTCTACCCTGTTACATTACCTCAATCATTATGATGGTAGTAGTAGTACTGTCTACCCTGTTACATTACCTCAATCATTATGGTAGTAGTACTGTCTACCCTGTTACATTACCTCAATCATTATGATGGTAGTAGTAGTACTGTCTACCCTGTTACATTACCTCAATCATTATGATGGTAGTAGTACTGTCTTTACCCTGTTACATTACCTCAATCATTATGATGGTAGTAGTAGTACTGTCTACCCTGTTACATTACCTCAATCATTATGATGGTAGTAGTACTGTCTTTACCCTGTTACATTACCTCAATCATTGTGGTGGTAGTAGTACTGTGTACCCTGTTACATTACCTCAATCATTATGATGGTAGTAGTACTGTCTTTACCCTGTTACATTACCTCAATCATTATGACGGTAGTAGTACTGTCTTTACCCTGTTACATTACCTCAATCATTATGATGGTAGTAGTACTGTCTTTACCATTACTGATGGTAGTAGTTACCTCAATCATTATGATGGTAGTAGTACTGTCTTTACCCTGTTACATTACCTCAATCATTATGATGGTAGTAGTACTGTGTACCCTGTTACATTACCTCAATCATTGTGGTGGTAAGTATTGACAGTCTCACAGTAAAAGCTGATCTAGGAACAGTTTGGCCTTTTTAGGTAATTTATTAATAGGATTATATGGACAGAGGGACCTGATCCTAGATCAGCACTCTTACTCTGAGACACATTGTAGATACAGTCCCTGACCATGGTTTCTTTGTTCTCAAGAGAGAAGACCAGCAAGGAACAAGGAGAACAGAGAGATGCTGGCAGCGTAGAGACAAGACTCAACAATAACAACAGTAGATGGAGCTTAGTCGAACTGACTCAATAACAGTAGCTGGAGTTAGTCCAACTGACTCAATAACAGTAGCTGTGGATGGAGCTAGTCCAACTGACTCAATAACAGTAGCTGTGGATGGAGCTAGTCCAACTGACTCAATAACAGTAGCTGTGGATGGAGTTAGTCGAACTGACTCAATAACAGTAGCTGTGGATGGAGTTAGTCCAACTGACTCAATAACAGTAGCTGTGGATGGAGTTAGTCCAACTGACTCAATAACAGTAGCTGTGGATGGAGCTAGTCCAACTGACTCAATAACAGTAGCTGGAGCTAGTCCAACTGACTCAATAACAGTAGCTGTGGATGGAGCTAGTCCAACTGACTCAATAACAGTAGCTGTGGATGGAGCTAGTCCAACTGACTCAATAACAGTAGCTGTGGATGGAGTTAGTCCAACTGACTCAATAACAGTAGCTGTGGATGGAGCTAGTCCAACTGACTCAATAACAGTAGCTGTGGATGGAGCTAGTCCAACTGACTCAATAACAGTAGCTGTGGATGGAGCTAGTCCAACTGACTCAATAACAGTAGCTGTGGATGGAGTTAGTCGAACTGACTCAATAACAGTAGCTGTGGATGGAGTTAGTCGAACTGACTCAATAACAGTAGCTGTGGATGGAGTTAGTCCAACTGACTCAATAACAGTAGCTGTGGATGGAGCTTAGTCCAACTGACTCAATAACAGTAGCTGTGGATGGAGCTAGTCCAACTGACTCAATAACAGTAGCTGGAGCTAGTCCAACTGACTCAATAACAGTAGCTGTGGATGGAGCTAGTCCAACTGACTCAATAACAGTAGCTGTGGATGGAGCTAGTCCAACTGACTCAATAACAGTAGCTGGAGCTAGTCCAACTGACTCAATAACAGTAGCTGTGGATGGAGCTAGTCCAACTGACTCAATAACAGTAGCTGTGGATGGAGCTAGTCCAACTGACTCAATAACAGTAGCTGTGGATGGAGCTAGTCGAACTGACTCAATAACAGTAGCTGGAGCTAGTCCAACTGACTCAATAACAGTAGCTGTGGATGGAGCTAGTCCAACTGACTCAATAACAGTAGCTGTGGATGGAGCTAGTCCAACTGACTCAATAACAGTAGCTGTGGATGGAGTTAGTCGAACTGACTCAATAACAGTAGCTGTGGATGGAGTTAGTCCAACTGACTCAATAACAGTAGCTGTGGATGGAGCTAGTCCAACTGACTCAATAACAGTAGCTGTGGATGGAGCTAGTCGAACTGACTCAATAACAGTAGCTGTGGATGGAGCTAGTCCAACTGACTCAATAACAGTAGCTGTGGATGGAGCTAGTCCAACTGACTCAATAACAGTAGCTGTGGATGGAGCTAGTCCAACTGACTCAATAACAGTAGCTGTGGATGGAGCTAGTCCAACTGACTCAATAACAGTAGCTGTGGATGGAGCTAGTCCAACTGACTCAATAACAGTAGCTGGAGCTAGTCCAACTGACTCAATAACAGTAGCTGTGGATGGAGCTAGTCCAACTGACTCAATAACAGTAGCTGGAGCTAGTCGAACTGACTCAATAACAATAGCTGTGGATGGAGCTAGTCCAACTGACTCAATAACAGTAGCTGGAGCTAGTCGAACTGACTCAATAACAATAGCTGTGGATGGAGTTAGTCCAACTGACTCAATAACAGTAGCTGGAGCTAGTCGAACTGACTCAATAACAATAGCTGTGGATGGAGTTAGTCCAACTGACTCAATAACAGTAGCTGGAGCTAGTCGAACTGACTCAATAACAATAGCTGTGGATGGAGTTAGTCCAACTGACTCAATAACAGTAGCTGGAGCTAGTCCAACTGACTCAATAACAGTAGCTGTGGATGGAGTTAGTCCAACTGACTCAATAACAGTAGCTGGAGCTAGTCCAACTGACTCAATAACAATAGCTGTGGATGGAGTTAGTCCAACTGACTCAATAACAGTAGCTGGAGCTAGTCCAACTGACTCAATAACAGTAGCTGTGGATGGAGCTAGTCCAACTGACTCAATAACAGTAGCTGTGGATGGAGCTAGTCGAACTGACTCAATAACAGTAGCTGTGGATGGAGTTAGTCCAACTGACTCAATAACAGTAGCTGGAGCTAGTCCAACTGACTCAATAACAGTAGCTGGAGCTAGTCCAACTGACTCAATAACAGTAGCTGGAGCTAGTCGAACTGACTCAATAACAGTAGCTGTGGATGGAGCTAGTCGAACTGACTCAATAACAGTAGCTGGAGTTAGTCCAACTGACTCAACAACAGTAGCTGTGGATGGAGCTAGTCCAACTGACTCAATAACAGTAGCAGCTGTGGATGGAGTTAGTCCAACTGACTCAATAACAGTAGTAGCTGTGGATGGAGCTAGTCCAACTGACCCAACAACAGTAGCTGTGGATGGAGCTAGTCCAACTGACTCAATAACAGTAGCTGTGGATGGAGTTAGTCCAACTGACTCAATAACAGTAGCTGTGGATGGAGCTAGTCCAACAGACCCAACAACAGTAGCTGTGGATGGAGCTAGTCCAACTGACCCAACAACAGTAGCTGTGGATGGAGCTAGTCCAACTGACCAAACAACAGTAGCTGTGGATGGAGTTAGTCCAACTGACTCAATAACAGTAGCAGCTGTGGATGGAGTTAGTCCAACTGACCCAACAACAGTAGCTGTGGATGGAGTTAGTCCAACTGACTCAATAACAGTAGCAGCTGTGGATGGAGTTAGTCCAACTGACTCAACAACAACAACAGTAGATGTGGATGGAGCTAGTGCAACTGACTCAATAACAACAGTAACAACAGTAGCTATGGATGGAGCTAGTCCAACTGACTCAATAACAACAACAGTAACAACAGTAGCTATGGATGGAGCTAGTCCAACTGACTCAATAACAACAACAATATCAACAGTAGCTATGGATGGAGCTAGTCCAACTGACTCAATAACAACAACAATATCAACAGTAGCTATGGATGGAGCTAGTCCAACTGACTCAATAACAACAACATTAGCAACAGTAGCTATGGATGGAGCTAGTCCAACTGACTCAATAACAACAACAGTAGCAACAGTAGCTATGGATGGAGCTAGTCCAACTGACTCAATAACAACAACAGTAGCAACAGTAGCTATGGATGGAGCTAGTCCAACTGACTCAATAACAACAACAGTAGCTATGGATGGAGCTAGTCCAACTGACTCAATAACAACAACAGTAGCTATGGATGGAGTTAGTCCAACTGACTCAATAACAACAACAGTAGCAACAGTAGCTGTGGATGGAGCTAGTCCAACTGACTCAATAACAACAACAGTAGCAACAGTAGCTGTGGATGGAGCTAGTCCAACTGACTCAATAACAACAACAGTAGCAACAGTAGCTGTGGATGGAGCTAGTCCAACTGACTCAATAACAACAACAGTAGCTGTGGATGGAGCTAGTCCAACTGACTCAATAACAACAACAGTAGCAACAGTAGCTGTGGATGGAGCTAGTCCAACTGACTCAATAACAACAACAGTAGCAACAGTAGCTATGGATGGAGCTAGTCCAACTGACTCAATAACAACAACAGTAGCAACAGTAGCTATGGATGGAGCTAGTCCAACTGACTCAATAACAACAACAGTAGCAACAGTAGCTGTGGATGGAGCTAGTCCAACTGACTCAATAACAACAACAGTAACAACAGTAGCTATGGATGGAGTTAGTCCAACTGACTCAATAACAACAACAGTAGCAACAGTAGCTATGGATGGAGCTAGTCCAACTGACTCAATAACAACAACAGTAGCAACAGTAGCTATGGATGGAGCTAGTCCAACTGACTCAATAACAACAACAGTAGCAACAGTAGCTATGGATGGAGCTAGTCCAACTTACTCAATAACAACAACAGTAGCAACAGTAGCTATGGATGGAGCTAGTCCAACTGACTCAATAACAACAACAGTAGCAACAGTAGCTATGGATGGAGCTAGTCCAACTGACTCAATAACAACAACAGTAACAACAGTAGCTGTGGATGGAGCTAGTCCAACTGACTCAATAACAACAACAGTAGCTATGGATGGAGCTAGTCCAACTGACTCAATAACAACACCAGTAACAACAGTAGCTGTGGATGGAGCTAGTCCAACTGACTCAATAACAACAAAAGTAGCAACAGTAGCTGTGGATGGAGCTAGTCCAACTGACTCAATAACAACAACAGTAGCAACAGTAGCTATGGATGGAGCTAGTCCAACTGACTCAATAACAACAAAAGTAGCAACAGTAGCTGTGGATGGAGTTAGTCCAACTGACTCAATAACAACAACAGTAGCAACAGTAGCTATGGATGGAGCTAGTCCAACTGACTCAATAACAACAACAGTAGCAACAGTAGCTATGGATGGAGTTAGTCATCATGCTGGTCTCTCACTGCATGGAGGAGCAGAATCCATCCATCCAGACTCACTCTGCTGGTCTGTCCAGTCCCTGATCCCTCTGTCTCATAGAATGGAGTGCAGGTACAGAAGTACACAGGTACAGAAGTACACATTCCTCTTCGTAAAAACATTATTGTCCCAACGCTGAACAATATGATTTGTAGCAAAAACAGGAACAAATGTTTACACACACAGATGCCTGGAGAACATCTGTGCAAGTCTCCCCCCGAGGCCTAGGAGAACATTTGTGCTGAAGTCTCCTCTGGTCCCCGAGGCCTAGGAGAACATCTGTGCTGAAGTCTCCTCTGGTCCCCGAGGCCTAGGAGAACATCTGTGCTGAAGTCTCCTCTGGTCCCCGAGGCCTAGGAGAACATTAGTGCTGAAGTCTCCTCTGGTCCCCGAGGCCTAGGAGAACATCTGTGCTGAAGTCTCCTCTGGTCCCCGAGGCCTAGGAGAACATCTGTGCTGAAGTCTCCTCTGGTCCCGAGGCCTAGGAGAACATTAGTGCTGAAGCCTCTGGTCCCCGAGGCCTAGGAGAACATCTGTGCTGAAGTCTCCTCTGGTTCCCGAGGCCTAGGAGAACATCTGTGCTGAAGTCTCCTCTGGTCCCCGAGGCCTAGGAGAACATCTGTGCTGAAGTCTCCTCTGGTCCCCGAGGCCTAGGAGAACATTAGTGCTGAAGTCTCCTCTGGGTCCCGAGGCCTAGGAGAACATCTGTGCTGAAGTCTCCTCTGGTCCCCGAGGCTTAGGAGAACATCTGTGCTGAAGTCTCCTCTGGTCCCGAGGCTTAGGAGAACATCTGTGCTGAAGTCTCCTCTGGTCCCCGAGGCCTAGGAGAACATCTGTGCTGAAGTCTCCTCTGGTCCCCGAGGCCTAGGAGAACATCTGTGCTGAAGTCTCCTCTGGTCCCCGAGGCCTAGGAGAACATCTGTGCTGAAGTCTCCTCTGGTCCCCGAGGCCTAGGAGAACATTAGTGCTGAAGCCTCTGGTCCCCGAGGCCTAGGAGAACATCTGTGCTGAAGTCTCCTCTGGTTCCCGAGGCCTAGGAGAACATCTGTGCTGAAGTCTCCTCTGGTCCCCGAGGCCTAGGAGAACATCTGTGCTGAAGTCTCCTCTGGTTCCCGAGGCCTAGGAGAACATCTGTGCTGAAGTCTCCTCTGGTCCCAGAGGCCTAGGAGAACATCTGTGCTGAAGTCTCCTCTGGTCCCCGAGGCCTAGGAGAACATCTGTGCTGAAGTCTCCTCTGGTCCCTGGGGCCTAGGAGAACATCTGTGCTGAAGTCTCCTCTGGTCCCCGAGGCCTAGGAGAACATCTGTGCTGATGTCTCCTCTGGTCCCCGAGGCCTAGGAGAACATCTGTGCTGAAGTCTCCTCTGGTACCCGAGGCCTAGGAGAACATCTGTGCTGAAGTCTCCTCTGGTCACTCTGTTTTTAATGATGAATTAAACACTAAAGGGGAAATGATTGCCGTCTCTCAGTATATTGTTTGGTAGCATGTTGTCACTGTACAAATTCCTTTATAATTCACACGACTGATAAATGAAGTTAGACGTAACCGAAGATAATGTCATTTTAAAACCATTGTTCTCCATAATTAAAAGGCAGAGCTGTGGTTTACAGACAACTCTGTGTCTCGCTCTTTTCACCTCATCTCCTGTTGTACTCTGCTAGGTCGATAACAAGCAAAACACAGGACAACTAATTACACTATATGTCCACATTTTACTATTCATGCATCAGAAACACTATTTTAAAGTCATATTTGATTGTTGTTTTTTAGCAACATGATCCCTTTTCATAGATGCTCACTGAAGACCATATTCAGTTTGTAGTATATAATCTCACCACAAGGTGGCACTAGACACCACTGAGAGAGTTCTCAGAACCAGTTTGGAGACATAAGTGTTTTTGGCAAAGAAAAGAGAGGCCCAATCCCAAATCAACCCCTAGAACCTATTCAAAGACTAGGTGTGTTGAATTTAGTAATTTGCTAAACTGATCAATTAGCTCAGTTGGTCAGTTCAGTGATTGACTAAATTCAACACACCTGGTCTTCCAGGTTGGTTGAAAGCACAATCCTGTGGCTCTCCAAGAACAGGGCTGCCTACCCCTGAGCTAGCCTATCAGAGGGCACATTGGTCCAGGAACAGGGTTGCCTACCCCTGACCTAGCCTATCAGATGGCACATTGGTCCAGGAACAGGGTTGCCTACCTCTGAGCTAGCCTATCAGAGGGCACATTGTTCCAGGAACAGGGTTGCCTATCAGAGGGCACATTGGTCCAGGAACAGGGTTACCTACCCCTGAGCTAGCCAATCAGAGGGCAAGTTGTAGCTATTACCATATTGCTCCACTCTAGGGGTCAACGTGGGATTGGGCTGTGATGTGTGAGACGTTTTATCCAGGTGAGAGAGCCACTGCATTGTTTACAGTCAGGACTCTACACTAAACAGAATACTTGGAATGAACAATGAGCTAACACCAACTACCCTCTGAACAATATCACCCACGGACGGTGCTATGGAAAACAATTACTTTGCCCCCATGGGTTTCCTACCTTACATAATGCTATTGTATACAGCCCTCAAACTTAACTCAGGACCTTGAAGCCAGTTCCACTGCATTATTTACATTGTTCCCCTCTAATCAGGGACTGATTTAGACCTGGGATTACATTGTTCCCCTCTAATCAGGGACTGACTTAGACCTGGGATTACATTGTTCCCCTCTAATCAGGGACTGACTTCGACCTGGGATTACATTGTTCCCCTCTAATCAGGGACTGACTTAGACCTGGGATTACATTGTTCCCCTCTAATCAGGGACTGATTTAGACCTGGGATTACATTGTTCCCCTCTAATCAGGGACTGACTTAGAATTACATTGTTCCCCTCTAATCAGGGACTGACTTAGACCTGGGATTACATTGTTCCCCTCTAATCAGGGACTGACTTTAGACCTGGGATTACATTGTTCCCCTCTAATCAGGGACTGATTTAGACCTGGGATTACATTGTTCCCCTCTAATCAGGGACTGATTTAGACCTGGGATTACATTGTTCCCCTCTAATCAGGGACTGACTTAGACCTGGGATTACATTGTTCCCCTCTAATCAGGGACTGACTTAGACCTGGGATTACATTGTTCCCCTCTAATCAGGGACTGACTTCGACCTGGGATTACATTGTTCCCCTCTAATCAGGGACTGACTTAGACCTGGGATTACATTGTTCCCCTCTAATCAGGGACTGACTTTAGACCTGGGATTACATTGTTCCCCTCTAATCAGGGACTGACTTTGGGATTACATTGTTCCCCTCTAATCAGGGACTGACTTAGACCTGGGATTACATTGTTCCCCTCTAATCAGGGACTGACTTAGACCTGGGATTACATTGTTCCCCTCTAATCAGGGACTGACTTAGACCTGGGATTACATTGTTCCCCTCTAATCAGGGACTGACTTAGACCTGGGATTACATTGTTCCCCTCTAATCAGGGACTGACTTAGACCTGGGATTACATTGTTCCCCTCTAATCAGGGACTGATTTAGACCTGGGATTACATTGTTCCCCTCTAATCAGGGACTGATTTAGACCTGGGATTACATTGTTCCCCTCTAATCAGGGACTGACTTAGACCTGGGATTACATTGTTCCCCTCTAATCAGGGACTGACTTAGACCTGGGATTACATTGTTCCCCTCTAATCAGGGACTGACTTAGACCTGGGATTACATTGTTCCCCTCTAATCAGGGACTGACTTAGACCTGGGATTACATTGTTCCCCTCTAATCAGGGACTGATTTAGACCTGGGATTACATTGTTCCCCTCTAATCAGGGACTGACTTAGACCTGGGATTACATTGTTCCCCTCTAATCAGGGACTGATTTAGACCTGGGATTACATTGTTCCCCTCTAATCAGGGACTGACTTAGACCTGGGATTACATTGTTCCCCTCTAATCAGGGACTGACTTAGACCTGGGATTACATTGTTCCCCTCTAATCAGGGACTGACTTCGACCTGGGATTACATTGTTCCCCTCTAATCAGGGACTGACTTAGACCTGGGACACCAAGTGGGTACAATTTAATTATCAGATGGAACAGAAAAGCAGCTGTCTCTGGACCTCATAGGGTAAGAGTTGTATACCCCTGGTATAGGGTACAACGTTTTCTATCCAAAACCAGCTGTCTCTGGACCTCATAGGGTAAGAGTTGTATACCCCTGGTATAGGGTACAACGTTTTCTATCCAAAACCAGCTGTCTCTGGACCTCATAGGGTAAGAGTTGTACACCCCTGGTATAGGGTACAACTTTTTCTATCCAAATATGTTTATGCAGATGGTTGCATATCGTTATTGTAGAGCATGTTTATATGACCAGAGGAGAAGGTATTGTTGCTGTATTTAAAGAGGATACAATATGTTGGACCTGTCTGACAGTCAAACATTGAACCTTAAAACCAGCTGTATCTGGACCTCTGGGCAGTATACCACAGCTCTCTGTCTACCTGTCTCCCTACACGAAGCTATGACGTCATTGTGTGGGTTAGTAGAACTGTTCCCACAACAGTCCACTTACTGGCCTAGTCATGGTGAGGACAGGAGTATTGGCACTGGCATCTCTCTCCCACTCTCTGACTGACTACCTGTCTCCCTCTCTGAGCAGTATACCACAGCTCTCTGCCTACCTGTCTCCCTCTCTGAGCAGTATACCACAGCTCTCTGCCTGGCTGGCTGGAGCCCAAGTCAGATGTGGACTGGATTCCACCCACAAGGCTTCGGCCCACACCGCTGCTGCCCTGAAGCCAGAACTACAGACCTCCTACTGCTGGTGACGAGCTGAACAGGAAGTCTGGTTTCCTGAAGCCAGAACTACAGACCTCCTACTGCTGGTGACTAGCTGATCAGGAACAGGAAGTCTGGTTTCCTGAAGCCAGAACTACAGACCTCCTACTGCTGGTGACTAGCTGATCAGGAACAGGAAGTCTGGTTTCCTGAAGCCAGAACTACAGACCTCTTACTGCTGGTGACGAGCTGATCAGGAACAGGAAGTCTAGTTTCCTGAAGCCAGAACTACAGACCTCCTACTGCTGGTGACGAGCTGATCAGGAACAGGAAGTCTAGTTTCCTGAAGCCAGAACTACAGACCTCCTACTGCTGGTGACTAGCTGATCAGGAACAGGAAGTCTGGTTTCCTGAAGCCAGAACTACAGACCTCCTACTGCTGGTGACTAGCTGATCAGGAACAGGAAGTCTGGTTTCCTGAAGCCAGAACTACAGACCTCCTACTGCTGGTGACTAGCTGATCAGGAACAGGAAGTCTGGTTTCCTGAAGCCAGAACTACAGACCTCCTACTGCTGGTGACTAGCTGATCAGGAACAGGAAGTCTGGTTTCCTGAAGCCAGAACTACAGACCTCCTACTGCTGGTGACTAGCTGATCAGGAACAGGAAGTCTGGTTTCCTGAAGTTTACTGCTGACTAGCCAGAACAGGAAGTCTAGTTTCCTGAAGCCAGAACTACAGACCTCCTACTGCTGGTGACTAGCTGATCAGGAACAGGAAGTCTAGTTTCCTGAAGCCAGAACTACAGACCTCCTACTGCTGGTGACTAGCTGATCAGGAACAGGAAGTCTAGTTTCCTGAAGCCAGAACTACAGACCTCCTACTGCTGGTGACTAGCTGATCAGGAACAGGAAGTCTAGTTTCCTGAAGCCAGAACTACAGAGCTCCTACTGCTGGTGACAAGCTGATCAGGAACAGGAAGTCTGGTTTCCTGAAGCCAGAACTACAGGCCTCCTACTGCTGGTGACTAGCTGATCAGGAACAGGAAGTCTGGTTTCCTGAAGCCAGAACTACAGACCTCTTACTGCTGGTGACTAGCTGATCAGGAACAGGAAGTCTAGTTTCCTGAAGCCAGAATTACAGACCTCTTACTGCTGGTGACGAGCTGATCAGGAACAGGAAGTCTAGTTTCCTGAAGCCAGAACTACAGGCCTCCTACTGCTGGTGACTAGCTGATCGGGAACAGGAAGTCTAGTTTCCTGAAGCAAGAACTACAGACCTCCTACTGCTGGTGACTAGCTGATCAGGAACAGGAAGTCTAGTTTCCTGAAGCCAGAACTACAGACCTCCTACTGCTGGTGACAAGCTGATCAGGAACAGGAAGTCTGGTTTCCTGAAGCCAGAACTACAGGCCTCCTACTGCTGGTGACTAGCTGATCAGGAACAGGAAGTCTAGTTCACATGCCTGTGAAAGGTAGTCTTCTAATGTTGTGGACATCTTCCTTCATAAACTACGCTGGCTCCTTGTATAATGGATCATCTCTCTATGTAAAAACCATTGTATCCATAACGGTGGGTGTGTTCCACACAGCGCTATCCTCCACTTGTCACATTATGAGACATCCAGGACACTTAATGAAAACATTCCCTGGTGTTATTTTCCAGCAGCAACTGACCGTTTCAATTATACTTCCCCTGTGAGAAAAGGGCTTGTGTCCTTCACCAGGTCTTTGTTCAGTTTCGTAGTCTGAATTGGTGTTACATGACTTGACTTGTAGGTTTGGTATGTGAGGCTATTGATTTTGTTTAGTAACAAATATTTCCATGATTGATAGTGATTTTCAAAATAGTAATTGTCATTCTTTGTTTTATTTTTTTGTGATGTTTAATTTCACTATATCACCTGAAGTTTAGATGCAGTCACCTGAAGTGTAGATGCAGTCATACAGTCCTTGTAGAAAGTCTACAGCCCCCTTGGATTTATTCCCATTTTAATGTGTTATAAAGTGGGATAAAAAATTATACTTTTTTGTTTTATGTCAGCAAGCTACACAAAACACACAAAGATGAATGAAAAATAAAACATCTTGATTAGATCAAATAAATAATTAAACGCCATCTACACACAATACAACAAAGTGAAAACATGTTTGTAGAACATTTAGTAAATGTATTGAAAATGAAATACGGAAATATCTCATTTACGTAAGTATTCACACTGCTGAGTCAATACTTTGTAGAAGCACCATTGGCAGCGATTACAGCTGTGAGGCTTTCTGGGTAAGTCTCATTAAAGCTCTCCACACCTGAATTGTGCAACATTTGCCCATTCTTTTTTTCAATGTGTTGTCAAGTCATTCCATAGATTTTCAAGCAGATTGTAACTTGGCCAATCAGGAACATTCACTGTCTTGGTAAACTACTCCGCTGTAGATTTGGCTTTGTGTTGTGGGTTATTGTCCTGCTGAAAAGTGAATTCATCTCCCAGTGTCTGGTGGAAAGCAGACTGAAGCAGGTTTTCCTCTAGGATTTTGCCTACACTTAGCGCCATCCCATTTCTTTTCATCCTGAAAAATGTACCAGTATTTGCCGATGTCAAGCATACCCATAACATGATGCAGCCACTACTGTGCTTGAAAATAAGGAGGCAGTTACTCAGTGATGTGTTGTTGGATTTTCCTCAAACATAAGGCTTTGCATTCAGGCCAAAATGTGTCTTTGCCATGTTTGGACTTTCTATAGGCACTGTATATATTTATAAAATATGAAGCTTTATAGAACTATAATAAATCCTTGCCACCGTGCTTCTGCAACGCTTGCTGTTTGGGCTTTTAGGCTGGGTTTCTGTGTAAAAGCACTTTATAAATACATTTGGCGTTATAAATCAATTTGATTTGAAATCAATGTCAGAAATTCAAATGAATAATGGAACTAGTTTAACATATTTGGGCAGAGAGAGAAGGGGAGAGGCGGTGTTTCAGAGAAGGCGGGTGGTGCTCTTGTAATTGGAAAAGCTCCGCGATGTGACAAGACGCTTTGGCGAACACCGCAGAGATTGATTGCGTGAGAGGGATTTGAGTGGGTGCAACCGACCAAGAGAATCTTCCGGTTACTGTCTTTCTTTCAGGCACACGTACCTTCGCGGTAAATCGCATCACATCTTCTCTTCGTTTAGGCTACTCTCTCTACCCAATCGGCGAATTTCACTCGGATAACTTATCTCTAAAGGAAAATACTGTTTATGGTTTTGACCGAAGATTTCAAGATGTCTCGCACCGACGAGGTTCACCGCATAACGGAGAATGTGTACAAGGTAAGCTTCTACAACTATAAAAAGTTTGATACCACAGGTTATTGACAGACGATATAGGCCTACTCATAATATAAGTTATATAAATATTTTGGAATGTGTTTTTATTAGTGATTTTAATAGCATTTTTGCCCTCCCCCATTCGGTGCGCATCTTGAACTGCGATTAGAATCTCTTCATTCGAAGAGAATTCCCGAGGGAGCGTTCGATGCTCTTTATTAAAGGTCTTCCCTGTTCAATTATATTGGCCTACTTTTCTGAATAAATGTACTTTTCAAAATTACGACCTACCTCCCTAATGACATTCTGTGAGTTATCATACGTATTTTACAGTCAATAGCGACGCGTAGCTTTCATTTTGTTGCCGTCCGTGGGGCATCAGGTAGGACTACATTTCTACAGTAAAATCAGCGCTCCTCGGCGCAGCCGCACAATGTAGGCTACACACCACTGTTCAGACATGTCATACTGCGCTATGCTTCTGCCATAATAACTAGATCATGTTTGTAATAGGTTCAGGCTCAGTATTATGTTGATGTGAGAGATAGTGAACATGTAATGGACAGGCTACATATGACACACACCGTGGCACAGTCACATTTAATCAATAGATTCATTACACATTAACTTCTTTCAATGTATTTCATGTTGGCACCCTACTGTGTCCACTAGAACAGGGTGTGTGTGTGAGAGAGAAAGAGGGAGACATTCCTACACATTTGTGTTTGGTTGACAGGGCAGGAAGGAGGAGGAGGTAGAGGGAGGGCAGCTAGCAGGCTGTGTTGTAACAGGTACTTCAAACATTTGCCCTGGGGATTTCAACATCACAAAACCTGTTCAGCAAAAATACGCCTGGGCTGGAGCCTCTGTGTTAGTTTCATATTGGGACAAGCTTCTTTCCAGGTGTTCATATTCCATTGGTGACCTAAGAGAACAGCCTCCCAACTGATCCGCTAGGACAGCTAGATATAACTGTGTATTACTAGCTAGTTCAGGGTTTCTCAGTCGGTCCTGGGGATTGTTATTTATTTGTCTGTTATTTATAGAACTATAATAAATTCTAGCCACCGTGCTTCTACATCTGCATTACTTGCTGTGTGGGTTTAAGCTGGGTTTCTGTATACACACATTGTGGCATCTGCTGATGTAAAAATGGCTTTAAAAATACATTTTGATTTGATATCAAAGTCAGAAATTCAAAAGAATAATGTAACTAGTTTAACATATTTGGGCAGAGAGAGGGGGGGGGGGGGAGAAGGGGAGAGGTGTTTCAGAGAAGGCGGGTGTCCTGGGCCCCCCTGGGTGCATGTTTATTTTTCCCCCCTAGCACTACACAGCTGATTCAAATAACCAACTCTTCATCAAGCTTTGAATATTTGAATCAGCTGTGTAGTGCTGGGGGGAACAAAATGTTCACTGGGGTCAGGACCACCTTTAGGAAACCCTCAACTAGTTGACGGCTGAGATTTCAGATGGGGTCAGGACCACCTTTAGGAAACCCTCGACTAGTTGACACCTGACGGCTGAGATTTCAGATGGGGTCAGGACCACCTTTAGGAAACCCTCGACTAGTTGACGGCTGAGATTTCAGATGGGGTCAGGACCACCTTTAGGAAACCCTCGACTAGTTGACACCTGACGGCTGAGATTTCAGATGGGGTCAGGACCACCTTTAGGAAACCCTCGACTAGTTGACACCTGTTCAGGACCACCTTTAGACTAGTTGACACATGACGGCTGAGATTTCAGATGGGGTCAGGACCACCTTTAGGAAACCCTCGACTAGTTGACACCTGACGGCTGAGATTTCAGATGGGGTCAGGACCACCTTTAGGAAACCCTCGACTAGTTGACACCTGACGGCTGAGATTTCAGATGGGGTCAGGACCACCTTTAGGAAACCCTCGACTAGTTGACACCTGACGGCTGAGATTTCAGATGGGGTCAGGACCACCTTTCCCTCGACTGTTGACACCTGACGGCTGAGATTTCAGATGGGGTCAGGACCACCTTTAGGAAACCCTCGACTAGTTGACACCTGACGGCTGAGATTTCAGATGGGGTCAGGACCACCTTTAGGAAACCCTCGACTAGTTGACACCTGACGGCTGAGATTTCAGATGGGGTCAGGACCACCTTTAGGAAACCCTAGTTGACACCTGACTGAGTTGACACCACCTGAAACCCTCGCTGAGATTTCAGATGGGGTCAGGACCACCTTTAGGAAACCCTCGACTAGTTGACACATGACGGCTGAGATTTCAGATGGGGTCAGGACCACCTTTAGGAAACCCTCGACTAGTTGACACCTGACGGCTGAGATTTCAGATGGGGTCAGGACCACCTTTAGGAAACCCTCGACTAGTTGACACCTGACGGCTGAGATTTCAGATGGGGTCAGGACCACCTTTAGGAAACCCTCAACTAGTTGACGGCTGAGATTTCAGATGGGACAGAACCTTCCTTTTACACTGCATAGCCTAGAGCCCTGGGCCTATAGGAAACGAACTGGCTTACAGAATATGGAAGGGCCTTGGGGTTTGGACCTGAAACAAGGTATTTTGTTGTAGTGGGGGTCTGCACATATAAGCCTACAGAAATACCTGGACTAAAACACTCAGTTGTAACCATTTTAAAGTATGCTAAGGGTCTCAACTACCACATGTTGGCTGGCCATAGGGCTCAAGTTGACTTCCTTGCGCTTGGCAACAGGGCTTGAACCTTTTTAATGAAACGCTATGGGAAACACCTGGTGCGTAGTTGTTGTGGAATTCTAACAAAACTCTCTGGTTATGAGGATACTAACTACTTCCTGTTACACATGGAATCACTATGATTCTACACACACAGCCTCCATGTCCTCCTCTCAGCTTTTCAAGGTGGAGAGACCGTGGCAATGTTAGTAGGGCCCACCGTATGAAAAGGTTTGGCAAAAGAAACCACATCTTTGTTCTTTTTGGTTATTGTTCAGTTTCTACCATCTATGTTTCAAAATCCTTCAAACCGTTTTCTCCCTACTGAACACCACCCCCAAGCCCCAACATCCAACTAACCACCCATTTGCCCTGTTCACTGCAGTGCCCCGACTTCCATACACCCCCCCTCTTCTCTCAGCCTTCACCAGGCACAGTTCTACTCTGAAAGAAGGACATGTCGGATCCCAGAATAGGGCTGAGGGGAGCTGAGGTCTCTCTTGCTCTTCTTTTGGGAATCTGTCAGACGTCAGAAAGGAGGCCAGATGACGAGAGGCTGGGAGGGAGACGCTTCTTTTAGAGACCCTGAAGGAGGGAGGGAGACGCTTCTTTTAGAGACCCTGAAGGAGGGAGGGAGGGAGGTGGGGAAGTGTTTGTTCTCTGGATGGATACACACCTGATACTGTTTGAGTCTCTATATGCACGTTGATGAATCATTAGTCCTCCAGTGTTGATAATGATGCCTCCTGGCCCTGTGTAGTAGTACTGGCCCTGTGTAGTAGTACTGGCCCTGTGTAGTAGTACTGGCCCTGTGTAGTAGTAGTAGTACTGGCCCTGTGTAGTACTAGTAGTAGTACTGGCCCTGTGTAGTAGTAGTAGTAGTACTGGCCCTGTGTAGTAGTAGTGGCCCTGTGTAGTAGTAGTAGTAGTAGTAGTAGTGGCCCTGTGTAGTAGTAGTACTGGCCCTGTGTTGTAGTAGTAGTAGTGGCCCTGTGTAGTAGTAGTGGCCCTGTGTAGTAGTAGTGGCCCTGTGTAGTAGTAGTAGTAGTAGTACTGGCCCTGTGTAGTAGTAGTGGCCCTGTGTAGCAGTAGTAGTAGTAGTGGCCCTGTGTAGCAGTAGTAGTAGTAGTGGCCCTGTGTAGCAGTAGTGGCCCTGTGTAGTAGCAGTAGTGGCCCTGTGTAGTAGTAGTAGTAGTAGTAGTGGCCCTGTGTAGTAGTAGTAGTGGCCCTGTGTAATAGTAGTAGTGGCCCTGTGTAGTAGTAGTAGTGGCCCTGTGTAGTGGCCCTGTGTAGTAGTAGTAGTAGTAGTAGTGGCCCTGTGTAGTAGTAGTAGTAGTGGCCCTGTGTTGTTGTAGTAGTGGCCCTGTGTTGTTGTAGTAGTAGTAGTAGTAGTAGTGTGCCCTGTGTTGTTGTAGTAGAAGTAGTAGTAGTGGCCCTGTGTAGTAGTAGTAGTAGTGGCCCTGTGTAGTAGTAGTAGTGGCCCTGTGTAGTAGTAGTAGTGGCCCTGTGTAGTAGTAGTAGTAGTGGCCCTGTGTAGTAGTAGTAGTACTGGCCCTGTGTAGTAGTAGTAGTGGCCCTGTGTTGTTGTAGTAGTAGTAGTAGTACTGGCCCTGTGTAGTAGTAGTAGTGGCCCTGTGTAGTAGTAGTAGTACTGGCCCTGTGTTGTAGTAGTAGTAGTGACTCGCTCAATACGGAAGTGATCAGATGACGCGGATGCTACACTACAGGACAGTTTTGCTAGCGCAGACTGGAATATGTTCCAGGATTCATCCAATGGCATTGAGGAGTACACCACCTCAGTCATTGGCTTCATCAATAAGTGCATTGATGACGTTGTCCCCACAGTGACTGTACATACATATCCCAACCACAAACCCTGGATTACAGGAAACATCCGCATCAAGCTAAAGGCTAGAGCTGCTGCTTTCAAGGAGCGGGAGACTAATCCGGACGCTTATAAGAAATCCTGCTATGCCGTCAGACAAACCGTCAAACAAGCAAAGCATCAAAACAGGATTAAGATTGAATCCTACTACACCGGCTCTGATGCTCGTCGGATGTGGCAGGGCTTGAAAACTATTACGGGCTACAAAGGGAAACCCAGACGCGAGCTGCCCAGAGCCTACCAGACGAGCTAAATGCCTTTTATGCTCGCTTCGAGGCAAGCAACACTGAATCATGCACGAGAGCACCAGCTGTTTTGAATGACTGTGTGGTAACGTTCTCGGCAGCCGATGTGAACAAAACCTTTAAACAGGTCAACATTCACAAAACCGCGGGGCCAGACGGATTACCAGGACGTGTACTCAAAGAATGCGTGGACCAACTGTCGAGTGTCTTCACTGACATTTTCAACCTCTCCCTGACAGAGTCTGTAATACCTACATGTTTCAAGCAGACCACCATAGTCCCTGTGCCCAAGGAAGCAAAGGTAACCTGCCTAAATGATTACCGCCCCGTGGCACTCACATCGGTAGCCATGAAGTGCTTTGAAAGGCTGGTCATGTCTCACATCAACGGCATCCTCCCGGACACCCTAGACCCACTCCAATTCGCATACCGCCCCAACAGATCCACAGATCCACAGATGACGCAATCTCAATCGCACTCCACACTGCCCTTTCTCACCTGGACAAAAGCAACACCTATGTTAGAATGCTGTTCATTGACTACCTAATCACCGACAATGATGAGACGGCCTATAGGGAGGAGGTCAGAGAACTGGCAGTGTGGTGCAGGACAACAACCTCTCCCTCAATGTGAGCAAGACAACGGAGCTGTTGGTGGACTAGAGGAAAAGGTGGGCCGAACAGGCCCCCATTAACATTGACAGGGCTGTAGTAGAGCGGGTCGAGAGTTTCAAGTTCCTTGATGTCCACATCACCAACAAACTATCATGGTCTAAACATACCAAGACAGTTGTGAAGAGGGCTTGACAAAACCTATTCCCCCTCAGGAGACTGTAAAGATTTGGCATGGGTCCTCAGATCCTCAAAAGGTTCTTCAGCTGCACCATCGAGAGCATCCTGACCGGTTGCATCACCGCCTGGTATGGTAACTGCCGGGCATCTGACCGTAAGGCGCTACAGAGGGTAGTGTGAACGGCCCAGTACATCACTGGGGCCAAGCTTCCTGCCATCCAGCACCTATATAATAGGCGTGTCAGAGGAAAGCCCATAAAATTGTCATTCTCCAGTCACTCAAGTTATAGACTGTTTTCTCTGCTACCACACGGCAAGCGGTACTGGAGTAACAAGTCTAGGACCAAAAGGATCCTCAACAGCTGCTAACCCCCAGCCATTACACTGCTGAACAATTCATAAAAATCGCCACTGGACAATTTACATTGACCCCCCCCCCCCCCCCCTTTTGTACACTGCTGCTACTCGCTGTTTGTTTGTTACCTATGCAGCGTCACTTCGCCCCCACCTACATGTTCAGATTGCCTCAACTAGCCTGTACCCCCGCACACTGACTTGGTACCGGTGCCCCCTGTATATAGCCTCCACACCGACTCTGTACCGGTACCCCCTGTATATAGCCTCCACATTGACTCTGTACCGGTGCCCCCTGTATATAGCCTCCACATTGACTCTGTACCGGTACCCCCTGTATATAGCCTCCACACTGACTCTGTACCGGTACCCCCTGTATATAGCCTCCACACTGACTCTGTACCGGTACCCCCTGTATATAGCCTCCACACTGACTCTGTACCGGTACCCCCTGTATATAGCCTCCACACTGACTCTGTACCGGTGCCCCCTGTATATAGCCTCCACACTGACTCTGTACCGGTACCCCCTGTATATAGCCTCCACACTGACTCTGTACCGGTACCCCCTGTATATAGCCTCCACACTGACTCTGTACCGGTACCCCCTGTATATAGCCTCCACACTGACTCTGTACCGGTGCCCCCTGTATATAGCCTCCACACTGACTCTGTACCGGTACCCCCTGTATATAGCCTCCATTGACTCTGTACCGGTACCCCCTGTATATAGCCTCCACACTGACTCTGTACCGGTACCCCTGTATATAGCCTCCACACTGACTCTGTACCGGTACCCCCTGTATATAGCCTCCACACTGACTCTGTACCGGTGCCCCCTGTATATAGCCTCCACACTGACTCTGTACCGGTACCCCCTGTATATAGCCTCCACACTGACTCTGTACCGGTACCCCCTGTATGAAGCCTCCACACTGACTCTGTACCGGTGCCCCCTGTATATAGCCTCCACACTGACTCTGTACCGGTACCCCCTGTATATAGCCTCCACACTGACTCTGTACCGGTACCCCCTGTATATAGCCTCCACACTGACTCTGTACCGGTACCCCCTGTATGAAGCCTCCACACTGACTCTGTACCGGTGCCCCCTGTATATAGCCTCCACACTGACTCTGTACCGGTACCCCCTGTATATAGCCTCCACACTGACTCTGTACCGGTACCCCCTGTATAAGCCTCCACACTGACTCTGTACCGGTGCCCCCTGTATATAGCCTCCACACTGACTCTGTACCGGTACCCCCTGTATATAGCCTCCACACTGACTCTGTACCGGTACCCCCTGTATATAGCCTCCACACTGACTCTGTACCGGTACCCCCTGTATATAGCCTCCACACTGACTCTGTACCGGCCCCCTGTATATAGCCTCCACACTGACTCTGTACCGGTACCCCCTGTATAAGCCTCCACACTGACTCTGTACCGGTACCCCCTGTATATAGCCTCCACACTGACTCTGTACCGGTACCCCCTGTATATAGCCTCCACACTGACTCTGTACCGGTACCCCTGTATATAGCCTCCACACTGACTCTGTACCGGTACCCCCTGTATATAGCCTCCACACTGACTCTGTACCGGTGCCCCCTGTATATAGCCTCCACACTGACTCTGTACCGGTACCCCCTGTATATAGCCTCCACACTGACTCTGTACCGGTACCCCCTGTATATAGCCTCCACACTGACTCTGTACCAGTACCCCTGTATATAGCCTCCACACTGACTCTGTACCAGTACCCCTGTATATAACCTCCACACTGACTCTGTACCGGTGCCCCTGTATATAGCCTCCACACTGACTCTGTACCGGTGCCCCCTGTATATAGCCTCCACACTGACTCTGTACCGGTGCCCCCTGTATATAGCCTCCACACTGACTCTGTACCGGTGCCCCCTGTATATAGCCTCCACACTGACTCTGTACCGGTACCCCCTGTATATAGCCTCCACACTGACTCTGTACCGGTACCCCCTGTATATAGCCTCCACACTGACTCTGTACCGGTACCCCCTGTATACAGCCTCCACACTGACTCTGTACCGGTACCCCCTGTATATAGCCTCCACACTGACTCTGTACCGGTACCCCCTGTATACAGCCTCCACACTGACTCTGTACCGGTACCCCCTGTATATAGCCTCCACACTGACTCTGTACCGGTACCCCCTGTATATAGCCTTGTTATTCTTATTGTGCTGGTTTTTATTATTACTTTTTATTCTAGCCCACTCGGTAAATATATTCTTCTTCTTGAACTGCACTGTTGGTTAAGGGCTTGTAAGTAAGCATTTCACGGTAAAGTCTACACTTGTATTTGGCGCATGTGACAAATAAAGTTTGATTTGGTTGGCTCTGCTTTGGGTGACTGCATGGTACAGCCAGGTCCATTTCCATGGTAGAATGATGTATAAACCGCCTAGCTTTACATGCTCTGAGGGGATGGAGAGTGTGAAGGCCTCTTAAATGGCAGCTTGATCTCCTCTGACAGGAGAGGGGGACCCACTAGCCATGACAGACGGACCTGCCTCTGGCTCTGCTGTGGGTGAAGTACTTGTATTTGTTAGGGTTTGCCATTGGGCAGCAGCTATTCTTCCTGGGGTCCAAACACATTAAGGCAACTTTTTTCATTTGCACATTGTCTCAATTTCGCTTGTAAATGTCCAAACTCACCAAAAATAACATCCGGTAGCTCCTACACTAGCCCCTACCTACGTTTACAAATAACATTTGGTAGCTCCTACACTAGCCCCTACCTACATTTACTAATAACATTTGGTAGCTCCTACACTAGCCCCTACCTACATTTACAGATAACATTTGGTAGCTCCTACACTAGCCCCTACCTACATTTACAGATAACATTCGGTAGCTCCTACACTAGCCCCTACCTACATTTACTAATAACATTCGGTAGCTCCAACACTAGCCCCTACCTACATTTACAGATAACATTTGGTAGCTCCTACACTAGCCCCTACCTACGTTTACTAATAACATCCGGTAGCTCCTACACTAGCCCCTACCTACGTTTACAAATAACATTTGGTAGCTCCTACACTAGCCCCTACCTACATTTACTAATAACATTTGGTAGCTCCTACACTAGCCCCTACCTACATTTACAGATAACATTTGGTAGCTCCTACACTAGCCCCTACCTACATTTACAGATAACATTCTAGCCCCACTAGCCCCTACCTACATTTACATAACATTCGGTAGCTCCTACACTAGCCCCTACCTACATTTACAGATAACATTCGGTAGCTTTACCTACATTTACTAATAACATTCGGTAGCTCCAACACTAGCCCCTACCTACATTTACTAATAACATTCGGTAGCTCCTACACTAGCCCCTACCCCTACCCATTCTACCTACACTAGCCCCTTTACAAATAACATTCGGTAGCTCCTACACTAGCCCCTACCTACATTTACAGATAACATTCGGTAGCTCCTACACTAGCCCCTACCTACATTTACAGATAACATTCGGTAGCTCCTACACTAGCCCCTACCTACATTTACAGATAACATTTGGTAGCTCCTACACTAGCCCCTACCTACATTTACAGATAACATTTGGTAGCTCCTACACTAGCCCCTACCTACATTTACAGATAACATTCGGTAGCTCCTACACTAGCCCCTACCTACATTTACAGATAACATTCGGTAGCTCCTACACTAGCCCCTACCTACATTTACTAATAACATTCGGTAGCTCCTACCTACATTTACAGATAACATTCGGTAGCTCCTACACTAGCCCCTACCTATATTTACAGATAACATTCGGTAGCTCCTACACTAGCTCCTACCTTTAGATAACATTCGAGCTCCTACACTAGCTCCTACCTACATTTACAGATAACATTCGGTAGCTCCTACACTAGCCCCTACCTACATTCACAGATAACATTTGGTAGCTCCTACACTAGCCCCTACCTATATTTACAGATAACATTCGGTAGCTCCTACACTAGCCCCTACCTATATTTACAGGTAACATTCGGTAGCTCCTACACTAGCCCCTATCTACATTCACAGGTAACATTCGGTAGCTCCTACACTAGCCCCTACCTACATTCACAGGTAACATTCGGTAGCTCCTACACTAGCCCCTACCTACATTCACAGGTAACATTCGGTAGCTCCTACACTAGCCCCTACCTACATTCACAGATAACATTTGGTAGCTCCTACACTAGCCCCTACATTCACAGATAACATTTGGTAGCTCCTATAACATTTGATAACATTTGTAGCTCCTACACTAGCCCCTACCTACATTCACAGGTAACATTCGGTAGCTCCTACACTAGCCCCTACCTACATTCACAGATAACATTTGGTAGCTCCTACACTAGCCCCTACCTACATTTACAGATAACATTTGGTAGCTCCTACACTAGCCCCTACCTACATTTACAGATAACATTTGGTAGCTCCTACACTAGCCCCTACCTACATTCACAGGTAACATTTGGTAGCTCCTACACTAGCCCCTACCTACATTCACAGATAACATTTGGTAGCTCCTACACTAGCCCCTACCTACATTTACAGATAACATTTGGTAGCTCCTACACTAGCCCCTACCTACATTCACAGGTAACATTTGGTAGCTCCTACACTAGCCCCTACCTACATTCACAGATAACATTTGGTAGCTCCTACACTAGCCCCTACCTACATTTACAGATAACATTTGGTAGCTCCTACACTAGCCCCTACCTACATTTACAGATAACATTCGGTAGCTCCTACACTAGCCCCTACCTACATTTACAGATAACATTCGGTAGCCCCTACCTACCTCCCTCCTTCAGGGTCCTACATGTGCACGAGAGACATTGTGCAAATGAATAAAGTTTTGTACACGCTGTGACTGTAGAGTCGCTAGGGCAATGGGCCTGTCTGCTCTGGAGCAGCATGTGTACACGCTGTGTCTGTAGAGTCGCTAGGGCAACGGGCCTGTCTGCTCTGCTGAAGAAGATGGAGGAGGAGGAGACGGCCGAGAATGGAGAGGAGAAAGAACATAAGGAAATGAAAAGCTAGCAGTGACAGCTGTACAGAACTCCTCCACAGGGCTTTGACTTCTCAAACACGGCAGAAAGCCAACACAATATGATGCCCCGTCACCTTCTTCATACAGTAACCAACTTAGATAACTAGCGAGTTACACTTAGGGGTCGTGTTACACCTAAGCCGGTAATACCCTAAATCCCGGGATGAGTGAAGGACGATATGAACATCTGGATACCACACAACACTAGCTAGCTACCGGTGTCGACCCCGCCCCTTCTTCTGTGGGGTTTATCGTGGCTGTCATCCAACATTATTGTGTATTAACGCCACCTACTGTACTGGAGTGCCCCCGCCTTCCATCTGTCCTCGTTTAAACATGGACCAATAGAAGATCAGAGGGGTTCCTGCACATGCAGGAACGCCCTGAATTGCAGGCCGCAATTACACCCTTCTCAGAACTGACAGTGTCAGAGTAGACGTTACACACACATGGGGGTCGACAACCGCTTTTCTATGAGTGTAGTATAGGTGAAGGCATGGAGACAGGCCCCCTGGCCGTGGCGGTGTCACCTGACTGGCTGTGGCGCCTGACTGGCCGTGGCGGTGTCACCTGACTGGCTGTGGCGCCTGACTGGCTGTGGCGGTGTCGCCTGACTGGCTGTGGCGCCTGACTGGCCGTGGCGGTGTCGCCTGACTGGCTGTGGCGCCTGACTGGCCGTGGCGGTGTCACCTGACTGGCTGTGGCACCTGACTGGCCGTGGCGGTGTCACCTGACTGGCTGTGGCGCCTGACTGGCCGTGGCGGTGTCACCTGACTTGATGACTGGCCGTGTCACCTGACTTGATGACTGGCTGTGGTCGTGTCACCTGACCCGCCGCGGTCGTGTCACCTAACTTGACTGGGTTTGAACTCCTCTCCATACTGTTTCCTGTCTCCTACTAGTCTGGGGTTTCCCCAAGCCTCATTGGTTGTTAGCAGAACTGGGGATTGATTGTGATGTGGTTTAGGAGACATTTGAATGCTGGGTCATTTCACTACAGAATGCATTAGTGCGGTCTTGTGCACGCGTGTCTAAGCAGCCGGCGGCTGCACCGGGTGGAGGAGATGCCAACACGCTGTTGTGACTCACATGACACCACTGTGTGTGTCAGAGTACAGGGCAGGGTTTGTAAGCACAGCAGTGTGTGTGTGTGGGTTGAATCTCATCGTGGCACTGTTTGTTCAGTAAAGGGGCACTCCTTGGTTTGAGTCCCTACATGAGTACAGGGCAGGGTTTGTAAGCACAGCTGTGGGGGTGTTGGAATCTCACGCTTTTCCTCAGGGATGTGGCCCACGGACCCCCAAAACGTAATACAGTGGGGCAAAAAAGTATTTAGTCACCCACCAGTTGTTAGTCACCCACCAGTTTCTCCAACTTAAGATGAGAGAGGCCTGTAATTTTCATCATAGGTACACTTCAACTATGACAGACAAAATGAGGGGGAAAAATCCAGAAAATCATATTGTAGGATTTTTAATGAATTTATTTGCAAATTATGGTGGAAAATAAGTATTTGGTCAATAACAAAAGTTTATCTCAATACTTTGTTATATACCCTTTGTTGGCAATGACAAAGGTCAAACGTTTTCTGTAAGTCTTCACAAGGTTTTCACACACTGTTGCTGGTATTTTGGCCCATTCCTCCATGCAGATCTCCTCTAGAGCAGTGATGTTTTGGGGCTGTTGCTGGGCAACATGGACTTTCAACTCCCTCCAAAGATTTTCTATGGGGTTGAGATCTGGAGACTGGCTAGGCCACTCCAGGACCTTGAAATGCTTCTTACGAAGCCACTCCTTCATTGCCCAGCGGTGTGTTTGGGATCATTGTCATGCTAAAATTGTAGTAATTATGATCGAATTATCGACCGGGGAGCCCCCATAGATTTTTGTTAGTTCCTCTCACTCAGATATCATAATGAAAACTAAACATCTTCTCTCTGCCCCCAGGGCAAAATGTGTAGAATAGCATTATAAAACTAAAACATCTTCTCTCTGCCCCATGGCAAAATGTGTAGAATAGCATTATAAAACTAAAACATCTTCTCTCTGCCCCAGGGCAAAATGTGTAGAATAGCATTATAAAACTAAAACATCTTCTCTCTGCCCCATGGCAAAATGTGTAGAATAGCATTATAAAACTAAAACATCTTCTCTCTGCCCCAGGGCAAAATGTGTAGAATAGCATTATAAAACTAAAAAATCTTCTCTCTGCCCCCAGGGCAAAATGTGTAGAATAGCATTATAAAACTAAAACATCTTCTCTCTGCCCACATGGCAAAATGTGTAGAATAGCATTATAAAACTAAAACATCTTCTCTCTGCCCACATGGCAAAATGTGTAGAATAGCATTATAAAACTAAAACATCTTCTCTCCGCCCACATGGCAAAATGTGTAGAATTGCAACAAACTTGCTTTACAACTGCAACATTTTCTCTACACCCTCATGGCAAAGTGTGTTGAATTTAAATGAACTTAACATCAGTCTTCTTCTGTCAAGGGGGGGCTAAAATGTTATGTTCGCGGGGGGACCGTTTAGCTCCGTTCCCCTGGCTCTGACTGCATGTGTGGGTATAGATGTGAGTACTCAGACCCGCGAGCCACTGTGGCCCCTCATGATGAGTTCAGAGTTTGTGGCCCCCACTCCCATCAGTGACCATCCCTCTACTACCTGAAGGAGAGACAGGCCTCTGAACCCTACAGTGACTCAGTATGGTGACTCACCCTCTACTTTGTTTGCCTTAGTGGGAGACAGACAGCTACACACACAGAGAGAGACAGAGAGACAGAGAGACAGAGAGACAGAGAGACAGAGAGACAGAGAGACAGAGAGAGGGCTTGAACAGCTCTAAACATGGAGCTCCAGAACCCGGTCATCCTGACACTCACAGGCTTAGTAAGGCTTTCTGAGATCAGGGCGTCTCCAGACTGACACTCATAGCCTAGGTTTGGTGAGTGTGTGTGCATATAGCCTAGGTTTGGTGAGTGTGTGTGCATATAGCCTAGGTTTGGTGAGTGTGTGTGCATATAGCCTAGGTTTGGTGAGTGAGTGTGTGTGCATATAGCCTAGGTTTGGTGAGTGAGTGTGTGTGCATATAGCCTAGGTTTGGTGAGTGTGTGTGTGTGCATATAGCCTAGGTTTGGTGAGTGTGTGTGTGCGTGCATATAGCCTAGGTTTGGTGAGTGTGTGTGTGTGTGTGTGCATATAGCCTAGGTTTGGTGAGTGTGTGTGCATATAGCCTAGGTTTGGTGAGTGTGTGTGTGTGTGTGCATATAGCCTAGGTTTGGTGAGTGTGTGTATGCGTGCATATAGCCTAGGTTTGGTGAGTGTGTGTGTGTGTGTGCATATAGCCTAGGTTTGGTGAGTGTGTGTGTGTGAGTGTGTGTGTGTGTGCATATAGCCTAGGTTTGGTGAGTGTGTGTGCATGTTTGCATATGTCTGATCTCCACCAGGCCAGCTTGTCAACTCGTGGGGCGGGGCGGGGCTGGGATGTGTGTGTGTGTGTGTGATATTACTAGGCAACTTGGTTGTTAGGACCAAGGAGGGCAGACAATGGGGAAAGTCAACACGACACAACACTGTGGCAGGGGGATGGGAGGGGAAAAGAGGGGCTGGCCTCAAACCCTCAGGCACAATTCAGAGTTCACAGGCCATATGTATCAGTGTCTGAGTAGGACTACTGATGTAGGATCAGTTTAGCCTTTTAGAAGACAATGAAGAACAACACATGGACGGGGTGGGGGCATGATCCCAGATCTGTAGCAAGGTTTGTGTCTTGTGTCTGGAGGGGGAGGGGTGGACAGAGGGCTGACCTCATAGGCCCGAGGTAGGGGGAGGGGTGGACAGAGGGCTGACCTCATAGGCCCGAGGTAGGGGGAGGGGTGGACAGAGGGCTGACCTCATGGGCCCGAGGTAGGAGCTGCTCCTTAACCACAGACTGTCTGATTAACATCCCACTAATCCTCATTTTAACTGTTCGGGGGATGTCACATCTGGACTGATCTTAGCTGCCAAATAAGGGGGGGGCAGATGGTGAGGGAATGAGGGGGCAGATGGTGAGGGAAGGAGAATAAGGGAGGAGGTGATAAGGAAACAGGAGACAAGGTGAGGAGGTGTTGGGAGAGGTGGGAAGAGAATAGAAGGGGAGTAGTCTAGGAGAGGTGGGAAGAGAATAGAAGGGGAGGAGTCTAGGAGAGATGCGGTAAGAGAATAGAAGGGGAGGAGTCTAGGAGAGGTGGGGTAAGATAATAGAAGGGGAGGAGTCTAGGAGAGGTGGGAGGAGAATAGAAGGGGAGGAGTCTAGGAGAGGTGGGAGGAGAATAGAAGGGGAGGAGTCTAGGAGAGGTGCGGTAAGAGAATAGAAGGGGAGGAGTCTAGGAGAGGTGGGAAGAGAATAGAAGGGGAGTAGTCTAGGAGAGGTGGGGTAAGATAATAGAAGGGGAGGAGTCTAGGAGAGGTGGGAGGAGAATAGAAGGGGAGGAGTCTAGGAGAGGTGGGAGGAGAATAGAAGGGGAGGAGTCTAGGAGAGGTGGGAGGAGAATAGAAGGGGAGGAGTCTAGGAGAGGTGGGGTAAGAGAATAGAAGGAGTAGTCTAGGAGAGGTGGGGTAAGATAATAGAAGGGGAGGAGTCTAGGAGAGGTGTGAGGAGAATAGAAGGGGAGGAGTCTAGGAGAGGTGGGAGGAGAATAGAAGGGGAGGAGTCTAGGAGAGGTGCGGTAAGATAATAGAAGGGGAGGAGTCTAGGAGAGGTGGGGTAAGAGAATAGAAGGGGAGTAGTCTAGGAGAGGTGGGGTAAGATAATAGAAGGGGAGGAGTCTAGGAGAGGTGGGGTAAGATAATAGAAGGGGAGGAGTCTAGGAGAGGTGGGAGGAGAACAGAAGGGGAGGAGTCTAGGAGAGGTGGGAGGAGAATAGAAGGGGAGTAGTCTAGGATAGATGCGGTAAGATGATAGAAGGGGAGGAGTCTAGGAGAGGTGCGTTAAGATAATAGAAGGGGAGGAGTCTAGGAGAGGTGGGAGGAGAATAGAAGGGGAGGAGTCTAGGAGAGGTGGGAGGAGAGGTTGAAACCCCCTGTCTACCATGCTCTGGCTCCAGAATGTGTCAACTAGGACAGTTTCCATCTGAGCCACGTAAACATCTCTATATATGTCTCTGTGTGGTTTACAGGGATTGTGTAACAGCAGTGTTGAGGTTGTGGTTGTGTTCCTAACCAACCGACCGCACCCTGCCAGCCTGGCCAGGAGAGAGGAGAGAAGGGTGTGTCCCATCGTTACCTGCCCTCAGGTGTTCCCTCCTTCCCTTCCCAGCACCCCTCCCAAACTGTCAACACTACCACACTGCCAGTGCCAAGGAAAACTCAGACACAATTATACCCGACTAACTTAATGGTAGGGTATAGTGACCGGTTAAATATGAGTTGACCAAGGGAAGAATGGAAGTGTGTGTGTGTTTGGGGAGGGTGGGGCAGAGCACATGCTAAGCTGTCCTGAATAACTGGGCCTGCTGGGATCATACGTGGCCCCATTATTATAGGACGACTTGGGAGAATGATGATCTGCAACAGACAGTAGTAACAATACAGCCAGACTGGCCTGCTATTAGGCCAGTCTGGGCCAGTTTCTACACACTATCAAATGTCCAGAGTCAAACCACAACTGATGCAAATCAAATGAAACATACAAATAACATGGCGTTCATCAAAAGACATGTTCATTGCAGCCTGGAGGAGATTAGAATGTTGTTCTCACTGGAAAACAACAAGGCAACCATTCATTACATTACCCATAGAATAGTCCAGGATAACTGTTGTAGGCTAGTCTAGGTAGGATAACTGTTGTAGGCTAGGTAGGATAACTGGGTTGTAGGCTAGTCTAGGTAGGATAACTGTGTTGTAGGCTAGTCTAGGAAGGATAACTGTGTTGTAGGCTAGTCTAGGAAGGATAACTGTGTTGTAGGCTAGGTAGGATAACTGTTGTAGGCTAGGTAGGATAACTGGGTTGTAGGCTAGTCTAGGTAGGATAACTGTGTTGTAGGCTAGTCTAGGAAGGATAACTGTGTTGTAGGCTAGTCTAGGAAGGATAACTGTGTTGTAGGCTAGTCTAGGAAGGATAACTGTGTTGTAGGCTAGGAAGGATAACTGTGTTGTAGGCTAGGTAGGATAACTGGGTTGTAGGCTAGTCTAGGTAGGATAACTGTGTTGTAGGCTAGTCTAGGAAGGATAACTGTGTTGTAGGCTAGGTAGGATAACTGTTGTAGGCTAGGTAGGATAACTGGGTTGTAGGCTAGGTAGGATAACTGGGTTGTAGGCTAGGTAGGATAACTGGGTTGTAGGCTAGGTAGGATAACTGTGTTGTAGGCTAGTCTAGGTAGGATAACTGTGTTGTAGGCTAGTCTAGGAAGGATAACTGTGTTGTAGGCTAGTCTAGGAAGGATAACTGTTGTAGGCTAGGTAGGATAACTGTTGTAGGCTAGGTAGGATAACTGTGTTGTTCTCACTGGAAAACAATAAGGCAATCATTCATTACATTACCCATAGGCTAGTCTAGGTAGGATAACTGTTGTAGGCTAGGTAGGATAACTGTGTTGTAGGCTAGTCTAGGTAGGATAACTGTGTTGTAGGCTAGTCTAGGTAGGATAACTGTGTTGTAGGCTAGTCTAGGTAGGATAACTGTGTTGTAGACTAGTCTAGGGAGGATCATTGTGTTGTAGACTAGTCTAGGGAGGATCATTGTGTTGTAGACTAGTCTAGGGAGGATCATTGTGTTGTAGACTAGTCTAGGGAGGATCATTGTGTTGTAGACTAGTCTAGGGAGGATCATTGTGTTGTAGACTAGTCTAGGGAGGATCATTGTGTTGTAGACTAGTCTAGGGAGGATCATTGTATTGTAGAGTCTAGGGAGGATCATTGTGTTGTAGACTAGTCTAGGGAGGATCATTGTGTTGTAGACTAGTCTAGGGAGGATCATTGTGTTGTAGACTAGTCTAGGGAGGATCATTGTGTTGTAGACTAGTCTAGGGAGGATCATTGTGTTGTAGACTAGTCTAGGGAGGATCATTGTGTTGTAGACTAGTCTAGGGAGGATCATTGTGTTGTAGACTAGTCTAGGGAGGATCATTGTGTTGTAGACTAGGGATGATCATGGTGTCGTAGACTAGTCTAGGGATGATCATGGTGTCGTAGGCTAGTCTAGGGATGATCATGGTGTCGTAGGCTAGTCTAGGGATGATCATGGTGTCGTAGGCTAGTCTGGGGATGATCATGGTGTCGTAGACTAGTCCGGGGAGGATCATTGTGTCGTAGGCTAGTCCGGGGAGGATCATTGTGTCGTAGGCTAGGGAGGATCATTGTGTCGTAGGCTAGTCCAGGGAGGATCATTGTGTCGTAGGCTAGTCCGGGGAGGATCATTGTGTCGTAGGCTAGGGAGGATCATTGTGTCGTAGGCTAGTCCAGGGAGGATCATTGTGTCGTAGGCTAGTCCAGGGAGGATCATTGTGTCGTAGGCTAGTCTAGGGAGGATCATTGTGTCGTAGGCTAGTCTAGGGAGGATCATTGTGTCGTAGACTAGTCTAGGGAGGATCATTGTGTCGTAGGCTAGTCCAGGGAGGATCATTGTGTCGTAGGCTAGGGAGGATCATTGTGTCGTAGGCTAGGGAGGATCATTGTGTCGTAGGCTAGGGAGGATCATTGTGTCGTAGGCTAGTCTAGGGAGGATCATTGTGTCGTAGGCTAGTCTAGGGAGGATCATTGTGTCGTAGGCTAGGGAGGATCATTGTGTCGTAGGCTAGTCTAGGGAGGATCATTGTGTCGTAGGCTAGTCTAGGGAGGATCATTGTGTCGTAGGCTAGGGAGGATCATTGTGTCGTAGGGTCTAGGATCATTGTGTCGTAGGCTAGTCCAGGGAGGATCATTGTGTCGTAGGCTAGTCTAGGGAGGATCATTGTGTCGTAGGCTAGTCTAGGGAGGATCATTGTGTCGTAGGCTAGTCTAGGGAGGATCATTGTGTCGTAGGCTAGTCTAGGGAGGATCATTGTGTCGTAGGCTAGTCTAGGGAGGATCATTGTGTCGTAGGCTAGTCTAGGGAGGATCATTGTGTCGTAGGCTAGTCTAGGGAGGATCATTGTGTCGTAGGCTAGGGAGGATCATTGTGTCGTAGGCTAGAGGATCATTGTGTCGTAGGCTAGTCTAGGGAGGATCATTGTGTCGTAGGCTAGTCTAGGGAGGATCATTGTGTCGTAGGCTAGTCTAGGGAGGATCATTGTGTCGTAGGCTAGTCTAGGGAGGATCATTGTGTCGTAGGCTAGGGAGGATCAGTCTAGGGGAGGATCATTGTGTCGTAGGCTAGTCTAGGGAGGATCATTGTGTCGTAGGCTAGTCTAGGGAGGATCATTGTGTCGTAGGCTAGTCTAGGGAGGATCATTGTGTTGTAGGCTAGTCTAGGGAGGATCATTGTGTCGTAGGCTAGTCTAGGGAGGATCATTGTGTCGTAGGACTAGTCTAGGGAGGATCATTGTGTCGTAGGCTAGTCTAGGGAGGATCATTGTGTCGTAGGCTAGTCTAGGGAGGATCATTGTGTCGTAGGCTAGTCTAGGGAGGATCATTGTGTCGTAGGCTAGTCTAGGGAGGATCATTGTGTCGTAGACTAGTCCAGGGAGGATCATTGTGTCGGAGACTAGTCCAGAGAGGTCATTGTGTTGTAGTCTAGGGAGGATAACTGTGTCGTAGACTAGTCTCGGGAGGATCATTGTGTTGTAGACTAGCAGACTATGTTTGTTTTGGTAACGGAATTCCAAGGCACAAAGCAATGTTTCTTAAACTTACAGAAGTAGGAAAAAATGATCCTAAACTAAATATGTGTTGATATTAGTTGGCATTAATTTTTACTTCAACATTGTGTTTTGATGTATTTTTTTTTATACCTTAAGAATTTTTCTGGTTGATATTTTCCTAAAACTCCTTTTCCATCTGTTTGGCAAGAAATCAAAACCTTTGCTTATACATTGTTTTGTTGTTGAATGGAAAAATTGTTGGAAAATAAATATATGCCTTCATTTCTCAAATATAGACTCCCTTTAATTTTACATGCTGCTATAAACGTCACATGTTGGTGCTCATGGGTCCTTTTACATGGAAATGTCCATCTGTCTATGTGCCTAACAGTCTGTCTGGTACTACTGTGGTACTGCTGTCCATCAGACCAATCGCATTATCTGTGCTTCAGTTTCCCTTACTGACATCTCTATATATTATCTGTCTATTATATCTTCTCTGTTTTTCATCAATTACTAGTTTGGCATACCAGGATAGAGATGTCTGTCTCTGTATCAGTGGTCTTGTACTAAATCTCATTATCTGTTGTCTCATTTCGATCTCCGACATTAGATCTCTCTCTTTAGCGATACATTCTCTTTTTCTGTCATGGAAACATTTGTGACTTTTCCCTCAGCAATTGCTGATGACTGCAGACAGGCACACAGAGAGCGAAATGATTCGTTTAGAGCCAGTGATAAGAGGACTTCCCTCCCTCTGCGCTCAGTTCCACAGAGCTCTCATGTGGGAGAGGAGAACAGGTGGTTTCTTAGCAACAACATGCTGTTATGCGTTTCTGTCATTCAGCTGAGAAGAGAGAAGATACCGTGTCTATGGAGGTTTAGAGAGAGTGTGTTTCTGTCAGCATCCTCGTGCTTTGTATGTATTTGTGTGTGTGCTTACATGCGTGTGTGTGGAGTGTAAAGACCCTGAAGAGACTAATGAAAAGCATTTTCATCTCTCTCTAAAAGCCTTTATTGACAAAGAGCATATAAACTGGCACAATATCTATGTCCCAAACAGCATTATATTCCCTATGTAGTGCACTGCTTTTCACCAGGGCCCAGGTAGTATATTCCCTATGTAGTGCCCTGCTTTTCACCAGGGCCCAGGTAGTATATTCCCTATGTAATGCCCTGCTTTTCACCAGGGCCCAGGTAGTATATTCCCTATGTAGTGCCCTGCTGTTCACCAGGGACCAGGTAGTATATTCCCTATGTAGTGCCCTGCTGTTCACCAGAGCCCTTAGGGACAGTAAAGGATGTATTGAAACTCTCCATCCCAAATGGCACCCTAATCCCTTTTCCCCATAGGGCTCTGGTCAAAAGTAGTGCACTACATAGGGAATATACTACCTGGGCCCTGGTTAAAAGTAGTGCACTACATAGGGAATATACTACCTGGGCTCTGGTCAAAAGTAGTGCACTACATAGGGAATATACTACCTGGGCCCTGGTTAAAAGTAGTGCACTACATAGGGAATATACTACCTGGGCTCTGGTCAAAAGTAGTGCACTACATAGGGAATATACTACCTGGGCCCTGGTTAAAAGTAGTACACTACATAGGGAATATACTACCTGGGCTCTGGTCAAAAGTAGTGCACTACATAGGGAATATACTACCTGGGCCCTGGTCAAAAGTAGTGCACTACATAGGGAATATACTACCTGGGCTCTGGTCAAAAGTAGTGCACTACATAGGGAATATACTACCTGGGCTCTGGTCAAAAGTAGTGCACTACATAGGGAATATACTACCTGGGCTCTGGTCAAAAGTAGTGCACTACATAGGGAATATACTACCTGGGCCCTGGTTAAAAGTAGTACACTACATAGGGAATATACTACCTGGGCTCTGGTCAAAAGTAGTGCACTACATAGGGAATATACTACCTGGGCTCTGGTCAAAAATAGTGCACTACATAGGGAATATACTACCTGGGCCCTGGTCAAAAGTAGTGCACTACATAGGGAATGTACTACCTGGGCCCTGGTCAAAAGTAGTGCACTAAGGAATAGTGTGATTTGAGATGCAGCCGTTTCCCCGGTGGTCCAGTGGGTTTTAAAATGACCCTGACAACTATATGTCTCTGTGGTCCAGTGGGTTGACAACTATATGTCTCTGTGGTCCAGTGGGTTGACAACTATATGTCTCTGTGGCCCAGTGGGTTGACAACTATATGTCTCTGTGGGCCAGTGGTTTGACAACTATATGTCTCTGTGGCCCAGTGGGTTGACAACTATATGTCTCTGTGGCCCAGTGGGTTGACAACTATATGTCTCTGTGGTCCAGTGGGTTGACAACTATATGTCTCGGTGGGCCAGTGGGTTGACAACTATATGTCTCTGTGGGCCAGTGGGTTGACAACTATATGTCTCTGTGGGCCAGTGGGTTGACAACTATATGTCTCTGTGGTCCAGTGGGTTGACAACTATATGTCTCTGTGGTCCAGTGGGTTGACAACTATATGTCTCTGTGGTCCAGTGGGTTGACAACTATATGTCTCTGTGGTCCAGTGGGTTGACAACTATATGTCTCGGTGGTCCAGTGGGTTTTAAAATGACCCTGCAGTCACCACTGACAACTATATAAAGATGCCATCCATCATCGTATTACAGTTAACCTATAGCAATTCATCACCCATGTTGTCCTCTACTGTCAACCTATAGTAATTCATCACCCATCTCCTCCTCTACTGTCAACCTATAGTAATTCATCACCCATCTCCCCCTCTACTGTCAACCTATAGTAATTCATCACCCATCTCCTCCTCTACTGTCAACCTATAGTAATTCATCACCCATCTCCTCCTCTACTGTCAACCTATAGTAATTCATCACCCATCTCCTCCTGTCCTGTCAACCTATAGTAATTCATCACCCATCTCCTCCTGTACCGTCAACCTATAGTAATTCATCACCCATGTTGTCCTCTACTGTCAACCTATAGTAATTCATCACCCATCTCCTCCTGTACTGTCAACCTATAGTAATTCATCACCCATCTCCTCCTGTACTGTCAACCTATAGTAATTCATCACCCATGTTGTCCTCTACTGTCAACCTATAGTAATTCATCACCCATCTCCTCCTGTACTGTCAACCTATAGTAGTTCATCACCCATCTCCTCCTGTCCTGTCAACCTATAGTAATTCATCACCCATCTCCTCCTGTACCGTCAACCTATAGTAATTCATCACCCATGTTGTCCTCTACTGTCAACCTATAGTAATTCATCACCCATCTCCTCCTGTCCTGTCAACCTATAGTAATTCATCACCCATCTCCTCCTGACCTGTCAACCTATAGTAATTCATCACCCATCTCCTCCTCTACTGTCAACCTATAGTAATTCATCACCCATCTCCTCCTCTACTGTCAACCTATAGCAAATCATCACCCATCTTCTCCTCTACTGTCAACCTATAGTAATTCATCACCCATCTCCTCCTCTACTGTCAACCTATAGTAATTCATCACCCATCTCCTCCTCTACTGTCAACCTATAGTAATTCATCACCCATCTCCTCCTCTACTGTCAACCTATAGTAATTCATCACCCATCTCCTCCTGTACCGTCAACCTATAGTAATTCATCACCCATGTTGTCCTCTACTGTCAACCTATAGTAATTCATCACCCATCTCCTCCTGTACTGTCAACCTATAGTAATTCATCACCCATCTCCTCCTGTCCTGTCAACCTATAGTAATTCATCACCCATGTTGTCCTCTACTGTCAACCTATAGTAATTCATCACCCATCTCCTCCTCTACTGTCAACCTATAGTAATTCATCACCCATCTCCTCCTGTACCGTCAACCTATAGTAATTCATCACCCATGTTGTCCTCTACTGTCAACCTATAGTAATTCATCACCCATCTCCTCCTGTACTGTCAACCTATAGTAATTCATCACCCATCTCCTCCTGTCCTGTCAACCTATAGTAATTCATCACCCATCTCCTCCTGTCCTGTCAACTTATAGTAATTCATCACCCATCTCCTCCTGTACCGTCAACCTATAGTAATTCATCACCCATGTTGTCCTCTACTGTCAACCTATAGTAATTCATCCCCCATGTTGTCCTCTACTGTCAACCTATAGTAATTCATCACCCATCTCCTCCTCTACTGTCAACCTATAGTAGTTCATCACCCATCTCCTCCTGTACTGTCAACCTATAGCAATTCATCACCCATGTCCTCCTCGCTCTGAAGAACATCTAATAGAGTCTGAAATGACTTGTACTAGTCCCCAGAATGTGTTTCTGAAATGAAGCAGCATTTCAGCCCCATTACACCGCCTTAGGCCTGGAATATTGCATCTGTCAGAGATATCATAACGTGTGTGTGTGTGTGTGTCAGAGTGCCTGTGTAACTGTGTGTTCCTTTGTGAGAGAAGCTGTGAGGACTAGATGATCCACACACCCACCTTCTCTCCTTCGGGGGCGGATGGCTTAGACATTTTCTCTTCCACTCTTTCTCTCTTTTCCTCTCTCTCTGTCTCCATCTCTTTCACTCCATCTCCCTCTCTATTTCCCTTTTTTCTCTAAAGAAATGCTAGAATAGCTGCCTCTCTGTCGCATCTTTCTCTGCATAGGCAGAAACCCAAGGCTGCACTGCTTTGTCAAAGGGCCTCGCCAGGGTGACGAATCAGCCAATCCACAATGAAGCATTGAAGGAATATTAGTCAGTGTAAATCTGAGTTGTGTGTGTGGTGATAGAGGCAGAGAGACCAGTGTAAAGGGAGATATGACCATCAGAGCTGAGACAACGGTCTAGTGTGTTGGGAGGGTTGAATGATACACACGTTTGATAGAGCAGCCAGAGGTTCCTGCTAAAGAGAAGAGGGAGAATGGAAGAGGGGCATGGCTGGGCTAGTCTCTACTGCAATGAGGGGGTGGAAGACCTGGCCAGAGGGGGACAGAGAGAGGAGCAGGGGGAGAAAGGGGAAAGAGACGTGGAAATGGTCCCTTATTACTGGTGAGAGATCTGGTCTGTAATTACCCAGAGAGGGAGAGTGGGGGAAGGAGAGAAACAGAGGATCGGGAAGTGGTGTGAGGCCTCTCTCTCTCTCTGTCATCGTGGGTCAGTGGGAATGGTTTGTTCACCTGTTCCTGACATGACACATCTGTGGCTAGCTGTGGTCACACCCACCTACCAAGGCAACCTAGCAGCAGCTCACCTTTAGGCTGGCCTGGTCTGTGGCTGTTGCTAGCTAGCTGTGGTCTGTCTCTGGTCACACCCACCTACCCAGGCAACCCTGCAGTTCTCTTCCAGTACACTGCAAGGCTTTTAATGGGCTTTTCTGTGTTTTTTGTCGCTAGGAAGCTGTGGTTACAGTCACACCTACCCAGTCCAACCAAGCAGAAGCTTCCAGGTGACTGCAAGGCTAACGTGCAGTAGCAGGCGTGAAATAAACTAGATCCCCTACATACTGGTTTTGAGAGAATTTAAAACATCTGGGGAGGTTCTTCTGCACTATTCAACCAATCCAGTAAATGTGGAGGTGTGGTGTTACCTTGTTAGTGTACAAATGCAGAACTTACAGGCTCTCCTTCCATTTCCTCTCAACTGGAACATCTGCTGTTGGAGACTCTGCAGAGGTTAGCTTTCACCTGCTATAACAGGTCTGGCTGTTGGAGACTGCAGAGGTTAGCTTTCACCTGCTATAACAGGTCTGGCTGTTGGAGACTGCAGAGGTTAGCTTTCACCTGCTATAACAGGTCTGGCTGTTGGAGACTCTGCAGAGTCTAGCTTTCACCTGCTATAACATGTCTGGCTGTTGGAGACTCTGCAGAGGCTAGCTATAACATGTCTGGCTGTTGGAGACTCTGCAGAGGCTAGCTTTCACCTGCTATAACATGTCTGGCTGTTGGAGACTCTGCAGAGGCTAGCTTTCACCTGCTATAACATGTCTGGCTGTTGGAGACTCTGCAGAGGCTAGCTTTCACCTGCTATAACATGTCTGGCTGTTGGAGACTCTGCAGAGGTTAGCTTTCACCTGCTATAACAGGTCTGGCTGTTGGAGACTCTGCAGAGGTTAGCTTTCACCTGCTATAACAGGTCTGGCTGTTGGAGACTCTGCAGAGGCTAGCTTTCACCTGCTATAACAGGTCTGGCTGTTGGAGACTCTGCAGAGGCTATAACAGGTCTGGCTGTTGGAGCTTTCACCTGCTATAACATGTCTGGCTGTTGGAGACTCTGCAGAGGCTAGCTTTCACCTGCTATAACAGGTCTGGCTGTTGGAGACTCTGCAGAGGCTAGCTTTCACCTGCTATAACAGGTCTGGCTGTTGGAGACTGCAGAGGCTAGCTTTCACCTGCTATAACAGGTCTGGCTGTTGGAGACTCTGCAGAGGCTAGCTTTCACCTGCTATAACAGGTCTGGCTGTTGGAGACTCTGCAGAGGCTAGCTTTCACCTGCTATAACTGGTCTGGCTGTTGGAGACTCTGCAGAGGCTAGCTTTCACCTGCTATAACAGGTCTGGCTGTTGGAGACTCTGCAGAGGCTAGCTTTCACCTGCTATAACAGGTCTGGCTGTTGGAGACTCTGCAGAGGTTAGCTTTCACCTGCTATAACAGGTCTGGCTGTTGCTAGGTCCGGTCAGCTGCTGTTCTGGTACTGATACTCCATGTATATAGCTTCATTCTTGTGGTATTTTTATAATACTACATTGTTGGGGAAGGGCTCGTAAGTAAAGTCAGAAAATCCTCTTTTCAAACCTCATGAAATCCGCTAACTGAGGTTGACAGAACTGTTGATTGTGTACACGTGTTGATTTGATGACTGCTACAGCTACTGGGTAATCTGTATCAGTGTTGGGTCAAAGGAACACCGGCATCACATCCTTTATGGACCTGCTTTGACATTTACAGCTCAACACAGCACAGAAACCTCTTTCTGTGTGATTCTCAATACGTCAACACAGCACAGAAACCTCTTTCTGTGTGATTCTCAATACGTCAACACAGCACAGAAACCTCTTTCTGTGTGATTCTCAATACGTCAACACAGCACAGAAACCTCTTTCTGTGTGATTCTCAATACGTCAACACAGCACAGAAACCTCTTTCTGTGTGATTCTCAATACGTCAACACAGCACAGAAACCTCTTTCTGTGTGATTCTGTGCACAGAAACCTCTTTCTGTGTGATTCTCAATACGTCAACACAGCACAGAAACCTCTTTCTGTGTGATTCTCAATACGTCAACACAGCACAGAAACCTCTTTCTGTGTGATTCTCACTACGTCAACACAGCACAGAAGAACTGCAGGACATTCTGAACACACTAGGTTTGCGTCCCAAAGGGCACACTAGTACACTACTTTTGACCAGAACCATACATAGGGAATAGGGTGCAATTTGGGACCCATTCTGTGTTCTCCAGCGAGGGATGTTTTGAACAAAAATAACTAATTTATGAATGTCTTCAGTTGGTAATAGTTAGCAGCTCAGAGAGAGTGAATTAGGGACAAACTGGAGCCCATTAAGCAGCAGCCCTTACTGTCCAGATCACTGTTGCCATAGAAACCAACCAGCGCTTTGTTGTTGCTTTTTAACTGAGCACTGTGGTGTGTGTGTGTGTGTGTGTGAAGGGTTAGTAGTACTCCATAAACAAACAGGAGATCACACAGCCGTCTCCCTCCAGCCAACGATCATCTGGTAGTGAGTGTTGGTACTGCAGCCTGACAGAGGGAGGATGTTGAGGAGGGCTGTTTATGGCAGGAGAGAGAGGCTTCCTTCTCACTACCTGAGCCTCTAGCTAATAGATTACTATGAGAGAGAGAGATCACCTGCCGGAGACATCTCTGTACTAATGGTTAAATAGTGTGTTCTCTCTCTGCCCATTTCTAAATGTTTCTACTTCATAGTCTTCAGCACCACTCCAACATTGTGTGTTTCTAAATAGTATGGAGGAGGATGCGTGTTTCCAATGACATCATCGGTGTGCATTGGAATTTTAACCAATTATGAAGAGGCATTGTCTACTAATTGGTTGATCATGTCTTTGGAAACACTTGTCTTCCTTTATCTTTCTTACTACAAAACATAGAAATGCGCAGATGTTGGTGATGGAGATTATCTGAATCTACTCCTCTACATCTGCCTCCCTGCTCACCAAGCCTGTTCACTCCCAACACTGAGCTGCTGTCTGCCTCCCTGCTCACCAAGCCTGTTCACTCCCAACACTGAGCTGCTGTCTGCCTCCCTGCTCACCAAGCCTGTTCACTCCCAACACTGAGCTGCTGTCTGCCTCCCTGCTCACCAAGCCTGTTCACTCCCAACACTGAGCTGCTGTCTGCCTCCCTGCTCACCAAGCCTGTTCACTCCCAACACTGAGCTGCTGTCTGCCTCCCTGCTCACCAAGCCTGTTCACTCCCAACACTGAGCTGCTGTCTGCCTCCCTGCTCACCAAGCCTGTTCACTCCCAACACTGAGCTGTTGTCTGCCTCCCTGCTCACCAAGCCTGTTCACTCCCAACACTGAGCTGTTGTCTGCCTCCCTGCTCACCAAGCCTGTTCACTCCCAACACTGAGCTGCTGTCTGCCTCCCTGCTCACCAAGCCTGTTCACTCCCAACACTGAGCTGCTGTCTGCCTCCCTGCTCACCAAGCCTGTTCACTCCCAACACTGAGCTGCTGTCTGCCTCCCTGCTCACCAAGCCTGTTCACTCCCAACACTGAGCTGCTGTCTGCCTCCCTGCTCACCAAGCCTGTTCACTCCCAACACTGAGCTGCTGTCTGCCTCCCTGCTCACCAAGCCTGTCCACTCCCAACACTGAGCTGCTGTCTGCCTCCCTGCTCACCAAGCCTGTTCACTCCCAACACTGAGCTGCTGTCTGCCTCCCTGCTCACCAAGCCTGTCTCACACTCCCAACACTGAGCTGCTGTCTGCCTCCCTGCTCACCAAGCCTGTTCACTCCCAACACTGAGCTGCTGTCTGCCAGGAGGAGGAATCCAGTTACTGCCTCCATGTCACAGGCTGGAGGAGGAATAAGAGAACAGCTGCTGTCTGCCTCCATGCTCACAAAGCCTGTCCACCCCCTAGGAATAACAGAACAGTTACAACACTGAGCTGCTGTCTGCCTCCCTGCTCACCAAGCCTGTCCACTCCCAACACTGAGCTGCTGTCTGCCTCCCACAGGTGCTCACAGTTACTAGCAAGTCTGCCTGTCACACAGGAGGAATCCCAACACCAACCATGAGCTGCTGTCTGCCTCCCTGCTCACCAAGCCTGTCCACTCCCAACACTGAGCTGAACTGTCTGCCTCCCTGCTCACCAAGCCTGTTCACTCCCAACACTGAGCTGCTGTCTGCCTCCCTGCTCACCAAGCCTGTTCTACTCCCAACACTGAGCTGTTGTCTGCCTCCCTGCTCACCAAGCCTGTTGTCACACTCCCTAACACTGAGTCTGGAGGAGGAATAACTGTGCTACTGCCTCCCTGCTCACCAAGCCTGTTCCTCCCAACACTGAGCTGCTGTCTGCCTCCCTGCTCACCAAGCCTGTCCACTCCCAACACTGAGCTGCTGTCTGCCTCCCTGCTCACCAAGCCTGTTCACTCCCAACACTGAGCTGCTGTCTGCCTCCCTGCTCACACAAGCCTGTTCTACTCCCAACACTAACGAGCTGCTGTCTGCCTCCCTGCTCACCAAGCCTGTTCACTCCCAACACTGAGCTGCTGTCTGCCTCCCTGCTCACCAAGCCTGTTCACTCCCAACACTGAGCTGAACTGTCTGCCTCCCTGCTCACCAAGCCTGTTCCCTCCCAACACTGAGCTGCTGTCTGCCTCCCTGCTCACCAAGCCTGTTCCACTCCCAACACTGAGCTGCTGTCTGCCTCCCTGCTCACCAAGCCTGTTCACTCCCAACACTGAGCTGCTGTCTGCCTCCCTGCTCACCAATCCTGTCCACTCCCAACACTGAGCTGCTGTCTGCCTCCCTGCTCACCAAGCCTGTCCACTCCCAACACTGAGCTGCTGTCTGCCTCCCTGCTCACCAAACCTGTTCACTCCCAACACTGAGCTGCTGTCTGCCTCCCTGCTCACCAAGCCTGTCCACCCCAAACATCCAGGACATGGAATAGCAGTATCTGACTGAATAATGTGTCAGACAGGAGGAGGAATAACAGAACAGTTACTAATACAGGACCTATACCATGTCACAGGCAGGAGGAGGAATAACAGAACAGTTACTAATACAGGACCTATACCATGTCACAGGCAGGAGGAGGAATAACAGAACAGTTACTAATACAGGACCTATACCATGTCACAGGCAGGAGGAATAACAGAACAGTTACTAATACAGGACCTATACCATGTCACAGGCAGGAGGAGGAATAACAGAACAGTTACTAATACAGGACCTATACCATGTCACAGGCAGGAGGAATAACAGAACAGTTACTAATACAGGACCTATACCATGTCACAGGCAGGAGGAGGAATAACAGAACAGTTACTAATACAGGACCTATACCATGTCACAGGTAGGAGGAGGAATAACAGAACAGTTACTAATACAGGACCTATACCATGTCACAGGTAGGAGGAGGAATAACAGAACAGTTACTAATACAGGACCTATACCATGTCACAGGCAGGAGGAGGAACAGTTACTAATACAGGACAGAACAGTTACTAATACAGGACCTATACCATGTCACAGGCAGGAGGAGGAATAACAGAACAGTTACTAATACAGGACCTATACCATGTCACAGGCAGGAGGAGGAATAACAGAACAGTTACTAATACAGGACCTATACCATGTCACAGGCAGGAGGAATAACAGAACAGTTACTAATACAGGACCTATACCATGTCACAGGCAGGGGGAATAACAGAACAGTTACTAATACAGGACCTATACCATGTCACAGGCAGGAGGAGGAATAACAGAACAGTTACTAATACAGGACCTATACCATGTCACAGGCAGGAGGAAGGACCTATACCATGTCACAGGTAGGAGGAGGAAACAGAACAGTTACTAATACAGGACCTATACCATGTCACAGGTAGGAGGAGGACTAATACAGGACCTATACCATAACAGAACAGTTACTAATACAGGACCTATACCATGTCACAGGCAGGAGGAGGAATAACAGAACAGTTACTAATACAGGACCTATACCATGTCACAGGCAGGAGGAGGAATAACAGAACAGTTACTAATACAGGACCTATACCATGTCACAGGTAGGAGGAGTTACTAATACAGGACCTATACCATGTCACAGATAACAGAACAGTTACTAATACAGGACCTATACCATGTCACAGGCAGGAGGAGGAATAACAGAACAGTTACTAATACAGGACCTATACCATGTCACAGGTAGGAGGAATAACAGAACAGTTACTAATACAGGACCTATACCATGTCACAGGCAGGAGGAGGAATAACAGAACAGTTACTAATACAGGACCTATACCATGTCACAGGCAGGAGGAGGAATAACAGAACAGTTACTAATACAGGACCTATACCATGTCACAGGCAGGAGGAGGAATAACAGAACAGTTACTAACCATGTCACAGGACCTATACCATGTCACAGGTAGGAGGAGGAATAACAGAACAGTTACTAATACAGGACCTATACCATGTCACAGGCAGGAGGAGGAATAACAGAACAGTTACTAATACAGGACCTATACCATGTCACAGGTAGGAGGAGGAATAACAGAACAGTTACTTACAGGACCTAAGGTACAGGAGGAATAACAGAACAGTTACTAATACAGGACCTATACCATGTCACAGGCAGGAGGAGGAATAACAGAACAGTTACTAATACAGGACCTAACCATGTCACAGGAACAGTTACTAATACAGGACCACAGGCAGGAGGAGGAATAACAGAACAGTTACTAATACAGGACCTATACCATGTCACAGGTAGGAGGAGGAATAACAGAACAGTTACTAATACAGGACCTATACCATGTCACAGGCAGGAGAGGAATAACAGAACAGTTACTAATACAGGACCTATACCACCTATACAGTTACATGTCACAGGCAGGAGGAGGAATAACAGAACAGTTACTAATACAGGACCTATACCATGTCACTAAGGAGGAATAACAGAACAGTTACCTACAGGACCTATACCATGTCACAGGCAGGAGGAGGAATAACAGAACAGTTACTAATACAGGACCTATACCATGTCACAGGCAGGAGGAATAATAAACAGAACAGTTACTAATACAGGACCTATACCATGTCACAGGCAGGAGGAGGAATAACAGAACAGTTACTAATACAGGACCTATACCATGTCACAGGCAGGAGGAGGAATAACAGAACAGTTACTAATACAGGACCTATACCATGTCACAGGCAGGAGGAGGAATAACAGAACAGTTACTAATACAGGACCTATACCATGTCACAGGCAGGAGGAGGAATAACAGAACAGTTACTAATATGGACCACAGTCACAGGAGGAGGAATAACAGAACAGTTACTAATACAGGACCTATACCATGTCACAGGTAGGAGGAGGAATAACAGAACAGTTACTAATACAGGACCTATACCATGTCACAGGCAGGAGGAGGAATAACAGAACAGTTACTAATACAGGACCTATACCATGTCACAGGCAGGAGGAGGAATAACAGAACAGTTACTAATACAGGACCTATACCATGTCACAGGCAGGAGGAGGAATAACAGAACAGTTACTAATACAGGACCTATACCATGTCACAGGTAGGAGGAGGAATAACAGAACAGTTACTAATACAGGACCTATACCATGTCACAGGTAGGAGGAATAACAGAACAGTTACTAATACAGGACCTATACCATGTCACAGGTAGGAGGAGGAATAACAGAACAGTTACTAATACAGGACCTATACCATGTCACAGGCAGGAGGAGGAATAACAGAACAGTTACTAATACAGGACCTATACCATGTCACAGGCAGGAGGAGGAATCACAGGACCTAGTCACAGAGGAGGAATAACAGAACAGTTACTAATACAGGACCTATACCATGTCACAGGCAGGAGGAGGAATAACAGAACAGTTACTAATACAGGACCTATACCATGTCACAGGCAGGAGGAACAGTTACTAATACAGGAATAACAGAACAGTTACTAATACAGGACCTATACCATGTCACAGGTAGGAGGAGGAATAACAGAACAGTTACTAATACAGGACCTATACCATGTCACAGGCAGGAGGAGGAATAACAGAACAGTTACTAATACAGGACCTATACCATGTCACAGGCAGGAGGAGGAATAACAGAACAGTTACTAATACAGGACCTATACCATGTCACAGGCAGGAGGAATAACAGAACAGTTACTAATACAGGACCTATACCATGTCACAGGTAGGAGGAGGAATAACAGAACAGTTACTAATACAGGACCTATACCATGTCACAGGCAGGAGGAATAACAGAACAGTTACTAATACAGGACCTATACCATGTCACAGGCAGGAGGAGGAATAACAGAACAGTTACTAATACAGGACCTATACCATGTCACAGGCAGGAGGAATAACAGAACAGTTACTAATACAGGACCTATACCATGTCACAGGCAGGAGGAGGAATAACAGAACAGTTACTAATACAGGACCTATACCATGTCACAGGCAGGAGGAGGACCTATAATGTCACACAGAACAGTTACAGAAGGAGGAATAACAGAACAGTTACTAATACAGGACCTATACCATGTCAGGAGGAGGAATAACAGAACAGTTACTAGGACCTAGTCACAGGTAGGAGGAATAACAGAACAGTTACTAATACAGGACCTATACCATGTCACAGGCAGGAGGAGGAATAACAGAACAGTTACTAATACAGGACCTATACCATGTCACAGGCAGGAGGAGGAATAACAGAACAGTTACTAATACAGGACCTATACCATGTCACAGGCAGGAGGAGGAATAACAGAACAGTTACTAATACAGGACCTATACCATGTCACAGGGAGGAGAATAACAGAACAGTTACTAATACAGGACCTATAATGTCAGAGGACAGTTACTAATACAGGACCTATACCATGTCACAGGCAGGAGGAGGAATAACAGAACAGTTACTAATACAGGACCTATACCATGTCACAGGTAGGAGGAGGAATAACAGAACAGTTACTAATACAGGACCTATACCATGTCACAGGCAGGAGGAATAACAGAACAGTTACTAATACAGGACCTATACCATGTCACAGGCAGGAGGAGGAATAACAGAACAGTTACTAATACAGGACCTATACCATGTCACAGGCAGGAGGACTAATACAGGACCTATAACAGAACAGTTACTAATACAGGACCTATACCATGTCACAGGCAGGAGGAGGAATAACAGAACAGTTACTAATACAGGACCTATACCATGTCACAGGCAGGAGGAGGAATAACAGAACAGTTACTAATACAGGACCTATACCATGTCACAGGCAGGAGGAGGAATAACAGAACAGTTACTAATACAGGACCTATACCATGTCACAGGCAGGAGGAATAACAGAACAGTTACTAATACAGGACCTATACCATGTCACAGGCAGGAGGAGGATAACAGAACAGTTACTAATACAGGACCTATACCACAGTTAACAGAACAGTTACTAATACAGGACCTATACCATGTCACAGGCAGGAGGAGGAATAACAGAACAGTTACTAATACAGGACCTATACCATGTCACAGGTAGGAGGAATAACAGAACAGTTACTAATACAGGACCTATACCATGTCACAGGCAGGAGGAGGAATAACAGAACAGTTACTAATACAGGACCTATACCATGTCACAGAACAGAACAGTTACTAATTACAGTTACTAATACAGGACCTATACCATGTCACAGGCAGGAGGAGGAATAACAGAACAGTTACTAATACAGGACCTATACCATGTCACAGGCAGGAGGAGGAATAACAGAACAGTTACTAATACAGGACCTATACCATGTCACAGGCAGGAGGAGGAATAACAGAACAGTTACTAATACAGGACCTATACCATGTCACAGGCAGGAGGAGGAATAACAGAACAGTTACTAATACAGGACCTATACCATGTCACAGGCAGGAGGAATAACAGAACAGTTAACAGGACCTTACTAACAGGACCTATACCATGTCACAGGTAGGAGGAGGAATAACAGAACAGTTACTAATACAGGACCTATACCATGTCACAGGTAGGAGGAATAACAGAACAGTTACTAATACAGGACCTATACCATGTCACAGGCAGGAGGAATAACAGAACAGTTACTAATACAGGACCTATACCATGTCACAGGCAGGAGGAGGAATAACAGAACAGTTACTAATACAGGACCTATACCATGTCAGGCAGGAGGAGGAATAACAGAACAGTTACTAATACAGGACCTATACCATGTCACAGGTAGGAGGAATAACAGAACAGTTACTAATACAGGACCTAACCAGAATAACAGAACAGTTACTAATACAGGACCTATACCAGGTCAGGAGGAGGAATAACAGAACAGTTACTAATACAGGACCTATCCAGGCAGGAGGAGGAATAACAGAACAGTTACTAATACAGGACCTATACCATGTCACAGGCAGGAGGAGGAACAACAGAACAGTTACTAATACAGGACCTATACCAATAACAGAACAGTTACTAATACAGGCAGGAGGAGGAATAACAGAACAGTTACTAATACAGGACCGGCAGTTACTAATACAGGACCTATACCATGTCACAGGCAGGAGGAGGTCAACAGAACAGTTACTAATACAGGACCGGCTCCAGGCAGGAGGAATAACAGAACAGTTACTAATACAGGCCCGGCAGTTACTAATATCCAGGCAGGAGGAGGAATAACAGAACAGTTACTAATACAGGACCGGCTAACAGAACAGTTACCAGGCAGGAGGAGGATAACAGAACAGTTACTAATACAGGCAGGAGGAGGAGGATAACAGAACAGTTACTAATACAGGACCTATATCCAGGCAGGAGGAGGAATAACAGAACAGTTACTAATACAGGACCGGCTCCAGGCAGGAGGAGGTATAACAGAACAGTTACTAATACAGGACCTATACCATGTCACAGGCAGGAGGAATAACAGAACAGTTACTAATACAGGCCCGGCTCCAGGCAGGAGGAGGAATAACAGAACAGTTACTAATACAGGACCGGCTCCAGGCAGGAGGAGGTATAACAGAACAGTTACTAATACAGGCCCGGCTCCAGGCAGGAGGAGGTATAACAGAACAGTTACTAATACAGGCCCGGCTCCAGGCAGGAGGAGGAATAACAGAACAGCTACTAATACAGGCCCGGCTCCAGGCAGGAGGAGGTATAACAGAACAGTTACTAATACAGGACCGGCTCCAGGCAGGAGGAGGTATAACAGAACAGTTACTAATACAGGCCCGGCTCCAGGCACAAGCAACATAAGTGGCCTATTTTTATTTTGAAGATCTCAGTCGAGGTCTCGACATCCTATGGAGAGTTAAAATCGTCACCAGGTGTAATTTCAGAATGTGTCCCTGACCTCCAGGGGTCCTCCATTGATTGTTTGTCACTCAGATATCATATTAACATGACAGAAGTTCTGGAAACATGTGTAGAATTGCAGGAAATGAACTTTAAAAGGTGTTTTTCATTCCGCTGTCAACATGTTTTAATGTGAAGTGGTCGGGTCCCGCAACAAAATCTACCAAGAGTCCCCTAAAGGAGTAGCCAACACCTTACAGACAGAAAATGGACAAATAGAACAGTCCCAAAACTGCAAATCCTTTCTACCTGGCAGACTAGAGCAGACGCTCGTTAAAAGTAGTTGAAGGATTTCAGTGATTTGAATCGAGGTCTGCAGGCTGCTAGTTTCTATAGTCCTTTGCGCTCCCTCTCTCTGAGGTCACCCGTCAGTGTGTCTGTACATGAGAGCCCCTGGGAGTGTTGAATTCATTATAGCAGCTCAGAGGGCTCAAATTAAAGGAGCCAATCAGAGGACGTATGAGAAAGAAATGGAACAGGCCAGATCAAATGTTTCAGTAAGAAAGAGGAGGCTGGAAGGAGAACCAGGGAGGGAGACCTTGTCTTTTCAGAGAACAATAAAGAAAGACTATTACACACAAACACACGCACGCGCACACACACGTTTTAAGTGCTGTAAGAGGGAATGATGCTGGAGGGCGAAGCATAGGTTTTTTTTTTCTTTGTAGAATAAAGAAGGATAAATGATTACCACTCCCATCCCAGTCAAAATAAATACCTCCCAATGTAAAGCAACCAGACAAAATGAGGTCAGGCTCTTAAAGATAAATGACTCTTTGTACCTGTGGGACGTTCATCTAACTGTGATCAGTAGTTAATGACTCCATCCTCCTGTATCCACCCACTCTGTGATCAGTAGTAAATATCTCCAACCTCCTGTATTCACCCACTCTGTGATCAGTAGTAAATATCTCCATCCTCCTGTATCCACTCTGTGATCAGTAGTAAATATCTCCAACCTCCTGTATCCACTCTGTGATCAGTAGTAAATATCTCCATCCTCCTGTATCCACTCTGTGATCAGTAGTAAATGACTCCAACCTCCTGTATTCACCCACTCTGTGATCAGTAGTAAATGACTCCATCCTCCTGTATTCACCCACTCTGTGATCAGTAGTTAATGACTCCATCCTCCTGTATCCACCCACTCTGTGATCAGTAGTTAATGACTCCATCCTCCTGTATCCACCCACTCTGTGATCAGTAGTTAATGACTCCATCCTCCTGTATCCACCCACTCTGTGATCAGTAGTAAATATCTCCATCCTCCTGTATCCACCCACTCTGTGATCAGTAGTAAATATCTCCATCCTCCTGTACCCACTCTGTGATCAGTAGTAAATATCTCCATCCTCCTGTATCCACCCACTCTGTGATCAGTAGTAAATGACTCCATCCTCCTGTATCCACCTACTCTGTGATCAGTAGTAAATGACTCCATCCTCCTGTATCCACCCACTCTGTGATCAGTAGTAAATAACTCCATCCTCCTGTATCCACCCACTCTGTGATCAGTAGTAAATAACTCCATCCTCCTGTATCCACCCACTCTGTGATCAGTAGTAAATGACTCCATCCTCCTGTATCCACCCACTCTGTGATCAGTAGTAAATAACTCCATCCTCCTGTATCCACCCACTCTGTGATCAGTAGTAAATAACTCCATCCTCCTGTATCCACCCACTCTGTGATCAGTAGTAAATGACTGCATCCTTCTGTACCCACTCTGCACACCTGTCTTCTCACACACATTAGCCCACAGTCAAGGACGCACAGACACACACACGCACTCACCCCTCTATTCACGATCACAGCATCCCCACAGAGTTTATAATGTCATGAAAATAAGTGATTCCAGTACATTTCAACCAGCTGATGAGGACCTGGGGAAATCACCTCACAATCACAACTGACATGTAACACAATGTACCCCCCTCCAAGAGACTGACTCACACAGCAGTGTGCACACGAACACACAGTAGTTGATCTGGTTCACAAGAAGCCCTCAAACCACTGATTTTATGTTGTGTGTGATGAACAGACATCATACTACAGCACAACTGTTACGTCATCACAGAGGAATGTATGGGGACCAGAGAGGACATGGAGGGAATGAGAACCGTACGGCTAGTCTGTTAATCACATCAGCCAGGAGAGGGAGGAGAGACAGAGGTCTTTGTTTGAAGGAGATCACCTACTGTAGCCTGATTTCCTTCACACTATTCTGGTGTTCTTCCTCCTCTATGTCTTTACTATAGGGGTGTGTGTTCTCTGTCTTTACTGTAGGGGTGTGTGTTCTCTGTCTTTACTGTAGGGGTGTGTGTTCTCTGTCTTTACTGTAGGGGTGTGTGTTCTCTGTCTTTACTGTAGGGGTGTGTGTTCTCTGTCTTTACTGTAGGGGTGTGTGTTCTCTGTCTTTACTGTAGGGGTGTGTGTTCTGTCTTTACTGTAGGGGTGTGTGTTCTCTGTCTTTACTGTAGGGGTGTGTTCTCTGTGGTGTGTTCTCTGTCTTTACTGTAGGGGTGTGTTCTCTGTCTTTACTGTAGGGGTGTGTTCTCTGTCTTTACTGTAGGGATGTGTTCTCTGTCTTTACTGTAGGGATGTGTTCTCTGTCTTTACTGTAGGGATGTGTTCTCTGTCTTTACTGTAGGGGTGTGTGTTCTGTCTTTACTGTAGGGGTGTGTGTTCTGTCTTTACTGTAGGGGTGTGTGTTCTCTGTCTTTACTGTAGGGGTGTGTCTCTGTCTTTACTGTAGGGGTGTGTGTTCTCTGTCTTTACTGTAGGGGTGTGTGTTCTCTGTCTTTACTGTAGGGGTGTGTTCTCTTTACTGTAGGGGTGTGTGTTCTCTGTCTTTACTGTAGGGGTGTGTTCTCTGTCTTTACTGTAGGGGTGTGTGTTCTGTCTTTACTGTAGGGGTGTGTTCTCTGTCTTTACTGTAGGGGTCTTTACTGTGTGTTCTCTGTCTTTACTGTAGGGGATGTGTTCTGTTTTTTACTGTAGGGGTGTGTTTCTCTGTTTTACTGTAGGGGGTGTGTTCTCTTGTCTTCCTGTATGTGTTCTCTAATTTACTGGAGATGTTGATCTCTGTCTTTACAGAGCAGTATGACCTGCTCCTGTAGACTCAGGAATAACCCTGACATACACACTTTCTTCTCAGTGCCCCATTTTCCAATTAGCTCACACAACAAGGAGAGAGAGAGAATGGAGAGAGAGAGAGGGAGACTTTTCAAACTGTTTCTTACATGGACGTAATATGCCTGGTATGTTGTGCTACATCATGTGGTCGGGAGGTTCCGTCTTTACTGTAGGTGGTAGGGGAGGCCTGTCTTTACTGGTGGTTCTCTGTCTTTACTGTAGGGGTGTGTTCTCTGGGAGGCCGGGTTCTCTGTCTTTACTGGGAGGCCAGGTGGTGTCTTTACTGTAGGGGAGGTGTTCTCTGTCTTTACTGTAGTGGTACTGTAGGAGGCCGGGTGGTAGACTGGAGGCCGGGTGTTCTCTGTCTTTACTGTAGGGGAGGTTCCGGTCTTTACTGTAGTGGTAGGGTAGGGGTGGCCTGGGTGGTTTAGGGGGTGGTTCTCTGTCTTTACTGGGTGTGTGTTCTGTCTTTACTGTAGGGGAGGCCGGGTGGTAGGGGAGACGGGAGGTTCTCTGGGGTGGTAGGGGAGGCCGGGTTTACTGTAGGGAGACTGGTGGTAGGGGAGGCGGGGGTAGGGGAGACCTGTCTTTACTGTAGGGGAGATGGGAGGGCAAGTGTTCTCTGTCTTTACTGGGGACGGTTCTCTGTCTTTACTGTAGGGGACTGGTGGTAGGGGAGGAGACTGGAGGACTGGGGGAGGTGGGAGGGGGGTGGTAGGGGAGGGAGGGCGGGTGGTAGGGGAGACTCTGGTAGGGGGGGTGTTCTGTCTTTACTGTAGGGGGGCTCTGTCTTTACTGGGGGGTGTGTTCTGGTAGGGGAGGTTCTGGTTTTACTGTAGGGGGAGTGTGTTCTGTCTTTACTGTAGGGGCGGGTGTGTTCTGGGCCGGTAGGGAGGGCTCTTGGGGAGGACTTAATGGAGATGGATGTAGGGGCAGATGACCTGGTAGACTCAGGAATAACCCTGACATACACACTTTCTTCTCAGGGTGGTAGGGGAGAATGGGAGGCGGGTGGTAGGGGAGGTTTCTTACATGGTAATATGGGAGTTGGCGTGGTGGGAGGCCGGGTGGTAGGGAGGCCGGGTGGTAGGGAGGGCGGGTGGTAGGGAGGCGGGGTGGTAGGGAGAGACGGGTGGTAGGGGGGGGAGGGTGGTAGGGGAGGGAGGGAGGCGGGTGGTGGGGGGGAGGCGGGGTGGTAGGGGAGGAGGGGAGGGAGGCGGGTGGTAGGGGAGGGGCGGGTGGTAGGGGGACGGGAGGGGGGTGGTAGGGAGGGCGGGTGGTAGGGGGAGGGCGGGTGGTAGGGGAGACGGGTGGTAGGGGAGACGGGAGGAGGGGTGGTAGGGGAGGGTGGGAGGGCGGGTGGTAGGGGAGACGGGAGGGCGGGTGGTAGGGAGGGCGGTGGGTGGGGCGGGTGGTAGGGGAGACGGGAGGGCGGGTGGTAGGGAGGGCGGGTGGTAGGGCGGGTGGTAGGGGAGACGGGAGGGTAGGGTGGTAGGGGGAGGGCGGGTGGGAGGGCGGGTGGTAGGGGAGACGGGAGGGCGGGTGGTAGGGGAGGCGGGGTGGTAGGGGAGACGGGAGGCGGGTGGTAGGGGGTAGGGAGACGGGGGCGGGTGGGGGGCGGGTGGTAGGGAGACTGGGTGGTAGGGGAGACGGGAGGGGGGTGGTAGGGAGGGTGGTGGGAGGCGGGTGGTAGGGGAGACTGGGTGGGTAGGGGTAGGGAGGTGGTAGGGGAGAGGGTAGGGGTGGGTAGGGGAGGCGGGTGGTAGGGGAGGGGGAGACGGGGTGGGGAGGCGGGTGGTAGGGAGGGGAGGTAGTGGAGACTGGTGGGAGGGGAGACTCTGGGGAGGCGGGTGGTCTCTCTGGGAGGTGTGTGTGTGGGAGGGTGGGTGGTAGGGGAGCTGTGTGTGTCTCTCTGGGAGCGTGTGCGTGTCTCTCTGGGAGGTGTGTGTGTCTCTGGGAGGGGAGTCTCTGTGTGGTCTCTGTGGGAGCGTGTGTGTGTGTCTCTGTGGGAGCGTGTGTGTGTCTCTCTCTGGGAGGGTGTGTGTGTCTCTGGGGAGGTGTGTGTGTGTCTCTGTGGGAGCGTGTGTGTGTCTCTCTGGGAGCGTGTGTGTCTCTCTGGGAGCGTGTGGTGTCTCTCTGGGAGCGTGTGTGTGTGTCTCTGGGGAGCGTGTGTCTCTCTGGGTCTCTCTGGGAGCGTGTGTGTCTCTCTCTGTGGGAGCGTGTGTGGTCTCTCTGGGAGCGTGTGTGTGTGTCTCTCTGGGAGCGTGTGTGTGTGTGTGTCTCTCTGGGAGCGTGTGTGTGTCTCTCTGGGAGCGTGTGTGTCTCTCTCTGGGAGGTGTGTGTGTGTCTCTGTCGTGTGTGGTCTCTCTGGGAGCGTGTGTGTCTCTCTGGGAGACGTGTGTCTCTGTGGGAGCGTGTGTGTGTCTCTCTGGGAGCGTGTGTGTGTCTCTGGGAGTGTGTGTCTCTCTGGGAGGTGTGTGTGTGTGTCTCTGGGAGCGTGTGTGTGTGTCTCTGGGGAGCGTGTGTGTGTCTCTCTGGGGAGCGTGTGTGTGTCTCTCTGGGAGACTGTGGTGGGAGCGTGTGTGTGTCCAGCGTGTGTGTCTCCTTGGGAGCTCTCTCTGGGAGCGTGTGTGTCTCTCTGGGAGCGTGTGTGTCTCTGTGGGAGCGTGTGTGTCTCTCTGGGAGCGTGTGTGTGTCTCTCTGGGAGCGTGTGTGTGTCTCTCTGGGAGTGTGTGTGTGTCTCTCTGGGAGCGTGTGTGTGTCTCTCTGGGAGCGTGTGTGTGTCTCTCTGGGAGCGTGTGTGTTTCTCTCTGGGAGCGTGTGTGTCTCTCTGGGAGCGTGTGTGTTTCTCTCTGGGAGCGTGTGTGTGTCTCTGGGAGCGTGTGTGTCTCTCTGGGAGCGTGTGTGTCTCTGGGAGCGTGTGTGTCTCTGTGGGAGCGTGTGTGTCTCTCTCTGGGAGCGTGTGTGTGTCTCTCTGGGAGCGTGTGTGTCTCTGTGGGAGCGTGTGTGTGTCTCTCTGGGAGCGTGTGTGTCTCTCTGGGAGCGTGTGTGTCTCTCTCTGGGAGCGTGTGTGTGTCTCTCTGGGAGCGTGTGTGTGTCTCTCTGGGAGCGTGTGTGTGTCTCTCTGGGAGCGTGTGTGTGTCTCTCTGGGAGCGTGTGTGTTGTCTCTCTGGGAGGGAGCGTGTGTGTCTCTCTGGGAGCGTGTGTGTCTCTGGGGAGCGTGTGTGTCTCTCTGGGAGCGTGGGAGCGTGTGTCTCTCTGGGAGCGTGTGTGTCTCTGTGGGAGCGTGTGTGTTCTCTCTGGGAGCGTGTGTGTGTCTCTGGGAGCTGGGAGTCTCTGTGGGAGCGTGTGTTCTCTCTGGGAGCGTGTGTGTCTCTCTGGGAGCGTGTGTGTCTCTCTGGGAGCGTGTGTGTCTCTCTGGGAGCGTGTGTGTCTCTCTGGGAGCGTGTGTGTCTCTCTGGGAGCGTGTGTGTCTCTCTGGGAGCGTGTGTGTCTCTCTGGGAGCGCGTGTGTGGGAGCGTGTGTGTCTCTCTGGGAGCGTGTGTGTGTCTCTCTGGGAGCGTGTGTGTCTCTCTGGGAGCGTGTGTGTCTCTCTGGGAGCGTGTGGGAGTATGTGTGTCTCTCTGGGAGCGTGTGTGTCTCTCTGGGAGCGTGTGTCTCTCTGGGAGCGTGTGTGTCTCTGGGGAGCGTGTGTGTCTCTCTCTGGGAGCGTGTGTGTCTCTCTGGGAGCGTGTGTGTGTCTCTCTGGGAGCGTGTGTGTCTCTCTGGGAGTGTGTCTCTCTGGGAGTATGTGTCTCTCTGGGAGCGTGTGTCTCTCTGGGAGCGTGTGTGTGTCTCTCTGGGAGCGTGTGTGTGTCTCTCTGGGAGCGTGTGTGTGTCTCTCTGGGAGCGTGTGTGTCTCTCTGGGAGCGTGTGTGTCTCTCTGGGAGTATCTCTGGGAGCGTGTGTGTGTTCTCTCTGGGAGCGTGTGTGTCTCTCTGGGAGTGTGTGTGTGTCTCTGGGAGCGTGTGTGTCTCTCTGGGAGCGTATGTGTGTCTCTCTGGGAGCGTGTGTGTGTCTCTCTGGGAGTGTGTGTGTCTCTCTGGGAGTGTGTGTGTCTCTGTGGGAGCTCTCTGGGAGCGTGTGTGTCTCTCTCTGGGAGCGTGTGTGTGTCTCTCTGGGAGTATGTGTGTCTCTCTCTGGGAGCGTGTGTGTCTCTCTGGGAGCGTGTGTGTCTCTCTCTGGGAGTATGTGTGTGTCTCTCTGGGAGCGTGTGTGTCTCTCTCTGGGAGTATGTGTGTGTCTCTCTCTGGGAGCGTGTGTGTCTCTCTGGGAGCGTGTGTGTCTCTCTCTGGGAGCGTGTGTGTCTCTCTGGGAGCGTGTGTGTCTCTCTGGGAGCGTGTGTGTCTCTCTGGGAGCGTGTGTGTCTCTCTCTGGGAGCGTGTGTGTTTCTCTCTGGGAGCGTGTGTGTCTCTCTGGGAGCGTGTGTGTCTCTCTGGGAGCGTGTGTGTCTCTCTGGGAGCGTGTGTGTCTCTCTGGGAGCGTGTGTGTCTCTCTGGGAGCGTGTGTGTCTCTCTGGGAGCGTGTGTGTCTCTGTGGGAGCGTGTGTGTCTCTCTGGGAGTATGTGTGTCTCTCTGGGAGCGTGTGTGTGTCTCTCTGGGAGCGTGTGTGTCTCTCTGGGAGCGTGTGTGTCTCTCTGGGAGTATGTGTGTCTCTCTGGGAGCGTGTGTGTCTCTCTGGGAGTATGTGTGTCTCTCTGGGAGTATGTGTCTCTCTCTGGGAGTGTGTGTCTCTCTGGGGAGCGTGTGTGTCTCTCTGGGAGCGTGTGTCTCTCTGGGAGTATGTGTGTCTCTGGGAGCGTGTGTCTCTCTGGGAGTATGTCTCTGTGTCTCTCTGGGAGCGTGTGTGTCTCTGTGGGAGCGTGTGTGTCTCTCTGGGAGCGTGTGTGTCTCTCTGGGAGCGTGTGTGTGTCTGTGTGTGTCTCTCTGGGAGCGTGTGTGTCTCTCTCTGGGAGCATGTGTGTCTCTCTGGGAGTATGTGTGTCTCTCTCTGGGAGTATGTGTGTCTCTCTGGGAGTATGTGTGTGTCTCTCTGGGAGCGTGTGTGTCTCTCTCTCTGGGAGCGTGTGTGTCTCTCTCTGGGAGCGTGTGTGTGTCTCTCTGGGAGCGTGTGTGTCTCTCTCTGGGAGCGTGTGTGTCTCTCTGGGAGTATGTGTGTGTCTCTCTGGGAGTATGTGTCTCTCTGGGAGCGTGTGTGTCTCTGGGAGTATGTGTGTGTCTCTCTGGGAGTATGTGTGTGTCTCTCTGGGAGTATGTGTGTGTCTCTCTGGGAGTATGTGTGTCTCTCTCTGGGAGTATGTGTGTGTCTCTCTGGGAGTATGTGTGTGTCTCTCTGGGAGTATGTGTGTCTCTCTGGGGAGTATGTGTGTCTCTCTCTGGGAGTATGTGTGTGTCTCTCTGGGAGTATGTGTGTCTCTCTGGGAGTATGGGTCTCTCTCTGGGAGTGTGTGTCTCTCTGGGAGTATGTGTGTGTGTCTCTCTGGGAGTATGTGTCAACTGGGACTGTTTGCTGTGTGTGTGTCTCTCTGGGAGCGTGTGTGTCTCTCTCTGGGAGTATGTGTGTGTCTCTCTCTGGGAGTATGTGTGTCTCTCTGGGAGCGTGTGTGTCTCTCTCTGGGAGTATGTGTGTCTCTCTCTGGGAGTATGTGTGTCTCTCTGGGAGCGTGTGTGTCTCTCTGGGAGCGTGTGTGTCTCTCTGGGAGTATGTGTGTCTCTCTGGGAGTATGTGTCTCTCTCTGGGAGTATGTGTCTCTCTCTGGGAGTATGTGTCTCTCTCTGGGAGTATGTGTCTCTCTCTGGGAGTGTGTGTCTCTCTGGGAGTATGTGTGTCTCTCTCTGGGAGTATGTGTGTGTCTCTCTGGGAGTATGTGTGTCTCTCTGGGAGTATGTGTCTCTCTCTGGGAGTATGTGTGTGTCTCTCTGGGAGTATGTGTGTCTCTCTCTGGGAGTGTGTGTCTGGGAGTATGTCTCTCTGGGAGTATGTGTGTGTCTCTGGGAGCGTGTGTCTCTCTCTGGGAGTATGTGTGTGTCTCTCTGGGACCCAGCATGCTGCTGACCTGCTGGACTGGACTCTGCTTTATGTAATCATCCTACCAGTCAACAACACTCTACCACTGTTTACTAAGCTGTGTGTGTGTCTCTCTGGGACCCTATGTGTCAACTCACTCTACCACTGTTTGTGTGTGTGTCTCTAACCCAGCATGCTGCTGACCTGCTGGACTCTGCTTTATGTAATCATCCTACCAGTCAACAACACTCTACCACTGTTTACTAAGCTGTGTGTGTGTCTCTCTGGGACCCTACCAGTCAACAACACTCTACCACTGTTTACTAAGCTGTGTGTGTGTCAGGTTTCCTCTCAATGCCTTACATAAGAACAGAGACGGACAGAGACAGAGAGGAATTAACATTAGCAGGTCCCCGTGGGGAGTGTTGTGGTTTATCTTCCTCAGAGGGGACTGGAGTATGTTGTTGTGATTGTGAGGTGATTTCCCCAGGTCCTCATCAGCTGGTTGCAATGTACTGGCATCACTTATTTTCATGTCATTATAAACTCAGCAAAAAAGAAATGTCCTCTCACTGTCAACTGCGTTTATTTTCAGCAAACTTAATTAACATGTGTAAATATTTGTATGAACAAGATTCAACAACTGAGACATAAACTAAACAAGTTCCACAGACATGTGACTGACTATAATGTGTCCCTGAACAAAGGGGGGGTCAAAATCAAAAGTATCTGGTGTGGCCACCAGCTGCATTAAGTCCTGCAGTGCATCTCCTCATGGACTGCACCAGATTTGACAGTTCTTGCTGTCAGATGTTACCCCACTCTTCCACCAAGGCACCTGCAAGTTCCCAGACATTTCTGGGGGGAATGGCCTTGACCCTCCGATCCAACAGGTCCCAGATGTGCTCAATGGGATTGAGATCTGGGCTCTTCTCTGGCCATAGCAGAACACTGACATTCCTGTCTTGCAGGAAATCACACACAGAATGAGCAGTATGGCTGGTAGTATTGTCATGCTGGAGAGTCATGTCAGGATGAGCCTACAGGAAGGGTACCACATGAGGGAGGAGGATGTCTTCCCTGTAACATGCTGGAGGGGCATGTCAGGATGAGCCTGCAGGAAGGGTACCACATGAGGGAGGAGGATGTCTTCCCTGTAATGCAGAGCGTTGTCATGCTGGAGGGTCATGTCAGGATGAGCCTGCAGGAAGGGTACCACATGAGGGAGGAGGATGTCTTCCCTGTAACACACAGCGTTGTCATGCTGGAGGGTCATGATGCTGTGACACACCGCCAGGACCATGAGCCCTCCACAGGAAGGGTACCACATGAGGGAGGAGGATGTCTTCCACCTCGATCCCGCCCAGACCATGAGGACCCTGCAATGACAACAAGCTCAGTCCAATGATACTGTGATACACCTCCCCAGACCATGACGGACCCTCCACCTCCAAATCAATCCCACTCCAGAGTACAGGCCTCTGTGTAACTCTCATTCCTTTGCAGATAAACGCAAATCTGACCATCACCCCTGGTGAGACACAACCGCGACTCGTCAGTGAAGAGCACTTTTTGCCAGTCCCGGCAACCGTGGGTTTGTGCCCATACGTGACGTTGTTGCCGGTGATGTCTGGTGAGGACCTGCCTTACAACAGACCTACAAGTCCTCAGTCCATCCTCTCTCAGCCTATTGCGGACAGTCTGAGCACTGATGGAGGGATTGTACGTTCCTGGTGTAACTAGGGCAGTTGTTGTTGCCATCCTGTACCTGTCCCGCAGGTGTGATGTTCGGATCTACCGATCCTGTGCAGGTGTTGTTACACGTGGTCTGCCACTGCGAGGACGATCAGCTGTCCGTCCTGTCTCCCTGTAGCGCTGTCTTAGATGTCTCATAGTACAGACATTGCAATTTATTGCCCTGGCCACATCTGCAGTCCTCATGCCTCCTTGCAGCATGCTTAAGGCACGTTCACGCATATAAGCAGGGAACCTGGACATCTTTCTTTTGGTGTCTTTCAGAGTCAGTAGAAAGAACTCTTTAGTGTCCTAAGTTTTCATAACTGTGACCTTAACTGCCTACCATCTGTAAGCTGTTAGTGTCTTAACGACCGTTCCACAGGTGCATGTTCATTCATTGTTTATGGTTCATTGAACAAGCAGGGAAACAGTGTTTAAACCCTTTACAATGAAGATCTGTGAAGTTATTTTGATTTTTACAAATTGTCTTTGAAAGACGGGGTCCTGAAAAAGGGACTTTTCTTTTTTTTGCTGAGTTTAGTCTTTGTGTTTCATGTCATTACATCTGCGTGCCCCTTATTGTCAACAACTGTATAGTTAAACAGTAAAGATGTCTCATTTACACACACAGAGATGGAATTATGGACCTCTGCTCTACGGGGACTTTGAGTAAGACTCTAAACCAATTAGTATAATGGTGTGTCTCTGACATAAAACAGACATACATCTGTGTTCTGCCTGCAGTATTATAATTCCATCTGTGTTCTACCTGCAGCATTATAATTCCATCTGTGTTCTACCTGTAGGATTATAATTCCATCTGTGTTCTACCTGCAGCATTATAATTCCATCTGTGTTCTACCTGTAGGATTATAATTCCATCTGTGTTCTACCTGCAGCATTATCATTCCATCTGTGTTCTACCTGCAGTATTATAATTCCATCTGTGTTCTACCTGCAGGATAATAAATCCATCTGTGTTCTACCTGCAGGATTATAATTCCATCTGTGTTCTACCTGTAGGATTATAATTCCATCTGTGTTCTACCTGCAGCATTATAATTCCATCTGTGTTCTCTGTCGTTCTGCCCCTGAACAGGCAGTTAACCCACTGTTCCTAGGCAGTCATTGAAAATAAGAATTTGTTCTTAACTGACTTGCCTAGTAAAATAAAGGTAAAATAAAAAAATTAAAATGCTGCAGGTAGAACACAGATGGAATTCTAATAATGCAGGCAGAACACACAGATGGAATTATAATGCTGCAGGTAGAACACAGATGGATTTATAATGCTGCAGGTAGAACACACACATGGAATTATAATGCTGCAGGTAGAACACAGATGGAATTATAATGATTGTCAGCTCGGGGATTCGAACTTGCAACCTTTCGGTTACTAGTCCAACGCTCTATCCACTAGGCTACCCTGCCGCCCATTATTCCTGCTTGCATGGAATAACAATATATAGTATCAACCTTGATCTCCCTGTGAGGAGGATCCTTCACCTTACTGTAACATCTCGATGTCTCGGTCTACCTGAGACGATGATCATTCCCTGTAAGATGGTCCCCACTCTCTTTCCTTGACATCTGTTTTCTGCATGGACCCATCTAAGCCTGCCTCTGGCTCTCCTTTTCATTGAATACATCCACCTTGGTCTGCCTGTGAAGATGTCTGTTTGCCGTACTGTTAGATCTAGTGCTCTCAGCCAGGGCTGTGTTTCAGCAGCAGCAGTCGTTATCTTCCTATCTATTCTACTTCATGTGTTCTGTATAAGCACTTTGTGAAAAAGGGCATTATAAAATCAGTTAGATTGATACTCACTCTGACGCTCTCTGTCTGTGTGCACCTGTCTGTCTGTGTGTGTGTGTGTGTGTGTGTGTGTGTGTGTGTGTTAGAGGTCGACCGATTATGATTTTTCAACACCGATACCAATTATTGGAGGACCAAAAAAGTAGATACCGATTAATCGGCCAATTTTTTTAAATGTATTTATTTGTAATAATGACAATTACAACAATACTGAATGAACACTTATTTTAAATTAATATAATACATCAATAAAATATGTTCAATTTGGTTTAAATAATGCAAAAACAAAGTGTTGGAGAAGAAAATAAAAGTGCAATATGTGCCATGTAAGAAAGCTAACGTTTCAACATGAGAACATATGAAAGCTGGTGGTTCCTTTTAACATGAGTCTTCAATATTCCCAGCTAAGAAGTTTTAGGTTGTTGTTATTATAGGAATTATAGGACTATTTCCCTCTATACCATTTGTATTTCATATACCTTTGACTATTGGATGTTCTTATAGGCACTTTAGTATTGCCAGTGTAACAGTATAGCTTCCGGCCCTCTCCTCGTCCCTACCTGGGCTCGAACCAGGAACACATCGACATCAGCCACCCTCGAAGCAGCGTTACCCATGCAGAGCAAGGGGAACAACTACTAGAAGGCTCAGAGTGAGTGACGTTTGAAACACTTTTAGCGCGCGCTAACTACCTTCCGGAGACACCTGAAACCCCACCTCTTTAAGGAATACCTAGGATAGGATAAAGTAATCCCTCTCACCCCCCCTCCCCCTGAAAAGATTTAGATGCACTACTGTTCCACTGGAGGTCATAAGGTGAATGCACCAATTTGTAAGTCGCTCTGGATAAGAGCGTCTGCTAAATGACTTAAATGTAAATGTAAATGTAGCCATTTCACTTCGGTTACACCAGCCTCATCCCAGGAGTTGATATACTTGAAGTCATAAACAGCGCAATGCTTGACACACAACGAAGAGCTGCTGGAAAAACGCACAAAAGTGCTGTTTGAATGAATGTTTACATGTCTGCTTCTGCCTACCACCGCTCAGTCAGATACTTAGATACGTGTATGCTCGTATGCTCAGTCAGATTATATGCAACGCAGGACACGCTAGATAATATTTAGTAATATCATCAACCATGTGTAGTTAACTAGTGATTATGATTGATTGATTGTTTTTTATAAGGTAAGTTTAATGCTAGCTAGCAACTTACCTTGGCTCCTTGTTGTACTCGTGTAACAGGCAGTCAGTCTCCTTGTGGAGTGCAACGAGAGAGAGGCAGGTCGTTATTGCGTTGGACGAGTTAACTGTAAGGTTGCAAGATTGGATACCCCGAGCTGACAAGGTGAAAATTTGTCGTTCTGCCCCTGAACAAGGCAGTTAACCCACTGTTCCTAGGCCGTCATTGAAAATAAGAATGTGTTTTTAACTGACTTGCCTAGTTAAATAAAGGTATACAAAAAAATTAGGCGCCCAAAAATACCGATTTCCGATTGTTATGAAAACTTGAAATCGGCCCTAATTAATCGGTGGATCTCTGTGTGTGTGTGTGTGTGTGTGTGTGTGCGTGCACCTGTCTGCATGCGTGAGTGTCTGTTTGCTTCAGATGCTGATAAACGCTGAGCCACCACTCCTGGCCCTGTGCACTGTTTTGCTCTGTCCCGACAAGTCTCTCTCCTCCAGTCCGTCCCCCCCAGACCCAGTTTTACTGAACGTTCAGAAAGTTTGGCAGAACCAGGAAGGTGACCTCTGGTGTCAGCCAATCAGTGCCCAGGGAACTTGTGTCAGCCAATCAGTGTCCAGGGAGGGAGTTAGTGGACCTGAAGAGCGACTGCACCAACCTTGGTTTAACAGGCTACACAGGGATGTAGGGAATCACAAATGACTTGCCAAACTGTAGTGGTTTACACATTATGGTGTGCAGATACTGAAGGATTTTTCACCCTGGAACACATTGGTACCATTGCAGGGTATTATAATTGGAGAAGTACAGCAGAGTAAGGTACAGTACAATGGACCTGCCAGCAGTATGGACAGGGACTGAGGAAGCAGGGGGACTGCTTGGAGTAGCTGTCTTTACACACCTGTCAGACTGGGACTGGACTAATTGGAAGAAACCCGGGGGGAGGAGGAGGAGGTGTGGATGGGAGATGTCAAGCCTGTTCCGTGTTTGTAGTAATGGTTGCATTGTCATTGTAGAGAGAAGACTGGGCATGTTATTCTGTGTATATATAGTGGACATTGTTATTCCTTATCCACACACACCTCTGTTTCCATCACAGGAGATTGTTGGCATCTTGGGGAGGAGGGGCTCGTTGTAATGGGGGAGGAGGGGCTCGTTGTAATGGGGGAGGAGGGGCTCGTTGTAATGGGGGAGGAGGGGCTCGTTGTAATGGCTGGAGATGAATGAGGGGAATGGGATTCCGTATGTTTGATGCCATCCCATTTACCAGCTGTTCTCCTCTTAGCAGCCTCCACTGGGCTTTCCATGTAATACTATGCAGAAAGACCACAGCATTATTTCAGTCCTCCGCAGTCTCTCTCTCTCATTCCACCTACATAATCAATGGTCCTCCCTCTCCTCCATATTCCTCTCCTCCCCTGCTACAGTCATTGATAACAGAACATGTTGAAAAGCACTGTAGGTGGACTATTGATTCAACAGGGTTATTCTAGAAATTGAGAAGTGCTGTGTCCCTACGATTGTTTATGTGTGTGGGCAAGCACACGTGTGTGTGTGTGTGTGTGTGTGTGTGTGTGTGTGTGTGTGTGTGTGTGTGTATTTATGGCCACTCTAGTAGTATGCCAGCTTGTTCTACTGTCATTGTCTGTTTCTCCTCTAACAAACTCCCCTCCCTTCTCTCTCTTTCAGTCCATCATGGAACAGTTCAACCCCTGCTTGCGGAACTTCGTTGCCATGGGGAAGAGCTATGAGAAGGCCCTATCCAGTGAGTGTTCTATTCTTCTTCTCCTCTAATCTGGTTCTGTGGCCTGTTCTTCTCTTCTCTCCTATCTCTGTCGTCTGTTCCTCACCTCGCTCTCTCTTTCTCCTGCTCTCACTCTCTCCTCTCCTCCCACTCCTCTCCCTCTCCTCTCCAGGTCTGGCAGCCAGTCACCAGCCTCCTGCTCTCACTCTCTCCTCTCCTCCCACTCCTCTCCCTCTCCTCTCCAGGTCTAGGCAGCCAGTCACCAGCCTCCTGCTCTCACTCTCTCCTCTCCTCCCTCTCCTCTCCCTCTCCTCTCCAGGTCTAGGCAGCCAGTCACCAGCCTCCTGCTCTCACTCTCTCCTCTCCTCTCCCTCTCCTCTCCAGGTCTAGGCAGCCAGTCACCAGACTCCTGCTCTCACTCTCCTCCCACTCCTCTCCTCTCCTCTCCAGGTCTAGGCAGCCAGTCACCAGCCTCCTGCTCCCAGTCTCCTTTGTGCCGTCTCATTTAAAGAAAGAGATGATATTTCTCATCCTGACACCGTAGCAGTCACACAGCCAGTCTTATCATCTGGTCTGCAACCCCTGGCACAGCCTCAGGAGTGAGGATGTTTCCCAAACAGTATCCTGTTCCCTACATAGTGCACTACTTTAGACCAGAGGGAATAGGGTGTTGTTTGGGACTCAGACAGAGAGGTGTGTTGCAGAGCAGCAGTACAATCAACGCCTGGGTCCTAATCAGAGCAGAGCAGCAGTACAATCGACAGCTGGGTCCTAATCAGAGCAGAGATGGAGCACTGTGTACCTCTGGTGGAGTGATAGACAGTTCACTATAAAAGATCTGATAGACAATGGAAGTGTGTGTGTGTGTGTGTGTGTGTGTGTGTGTGTGTTTGCTCACTCACTCTTTGGTTTTACTAAAGAGGTTTAGGAGAGCAGACGAGTACAGATGGACTTATCACACAGAGGACAGAGTGTAGTTGAACCTAACTTGCTCAGATATCTCCCACTTTGTACTGTAGGTCAGGTCTGTCAACACCCCAATACACACCACAGACACACAAACACATTAGCTGACAGAAGAGTCTATCACTGTCTCCTCAACACTGAATATATCCAGATAACTTGGTGGGATAATAACCCATGAAGGAGTCTGCCCTCTGCAGTGGGATAATAACCCATGAAGGAGTCTGCCCTCTGCAGTGGGATAATAACCCATGAAGGAGTCTGCCCTCTGCAGTGGGATAATAACCCATGAAGGAGTCTGCCCTCTGCAGTGGGACAATAATAACCCATGAAGGAGTCTGCCCTCTGCAGTGGGACAATAATCCATGAAGGAGTCTGCCCTCTGCAGTGGGATAATAACCCCTCTGCAGTGAAATAACCCATGAAGAGTCTGCCCTCTGCAGTGGGATAATAACCCATGAAGGAGTCTGAGTCTGCCCTCTGCAGTGGGATAATAACCCATGAAGGAGTCTGCCCTCTGCAGTGGGATAATAACCCATGAAAGAGTCTGCCCTCTGCAGTGGGATAATAACCCATGAAGGAGTCTGCCCTCTGCAGTGGGATAATAACCCATGAAAGAGTCTGCCCTCTGCAGTGGGATAATAACCCATGAAGGAGTCTGCCCTCTGCAGTGGGATAATAACCCATGAAGGAGTCTGCCCTCTGCAGTGGGATAATAACCCATGAAGGAGTCTGCCCTCTGCAGTGGGATAATAACCCATGAAGGAGTCTGCCCTCTGCAGTGGGACAATAACCCATGAAGGAGTCTGCCCTCTGCAGTGGGATAATAACCCATGAAGGAGTCTGCCCTCTGCAGTGGGATAATGAACCCATGAAGGAGTCTGCCCTCTGCAGTGGGATAATAACCCATGAAGGAGTCTGCCCTCTGCAGTGGGATAATAACCCATGAAGGAGTCTGCCCTCTGCAGTGGGATAATAACCCATGAAGGAGTCTGCCCTCTGCAGTGGGATAATAACCCATGAAGGAGTCTGCCCTCTGCAGTGGGATAATAACCCCATGAAGGAGTCTGCCCTCTGCAGTGGGATAATAACCCATGAAGGAGTCTGCCCTCTGCAGTGGGATAATAACCCATGAAGGAGTCTGCCCTCTGCAGTGGGATAATAACCCATGAAGGAGTCTGCCCTCTGCAGTGGGATAATAACCCATGAAGGAGTCTGCCCTCTGCAGTGGGATAATAACCCATGAAGGAGTCTGCCCTCTGGGATAGTGGGATAAATAACCCATGAAGGAGTCTGCCCTCTGCAGTGGGATAATAACCCATGAAGGAGTCTGCCCTCTGCAGTGGGATAATAACCCATGAAGGAGTCTGCCCTCTGCAGTGGGATAATAACCCATGAAAGAGTCTGCCCTCTGCAGTGGGATAATAACCCATGAAAGAGTCTGCCCTCTGCAGTGGGATAATAACCCATGAAGGAGTCTGCCCTCTGCAGTGGGATAATAACCCATGAAGGAGTCTGCCCTCTGCAGTGGGATAATAATCCATGAAGGAGTCTGCCCTCTGCAGTGGGATAATAACCCATGAAGGAGTCTGCCCTCTGCAGTGGGATAATAACCCATGAAGGAGTCTGCCCTCTGCAGTGGGATGATAATAACCCATGAAGGAGTCTGCCCTCTGCAGTGGGATAATAACCCATGAAGGAGTCTGCCCTCTGCAGTGGGATAATAACCCATGAAGGAGTCTGCCCTCTGCAGTGGGATGAAGGAGTCTGCCCTCTGCAGTAACCCTGCCCTCTGCAGTGGGATAAATAATGATGGAGTCTGCCCTCTGCAGTGGGATAATAACCCATGAAGGAGTCTGCCCTCTGCAGTGGGATAACCCATGAAGGAGTCTGCCCTCTGCAATAATAACCCATGAAGGAGTCTGCCCTCTGCAGTGGGATAATAACCCATGAAGGAGTCTGCCCTCTGCAGTGGGATAATAACCCATGAAGGAGTCTGCCCTCTGCAGTGGGATAATAACCCATGAAGGAGTCTGCCCTCTGCAGTGGGTTGGTGGGTCAGGGGGGTGTAGCTCCTCCTCTGAAGGAGTCTGGCTGGTCTGAAGGAGTCTGACCCCCCCTTCTTCACCCCATGGGATGATAATAACCATGAAGGAGTTGCCCTCTGCAGTGGGATAATAACCTGAAGGAGTCTGCCCTCTGCAGTTTCTGTTCCTGGTAGGCTGGGCAGGTCTAATAGGGAGACCTGGAGGATTGGCCCAGGCCAGTTGATCTGTTCCTGGTAGGCTGGGCAGGTCTAATAGGGAGACCTGGAGGATTGGCCCAGGCCAGTTGATCTGTTCCTGGTAGGCTGGGCAGATCTAATAGGGAGACCTGGAGGATTGGCCCAGGGCAATTAGGCCATTAAGAGGCTGAGTGGGATAGAGAAGGAGGGCAGTGGGATAATAACGGAGTGGCAGTGGGATAATACATGAAGGAGTCTGTAAAACCCATGATGGTCTGCCCTCTAGTCAGTCTGCCCTCTGCAGTGGGATAGTAACCCATAAGCTTTAGTCTGAGCCTCAACGGTCCATAGGGCAGGAGAAGGAGTCTTGTTTTTGTAATGTGATGCAGCTTGGTGTATAAGTTCACCCCCTGGACAGGACTCTTCTGTTGGCTGGGGACTGGGGACTGGGGGCTTGGGGCTGGGACTGGGACTGGGGGCTGGGACTGGGGGGAGGGACTGGGGGGTGGGACTGGGGCTGGGACTGGGGGCTGGGACTGGGGACTGGGGCTGGGACTATAGGAGTCAAGGGAGTTGCATCCTAACCCTGAGGTAGATGGTGTCCTCTCTCTAAGGTAGCTAGGAAGCGGTGGATCACTACCCTGTCTGACCCTTCTCTCCCCACCCACTGTCTGCTGCCCAGTTATAGACCCTAATCCTCTGGTCTGTTCCTCTTCATTACGTTGGTCCTGTCTGTCCCTCTTCATTACGTGGGTCCTGTCTGTCCCTCTACAATATGTTGGTCCTGTCTGTCCCTCTTCATTACGTTGGTCCTGTCTGTCCCTCTACAATATGTTGGTCCTGTCTGTCCCTCTACATTACGTTGGTCCTGTCTGTCCCTCTACATTCTGTTGGTCCTGTCTGTCCCTCTACAATATGTTGGTCCTGTCTGTCCCTCTACATTACGTTGGTCCTGTCTGTCCCTCTACATTACGTTGGTCCTGTCTGTCCCTCTACAATATGTTGGTCCTGTCTGTCCCTCTACATTACGTTGGTCCTGTCTGTCCCTCTACATTACGTTGGTCCTGTCTGTCCCTCTACATTACGTTGGTCCTGTCTGTCCCTCTTCATTACGTTGGTCCTGTCTGTCCCTCTACAATATGTTGGTCCTGTCTGTCCCTCTACATTGGTGTCCTCTCTCTAAGGTAGCTAGGTTGGTCCTGTCTGTCCCTCTACATTCTGTTGGTCCTGTCTGTCCCTCTACATTCTGTTGGTCCTGTCTGTCCCTCTACATTCTGTTGGTCCTGTCTGTCCCTCTACATTCTGTTGGTCCTGTCTGTCCCTCTACATTCTGTTGGTCCTGTCTGTCCCTCTACATTACGTTGGTCCTGTCTGTCCCTCTACAATACGTTGGTCCTGTCTGTCCCTCTACATTCTGTTGGTCCTGTCTGTCCCTCTACATTCTGTTGGTCCTGTCTGTCCCTCTACATTCTGTTGGTCCTGTCTGTCCCTCTACATTCTGTTGGTCCTGTCTGTCCCTCTACATTACGTTGGTCCTGTCTGTCCCTCTACATTACGTTGGTCCTGTCTGTCCCTCTACATTCTGTTGGTCCTGTCTGTCCCTCTACATTCTGTTGGTCCTGTCTGTCCCTCTACATTACGTTGGTCCTGTCTGTCCCTCTACATTCTGTTGGAAGGAAGTAAAGTAACTCAGCTAATCTACCCCAACACACACACACACACACTGCCCAGTATTAGCTGTGTGTTGAAGAGGGTGCACGCACACACATACACACACACACACACACACTGCCCAGTATTAGCTGTGTGTTGAAGAGGGTGCACGCACACACATACACACACACACACACTGCCCAGTATTAGCTGTGTGTTGAAGAGGGTGCGCGCACACACACACACACACACACACACACACTGCCCAGTATTAGCTGTGTGTTGAAGAGGGCGCACACACACACACACACACACACACACACACTGCCCAGTATTAGCTGTGTGTTGAAGAGGGTGCGCGCACACACACACACACACACACACACACTGCCCAGTATTAGCTGTGTGTTGAAGAGGGCACACACACACACACACACACACACACACACCCCCCTGCAGACAAGTATATATTGACATTTATATCAACACTCCACATAATCAGACTGAGCATTTCAATGGCAAAAGGAGGCACAAGGAAATAAAGTATTAAATATATATTTGTTATTGTCATGAAATAAACAGAGATTTATTAGACATACAGTGATGATACAAAAATCTAATTAAAACACAACATGGGGGCTTGAAACTAGAAAAGGCCTGTTACTAATCAATCACCATTAGAGATTAAACAAACCTACTCAATCCTCATCTGATCTCTACTGTCAATCAATACAGCTAATACCAACCAGTGCTCCAACTCTTCCACAAGGCAGGCTGTAACTTCCAATCCAGAACAATCTGAACCCAGATCCCCCTACCAGCTGGACTGGGCGGGGCTGGGCTGGGCTGGACTGGGCTGGACTGGGCGGGGCTGGGCGGGACTGGGCTGGACTGGGCTGGACTGGGCGGGACTGGACTGGGCGGGGCTGGGTGGGACTGGGCTGGACTGGGCGGGGCTGGGCGGGGCTGAACTGAGCTGGGCTGGATATGACAAGTGAGGAGTTGTTCAGGCGGACCAAAGTTGGCCACCTCTGCTGTCAGCCAGTCAGTCAGTGATGATGGATAGTAGACTGGTTTGTTCATGTTCAGTCAGTCTACTTGTCCACTGTCAGTGATGATGGATAGTGGGCTGGTTTGTTCATGTTCAGTCAGTCTACTTGTCCACTGTCAGTGATGATGGATAGTGGGCTGGTTTGTTCATGTTCAGTCAGTCTACTTGTCCACTGTCAGTGATGATGGATAGTGGGCTGGTTCATGTTCAGTCAGTCTACTTGTCCACTGTCAGTGATGATGGATAGTGGGCTGGTTCATGTTCAGTCAGTCTACTTGTCCACTGTCAGTGATGATGGATAGTGGGCTGGTTCATGTTCAGTCAGTCTACTTGTCCACTGTCAGTGATGATGGATAGTGGGCTGGTTTGTTCATGTTCAGTCAGTCTACTTGTCCACTGTCAGTGATGATGGATAGTGGGCTGGTTCATGTTCAGTCAGTCTACTTGTCTACTTGTCCACTGTCAGTGATGATGGATAGTGGACTGGTTCATGTTCAGTCGGTCTACTTGTCCACTGTCAGTGATGATGGATAGTGGGCTGGTTTGTTCATGTTCAGTCAGTCTACTTGTCCACTGTCAGTGATGATGGATAGTGGGCTGGTTCATGTTCAGTCAGTCTACTTGTCCACTGTCAGTGATGATGGATAGTGGGCTGGTTTGTTCATGTTCAGTCAGACTACTTGTCCACTGTCAGTGATGATGGATAGTGGACTGGTTCATGTTCAGTCGGTCTACTTGTCCACTGTCAGTGATGATGGATAGTGGGCTGGTTCATGTTCAGTCGGTCTACTTGTCCACTGTCAGTGATGATGGATAGTGGGCTGGTTCATGTTCAGTCAGTCTACTTGTCCACTGTCAGTGATGATGGATAGTGGGCTGGTTTGTTCATGTTCAGTCAGTCTACTTGTCCACTGTCAGTGATGATGGATAGTGGGCTGGTTCATGTTCAGTCAGTCTACTTGTCCACTGTCAGTGATGATGGATAGTGGGCTGGTTCATGTTCAGTCAGTCTACTTGTCCACTGTCAGTGATGATGGATAGTGGGCTGGTTTGTTCATGTTCAGTCAGTCTACTTGTCCACTGTCAGTGATGATGGATAGTGGGCTGGTTCATGTTCAGTCAGTCTACTTGTCCACTGTCAGTGATGATGGATAGTGGGCTGGTTTGTTCATGTTCAGTCAGTCTACTTGTCCACTGTCAGTGATGATGGATAGTGGGCTGGTTTGTTCATGTTCAGTCAGTCTACTTGTCCACTGTCAGTGATGATGGATAGTGGGCTGGTTTGTTCATGTTCAGTCAGTCTACTTGTCCACTGTCAGTGATGATGGATAGTGGGCTGGTTTGTTCATGTTCAGTCAGTCTACTTGTCCACTGTCAGTGATAATGGATAGTGGGCTGGTTTGTTCATGTTCAGTCAGACTCGGGGCCAGAGTTGGCCACTGCTTCTGTCAGCCTGTTTGGGGAGCGGCAGGTTGGCAGGCAACAGTGGTGTCTGACTTTGGCCCCGTCTGGTTCTCACTTCTCACAGCCTGTCAGTCTCCTGTGAGTGTTGACAGCCACAGCAGAGGTCTGGTCTAGGTTGAATCCAGCTAGCTGCACTAGACAGCCCATAATAACACGTTCAGGATCCAGCTAGCTGCACTAGACAGTGTTGATAAAAGGATATTAGAAGGGTGAGCCGGTTAAGGATCGATTCAGACCAGGTGTTAAAATTGTACGACAAGCGACAGTTTATTTCAGAGGGAGAATATCTGGTACACGTAAATACGGCTCTTCCGTTAGTTCGTGTTGGAACAGCAGGCAGAGAGCGCGTAAACAGTCAGCACAGCCCTTATATACGTCACAGAAAGTAGGTTGACCCTAGGAAGATCGGATCTCCGGATTGGTTCAGCTGGTTGTAGTCTGTAGTCTTCCGCCATTGGCTCAGTTGTCTGTCCGTCATCGTAGGATCTTCTTCGGGCACACAGTGTTCGGTTAAAAAAGGGAGATTATGTGTGTAATGTGGGAGCTATCCTGTAGGGGACCCCACAGGCTTTACTGTGAGTTGTAGCCATGTAATTAGCAGTAAGTTAGTCACCTGCATACGAAATAGCAATTCCTTACAACAGCCCATAATAACTAGTTGTTTAGGATCCTGCTAGCTGCACTAGACAGCCCATAATAACTAGTTGTTCAGGATCCAGCTAGCTGGACTAGACAGCCCATAATAACACGTTGTTCAGGATCCAGCTAGCTGGACTAGACAGCCCATAATAACACATTGTTCAGGATCCAGCTAGCTGGACTAGACAGCCCATAATAACACGTTGTTCAGGATCCAGCTAGCTGCACTAGACAGCCCATAATAACTAGTTGTTCAGGATCCAGCTAGCTGCACTAGACAGCCCAGAATAACATGTTGTTCAGGATCCAGCTAGCTGGACTAGACAGCCCATAATAACTAGTTGTTTAGGATCCTGCTAGCTGGACTAGACAGCCCATAATAACTAGTTGTTCAGGATCCAGCTAGCTGCACTAGACAGCCCATAATAACTAGTTGTTCAGGATCCTGCTAGCTGCACTAGACAGCCCATAATAACTAGTTGTTCAGGATCCAGCTAGCTGCACTAGACAGCCCATAATAACTAGTTGTTTAGGATCCAGCTAGCTGCACTAGACAGCCCATAATAACACGTTGTTCAGGATCCAGCTAGCTGGACTAGACAGCCCATAATAACACATTGTTCAGGATCCAGCTAGCTGGACTAGACAGCCCATAATAACACGTTGTTCAGGATCCAGCTAGCTACTGTAGCATCGTCCTCTCTCTCCCCACATGAGACACACCATTACTACTGTAGCATCGTCCTCTCTCTCTCTCTCCCACATGAGACACACCATTACTACTGTAGCATCGTCCTCTCTCTCTCTCTCTCCACAAGACACACCATTACTACTGTAGCATCGTCCTCTCTCTCTCTCTCCACGAGACACACCATTACTACTGTAGCATCGTCCTCTCTCTCTCCACATGAGACACACCATTACTACTGTAGCATCGTCCTCTCTCTCTCTCTCTCCACGAGACACACCATTACTACTGTAGCATCGTCCTCTCTCTCTCTCCACGAGACACACCATTACTACTGTAGCATCGTCCTCTCTCTCTCTCCACGAGACACACCATTACTACTGTAGCATCGTCCTCTCTCTCTCCACGTGAGACACACCATTACTACTGTAGCATCGTCCTCTCTCTCTCTCTCTCCACATGAGACACACCATTACTCTCTATAGCATCGTCCTCTCTCTCCACATGAGACACACCATTACTACTGTAGCATCGTCCTCTCTCTCCACATGAGACACACCATTACTCTCTATAGTATCGTCCTCTCTCTCTCTCTCCACATGAGACACACCATTACTATCTATAGCATCGTCCTCTCTCTCCACATGAGACACACCATTACTACTGTAGCATCGTCCTCTCTCTCCACATGAGACACACCATTACTACTCATCGTACATGAGACACACCATTACTCTCTATAGTATCGTCCTCTCTCTCTCTCCACATGAGACACACCATTACTCTCTATAGCATCGTCCTCTCTCTCCACATGAGACACACCATTACTCTCTATAGTATCGTCCTCTCTCTCTCTCCACATGAGACACACCATTACTCTCTATAGTATCATCCTCTCTCTCCACATGAGACACACCATTACTCTCTATAGCATCGTCCTCTCTCTCCACATGAGACACACCATTACTCTCTATAGTATCGTCCTCTCTCTCCACATGAGACACACCATTACTCTCTATAGCATCGTCCTCTCTCTCCACATGAGACACACCATTACTCTCTATAGTATCGTCCTCTCTCTCTCTCTCCACATGAGACACACCATTACTCTCTATAGTATCATCCTCTCTCTCCACATGTATTACTCTCTATAGCATCGTCCTCTCTCTCCACATGAGACACACCATTACTACTATAGTATCGTCCTCTCTCTCCACATGAGACACACCATTACTCTCTATAGTATCGAGACACACCATTACTCTCTATAGTATCGTCCTCTCTCTCTCTCTCCACATGAGACACACCATTACTCTCTATAGCATCGTCTTCTCTCTCCACATGAGACACACCATTACTCTCTATAGCATCGTCTTCTCTCTCGACGTGAGGATGTGTGCGAACACTTCTGTGTGCGTCTTTATAGGCCACGGAGTTGCCCTCTACCTCTCTACCTCTGACCCTGATCTCATGCTGTTCTTCCTCTGTCCCCAGATGTGACATTTGCTGCTAAGGGCTACTTTGATGCCCTGGTGAGGATGGGAGAGCTAGCCAGTGAGAGCCAGGGATCCAAGGACATGGGTGAGTAGTAGCCAATCAGCTGTCAGGATGTTGTGTCCCGCCCATCCCTGGACCTAAAGGGGTATTCAGTGCTGGCCAATGCTTGTCTTAGTGTTTGTACTGTAAGTCCGTTTGTCCCTGTCTATCAGCTGCTACATATCTCTTTCCCTTCTCTGGACCTAAAGGGGCGGTTAACTGGGCTCTCCTGCTGGCCAACACACACACAGTCACTTCCTGTGTTTGTGTCACAGTAATGTCAGGTCTGTAGAGAGATGACCCAGTCTTTGTTTTCCACGCAGGCAGCATTGTGGGGTCACTCCTACACTCTAAAAAGAAAAGCTTCCTGGAAGATCCTTTAGGGGTTCTTCAAATTGAACTGTGGGGGAACCTCTCAGTTCTTCAAAGAACCCCCTTAATGGTTCCTCAAAGAACCCCCTTAATGGTTCCTCAAAGAACCCCCTTAATGGTTCCTCAAATAACTCCCTTAATGGTTCCTCAAAGAACCCCCTTAATGGTTCCTCAAAGAACCCCCTTAATGGTTCCTCAAAGAACCTTTTTGGGTTCATTTGTTTTTTACCCACCACTATTATTACTACTAATATGCATAACAATAACAAAATATTTGAGTGTTTTATGATTTTAGTGTAAAAGCAGAATTCAAAAATGTAAATATGAGGTGAACTCCCAGCAGAGCTCCAAGTTCAATCAGTTTCTCCTCTGGCATGTTAATGTGTTGATGTCCTTCGTCTCCACAGCCAGAATGATTTGTCAGTGCATGATGATGGAACAGGTTTCCAGTTCTATTCATCAGCGATGTAGGGATGTAGGGGTGTAGCGATGTAGGGGTGTAGCGATGTAGGGGTGTAGGGATGTAGGGAGGGTGAAGTCTGTGAAAACAAAAATCTGAATTATACAGATGAGTAACAAAACGTGCACATGACCGTATTCAAACCTTGTTATTTGTGGTAAATGTGAATGAAAACATTGTTAACTTTTGACTGGTTTTCATACACACATCTTGTCCGTAACGTAGAGACCTCTGGGATCTTCGTTGAAGAGGTCAGAGAGGAGGAAGAGGACTGCTGCTAGAAGGTTTTAGAGAAACCATTCATACAAATGTAATGATAATGTAATGCAGATCACATGTAGGTTGTGACAAACCAATACCAATTGTACATACCTTTGTGTGGCTTCTCGTCAGTACTCCTACAGACACATAAGTGGGCCGTTCAGTCATCTGCACCTATAGCCTTCAAAATATTCTTCTTTCTTTGTTGATTAACATCCTTTGAAATTGGTCCATTTTCTGATTATAAAGAATTTTAAAAGGGAGAAAGTGCCTGACCAACGCAGGGAGAAAGTACTCGACCAACACAGGGAGAAAGTACCTGACCAACACAGGGAGAAAGTACCTGACCAACACAGGGAGAAAGTACCTGACCAACACAGGGAGAAAGTACCTGACCAACACAGGGAGAAAGTACCCGACCAACACAGGGAGAAAGTACCCGACCAACACAGGGAGAAAGTACCCGACCAACGCAGGGAGAAAGTACCCGACCAACGCAGGGAGACAGTACCCGACCAACGCAGGGAGAAAGTACCCGACCAACGCAGGGAGAAAGTACCCGACCAACGCAGGGAGAAAGTACCCGACCAACGCAGGGAGAAAGTACCCGACCAACGCAGGGAGAAAGTACCCGACCAACGCAGGGAGAAAGTACCCGACCAACGCAGGGACAGTACCACCAAACGTAGGGAGAAAGTACCCGGGAGGGAAAGTACCCGACCAACGCAGGGAGAAAGTACCCGACCAACGCAGGGAGAAAGTACCCGACCAACGCAGGGAGAAAGTACCCGGCCAACGCAGGGAGAAAGTACCGACCAACACAGCCATTTGACAAATATGAAATGATAGATGATATCATCATAAAATAATATAAATTTAGATCAGACGAGCTGGAGGTCGACCGATTTATGATTTTTCAGCAGATACTGATTATTGGAGGACCAATACCGATGAATCAGGCGTTTTATTTATTTATTATTAATATATATATTTGTAATAATGACAATTACAACAATACTGAATTAACACTTTTATTTTAACTTAATATAATATATCAATAAAATCAATTTAGCCTCAAATAAATAATGAAACATGTTCAATTTGGTTTAAATAATGCAAAAACAAAGTGTTGGAGGAGAAAGTAAAAGTGCAATATGTGCTAACATTTCAGTTCCTTGCTCAGAACATGAAAACATATGAAAGCTGGTGGTTCCTTTTAACATGAATCTTCGATATTCCCAGGTAAGAAGTTTTAGGTTGTAGTTATTATAGGAATTATAGGACTATTTCTCTCTCTACCATTTGTATTTCATATACCTTTGACTATTGAATGTTCTAATAGGTACTATAGTATTGCCAGCCTAATCTCTGGAGTTGATAGGCTTGAAGTCATAAACAGCTCAATGCTTGAAGCGCAGCGAACAGCTGCTGGCAAACGCAGTAAAGTACTGTTTGAATGAATTATTACAAGCCTGCTGCTGCCTACCATCGCTCAGTCAGACTGCTCTATCAAATATCAAATCATAGACTTAATTATAATAAACACACAGATTTAGCTTTTGGTCATTAATATGGTCAAATCCGGAAACTATCATTTCGAAAAACAAATGTTTATTCTTTCAGTGAAATACGGAACCGTTCTGTATTTTATCTAACGGGCGGCATCCATCAGTCTAAATATTACTGTTACATTGCACCATCTTCAATGTTATGTCATAATTATGTACAATTCTGGCAAATTAATTACGCTCTTTGTTAGGAAAAAACACAGTTCGCAACGAGCCAGGCGGCCCAAACTGTTGCATATACCCTGACTCTGCTTGCACTGAACGCAAGAGAAGTGACACAATTTCCCTAGTTAAATATTGCCTGCTAACATGCATTTCTTGTAACTAAATATGCAGGTTTAAAATATATACTTGTGTTGATTTTAAGAAAGTCATTGATGTTAATGGTTAGTTACATTGGTTTAATGACCGTTCTTTTTTCGAGAATGCGCTTATTAAATCTTCACCCGTTTGGCGAAGTAGGCTGTGATTCGATGATAAATTAACAGGCACCGCATCGATTATATGCAACGCAGGACAAGCTAGATACACTAGTAATATCATCAACCATGTAGTTAACTAGTGGTTATGTTAATAAGATACGTTTAATGCTAGCTAGCAACTTACCTTGGCTTCTTGCTGCACTCGCGTAACACTCGCGTAACACTCGCGTAACACCTGCGTAACACTCGCGTAACACTCACGTAACCACCTGCGTAACACTCACGTAACCACCTGCGTAACACTCGCATAACCACCTGTGTAACAGGTGGTCAGCCTGCCACACAGTCTCCTCGTGGTGTGCAATGTAATCGGCGTCCAAAATTCAGATTACTGATTGTTATGAACTTGAAATTGACCCTAATTAATCGTCCATTCAGATGAATCGGTCGACCTCTAATACAAGCAGAAACCCTTAACTGGACATAAGATGTCACTTTTGACCAGGGCCCTATGGGTAATGAGGTGCCATTTTCAACTCGCACCTTGTCGACGTGGAGGAGACGTATGTATGATGAGGATAGAGAAGGAGAGAGAAAGAGCGAGAGGCGACATCGTCTGCAAATTAGATTTCAAAAAGTCATTTCATTTTGTGACAGACAGCAGCTTGGTGGATTTGATTCAGTTCCACTTAAAAGTGGATTGGTTTCAGCTCAGAGGGGATGTGTGTGTGTGTGTGTGTGTGTGTGTGTGTGTGTCCTTCCTTGTGTCCTGGTCCATTTATAAAGGTCTACAGATCCACAAGTTGACAGGAGCTGCTGCTCTCAGATACAATAGTTGCCGTGGCAACAGCTGGCGGTCCCAATGTTTTATCTCCACTCTGGGGACATCAGTCTCTGTGAAGACATCAGTGTCTGTGATGGGATTCTCCTCTCCTTGATCCATGAACAACAAGCTGTTTATTCTGACAGGTTTTCATGGCTCTGTTCTGTAGGGTGTTCTGTAGTAGGACAGCTGTGGGGTGTTCTGTAGTAGGACAGCTGGGGGGTGTTCTGTAGTAGGACAGCTGGGGGTGTTCTGTAGTAGTACAGCTGGGGGTGTTCTGTAGTAGGACAGCTGGGGGTGTTCTGTAGTAGGACAGCTGTGGGGTGTTCTGTAGTAGGACAGCTGTGGGGTGTTCTGTAGTAGGACAGCTGGGGGTGTTCTGTAGTAGGACAGCTGTGGGGTGTTCTGTAGTAGGACAGCTGTGGGTGTTCTGTAGTAGGACAGCTGTGGGGTGTTCTGTAGTAGGACAGCTGGGGACAGCTGTGGGGTGTTCTGTAGTACAGCTGGGGGTGTTCTGTAGTAGGACAGCTGTGGGGTGTTCTGTAGTAGGACAGCTGTGGGGTGTTCTGTAGTAGGACAGCTGTGGGGTGTTCTGTAGTAGGACAGCTGTGGGGTGTTCTGTAGTAGGACAGCTGTGGGGTGTTCTGTAGGTAGTACAGCTGTGGGGGTGTTCTGTAGTAGGACAGCTGTGGGGTGTTCTGTAGTGTAGGACAGCTGTTGGGGTGTTCTGTAGTAGTACAGCTGTAGTTGGGGTGTTCTGTAGGGGGTGTTCTGTAGTAGGACAGCTGTGGGGTGTTCTGTAGTAGTACAGCTGTTGGGGTGTTCTGTAGTAGGACAGCTGTGGGGTGTTCTGTAGTAGGACAGCTGTTGGGGTGTTCTGTAGTAGGACAGCTGTGGGGGTGTTCTGTAGGTAGGACAGCTGTGGGGGTGTTCTGTAAGGTAGTAGGACAGCTGTGTGTTCTGTAGTAGGGGGTGTTCTGTAGTAGGACAGCTGTGGGGTGTTCTGTAGTAGGACAGCTGTGGGGTGTTCTGTAGTAGGACAGCTGTGGGGTGTTCTGTAGTAGGACAGCTGTGGGGTGTTCTGTAGTAGGACAGCTGTGGGGTGTTCTGTAGTAGGACAGCTGTGGGGTGTTCTGTAGTAGGACAGCTGTGGGGTGTTCTGTAGTAGGACAGCTGTGGGGTGTTCTGTAGTAGGACAGCTGTGGGGTGTTCTGTAGTAGGACAGCTGTGGGGGATGGTTATGTAGTAGGACAGCTGGGGAGGTGTTCTGTAAGGTGTAGTAGGACAGCTGGGGAGGTGTTCTGTATGGTGTAGTAGGACAGCTGGGGAGGTGTTCTGTATGGTGTAGTACAGCTGTTGGGGGTGTTCTGTATGGTGTAGTACAGTTCTGTATGGTGTAGTACAGCGTAGTTGGGGGGTGTTCTGTAAGGTGTAGTACAGCGTAGTTGGGGGTTTCTGTAAGGTGTAGTACAGCGTAGTTGGGGGGTTCTGTAAGGTGTAGTACAGCGTAGTTGGGGGGTTCTGTAAGGTGTAGTACAGCGTAGTTGGGGGTGTTCTGTAAGGTGTAGTACAGCGTAGTTGGGGGTGTTCTGTAAGGTGTAGTACAGCGTAGTTGGGGGGTTCTGTAAGGTGTAGTACAGCGTAGTTGGGGGGTTCTGTAAGGTGTAGTACAGCGTAGTTGGGGGGTTCTGTAAGGTGTAGTACAGCGTAGTTGGGGGTGTTCTGTAAGGTGTAGTACAGCGTAGTTGGGGGTGTTCTGTAAGGTGTAGTACAGCGTAGTTGGGGGGTTCTGTAAGGTGTAGTACAGCGTAGTTGGGGGGGTTCTGTAAGGTGTAGTACAGCGTAGTTGGGGGGTTCTGTAAGGTGTAGTACAGCGTAGTTGGGGGGTTCTGTAAGGTGTAGTACAGCGTAGTTGGGGGTGTTCTGTAAGGTGTAGTACAGCGTAGTTGGGGGTGTTCTGTGTAGGTGTAGTACAGCGTAGTTGGGGGTGTTCTGTAAGGTGTAGTACAGCGTAGTTGGGGGTGTTCTGTAAGGTGTAGTACAGCGTAGTTGGGGGTGTTCTGTAAGGTGTAGTACAGCGTAGTTGGGGGGGTTCTGTAAGGTGTAGTACAGCGTAGTTGGGGGGTTCTGTAAGGTGTAGTACAGCGTAGTTGGGGGGTTCTGTAAGGTGTAGTACAGCGTAGTTGGGGGGTTCTGTAAGGTGTAGTACAGCGTAGTTGGGGGGTTCTGTAAGGTGTAGTACAGCGTAGTTGGGGGGTTCTGTAAGGTGTAGTACAGCGTAGTTGGGGGTGTTCTGTAAGGTGTAGTACAGCGTAGTTGGGGGGTTCTGTAAGGTGTAGTACAGCGTAGTTGGGGGGGTTCTGTAAGGTGTAGTACAGCGTAGTTGGGGGGTTCTGTAAGGTGTAGTACAGCGTAGTTGGGGGGGTTCTGTAAGGTGTAGTACAGCGTAGTTGGGGGGTTCTGTAAGGTGTAGTACAGCGTAGTTGGGGGGGGTTCTGTAAGGTGTAGTACAGCGTAGTTGGGGGGGGTTCTGTAAGGTGTAGTACAGCGTAGTTGGGGGGGGTTCTGTAAGGTGTAGTACAGTGTAGTTGGGGGGTTCTGTAAGGTGTAGTACAGCGTAGTTGGGGGGTTCTGTAACCTAGTTGTTGGGGTGTTCTGTAAGGTGTAGTACAGCGTAGTTGGGGGGGGTTCTGTAAGGTGTAGTTGGGGTGTTCTGTAAGGTGTAGTACAGCGTAGTTGGGGCTTCCTGAGCTAATCAGTCAGCCAGAGGGAAAGACATGGAAGTGATGTGTGGATGTTTTATTCAGTAAAAGGGCTTTTCATTTGACATTTACACGTTAGTCATTTAGCAGACGCTCTTATCCAGAGAGACGTACAGTTAGTTAATCATCTGAAGAGGGCTAGGTGAGACAACCATATCATATCTGTCATAGTAAGTACATTTTTCCTCAGTAGCTATCAGTACAGTCAGCTCAAGCTGCACTGAACAATAATAACTAGCTGTTCAGGATCCAGCTAGCTGGAAACAGCCCATAATAACTAGTTGTTCAGGATCCAGTGCGGGAAAGTGGGAGTGTTAATTCATGAAAGGTATGTTTTTGTGGGGGAGGGTAAGGAGGGAGGGAGGGGGTGCTGTGGGATTTTCCACACCACACACAGCCCTGAGAGGTTTCCCATTGATTTCAAGGTGTTAACATGTTAACAGACCATATCTCATATCATTTACCCAGCTCAGACCCTCTACAGGAACACAATGTCCCATAGAGGTGTGTCTGTCTCCAGGATAGCTATGTGTGTGAAACCGATCCCCCTCTTCTCCATAGGTTTTCTCAACAGATTAAACTATATATTTGAAATTATTCATTCCTCTGTGTGTGTGTGTGTGTGTGTGTGTGTGTGTGTGTGTGTGTGTGTGTGTGTGTGTGTGTGTGTGTGTGTTTGTGTGAAATCAAAGTGTGAATAGTTCCAACACATCAACATGTTTTTGATAATAACACGACGTAACTGTTGTTCCAATTTCTACTCTTCCATACTACGTGTAGACCACACCCACTTTCCCCTGTAGTTGTAACTCCCTCTCTAGGTAGACCACACCTCTTGGATCGTTTCATTTCCCCTCCACAGAGACACACCATTACTTGTAACTCCCTCTCCCACTTTCCCCTGTAGTTGTAACTCCCTCTCTAGGTAGACCACACCCACTTTCCCCTGTAGTTGTAACTCCCTCTCTAGGTAGACCACACCCACTTTCCCCTGTAGTTGTAACTCCCTCTCTAGGTAGACCACACCCACTTTCCCCTGTAGTTGTAGCTCCCTCTCTAGGTAGACCACACCCACTTTCCCCTGTAGTTGTAGCTCCTCTCTAGGTAGACCACACCCACTTTCCCCTGTAGTTGTAGCTCCCTCTCTAGGTAGACCACACCCACTTTCCCCTGTAGTTGTAGCTCCTCTCTAGGTAGACCACACCCACTTTCCCCTGTAGTTGTAGCTCCCTCTCTCTAGGTAGACCACACCCACTTTCCCCTGTAGTTGTAGCTCCCTCTCTAGGTAGACCACACCCACTTTCCCCTGTAGTTGTAGCTCCCTCTCTAGGTAGACCACACCCACTTTCCCCTGTAGTTGTAGCTCCCTCTCTAGGTAGACCACACCTTTCCCCACCCAGTTGTAGCTCCCTCTCTAGGTAGACCACACCCACTTTCCCCTGTAGTTGTAGCTCCCTCTCTTTACACATAGACCACACCCACTTTCCCCTGTAGTTGTAGCTCCTCTCTAGGTAGACCACACCCACTTTCCCCTGTAGTTGTAGCTCCCTCTCTCTAGGTAGACCACACCCACTTTCCCCTGTAGTTGTAGCTCTCTCTCTAGGTAGACCACACCCACTTTCCCCTGTAGTTCTAGCTGCTCTCTTAGGTAGACCACACCCACTTTCCCCTGTAGTTGTAGCTCCCTCTCTTTTTCTGGTAGACCACACCCACTTTCCCCTGTAGTTGTAGCTCCCTCTCTAGGTAGACCACACCCACTTTCCCCTGTAGCTTGTAGCTTTCCCCTCTCCCTCTCTTGGTAGACCACACCCACTTTCCCCTGTAGTTGTAGCTCCCTCTCTAGGTAGACCACACCCACTTTCCCTGTAGTTGTAGCTCCCTCTAGGTAGACCACACCCACTTTCCCTGTTGTGAGCCACCAATTGTATAGCTCCCTCTCTAGGTAGACCACACCACTTGTAGCTCCTCTCTAGGTAGACCACACCCACTTTCTCCTGTAGTTGTAGCTCCCTGTCTAGGTAGACCACACCCACTTTCTCCTGTAGTTGTAGCTCCTCCACTAGGTAGACCACACCCACTTTCCCCTGTAGTTGTAGCTCCTCTCTAGGTAGACCACACCCACTTTCTCCTGTAGTTGAAACTCCTCTCTAGGTAGACCACACCCACTTTCTCCTGTAGTTGTAGCTCATTTCTGAGGTAGACCACACCCACTTTCCCCTGTAGTTGTAGCTCTTTCCCTGCTAGGTAGACCACACCCACTTTCCCCTGTAGTTGTAGCTCCCTCTCTAGGGAGACCACACCCACTTTCAGTAGGAAATGTAGCTCCTCAGGTGACCACACCCACTTTCCCCAACGTTCCACTGCTAATAGGGGAGTAGAGATCAACCAGGGGCCCCTGTAAAAGCAGTTTGTTCTTCCACCTCTCCCTGACATAGTGTCTGTGGCTGGTGTGTGTATATACTATGTATGTAGTGTATGTAGTATGTATGTAGGTAACCACACCCACTTTCCCTAGGATAGCTGTGTGGAAACCATCCCTCTCTAGGTTTTCTCAACAGATTAAACTATATGTTTGAAATTATTATTCCCCTGTAGTTGTAGCTCCCTGTCTATGTATAGTGTAAATTTCCCCTGTAGTTGTAGTTCCAACACATCAACATGTTTTTGTATAATATACACCCAACTGTTGTTCCAATTTCTACTCTTCCATACTTTCCCCTGTGTAGACCACACCCACTTTCCCCTGTAGTTGTAGCTCCCTCTCTAGGTAGACCACACCCACTTTCCCCTGTAGTTATAGCACCCACTTTCCCCTGTAGTTGTAGCTCCCTCTCTAGGTAGACCACACCCACTTTCCCCTGTAGTTGTAGCTCCCTCTAGGTAGACCACACCCACTTTCCCCTGTAGTTGTAGCTCCCTCTAGGTAGACCACACCCACTTTCCCCTGTAGTGGTAGCTCCCTCTCTAGGTAGACCACACCCACTTTCCCCTGTAGTTGTAGCTCCCTCTCTAGGTAGACCACACCCACTTTCCCCTGTAGTTGTAGCTCCCTCTCTAGGTAGACCACACCCACTTTCCCCTGTAGTTGTATATAGGTAGACCACACCCACTTTCCCCTGTAGTTAGCTCCCTCTGGTAGACCACACCCACTTTCCCTGTAGTATAGCTCCCTCTACCAGACCACCCACTTTCCCCTGTAGTGTATGTAGTAGTAGCTCCTCTCTAGGTAGACCACACCCACTTTCTCCTGTAGTTGTAGCTCTCTGTCTAGGTAGACCACACCCACTTTCTCCTGTAGTTGTAGCTCCCTCTCTAGGTAGACCACACCCACTTTCCCCTGTAGTTGTAGCTCTCTCTAGGTAGACCACACCCACTTTCTCCTGTAGTTGTAGCTCCCTCTCTAGGTAGACCACACCCACTTTCTCCTGTAGTTGTAGCTCCCTCTAGGTAGACCACACCCACTTTCTCCTGTAGTTGTATTTCTCCTTCCTCTCTAGGTAGACCACACCCACTTTCCCCTGTAGTTGTAGCTCTCTCTCTAGGTAGGCCACACCCACAGTTCCCTCATGTAGTTTCTGTTCTCTAGGTAGACCACACCCACTTTCCCTGTAGTTGTAGTGTCTATATATAGTATGTATATATCCCCTATAGTATATGTATGTATCTCTCTCTCTCTGTAGGTACCATACCCACTTTCCCTGTAGTTGTAGCTATATATGTAGACCACACCCACTTTCTCCTGTATGTTGTATGTATGTATGTAGACCATGTATGTACTTTCTCCTGTAGTATATAGCTATATATGTATACCATACCCATATCCCTGTATGTATGTATATAGGTAGACCACACCCACTTTCCCCTGTAGTATGTGTATATGTGTATACCATACCCATGTATATCCCCTGTATATATATGTGTATGTATGTACCACATATATTCCCCTGTATATATATGTGTATGTATATTATATATGTGTATGTATGCTCCCTATATAGACCACACCCACTTTCCCCTGTATATATGTATATGTATATCATATTATATATGTGTATATCCTATGTATATATGTGTATACCCATATGTCTATATGTGTATATATATGTATATATGTAGTATACACCCACTTTCCCTGTATATTGTGCTATATCTATATGTATATATGTGTATATATATGTAGAGCGTAGTTGTGTAGTACCACACCCACTATATGTAGTATATACACCCACTTTCTCCTGTAGTGTATGTAGTATATATCTATATGTATATAGCTATATCTAGTAGACCACACCCACTTTCTCCCTGTAGTTGTAGCTCTATATCTAGGTAGACACACCCACTGTATCCTGTAGTTGTAGCTTTCTCTCTGTATGTTGTATATATCCTCACTTATGTAGGCCACACCCACTTTCACCTGTAGTATGTAGCTGTATATAGGCCACACCCACTTTCACCTGTAGTATGTAGCTGGTAGGCCATATGTACTTTCCCCGTATGTATGTATAGTTCTATATATATATGTGTGGTATGTATGTACACCCACTTTCCCCTGTAGTATGTAGCTATATGTGTGTAGACCACACCCATGTCTCCTGTAGTGTATGTATATATATATGTATATCTGTATGTATATGTATACTTTATATGTAGTGTATTTATATAGACCACACCCATTCCCCTGTAGTGTATTTATATATATATGTATATGTATATGTGTTTCCCCTGTAGTTGTAGCTCCCTCTCTAGGTAGTATATACCCACTTTCTCCTGTAGTTGTAGAGCATCCCTCTCTATAGACCACACCCACTTTCTCCTGTAGTTGTAGCTATCTCTAGGTAGACCACACCCATATTCCCCCTGTATATATCTCTCTGTGTGTATATGTCTCTCTATCTATATGTCTCTCTCTATCTGTAGACCACACCCACTTTCTCCTGTAGTTGTATCTGTTCTGTCCCTCTCTGTAGGTAGACCACACCCACTTTCTCCTGTAGTTGTAGCTCTGTATATATAGACCACACCCACTTTCCCTGTATGTATGTATATATATGTCTGTCTCTATGTATGTCTATCTGTGTGACCACACCCACTTTCTCCTGTAATTGTAGTCTCTATGTATGACCACACCCACTTTCTCCTGTAGTTGTAGCTCTCTGTATATATATGTAGACCACACCCACTTTCTCCTGTGTTGTATTTCTGTATGTATATAGGTAGACCACACCCATAGACCACACCACTTTCCCTGTATATATGTACAGTCAGAGGTGAGGCTCCTCATGCTAGGCGTTTCCTGTTCCACTGCTACAGGGGAGTAGAGCATCAACAAGGCCTGTAACAGCATGTTTGTATCTTCACATATATCTGGAGTGTCTGTATATATATATGTGTGTGTCCAGGTGTATATATATGTGTGTGTATATATGTATACATATATATATATATATATATGTGTGTGTGTGTGTGTTACGCTGTGGTACGTCGACTGCCTGGGGGTGATCTGTATTTTTCAGTGTGTGTTTAGTGGCTGTTAGTCTGTTAAAGCCGTTGGGTTCATTATGAGACTAACTGTAAATGGTTCCACCTACACATCTGAGACGAGGCAGCTTTCTGTCATCCTTTCTTTCTCCTCTCTCTCTCTCTCTCTCTCTCTCTCTCTCTCTCTCTCTCTCTCTCTGTCTCTCTCTCTCTCTCTCTCTCTCTCTCTCTCTCTCTCTCTCTCTCTCTCTGTCTCTCTCTCTGTCTCTCTCTCTCTCTCTCTCTCTCTCTCTCTCTCTCTCTCTCTCTCTCTCTCTCTCTCTCTCTCTGTCTCTCTCTCTCTCTCTGTCTCTCTCTCTCTCTCTCTCTCTCTCTCTCTGTCTCGCTCTCTCTCTCTCTCTCTCTCTCTCTGTCTCGCTCTCTCTCTGTCTCTCTCTCTCTCTGTCTCTCTCTCTGTGTCTCTCTCTGTCTCGCTCTCTGTCTCGCTCTCTGTCTCTCTCTCTCTGTCTCTCTCTGTCTCTGTCTCTCTGTCTCTCTCTGTCTCTCTCGCTCTCTGTCTCTCTCTCTGTCTCGCTCTCTCTCTGTCTCGCTCTCTCTCTCTCTCGTCTCGGGTCTGTCTCTGTCTCTCTGTCTCGCTCTCTCTCTGTCTCGCTCTCTCTCTCTGTCTCGCTCTCTGTCTCTCTGTCTCTCTCTCTGTCTCGCTCTCTCTCTGTCTCGTCTCTCTCTCTCTCTCTCTCTCTCTCTCTCTCTCTCTCGCTCTCTGTCTCTCTCGGTGTCTCTCTCGGTGTCTCTCTCTCTGTCTCTCTCTCTGTCTCTCTCTGTCTCTGTCTCTCTCTCTGTCTCTCTCTCTGTCTCTCTCTCTGTCTCGCTCTCTCTCGGTCTCTCTCTCTGTCTCTCTCTCTCTCTCTCTGTCTCTCTGTCTCGCTCTCTCTGTCTCTCTCTGTCTCTCTCTCTCTCTCTGTCTCTCTCGGTCTCTCTCGGTCTCTCTCTGTCTCTCTCTGTCTCTCTCATTATGCTTGAAGCGTGTACTTAAACTGCTTTCAGAGATAATGTTCTGTCATTATGCTTAAAGTGTGTATTTGTCTTTGAGAGAGAATGTTCTGTCATGCCATTTTATTATCAGAACATCAGATATTCCACAGGTTGATTCCATACAGGTTTCATTACATTAACATTATATCATCATATAAACTATAGTCCTCAGCTAAAACATCATAAATCATAGAATAATGTGACTTTGACTGGCGTGCGTGTGTGTGTGTGTGTGTGTGACTATATAGTTTGGTGTGTGTGTGTGTGTGTGTGACTGTGTGTGTGTGTGTGTGTGTGTGTGTGTGTGTGTGTATTCCCTGTGCCAAAGGAGACTGTGGCTCCTCCACCCCCACACACTCATTCCCCTCCTCGGCTTGGTCTAATCATCCCGTCACTCTCCCTTCCTCCCACTCACACACGCCTCACACTCCATCTCTTTCTCTCTTCTTTCTTTCCCTCCTCCCAACTCTCTCCTGCCCTCGCTCCCACATCTCTTCTTTCTTATTCTCTCTCCCCCCTGGCTTTCTTCTCCTCATACCCAGGTTCTCCCTCTCTTCTCTCCCTCCTCTCTTCTCCTCATACCCAGGTTCTCCCTCTCTTCTCTCCCTCCTCTCTTCTCCTCATACCCAGATTCTCCCTCTCTTCTCTCCCTCCTCTCTTCTCCTCATACCCAGGTTCTCCCTCTCTTCTCTCCCTCCTCTCTTCTCCTCATACCCAGGTTCTCCCTCTTCTCTCTCTCTCTCCTCTCTCTCTTCTCTCCTTCTCCAAGCTCTCTTCTGTCCCACATTTCTCTCCCTTTTTTCTCCTCCTTCCATCCCTCTTCCATCCATGTCTTCCTCTCCTCCCCAACTCCCTCCTCTGTAGAAGGATAAGAATATGCTTAACAGACACTTATTACAATGGTGGCATTTCCATCCACATATCTCAGTCATAATAAATACATGTTTCCTCAGTAAAGTAGCTTTCAGCCGAGTCGGAGCTAGTAAGAGGAGGGGAAACTGTCCAGTTCATGAAAAATGCTGTGGGATTATTCAAGGTGCTCTTTGACGAGGTAGAGTTTCACATGTTCTCAGAAGATGGACTCTGCTGTTATTTATTATCAACTAAAGTGACACGCCATGTTTTAGTTTTTATTTATTAGACTTTAGAAGCCAGCACAGAGCCTGTGGTTATGTCTCAGATAACACCCTATTCCCTATACAGTGCCCTACTTTTAACCAGGGCCCATAGGGTGACATAGGGCTCAGGTTGAAAGTAGTGCACTATATAGGGTGTCATTTGGGACGCAATGTGTGTAATGTAAGATGCTCAGTGAAATGCTGGGCTCCATTTCCACGGTATATCCCCCTGCTCAGGTGAAGAGTTCAGAGCTCTTCTCTGCTCTGCTCTGGGCTCGTCTCTCTGCCCTGCCAGCTGCCCTACATGGTTAGCCTCAGTTTCACTACATTCTGAAGCTATGAGACATACAGGATTAACCATACAAATAGAATTACTAGATTGGGTAATTAGCCTCTCAGTTGAGGATTCCTGTTCTAATAATAGTATTTCTATGGGGTTCACTCCCTACATTGAGCCCTTTTAAACTCCGACAATGGAAGTTTGATCTCATCCATTTGGTTTGAAGATCCAATGCAGATGTTTTGATCTCGATGTCTAATCATTTCTGGGTAACAATTAAGTATTTAATAGCTTCTTAGCAAAGAGCAATTTCACAAGCAAGAATTTTGCTCGGGCTGTGTGGGAGTGTTTTTAGTTGTGGAGGGGAAAACTAACTGTTATTGGCTGAGGTTTTGAACTGTCTTTTCTTATTGGTCTATTAACTCATTTACCCCATAGTGATGTCACCATGGAAGGCCAAAACTCCCTCCCACCAAACAGGCTGATTTTTCAGGTGATCTTTTCAAATGGCTCTTGTGCTAAAAGGGCATTATAATTATTTTAACAATTTCACAGTATTTTTCCAACCTGTGTGGAAATATATATAAAACACAAGAAAAACTCAAATAAATGAACTGCACTGGGTCTTTTAATAAAGTTCTGTTTAATGAAGGATTTGAAAGACTCATGTCTAGAGGGATAGCTACAGTCTGCAGGAGACTAGGCCAGCTACAGTCTGCAGGGGATTAGGCCAGCTACAGTCTGCAGGGGACTAGGCCAGCTACAGTCTGCAGGGGACTAGGCCAGCTACAGTCTGCAGGGGACTAGGCCAGCTACAGTCTGCAGGGGACTAGGCCAGCTACAGTCTGCAGGGGACTAGGCCAGCTACAGTCTGCGGGGGACTAGGCCAGCTACAGTCTGCGGGGGACTAGGCCAGCTACAGTCTGCGGGGACTAGGCCAGCTACAGTCTGCGGGGGACTAGGCCAGCTACAGTCTGCGGGGGACTAGGCCAGCTACAGTCTGCGGGGGACTAGGCCAGCTACAGTCTGCGGGGGACTAGGCCAGCTACAGTCTGCGGGGGACTAGGCCAGCTACAGTCTGCGGGGACTAGGCCAGCTACAGTCTGCGGGGACTAGGCCACTCTGCGGGGGACTAGGCCAGCTACAGTCTGCGGGGGACTAGGCCAGCTACAGTCTGCGGGGGACTGGCCAGCTACAGTCTGCGGGGGACTAGGCCAGCTACAGTCTGCGGGGGACTAGGCCAGCTACAGTCTGCGGGGACTAGGCCAGCTACAGTCTGCGGGGGACTAGGCCAGCTACAGTCTGCGGGGGACTAGGCCAGCTACAGTCTGCGGGGGACTAGGCCAGCTACAGTCTGCGGGGGACTAGGCCTAGGCCAGCTACAGTCTGCGGGGGACTAGGCCAGCTCTGCGGGGGACAGTCTGCGGGGGACTAGGCCAGCTACAGTCTGCGGGGGACTAGGCCAGCTACAGTCTGCGGGGGACTAGGCCAGCTACAGTCTGCGGGGGGCCACTACAGTCTGCGGGGGACTAGGCCAGCTACAGTCTGCGGGGGACTAGGCCAGCTAGTCTGCGGGGACTAGGCCAGCTACAGTCTGCGGGGGACTAGGTCTGGGGGGACTAGGCCAGCTACAGTCTGCGGGGGACTAGGCCAGCTACAGTCTGCGGGGACTAGGCCACTAGGCCAGCTACAGTCTGCGGGGACTAGGCCATCTACAGTCTGCGGGGGACTAGGCCAGCTACAGTCTGCGGGGGACTAGGCCAGCTACAGTCTGCGGGGGACTAGGCCAGCTACAGTCTGCGGGGGACTAGGCCAGCTACAGTCTGCGGGGGACTAGGCCAGCTACAGTCTGCGGGGGACTAGGCCAGCTACAGTCTGCGGGGGACTAGGCCAGCTACAGTCTGCGGGGACTAGGCCAGCTACAGTCTGCGGGGGACTAGGCCAGCTACAGTCTGCGGGGACTAGGCCAGCTACAGTCTGCGGGGGACTAGGCCAGCTCTGCGGGACTAGTCTGCGGGGACTAGGCCAGCTACAGTCTGCGGGGGACTAGGCCAGCTACAGTCTGCGGGGGACTAGGCCAGCTACAGTCTGCGGGGGACTAGGCCAGCTACAGTCTGCGGGGGACTAGGCCAGCTACAGCTCCACCTCAGTCCTCACATTCCAGGTCGACTAGTCAGAATACAACACAACTAGAATACAACACAACTAGCAGACGCCTTGTTTCCCTCTTCACCAACTCCCATGACATTCTCTGTTTACTTTACCATCAGGGTCTAATCATGGAGGAATCAGCACACTGTTATGTACTGTGGGAAATCAGGGCTCAAGTACCGTAGCCTACCTAGTGGTTGGAGGGAGTAGCACGTAATCAACATCTAACATCCCTCAGTAATTACCAACCAGACCTGGGTTCAAATAATATTTGTTTTCTTTCAGTGTAGGATTGAGCCTACCTGATGTGATAGAACCAATGGAATAGTCCCAAAGTGAAAGTGTCCTTCGGGAACTGGAACAGACAGGCTCAATAAAATGTTTCAAGTCATTTGAAAGAAAACAAATACTATTTGACACCTGACACCTTAAGTAGCATCTAACGGTGATTACCTAAGTAATGAAGAACACACACACACACACTGTAATGAGGATGACACAGGGGAAATTAGGCATAAAAAGTGATTTAGCGTAATTGTTTTTTTTTTAGGTTAATGGATAGGATGCAGCTACAGAGCCTTCAGAAAGTATTCACACCCCTTTACCCACATCTTGTTGTGTTACAGCCTGAATTTAAAATGGATTACATTTTGTTTTTGTGTCACTGGTCCTTACATAATACTCCATAATGTCAAAGTGGAATTTTGTTTGTAGAACATTTCTGAAATTCATAAAAAATGAAAAGCTGAAATGTTTTGAGTCGATAAGTATTCAACCCCTTTATGGCAAGCCTAGATTTACAATGTGCTTAACAAATCACATGAGTTCTATGGCCTCACTCTGTTTTCAATAATAGTGGTTAACATGATTTTTGAATGACTATCATTCTCTGTACCCTACATATACAATTATCTGTGAGGTCCCTCAATTGAGTAGTGAATTTCAAGCACAGATTCAACCACAAAGACCAGGGAGGTTTTTTAAAGCCTCGCAAAGAAGTGCACCGAATATCCCTTTGAGCGCGGTGAAGTTATTAATTACACTTTGGATGATGTAGCAATAAACCCAGTCATTACAAAGATACAGGCATCCTTCCTCCCTCAGTTGCCGGGGAGGAAGCTGCCCAGGGACTTCCCTATGAGGCCAATGGTGATTTTAATGGTTAGACTTTAATGGTTGTGCTATTAGAACAGAGGATGGATAAACATTGTAGTTACTCCACAATATTAACCTAAATGACAGTGAAAAGGAAGACTGTACAGATAAAAAATATTGCTAAACATGCATCCTGTTTGCAACAAGGCACTTAATTTCTTTGCCACATTTTTGCAGTATTACTTAACACTTTGTATTCAGGACAAAAAGTTATGTTTGGGGCAAATCCAACACATCACTGAGTACCGCTTCATATTTTCAAGCATGTTGGTGGGTGCATCATGTTATGGGTATGCTTGTCATTGGAAGGGCTAGGGAGTTTTTTAGGATAAAAAGACACTGAATGCAGCTAAGCACAGGCAAAACCTGGTTGTCGTCTTTCCAACAGACACAAGGAGTTGAAATTCACTTTTCAGCAGGACAAAAACCTAAAAGACAAGGACAAATCTCCACTGGAATGGCTTACCAAGATGACATTGCATGTTCGTGAGTGGCCTAGTTAAATGTTTGATTCAAATTGGCTTGATCCATACATACTATGGCAAGACTTGTTCAGAGCTCCAATCGTTGATGGGGCCGACCAATCAGCTGCTTAGAATCCAGGAAGCCATTTCCTGAAATACACACATACAAACACATACCCAAACGACAGAGAAAATGGGGAACGTAACAAGCCCACCCCAAAACCTGCAAACTCCCAGTTTGCAACAACAAAAACCAACACGCATCCCCAGTTACTAAACCCGTGATAGAGCGTCGGCAACCCCAGTTACTAAACCCGTGATAGAGCGTCGGCAACCACAGTTACTAAACCCGTGATAGAGCGTCGGCAACCACAGTTACTAAACCCGTCACATCGTGAATCTGTACATTATATCCTTGTACAATCAGAGCCCACCGCATAAGGCGGCGGTTCTGATTGGTGTTTTTGAAGCAAATGTACAAAGGATTATGGTCTGTGAAGACCAGTATAGACAAGGCACTCTAGCCCACATATTCTTCAAAAAACTAGCAATAGCAAGGCTAGCAATGAAGCCAGCGTCTCTTGTTCAATGGTGGAGTACCTTGACTGACACGAGTTGAACTTACGGGAGAAGAAACTGACGGGCCGATCCACTCCGTCTTCATCTACCTCCAAGAGAACTGCACCCACCCCCACTATACTAGCATCTACCTCCAAGAGAACTGCACCCACCCCCACTATACTAGCATCTACCTCCAAGAGAACCGCACCCACCCCCACTATACTAGCATCTACCTCCAAGAGAACTGAACCCACCCCCACTATACTAGCATCTATCTCCAAGAGAACTGCACCCACCCCCACTATACTAGCATCTACCTCCAAGAGAACATCTACATCTATCTCCAAGAGAACTGCACCCACCCCCACTATACTAGCATCTATCTCCAAGAGAACTGCACCCACCCCCACTATACTAGCATCTACCGCCAAGAGAACTGCACCCACCCCCACTATACTAGCATCTACCTCCAAGAGAACTGCACCCACCCCCACTATACTAGCATCTACCTCCCAAGAGAACTGCACCCACCCCCACTATACTAGCATCTACCTCCAAGAGAACTGCACCCACCCCCACTATACTAGCATCTACCTCCAAGAGAACTGCACCCACCCCCACTATACTAGCATCTACCTCCAATTTAAAAGGTTTTTCAGAGTTGGGGGCGGCAAGCACTGGGACACTACAAAGTAGCACTTTAGCGGACTCAAAAGCGTAGTTACAGTCCTTGGACCACTTAAATGGTACCTTGGGACTAAGCAGAGATGAAAGGGGAGCAACTACCGTTGAGAAATTCTTACAGAATGTACGATAGTACCCTACCATCCCCAGGAATCTGCGCAACTGGCGGCAAGTCGTGGGAGCAGGAAAAGCAACAATTGCTTCCACTTTGCCAGTTACTGGGCGCACTTGACCTCGTCACAGTAGTCTTCCCAAACTCACACTTGACCTCGTCCCACCTGCTTCCCTAAGTAAGTCACAGTAGTCTTCCCAAACTCACACTTGGCCTCGTCCCACCTGCTTCCCTAAGTAAGTCACAGTAGCCTTCCCAAACTCACACTTGGCCAAATTGAGGGTTAAAGAAGCATCCACCAACCGCTGAAACACACTTTTCAAGTAGATTAATTAATCACCACATCATCAAGGTCACATTCCTCTTTCACTCCATCTACAGTCACATACCTCTTTCATCCACCTACAGTTACATACCTCTTTACCTCCACCTACAGTTACATACCTCTTTACCTCCACCTACAGTCACATACCTCTTTCACTCCACCTACAGTTACATACCTCTTTACCTCCACCTACAGTTACATACCTCTTTACATTTACTCTTTACAGTCACATACCTCCACCTACAGTCACATACCTCTATCACATACCTCTTTCACTCCACCTACAGTTACATACCTCTTTCCCTCCACCTACAGTTACATACCTCTTTCCCTCCACCTACAGTCACATACCTCTTTCACTCCACCTACAGTCACATACCTCTTTCCTCCACCTACAGTCACATACCTCTTTCCCTCCACCTACAGTCACATACCTCTTTCACTCCACCTACAGTCACATACCTCTTTCACTCCACCTACAGTTACATACCTCTTTCACTCCACCTACAGTTACATACCTCTTTCACTCCACCTACAGTTACATACCTCTTTCACTCCACCTACAGTTACATACCTCTTTCACTCCACCTACAGTCACATACCTCTTTTGGATCACCTCCACCTACAGTTACATACCTCTTTCCTCCACCGTACAGTTACATACCTCTTTCACTCACACACAGTCACATACCTTACACCTACAGTTACATACCTCTTTATACCTCCACCTACAGTTAATACCTCATTAGACATCAGAGTTACACTCCACCTACAGTTACACATACCTCTTTCACTCCACCTACAGTCACATACCTCTTTCACTCCACCTACAGTCACATACCTCTTTACCTCCACGGGGAGGTGAGTGTAGCAGGGTGTTGCGTTCCCTCCTCCAAGAGGCGTATGTAACATGTAGCGATACGCTGGCGCACACACACACACGTTCATGTGTAAATGGAGTTTATGGCTCTCGTTTATAACTACCAAGAGCAAATCATGACATCAGAACACACACACAATCTCACGCACGTGCGTCACATACACAGTGCCAGCTAGCGGCGATTTTTCCAGTGTTCCAGTAGTCTGTCAGACCTCTCTCCCTCTACCACCTCGCTCTGTTAGAATGGGAGCAGGGAGCTCTTTTCTTAGCTCAGCTTCTCATTCCCAGAGGTCCCTCCCTGCCTGCCTGCACCTGCTCTATATAGGTGACACGCAGTGCATGCTGGGAGACCAGTGGCTGACACAATCTCTTCTCTCTCTGTGTGTGCTCATGCTCTCACGTTCTCCCCTCTCTCACGTTCTCCCCTCTCTCTCTTTACCCCCTCGCTCTCTCATGTTCTCTCTCCCCCTCTCACCTCTCTCCCCTACGCATCTCATCTCTCTCTCCCCTCGTTCTCCCTCTTCTCTCTCACGTTCTTCTCTCTCTCCCCTCGCTCTCTCGCTCTCTCATGTTCTTCTCTCTCTCCCCTCGCTCTCTCATGTTCTTCTCTCTCTCCCCTCGCTCTCTCATGTTCTTCTCTCTCTCCCCTCGCTCTCTCATGTTCTTCTCTCTCTCCCCTCGCTCTCTCATGTTCTTCTCTCTCTCCCCTCGCTCTCCCCTCGCTCTCATGTTCTTCTCTCTCTCCCCTCGCTCTCTCATGTTCTTCTCTCCCCTCGCTCTCATGTTCTTCTCTCTCTCCCCTCGCTCTCCCCTCTCTCATGTTCTTCTCTCTCTCCCCTCGCTCTCCCCTCGCTCTCATGTTCTTCTCTCTCTCCCCTCGCTCTCCCCTCGCTCTCATGTTCTTCTCTCTCTCCCCTCGCTCTCCCCTCGCTCTCATGTTCTTCTCTCTCTCCCCTCGCTCCCTCGCTCTCATGTTCTTCTCTCTCGCTCCCCCTCGCTCTCATGTTCTTCTCTCTCCCCTCTCATGTTCTCTCTCTCCCCTCGCTCTCATGTTCTTCTCTCTCTCCCCTCGCTCTCGCTCTCATGTTCTTCTCTCTCTCCCCTCGCTCTCATGTTCTTCTCTCTCTCCCCTCGCTCTCATGTTCTTCTCTCTCTCCCCTCGCTCTCCCCTCGCTCATGTTCTTCTCTCTCTCCCCTCGCTCTCATGTTCTTCTCTCTCTCCCCTCGCTCCCCTCGCTCTCATGTTCTTCTCTCTCCCCTCGCTCTCTCGCTCTCATGTTCTTCTCTCTCTCCCCTCGCTCTCATGTTCTTCTCTCTCTCCCCTCGCTCTCTCGTGCTCTCATGTCTCCCCTCTCTCTCACCGTTGCTTTATTGTAGTAAAATGATCAGTAATAATGAACTATTATAAATAACAGCAGTATAATGATAGCAGTAAATTGTACTAGAATAACAGAGTACATAACAGGGACAATAAAAGGTCAAACATGGAAAATGAACATGCTGCTATTATTACCACTAAAACGAATGCTACCACCACTAGTAATACTAATACTACAGCTATCCTTACGACTACCATTACCACCAACTGTCATCACAATTACATCAGTACAGCAACTACCACCATCATTACTATTACTACTACTACCATTACCACCAACTGTCATCAGTTACATCAGTACAGCAACTACCACCACCATTACTACTACTACTACTACCATTACCAGCACCATCATTACTACTACCATTACCACCATTACTACTCATCACAATTACCATCAGCACCATCATTACTACTACCATTACCACCAACTGTCATCACAATTAGATCAGTACTGCAACTACCACCATCACCACCAACTGTCATCACAATTACATCAGTACTGCAACTACCACCATCACTACTACTACTACCATTACCACCAACTGTCATCACAATTACATCAGTACTGCAACTACCACCATCATTACTACTACTACCATTACCACCAACTGTCATCACAATTATGTCAGTACTGCAACTACCACCATTACTACTACTACTACTACTACTACTATCATTACCACCAACTGTCATCACAATTATGTTAGTACCACTACTACTACTACCATTACCACCAACTGTCATCACAATTACATCAGTACTGCAACTACCACCACCATTACTACTACTACTACCATTACCACCAACTGTCATCAGTTACATCAGTACTGTAACTACCACCACCATTACTACTACTACTACTACTACTACTATCATTACTACTACCATTACCACCAACTGTCATCACAATTACATCAGTACTGCAACTACCACCATTATTACTACAACTGTCATCACACCATAATCATCACTGCAACTACCACCATCACCACCAACTGTCATCATCATTACCACTACTACCATACCACCAACCATCACTTACCACTACTACCATTACCACCACCTGTCATCACAATTACATCAGTACTGCAACTACCACCATTACTACTTACTACTACCATACCACCAACTATCATCACAATTATGTTAGTACCATGTACCTACCACCACCATTACTACATCATCATTACCACTACTACCATACCACCACCTGTCATCATCATTACCACTACTACATACTACCACCATTATTAACTTTGTACTACCATTACCACCAACTGTCATCACAATTACATCAGTACTACAACTACCACCATTATTACTACTACTACTGCCATACCACCACCATTATCATCATCATTACCACTACTGCCATACCATTAGCAGCATTACCACTACTGCCATACCATTAGCAGCATTACCACTACTGCCATACCGCCACCATAATCATCATCGTTACTACTACCATACTACCACCATTATCATCATCATTACTACTTACCATACCATCACCATTATCATCATCATTACTACTACCATACCACCACCATTATCACCATCATTACTATTACCATACTACCACCATTATCATCATCATTACCACTACTACCATACCACCACCACCACTATCATTAACATTTGTTACTACCATACCACCACCATTATCATCATCATTACTACTACCATACCATTATCATCACCATTACCACTACTGCCATACCACCACCATTATCATCATCATTACTATTACCATACTACCACCATTATCATCATCATTACCACTACTACCATACCACCACCATTATCACCATCATTACTATTACCATACTACCACCATTATCATCATCATTACCACTACTACCATACCACCACCATTATCATCATCATTACCACTACTATACCACCACCATTATCATCATCATTACTACTGCCATACCACCACCATTATCATCATCATTACTCTACTCCCGTACCACCACCATTATCATCATCATTACTACCCCGTACCACCACCATTATCATCATCATTACTACTACCATACCACCACCATTATCATCATCATTACCACTACTGCCATACCACCACCATTATCATCATCATTACCTACTACCGTACCACCACCATTATCATCATCACACCTACTTGTCCCACTATTTGTAGTAATAATAGTAGAGTTTTCCTGCTTCCTATGCAGATGTTGTTATTCAGTGTCTCTCAGGCTGTGTCAGGGCTAATACATATATGGCTGCTAGAGGAGCTGTTGCTCCGTCGCACATCAGTATCTTTGTTTTTCCTCTGGGAGTAGTAAGATAACATGTTTAGTGTTTTCTGAGAATAATGAATCTCTTGGTGAGGAATATTTCTCACTGTAGTGGAGAAAGTACATCTCTGTCTCTACCTCCCTTGGTGTGGTGACCACACACACGCTCCTGTTTGGGTAGCCATGTCTTTTTATGTCTGCCGGTTTCTAAGGCCAATTGGTGGTCACTCAGCCTGTACTTGGTAAGGATCTGTCTCTGCTTCGTATCTCTGACAGAGTGGTTGGTGATGGAAGATCCAGATCATCAGTATATAGCAGGTGTTTTACCTCTGTGCCACATAGTGTCCTGGGGCTGCAGAATGGTACAACATGTCTGCTAATTCATTGATGAAAATGGTGAAAAGGTTTGGACTCAAACTGCAGCCTTGTCTCACACCTCACGGAAATAATGATGTTCTTTGGGTTTTGATTTAGGTTTATGTATTTTATTAAGTCAGAAACCTTTACCACCAAACTTTGGAGAATTTTGAACAATAGAACTTTGTGCCGAATGGAATGAGTTTTTAAATTCAATAAAGCAAGCAAAGCTTTTAGGATGGTGGACGTGTTTATTCATTAGCGTGTGTAAGGTGTGTGTGTATATGGTCAGTAGTGCGGCGGTTGGGAGAGGGTGAGTTATGTGGTGAATCACTCCTCTCCCCTGCTCCCTGATACAGTTGTGATTACTGTGGTAGAGGGTGCTGGAGAAATTACAGGCTGTCTGATTTCCATTGTCTTCAGACTGGAGTTTGGTCACACGAGAGGGATATTTCGCTCTCTTTACTCTCTCCATCTCGTCATGATTAGCAGTATCCTCTTCCCTCAGCTGTTTCAATTGCCTCTGTAGTCTGAAGCAGAGAAGTAGGATCCTCCTGGACAACAGCTGACTCTGCTCCTCAGCTGAATCCCCATTCCTCAACAGGTAGATTCATGATCACGTTTCCATTGCTTCAGTAGTCTGAAGCAGAGAAGTAGGATCCTCCTGGACAACAGCTGACTGCTCAGCTGACTGAGTTGGAAATGTTGCTGGAGGTCATTTCATAGAGACAATTCTCAAGTCTTTTGTTGTGTCGTTCTCCTCCTGCTTTGCACTAAGGTTACTATCTCCATTTATCTCTGTCACGCTATTGAGTTTGACTGGGTCTGTCTTTCTATCCCTCTTTCTCTTTTTCTCTCAATCTTTTTCTCTCTCCTCAAACTCTCCACGCTCTCTCTACTTACTCTCCAAAACCTCCTCTCTTTCTGCTCTCCTCTCCCTCTCGCTTCTCTCCTCTCCTCTCTCTCCTCTCTTTCTACTCCTCTCTCCTCATCTCTCCTCTCTTTCTACTCTCTTTCTACTCTCCTCTCTCTCTCTCTCTCTCTCTCTCTCTCTTCTACTCTCCTCTCTTCTCTCCTCTCCTACTCCTCTCTCTCTCTCTCCTCTCTCTCTCTCCTCTCTCTCTCTCTCCTCTCTTCTACTCTCCTCTCTTTCTACTCCCCTCTCTTTCTACTCTTTCCTCCTCTCTTCTACTCTCCTCTCTCTCTCTCCCCTCCTCTCTTTCTACTCTCTTTCTACTCCCCTCTCTCTTCTACTCTCCTCTCTACTCTCCTCCTCTCTCCCCTCTCTTTCTACTCCTCTCTTTCTACTCTCCTCTCTCTCTCTCTCTTCCTCTCTTTCTCTCCCTCCTCTCTTTTTCTACTCTCCTCCTCTCTTTCTCTCTCCTCTCTCCTCTCTCTCTCTCTTTCTCTCCCTCTCTACTCTTTCTCTCTCTACTCTCTCCTCTCTTTCTCCTCCTCTCTCCTCTCTCTCTCTTTCTACTCTCCTCTTTCTACTCTCCTTCTCTCTACTCTCCTCTCTCCTCTCTCTCTCCTCTCTCCTCTCTCCTCTCTCTCTACTCTCGTCTCTCTCCTCTCTCTTTCTACTCTCTCCTCTCTTTCTACTCTCCTCTCTCCTCTCTACTCTCGTCTCTCTCCTCTCTCTTTCTACTCTCTCCTCTTTCTACTCCCCTCCTCTTTCTCTCTCTCCTCTCTCCTCCTCTCTCCTCTCTTTCTACTCTCCTCTCTTTCTACTCTCCTCTCTTTCTACTCTCCTCCTCTCTCCTCTCTCTCTCCTCTCCTCCTCTCTCCTTTCTTTCTACTCTCCTCTCTACTCTCCTCTCTCCTCTCTACTCTACTCTCCTCTCCTCTCACTCCCCTCTCTCTCTCTCCTCTCCTCTCTCTCTCTCTCTTGTCTCTCTCCTCTCTCTTTCTACTCTCTCCTCTCTTTCTACTCTCCTCTTTCTACTCTCCTCTCCTACTCTACTCTCCTCTCACTCCTCTCCTCTCTTTCTACTCTCCTCTCACTCCTCTCCTCTCTTTCTACTCTCCTCTCTCCTCTCTTTCTACTCTCCTCTCTGCTCTCTACTCTACTCTCCTCTCTTTCTTCTCTCCTCTCCTCTCTCTTTCCTCTCTCCTCTCCTCTCTCTTTCCTCTCGCTCTACTTTTCTCTCTCGACTCTCTCGCCTCTCTCTCTCTCTCTTTGTCTCTCTCTCCTCTTTCTCTCCTCTGTCCTCTCTCTTTACATTGCACATTTCTGTTTCCCATTTAATTTCAGCGTTGCTACTTTTCTCTCCAGACATCCCCTTTCAAAACCACTATTATTATCACTGTACATTATTACAGCTCCACTCCACTGTCACACCTCTGCATATCAGTACCCATAGCAGGTTTAATTGACAGACCCCCACAGACAGACACTCCTGCGCACGCAGTGTTTTCTGTCACAATCAGCATCACTGCAATGTATCTGTATGTCTCTCCGCACACTGCAATACTCCGTACACTGCAATACTCTGTACACTGCAATACTCTGTACACTGCAATACTCTGTACGCTGCAATACTCTGTACGCTGCAATACTCTGTACGCTGCAATACTCTGTACGCTGCAATACTCCGTACGCTGCAATACTCCGTACACTGCAATACTCCGCACACTGCAATACTCTGTACACTGCAATACTCTGTACACTGCAATACTCTGTACACTGCAATACTCTGTACACTGCTCTGTACACTGCAATACTCTGTACACTGCAATACTCTGTACACTGCAATACTCTGTACGCTGCAATACTCTGTACGCTGCAATACTCTGTACACTGCAATACTCTGTACACTGCAATACTCTGTACACTGCAATTCTCTGTACGATGCAATACTCTGTACACCGCAATACTCTGTACACTGCAATACTCCACACTGACATCCTCCAGACTCTCTGAACTGTACTTCAGACTGCACACTCCAAACCCTGTCTATATTTCCACTAGATGTCCCTCGGTCCATCAGTCTCTGTATAAATGTATACAATCTGAAGGTTCTGTAATGCTGTACCCTCCTGAACAGACCCTACAGTCTCTGTATAAATGTCTATCTAAACACCCCCCTGAACAGACCCTACTGTCTCTGTATAAATGTCTATCTAAACACCCTCCTGAACAGACCCTACTGTCTCTGTAATGCTATACCCTCCTGAACAGATCCTACTGTCTCTGTAATGCTATACCCTCCTGAACAGACCCTACTGTCTCTGTAATGCTATACCCTCCTGAACAGACCCTACTGTCTCTGTAATGCTATACCTCCTGAACAGACCCTACTGTCTCTGTAATGCTATACATTCCTGAACAGACCCTACTGTCTCTGTAATGCTATACCTTCCTGAACAGACCCTACTGTCTCTGTAATGCTATACATTCCTGAACAGACCCTACTGTCTATGTAATGCTATACCCTCCTGAACAGACCCTACTGTCTCTGTAATGCTGTACCTTCCTGAACAGACCCTACTGTCTCTGCTGTTGTCCTACATGCAGGGGTGATGACGTCATGGTAGAACAAGTTACTGGGTCAGTAGGCTGTAGGGAGCAGCCGTGGCCTGGGACTACACAGACTCTGACAAACAAACACAGAGAACTACACAGCCACCAGGCTCTGACAAATACACACACACACACACACACACACACACAGAGAGAGAACTACACAGCCACCAGGCTCTGACAAATACACACACACACATACACACACACACAGAGAGAACTACACAGCCACCAGGCTATGACACTTTTAGCACTGTGCTATCATGCCTCACACACAGACATACACTATATAGACAAAAGTATGTGGACACTCCTTCAAATGAGTGGATTCGGCTATTTCAGCCACACCCGTTGTTGACAGGTGTAAATGTTGCGCCCACCCATGCAATCTTCATAGACAAACATTGGCAGTAGAATGACCTTACTGAAAAGCTCAGTGACACCGTCATAGGATGCCACCTTTCCAACAAGTCAGTTCGTCAAATTTCTGCCCTGCTAGGGGTTCCCCGGTCAACTGTAAGTGCTGTTATTGTCGAACATCTTTGGGATGAATTGGAACGCCGACTGCGAGCCAGGCTCAATCACCCAACATCAGTGCCCAAACTCACTAATGCTCTTGTGGCTGAATTGAAGCAAGTCCTCACAGCAATGTTCCAACTTCTAGTGGAAAGTCTTCCCAGAAGAGTGTAGGCTGTTATAGCAGCACAGGAGGGACCAACTCCATATTAATCCCCATGATTTTGGAATGAGATGTTCGACGTTTGGTTATGTAGTGAGTTGATCAACAAGCTTCCTCCAGAGGCTGAGGTCACTGGGAGAAGAGTTTTAAGAAGACAGTTGGATAGAAAGAGATGTGTGGGGTGCATAGAGAACTAGGGAAGGAGACGTGGTTTATAAATAGAGTTAATGTGTGGGGTGCATAGAGAACTAGGGAAGGAGACATGGTTTATAAATAGAGTTAATGTGTGGGGTGCATAGAGAACTAGGGAAGGAGACGTGGTTTATAAATAGAGTTAATGTGTGGGGTGCATAGAGAACTAGGGAAGGAGACGTGGTTTATAAATAGAGTTAATGTGTGGGGTGCATAGAGAACTAGGGAAGGAGACATGGTTTATAAATAGAGTTAATGTGTGGGGTGCATAGAGAACTAGGGAAGGAGACGTGGTTTATAAATAGAGTTAATGTGTGGGGTGCATAGAGAACTAGGGAAGGAGACATGGTTTATAAATAGAGTTAATGTGTGGGGGTGCATAGAGAACTAGGGAAGGAGACGTGGTGTTATAAATAGAGTTAATGTGTGGGTGCATAGAGAACTAGGGAAGGAGACGTGGTTTATAAATAGAGTTAATGTGTGGGGTGCATAGAGAACTAGGGAAGGAGACGTGGTTCATAAATAGAGTTAATGTGTGGGGTGCATAGAGAACTAGGGAAGGAGACGTGGTTCATAAATAGAGTTAATGTGTGGGGTGCATAGAGAACTAGGGAAGGAGACGTGGTTTATAAATAGAGTTAATGTGTGGGGTGCATAGAGAACTAGGGAAGGAAGTTTATAAATAGACATGTGGTTGCATAAAACTAGAGAAGGAGACGTTAATGTTAATGTGGGGTGCATAGAGAACTAGGGAAGGAGACATGGTTTATAAATAGAGTTAATGTGTGAGAACTAGGGTGCATAGAGAACTAGGGAAGGAGACATGGTTTATAAATAGAGTTAATGTGTGGGGTGCATAGAGAACTAGGGAAGGAGACATGGTTTATAAATAGAGTTAATGTGTGGGGTGCATAGAGAACTAGGGAAGGAGACGTGGTTTATAAATAGAGAGTTAATGTGTGGGGTGCATAGAGAACTAGGGAAGGAGACATGGTTTATAAATAGAGTTAATGTGTGGGGTGCATAGAGAACTAGGGAAGGAGACATGGTTTATAAATAGAGTTAATGTGTGGGGTGCATAGAGAACTAGGGAAGGAGACATGGTTTATAAATAGAGTTAATGTGTGGGGTGCATAGAGAACTAGGGAAGGAGACATGGTTTATAAATAGAGTTAATGTGTGGGGCATAGAGAACTAGGGAAGGAGACGTGGTTTATAAATAGAGTTAATGTGTGGGGTGCATAGAGAACTAGGGAAGGAGACATGGTTTATAAATAGAGTTAATGTGTGGGGTGCATAGAGAACTAGGGAAGGAGACATGGTTTATAAATAGAGTTAATGTGTGGGGTGCATAGAGAACTAGGGAAGGAGACATGGTTTATAAATAGAGTTAATGTGTGGGGTGCATAGAGAACTAGGGAAGGAGACGTGGTTTATAAATAGAGTTAATGTGTGGGGTGCATAGAGAACTAGGGAAGGAGACATGGTTTATAAATAGAGTTAATGTGTGGGGGTGCATAGAGAACTAGGGAAGGAGACGTGGTTCATAAATAGAGAGTTAATGTGTGGGGGTGCATAGAGAACTAGGGAAGGAGACGTGGTTTATAAATAGAGTTAATGTGTGGGGTGCATAGAGAACTAGGGAAGGAGACATGGTTTATAAATAGAGTTAATGTGTGGGGTGCATAGAGAACTAGGGAAGGAGACGTGGTTTATAAATAGAGTTAATGTGTGGGGTGCATAGAGAACTAGGGAAGGAGACGTGGTTTATAAATAGAGTTAATGTGTGGGGTGCATAGAGAACTAGGGAAGGAGACATGGTTTATAAATAGAGTTAATGTGTGGGGTGCATAGAGAACTAGGGAAGGAGACATGGTTTATAAATAGAGTTAATGTGTGGGGTGCATAGAGAACTAGGGAAGGAGACATGGTTTATAAATAGAGTTAATGTGTGGGGTGCATAGAGAACTAGGGAAGGAGACGTGGTTCATAAATAGAGTTAATGTGTGGGGTGCATAGAGAACTAGGGAAGGAGACATGGTTTATAAATAGAGTTAATGTGTGGGGTGCATAGAGAACTAGGGAAGGAGACATGGTTTATAAATAGAGTTAATGTGTGGGGTGCATAGAGAACTAGGGAAGGAGACATGGTTTATAAATAGAGTTAATGTGTGGGGTGCATAGAGAACTAGGGAAGGAGACATGGTTTATAAATAGAGTTAATGTGTGGGGTGCATAGAGAACTAGGGAAGGAGACATGGTTTATAAATAGAGTTAATGTGTGGGGTGCATAGAGAACTAGGGAAGGAGACGTGGTTTATAAATAGAGTTAATGTGTGGGGTGCAACTAGGGAAGAACTAGGGAAGGAGACATGGTTTATAAATAGAGTTAATGTGTGGGGTGCATAGAGAACTAGGGAAGGAGACATGGTTTATAAATAGAGTTAATGTGTGGGGTGCATAGAGAACTAGGGAAGGAGACATGGTTTATAAATAGAGTTAATGTGTGGGGTGCATAGAGAACTAGGGAAGGAGACGTGGTTTATAAATAGAGTTAATGTGTGGGGTGCATAGAGAACTAGGGAAGGAGACATGGTTTATAAATAGAGTTAATGTGTGGGGTGCATAGAGAACTAGGGAAGGAGACATGGTTTATAAATAGAGTTAATGTGTGGGGTGCATAGAGAACTAGGGAAGGAGACATGGTTTATAAATAGAGTTAATGTGTGGGGTGCATAGAGAACTAGGGAAGGAGACATGGTTTATAAATAGAGTTAATGTGTGGGGTGCATAGAGAACTAGGGAAGGAGACATGGTTTATAAATAGAGTTAATGTGTGGGGTGCATAGAGAACTAGGGAAGGAGACGTGGTTCATAAATAGAGTTAATGTGTGGGGTGCATAGAGAACTAGGGAAGGAGACGTGGTTTATAAATAGAGTTAATGTGTGGGGTGCATAGAGAACTAGGGAAGGAGACGTGGTTCATAAATAGAGTTAATGTGTGGGGTGCATAGAGAACTAGGGAAGGAGACATGGTTTATAAATAGAGTTAATGTGTGGGGTGCATAGAGAACTAGGGAAGGAGACGTGGTTTATAAAATAGAGTTAATGTGTGGGGTGCATAGAGAACTAGGGAAGGAGACATGGTTTATAAATAGAGTTAATGTGTGGGGTGCATAGAGAACTAGGGAAGGAGACATGGTTTATAAATAGAGTTAATGTGTGGGGTGCATAGAGAACTAGGGAAGGAGACATGGTTTATAAATAGAGTTAATGTGTGGGGTGCATAGAGAACTAGGGAAGGAGACATGGTTTATAAATAGAGTTAATGTGTGGGGTGCATAGAGAACTAGGGAAGGAGACATGGTTTATAAATAGAGTTAATGTGTGGGGTGCATAGAGAACTAGGGAAGGAGACATGGTTTATAAATAGAGTTAATGTGTGGGGTGCATAGAGAACTAGGGAAGGAGACGTGGTTTATAAATAGAGTTAATGTGTGGGGTGCATAGAGAACTAGGGAAGGAGACATGGTTTATAAATAGAGTTAATGTGTGGGGTGCATAGAGAACTAGGGAAGGAGACGTGGTTTATAAATAGAGTTAATGTGTGGGGTGCATAGAGAACTAGGGAAGGAGACATGGTTTATAAATAGAGTTAATGTGTGGGGTGCATAGAGAACTAGGGAAGGAGACGTGGTTTATAAATAGAGTTAATGTGTGGGGTGCATAGAGAACTAGGGAAGGAGACATGGTTTATAAATAGAGTTAATGTGTGGGGTGCATAGAGAACTAGGGAAGGAGACATGGTTTATAAATAGAGTTAATGTGTGGGGTGCATAGAGAACTAGGGAAGGAGACATGGTTTATAAATAGAGTTAATGTGTGGGGTGCATAGAGAACTAGGGAAGGAGACATGGTTTATAAATAGAGTTAATGTGTGGGGTGCATAGAGAACTAGGGAAGGAGACATGGTTTATAAATAGAGTTAATGTGTGGGGTGCATAGAGAACTAGGGAAGGAGACATGGTTTATAAATAGAGTTAATGTGTGGGGTGCATAGAGAACTAGGGAAGGAGACATGGTTTATAAATAGAGTTAATGTGTGGGGTGCATAGAGAACTAGGGAAGGAGACATGGTTTATAAATAGAGTTAATGTGTGGGGTGCATAGAGAACTAGGGAAGGAGACATGGTTTATAAATAGAGTTAATGTGTGGGGTGCATAGAGAACTAGGGAAGGAGACATGGTTTATAAATAGAGTTAATGTGTGGGGTGCATAGAGAACTAGGGAAGGAGACAGGGTTTATAAATAGAGTTAATGTGTTTATAAAACTAGGGAAGGAGACATGGTTTATAAATAGAGTTAATGTGTGGGGGTGCATAGAGAACTAGGGAAGGAGACATGGTTTATAAATAGAGTTAATGTGTGGGGTGCATAGAGAACTAGGGAAGGAGACATGGTTTATAAATAGAGTTAATGTGTGGGGTGCATAGAGAACTAGGGAAGGAGACATGGTTTATAAATAGAGTTAATGTGTGGGGTGCATAGAGAACTAGGGAAGGAGACATGGTTTATAAATAGAGTTAATGTGTGGGGTGCATAGAGAACTAGGGAAGGAGACATGGTTTATAAATAGAGTTAATGTGTGGGGTGCATAGAGAACTAGGGAAGGAGACATGGTTTATAAATAGAGTTAATGTGTGGGGTGCATAGAGAACTAGGGAAGGAGACGTGGTTTATAAATAGAGTTAATGTGTGGGGTGCATAGAGAACTAGGGAAGGAGACGTGGTTTATAAATAGAGTTAATGTGTAAATAGGGGTGCATAGAGAACTAGGGAAGGAGACATGGTTTATAAATAGAGTTAATGTGTGGGGTGCATAGAGAACTAGGGAAGGAGACATGGTTTATAAATAGAGTTAATGTGTGGGGTGCATAGAGAACTAGGGAAGGAGACATGGTTTATAAATAGAGTTAATGTGTGGGGTGCATAGAGAACTAGGGAAGGAGACATGGTTTATAAATAGAGTTAATGTGTGGGGTGCATAGAGAACTAGGGAAGGAGACGTGGTTTATAAATAGAGTTAATGTGTGGGGTGCATAGAGAACTAGGGAAGGAGACATGGTTTATAAATAGAGTTAATGTGTGGGGTGCATAGAGAACTAGGGAAGGAGACGTGGTTCATAAATAGAGTTAATGTGTGGGGTGCATAGAGAACTAGGGAAGGAGACATGGTTTATAAATAGAGTTAATGTGTGGGGTGCATAGAGAACTAGGGAAGGAGACGTGGTTTATAAATAGAGTTAATGTGTGGGGTGCATAGAGAACTAGGGAAGGAGACATGGTTTATAAATAGAGTTAATGTGTGGGGTGCATAGAGAACTAGGGAAGGAGACATGGTTTATAAATAGAGTTAATGTGTGGGGTGCATAGAGAACTAGGGAAGGAGACATGGTTTATAAATAGAGTTAATGTGTGGGGTGCATAGAGAACTAGGGAAGGAGACATGGTTTATAAATAGAGTTAATGTGTGGGGTGCATAGAGAACTAGGGAAGGAGACATGGTTTATAAATAGAGTTAATGTGTGGGGTGCATAGAGAACTAGGGAAGGAGACATGGTTTATAAATAGAGTTAATGTGTGGGGTGCATAGAGAACTAGGGAAGGAGACATGGTTTATAAATAGAGTTAATGTGTGGGGTGCATAGAGAACTAGGGAAGGAGACATGGTTTATAAATAGAGTTAATGTGTGGGGTGCATAGAGAACTAGGGAAGGAGACATGGTTTATAAATAGAGTTAATGTGTGGGGTGCATAGAGAACTAGGGAAGGAGACATGGTTTATAAATAGAGTTAATGTGTGGGGTGCATAGAGAACTAGGGAAGGAGACATGGTTTATAAATAGAGTTAATGTGTGGGGAACTGGGAAGGAGACATTCATAAATAGAGAACTAGGGAAGGAGACATGGTTTATAAATAGAGTTAATGTGTGGGGTGCATAGAGAACTAGGGAAGGAGACATGGTTTATAAATAGAGTTAATGTGTGGGGTGCATAGAGAACTAGGGAAGGAGACATGGTTTATAAATAGAGTTAATGTGTGGGGTGCATAGAGAACTAGGGAAGGAGACATGGTTTATAAATAGAGTTAATGTGTGGGGTGCATAGAGAACTAGGGAAGGAGACATGGTTTATAAATAGAGTTAATGTGTGGGGTGCATAGAGAACTAGGGAAGGAGACATGGTTTATAAATAGAGTTAATGTGTGGGGTGCATAGAGAACTAGGGAAGGAGACGTGGTTTATAAATAGAGTTAATGTGTGGGGTGCATAGAGAACTAGGGAAGGAGACGTGGTTTATAAATAGAGTTAATGTGTGGAACTAGGGAAGGAGACGTGCATAGAGAACTAGGGAAGGAGACGTGGTTTATAAATAGAGTTAATGTGTGGGGTGCATAGAGAACTAGGGAAGGAGACATGGTTTATAAATAGAGTTAATGTGTGGGGTGCATAGAGAACTAGGGAAGGAGACGTGGTTTATAAATAGAGTTAATGTGTGGGGTGCATAGAGAACTAGGGAAGGAGACATGGTTTATAAATAGAGTTAATGTGTGGGGTGCATAGAGAACTAGGGAAGGAGACATGGTTTATAAATAGAGTTAATGTGTGGGGTGCATAGAGAACTAGGGAAGGAGACATGGTTTATAAATAGAGTTAATGTGTGGGGTGCATAGAGAACTAGGGAAGGAGACAACTAGGTTTATAAATAGAGTTAATGTGTGGGGTGCATAGAGAACTAGGGAAGGAGACATGGTTTATAAATAGAGTTAATGTGTGGGGTGCATAGAGAACTAGGGAAGGAGACATGGTTTATAAATAGAGTTAATGTGTGGGGTGCATAGAGAACTAGGGAAGGAGACATGGTTTATAAATAGAGTTAATGTGTGGGGTGCATAGAGAACTAGGGAAGGAGACATGGTTTATAAATAGAGTTAATGTGTGGGGTGCATAGAGAACTAGGGAAGGAGACGTGGTTTATAAATAGAGTTAATGTGTGGGGTGCATAGAGAACTAGGGAAGGAGACATGGTTTATAAATAGAGTTAATGTGTGGGGTGCATAGAGAACTAGGGAAGGAGACATGGTTTATAAATAGAGTTAATGTGTGGGGTGCATAGAGAACTAGGGAAGGAGACATGGTTTATAAATAGAGTTAATGTGTGGGGTGCATAGAGAACTAGGGAAGGAGACATGGTTTATAAATAGAGTTAATGTGTGGGGTGCATAGAGAACTAGGGAAGGAGACATGGTTTATAAATAGAGTTAATGTGTGGGGTGCATAGAGAACTAGGGAAGGAGACATGGTTTATAAATAGAGTTAATGTGTGGGGTGCATAGAGAACTAGGGAAGGAGACGTGGTTTATAAATAGAGTTAATGTGTGGGGTGCATAGAGAACTAGGGAAGGAGACGTGGTTTATAAATAGAGTTAATGTGTGGGGTGCATAGAGAACTAGGGAAGGAGACGTGGTTTATAAATAGAGTTAATGTGTGGGGTGCATAGAGAACTAGGGAAGGAGACGTGGTTTATAAATAGAGAGTTAATGTGTGGGGTGCATAGAGAACTAGGGAAGGAGACGTGGTTTATAAATAGAGTTAATGTGTGGGGTGCATAGAGAACTAGGGAAGGAGACGTGGTTCATAAATAGAGTTAATGTGTGGGGTGCATAGAGAACTAGGGAAGGAGACGTGGTTTATAAATAGAGTTAATGTGTGGGGTGCATAGAGAACTAGGGAAGGAGACGTGGTTTATAAATAGAGTTAATGTGTGGGGTGCATAGAGAACTAGGGAAGGAGACGTGGTTTATAAATAGAGTTAATGTGTGGGGTGCATAGAGAACTAGGGAAGGAGACATGGTTTATAAATAGAGTTAATGTGTTCATAAATAGAGGGGTGCATAGAGAACTAGGGAAGGAGACGTGGTTTATAAATAGAGTTAATGTGTGGGGTGCATAGAGAACTAGGGAAGGAGACATGGTTTATAAATAGAGTTAATGTGTGGGGGTGCATAGAGAACTAGGGAAGGAGACGTGGTTTATAAATAGAGTTAATGTGTGGGGTGCATAGAGAACTAGGGAAGGAGACATGGTTTATAAATAGAGTTAATGTGTGGGGTGCATAGAGAACTAGGGAAGGAGACATGGTTTATAAATAGAGTTAATGTGTGGGGTGCATAGAGAACTAGGGAAGGAGACGTGGTTTATAAATAGAGTTAATGTGTGGGGTGCATAGAGAACTAGGGAAGGAGACATGGTTTATAAATAGAGAGTTAATGTGTGGGGTGCATAGAGAACTAGGGAAGGAGACGTGGTTTATAAATAGAGTTAATGTGTGGGGTGCATAGAGAACTAGGGAAGGAGACGTGGTTTATAAATAGAGTTAATGTGTGGGGTGCATAGAGAACTAGGGAAGCATAAATAGAGAACTAGGGAACTAGGAGACATGGTTTATAAATAGAGTTAATGTGTGGGGTGCATAGAGAACTAGGGAAGGAGACGTGGTTTATAAATAGAGTTAATGTGTGGGGTGCATAGAGAACTAGGGAAGGAGACGTGGTTTATAAATAGAGTTAATGTGTGGGGTGCATAGAGAACTAGGGAAGGAGACATGGTTTATAAATAGAGAGTTAATGTGTGGGGTGCATAGAGAACTAGGGAAGGAGACGTGGTTTATAAATAGAGTTAATGTGTGGGGTGCATAGAGAACTAGGGAAGGAGACGTGGTTTATAAATAGAGTTAATGTGTGGGGTGCATAGAGAACTAGGGAAGGAGACATGGTTTATAAATAGAGTTAATGTGTGGGGTGCATAGAGAACTAGGGAAGGAGACGTGGTTTATAAATAGAGTTAATGTGTGGGGTGCATAGAGAACTAGGGAAGGAGACATGGTTTATAAATAGAGTTAATGTGTGGGGTGCATAGAGAACTAGGGAAGGAGACATGGTTTATAAATAGAGTTAATGTGTGGGGTGCATAGAGAACTAGGGAAGGAGACATGGTTTATAAATAGAGTTAATGTGTGGGGTGCATAGAGAACTAGGGAAGGAGACGTGGTTTATAAATAGAGTTAATGTGTGGGGTGCATAGAGAACTAGGGAAGGAGACATGGTTTATAAATAGAGTTAATGTGTGGGGTGCATAGAGAACTAGGGAAGGAGACATGGTTTATAAATAGAGTTAATGTGTGGGGTGCATAGAGAACTAGGGAAGGAGACATGGTTTATAAATAGAGTTAATGTGTGGGGTGCATAGAGAACTAGGGAAGGAGACGTGGTTTATAAATAGAGTTAATGTGTGGGGGAATAGAGAACTAGGGAAGGAGACATGGTTTATAAATAGAGTTAATGTGTGGGGTGCATAGAGAACTAGGGAAGGAGACATGGTTTATAAATAGAGTTAATGTGTGGGGTGCATAGAGAACTAGGGAAGGAGACATGGTTTATAAATAGAGTTAATGTGTGGGGTGCATAGAGAACTAGGGAAGGAGACATGGTTTATAAATAGAGTTAATGTGTGGGGTGCATAGAGAACTAGGGAAGGAGACGTGGTTTATAAATAGAGTTAATGTGTGGGGTGCATAGAGAACTAGGGAAGGAGACGTGGTTTATAAATAGAGTTAATGTGTGGGGTGCATAGAGAACTAGGGAAGGAGACGTGGTTTATAAATAGAGTTAATGTGTGGGGTGCATAGAGAACTAGGGAAGGAGACATGGTTTATAAATAGAGAGTTAATGTGTGGGGTGCATAGAGAACTAGGGAAGGAGACATGGTTTATAAATAGAGTTAATGTGTGGGGTGCATAGAGAACTAGGGAAGGAGACATGGTTTATAAATAGAGTTAATGTGTGGGGTGCATAGAGAACTAGGGAAGGAGACGTGGTTTATAAATAGAGTTAATGTGTGGGGTGCATAGAGAACTAGGGAAGGAGACGTGGTTTATAAATAGAGTTAATGTGTGGGGTGCATAGAGAACTAGGGAAGGAGACGTGGTTCATAAATAGAGTTAATGTGTGGGGTGCATAGAGAACTAGGGAAGGAGACGTGGTTTATAAATAGAGTTAATGTGTGGGGTGCATAGAGAACTAGGGAAGGAGACGTGGTTTATAAATAGAGTTAATGTGTGGGGTGCATAGAGAACTAGGGAAGGAGACGTGGTTTATAAATAGAGTTAATGTGTGGGGTGCATAGAGAACTAGGGAAGGAGACATGGTTTATAAATAGAGTTAATGTGTGGGGTGCATAGAGAACTAGGGAAGGAGACGTGGTTTATAAATAGAGTTAATGTGTGGGGTGCATAGAGAACTAGGGAAGGAGACGTGGTTTATAAATAGAGTTAATGTGTGGGGTGCATAGAGAACTAGGGAAGGAGACGTGGTTCATAAATAGAGTTAATGTGTGGGGGTGCATAGAGAAGGAGGGATAAATAGAGTTAATGTGTTTATAAAATAGAGTTAATGTGTGGGGTGCATAGAGAACTAGGGAAGGAGACATGGTTTATAAATAGAGTTAATGTGTGGGGTGCATAGAGAACTAGGGAAGGAGACGTGGTTCATAAATAGAGTTAATGTGTGGGGTGCATAGAGAACTAGGGAAGGAGACATGGTTTATAAATAGAGTTAATGTGTGGGGTGCATAGAGAACTAGGGAAGGAGACGTGGTTTATAAATAGAGTTAATGTGTGGGGTGCATAGAGAACTAGGGAAGGAGACGTGGTTTATAAATAGAGTTAATGTGTGGGGTGCATAGAGAACTAGGGAAGGAGACGTGGTTTATAAATAGAGTTAATGTGTGGGGTGCATAGAGAACTAGGGAAGGAGACGTGGTTTATAAATAGAGAGTTAATGTGTGGGGTGCATAGAGAACTAGGGAAGGAGACGTGGTTTATAAATAGAGTTAATGTGTGGGGTGCATAGAGAACTAGGGAACATGGTTTAGACAATGGTTTATAAATAGAGTTTTATAAATGTGTGGGGTGCATAGAGAACTAGGGAAGGAGACGTGGTTTATAAATAGAGTTAATGTGTGGGGTGCATAGAGAACTAGGGAAGGAGACATGGTTTATAAATAGAGTTAATGTGTGGGGTGCATAGAGAACTAGGGAAGGAGACATGGTTTATAAATAGAGAGTTAATGTGTGGGGTGCATAGAGAACTAGGGAAGGAAGACGTGGTTTATAAATAGAGTTAATGTGTGGGGTGCATAGAGAACTAGGGAAGGAGACATGGTTTATAAATAGAGTTAATGTGTGGGGTGCATAGAGAACTAGGGAAGGAGACGTGGTTTATAAATAGAGTTAATGTGTGGGGTGCATAGAGAACTAGGGAAGGAGACATGGTTTATAAATAGAGTTAATGTGTGGGGTGCATAGAGAACTAGGGAAGGAGACATGGTTTATAAATAGAGTTAATGTGTGGGGTGCATAGAGAACTAGGGAAGGAGACATGGTTTATAAATAGAGTTAATGTGTGGGGTGCATAGAGAACTAGGGAAGGAGACATGGTTTATAAATAGAGTTAATGTGTGGGGTGCATAGAGAACTAGGGAAGGAGACATGGTTTATAAATAGAGTTAATGTGTGGGGTGCATAGAGAACTAGGGAAGGAGACATGGTTTATAAATAGAGTTAATGTGTGGGGTGCATAGAGAACTAGGGAAGGAGACATGGTTTATAAATAGAGTTAATGTGTGGGGTGCATAGAGAACTAGGGAAGGAGACATGGTTTATAAATAGAGTTAATGTGTGGGGTGCATAGAGAACTAGGGAAGGAGACATGGTTTATAAATAGAGTTAATGTGTGGGGTGCATAGAGAACTAGGGAAGGAGACATGGTTTATAAATAGAGTTAATGTGTGGGGTGCATAGAGAACTAGGGAAGGAGACATGGTTTATAAATAGAGTTAATGTGTGGGGTGCATAGAGAACTAGGGAAGGAGACGTGGTTTATAAATAGAGTTAATGTGTGGGGTGCATAGAGAACTAGGGAAGGAGACATGGTTTATAAATAGAGTTAATGTGTGGGGTGCATAGAGAACTAGGGAAGGAGACATGGTTTATAAATAGAGTTAATGTGTGGGGTGCATAGAGAACTAGGGAAGGAGACATGGTTTATAAATAGAGTTAATGTGTGGGGTGCATAGAGAACTAGGGAAGGAGACATGCATAGAGAACTAGGGAAGGAGACATGGTTTATAAATAGAGAGTTAATGTGTGGGGGTGCATAGAGAACTAGGGAAGGAGACGTGGTTTATAAATAGAGTTAATGTGTGGGGTGCATAGAGAACTAGGGAAGGAGACATGGTTTATAAATAGAGTTAATGTGTGGGGTGCATAGAGAACTAGGGAAGGAGACGTGGTTTATAAATAGAGTTAATGTGTGGGGTGCATAGAGAACTAGGGAAGGAGACGTGGTTTATAAATAGAGTTAATGTGTGGGGTGCATAGAGAACTAGGGAAGGAGACATGGTTTATAAATAGAGTTAATGTGTGGGGTGCATAGAGAACTAGGGAAGGAGACATGGTTTATAAATAGAGTTAATGTGTGGGGTGCATAGAGAACTAGGGAAGGAGACGTGGTTTATAAATAGAGTTAATGTGTGGGGTGCATAGAGAACTAGGGAAGGAGACATGGTTTATAAATAGAGTTAATGTGTGGGGTGCATAGAGAACTAGGGAAGGAGACATGGTTTATAAATAGAGTTAATGTGTGGGGTGCATAGAGAACTAGGGAAGGAGACATGGTTTATAAATAGAGTTAATGTGTGGGGTGCATAGAGAACTAGGGAAGGAGACATGGTTTATAAATAGAGTTAATGTGTGGGGTGCATAGAGAACTAGGGAAGGAGACATGGTTTATAAATAGAGTTAATGTGTGGGGTGCATAGAGAACTAGGGAAGGAGACATGGTTTATAAATAGAGTTAATGTGTGGGGTGCATAGAGAACTAGGGAAGGAGACATGGTTTATAAATAGAGTTAATGTGTGGGGTGCATAGAGAACTAGGGAAGGAGACATGGTTTATAAATAGAGTTAATGTGTGGGGGTGCATAGAGAACTAGGGAAGGAGACATGGTTTATAAATAGAGTTAATGTGTGGGGTGCATAGAGAACTAGGGAAGGAGACATGGTTTATAAATAGAGTTAATGTGTGGGGTGCATAGAGAACTAGGGAAGGAGACATGGTTTATAAATAGAGTTAATGTGTGGGGTGCATAGAGAACTAGGGAAGGAGACATGGTTTATAAATAGAGTTAATGTGTGGGGTGCATAGAGAACTAGGGAAGGAGACATGGTTTATAAATAGAGTTAATGTGTGGGGTGCATAGAGAACTAGGGAAGGAGACATGGTTTATAAATAGAGTTAATGTGTGGGGTGCATAGAGAACTAGGGAAGGAGACATGGTTTATAAATAGAGTTAATGTGTGGGGTGCATAGAGAACTAGGGAAGGAGACATGGTTTATAAATAGAGTTAATGTGTGGGGTGCATAGAGAACTAGGGAAGGAGACATGGTTTATAAATAGAGTTAATGTGTGGGGTGCATAGAGAACTAGGGAAGGAGACATGGTTTATAAATAGAGTTAATGTGTGGGGTGCATAGAGAACTAGGGAAGGAGAGTGGTTTATAAATAGAGTTAATGTGTGGGGTGCATAGAGAACTAGGGAAGGAGACATGGTTTATAAATAGAGTTAATGTGTGGGGTGCATAGAGAACTAGGGAAGGAGACATGGTTTATAAATAGAGTTAATGTGTGGGGTGCATAGAGAACTAGGGAAGGAGACGTGGTTCATAAATAGAGTTAATGTGTGGGGTGCATAGAGAACTAGGGAAGGAGACATGGTTTATAAATAGAGTTAATGTGTGGGGTGCATAGAGAACTAGGGAAGGAGACATGGTTTATAAATAGAGTTAATGTGTGGGGTGCATAGAGAACTAGGGAAGGAGACATGGTTTATAAATAGAGTTAATGTGTGGGGTGCATAGAGAACTAGGGAAGGAGACATGGTTTATAAATAGAGTTAATGTGTGGGGTGCATAGAGAACTAGGGAAGGAGACGTGGTTTATAAATAGAGTTAATGTGTGGGGGTGCATAGAGAACTAGGGAAGGAGACGTGGTTTATAAATAGAGTTAATGTGTGGGGTGCATAGAGAACTAGGGAAGGAGACATGGTTTATAAATAGAGTTAATGTGTGGGGTGCATAGAGAACTAGGGAAGGAGACATGGTTTATAAATAGAGTTAATGTGTGGGGTGCATAGAGAACTAGGGAAGGAGACATGGTTTATAAATAGAGTTAATGTGTGGGGTGCATAGAGAACTAGGGAAGGAGACATGGTTTATAAATAGAGTTAATGTGTGGGGTGCATAGAGAACTAGGGAAGGAGACATGGTTTATAAATAGAGTTAATGTGTGGGGTGCATAGAGAACTAGGGAAGGAGACATGGTTTATAAATAGAGTTAATGTGTGGGGTGCATAGAGAACTAGGGAAGGAGACATGGTTTATAAATAGAGAGTTAATGTGTGGGGTGCATAGAGAACTAGGGAAGGAGACATGGTTTATAAATAGAGAGTTAATGTGTGGGGTGCATAGAGAACTAGGGAAGGAGACGTGGTTTATAAATAGAGTTAATGTGTGGGGTGCATAGAGAACTAGGGAAGGAGACATGGTTTATAAATAGAGTTAATGTGTGGGGTGCATAGAGAACTAGGGAAGGAGACATGGTTTATAAATAGAGTTAATGTGTGGGGTGCATAGAGAACTAGGGAAGGAGACATGGTTTATAAATAGAGTTAATGTGTGGGGTGCATAGAGAACTAGGGAAGGAGACATGGTTTATAAATAGAGTTAATGTGTGGGGTGCATAGAGAACTAGGGAAGGAGACATGGTTTATAAATAGAGTTAATGTGTGGGGTGCATAGAGAACTAGGGAAGGAGACGTGGTTTATAAATAGAGTTAATGTGTGGGGTGCATAGAGAACTAGGGAAGGAGACGTGGTTTATAAATAGAGTTAATGTGTGGGGTGCATAGAGAACTAGGGAAGGAGACATGGTTTATAAATAGAGTTAATGTGTGGGGTGCATAGAGAACTAGGGAAGGAGACATGGTTTATAAATAGAGTTAATGTGTGGGGTGCATAGAGAACTAGGGAAGGAGACATGGTTTATAAATAGAGTTAATGTGTGGGGTGCATAGAGAACTAGGGAAGGAGACGTGGTTTATAAATAGAGTTAATGTGTGGGGTGCATAGAGAACTAGGGAAGGAGACATGGTTTATAAATAGAGTTAATGTGTGGGGTGCATAGAGAACTAGGGAAGGAGACATGGTTTATAAATAGAGTTAATGTGTGGGGTGCATAGAGAACTAGGGAAGGAGACATGGTTTATAAATAGAGTTAATGTGTGGGGTGCATAGAGAACTAGGGAAGGAGACATGGTTTATAAATAGAGAGTTAATGTGTGGGGTGCATAGAGAACTAGGGAAGGAGACGTGGTTTATAAATAGAGTTAATGTGTGGGGTGCATAGAGAACTAGGGAAGGAGACGTGGTTTATAAATAGAGTTAATGTGTGGGGTGCATAGAGAACTAGGGAAGGAGACATGGTTTATAAATAGAGTTAATGTGTGGGGTGCATAGAGAACTAGGGAAGGAGACGTGGTTTATAAATAGAGTTAATGTGTGGGGTGCATAGAGAACTAGGGAAGGAGACATGGTTCATAAATAGAGTTAATGTGTGGGTGCATAGAGAACTAGGGAAGGAGACGTGGTTTATAAATAGAGTTAATGTGTGGGGTGCATAGAGAACTAGGGAAGGAGACATGGTTTATAAATAGAGTTAATGTGTGGGGTGCATAGAGAACTAGGGAAGGAGACATGGTTTATAAATAGAGTTAATGTGTGGGGTGCATAGAGAACTAGGGAAGGAGACATGGTTTATAAATAGAGTTAATGTGTGGGGTGCATAGAGAACTAGGGAAGGAGACATGGTTTATAAATAGAGTTAATGTGTGGGGTGCATAGAGAACTAGGGAAGGAGACATGGTTTATAAATAGAGTTAATGTGTGGGGTGCATAGAGAACTAGGGAAGGAGACATGGTTTATAAATAGAGTTAATGTGTGGGGTGCATAGAGAACTAGGGAAGGAGACGTGGTTTATAAATAGAGTTAATGTGTGGGGTGCATAGAGAACTAGGGAAGGAGACATGGTTTATAAATAGAGTTAATGTGTGGGTGCATAGAGAACTAGGGAAGGAGACATGGTTTATAAATAGAGTTAATGTGTGGGGTGCATAGAGAACTAGGGAAGGAGACATGGTTTATAAATAGAGTTAATGTGTGGGGTGCATAGAGAACTAGGGAAGGAGACATGGTTTATAAATAGAGTTAATGTGTGGGGGTGCATAGAGAACTAGGGAAGGAGACATGGTTTATAAATAGAGTTAATGTGTGGGGTGCATAGAGAACTAGGGAAGGAGACATGGTTTATAAATAGAGTTAATGTGTGGGGTGCATAGAGAACTAGGGAAGGAGACGTGGTTTATAAATAGAGTTAATGTGTGGGTGCATAGAGAACTAGGGAAGGAGACATGGTTTATAAATAGAGTTAATGTGTGGGGTGCATAGAGAACTAGGGAAGGAGACGTGGTTCATAAATAGAGAGTTAATGTGTGGGGTGCATAGAGAACTAGGGAAGGAGACGTGGTTCATAAATAGAGTTAATGTGTGGGGTGCATAGAGAACTAGGGAAGGAGACGTGGTTTATAAATAGAGTTAATGTGTGGGGTGCATAGAGAACTAGGGAAGGAGACATGGTTTATAAATAGAGTTAATGTGTGGGGTGCATAGAGAACTAGGGAAGGAGACATGGTTTATAAATAGAGTTAATGTGTGGGGTGCATAGAGAACTAGGGAAGGAGACGTGGTTCATAAATAGAGTTAATGTGTGGGGTGCATAGAGAACTAGGGAAGGAGACGTGGTTTATAAATAGAGTTAATGTGTGGGGTGCATAGAGAACTAGGGAAGGAGACATGGTTTATAAATAGAGTTAATGTGTGGGGTGCATAGAGAACTAGGGAAGGAGACATGGTTTATAAATAGAGTTAATGTGTGGGGTGCATAGAGAACTAGGGAAGGAGACATGAAATTATAATGTTTATAAATAGAGTTAATGTGTGGGGTGCATAGAGAACTAGGAAGGAGACATGGTTTATAAATAGAGTTAATGTGTGGGGTGCATAGAGAACTAGGGAAGGAGACATGGTTTATAAATAGAGTTAATGTGTGGGGTGCATAGAGAACTAGGGAAGGAGACATGGTTTATAAATAGAGTTAATGTGTGGGGTGCATAGAGAACTAGGGAAGGAGACATGGTTTATAAATAGAGTTAATGTGTGGGGTGCATAGAGAACTAGGAAGGAGACGTGGTTCATAAATAGAGTTAATGTGTGGGGTGCATAGAGAACTAGGGAAGGAGACATGGTTTATAAATAGAGTTAATGTGTGGGGTGCATAGAGAACTAGGGAAGGAGACATGGTTTATAAATAGAGTTAATGTGTGGGGTGCATAGAGAACTAGGGAAGGAGACATGGTTTATAAATAGAGTTAATGTGTGGGGTGCATAGAGAACTAGGGAAGGAGACATGGTTTATAAATAGAGTTAATGTGTGGGGGTGCATAGAGAACTAGGGAAGGAGACGTGGTTTATAAATAGAGTTAATGTGTGGGGTGCATAGAGAACTAGGGAAGGAGACATGGTTTATAAATAGAGTTAATGTGTGGGGTGCATAGAGAACTAGGGAAGGAGACATGGTTTATAAATAGAGTTAATGTGTGGGGTGCATAGAGAACTAGGGAAGGAGACATGGTTTATAAATAGAGAGTTAATGTGTGGGGGTGCATAGAGAACTAGGGAAGGAGACATGGTTTATAAATAGAGAGTTAATGTGTGGGGTGCATAGAGAACTAGGGAAGGAGACATGGTTTATAAATAGAGTTAATGTGTGGGGGTGCATAGAGAACTAGGGAAGGAGACATGGTTTATAAATAGAGAGTTAATGTGTGGGGTGCATAGAGAACTAGGGAAGGAGACATGGTTTATAAATAGAGTTAATGTGTGGGGTGCATAGAGAACTAGGGAAGGAGACATGGTTTATAAATAGAGTTAATGTGTGGGGTGCATAGAGAACTAGGGAAGGAGACATGGTTTATAAATAGAGTTAATGTGTGGGGTGCATAGAGAACTAGGGAAGGAGACGTGGTTCATAAATAGAGTTAATGTGTGGGGTGCATAGAGAACTAGGGAAGGAGACGTGGTTTATAAATAGAGTTAATGTGTGGGGTGCATAGAGAACTAGGGAAGGAGACGTGGTTTATAAATAGAGTTAATGTGTGGGTGCATAGAGAACTTTATAAATAGGTTAATGAAGAGAACTAGAGACGTGGTTTATAAATAGAGTTAATGTGTGGGGTGCATAGAGAACTAGGGAAGGAGACATGGTTTATAAATAGAGTTAATGTGTGGGGTGCATAGAGAACTAGGGAAGGAGACATGGTTTATAAATAGAGTTAATGTGTGGGGTGCATAGAGAACTAGGGAAGGAGACATGGTTTATAAAATAGAGTTGGTTCATAAATAGAGTTAATGTGTGGGGTGCATAGAGAACTAGGGAAGGAGACATGGTTTATAAATAGAGTTAATGTGTGGGGTGCATAGAGAACTAGGGAAGGAGACATGGTTTATAAATAGAGAGTTAATGTGTGGGGTGCATAGAGAACTAGGGAAGGAGACATGGTTTATAAATAGAGTTAATGTGTGGGGGTGCATAGAGAACTAGGGAAGGAGACGTGGTTTATAAATAGAGTTAATGTGTGGGGTGCATAGAGAACTAGGGAAGGAGACATGGTTTATAAATAGAGTTAATGTGTGGGGTGCATAGAGAACTAGGGAAGGAGACATGGTTTATAAATAGAGTTAATGTGTGGGGTGCATAGAGAACTAGGGAAGGAGACATGGTTTATAAATAGAGTTAATGTGTGGGGTGCATAGAGAACTAGGGAAGGAGACGTGGTTCATAAATAGAGTTAATGTGTGGGGTGCATAGAGAACTAGGGAAGGAGACGTGGTTTATAAATAGAGTTAATGTGTGGGGTGCATAGAGAACTAGGGAAGGAGACATGGTTTATAAATAGAGTTAATGTGTGGGGTGCATAGAGAACTAGGGAAGGAGACATGGTTTATAAATAGAGTTAATGTGTGGGGTGCATAGAGAACTAGGGAAGGAGACATGGTTTATAAATAGAGTTAATGTGTGGGGTGCATAGAGAACTAGGGAAGGAGACATGGTTTATAAATAGAGTTAATGTGTGGGGTGCATAGAGAACTAGGGAAGGAGACATGGTTTATAAATAGAGTTAATGTGTGGGGTGCATAGAGAACTAGGGAAGGAGACATGGTTTATAAATAGAGTTAATGTGTGGGGTGCATAGAGAACTAGGGAAGGAGACATGGTTTATAAATAGAGTTAATGTGTGGGGTGCATAGAGAACTAGGGAAGGAGACATGGTTTATAAATAGAGTTAATGTGTGGGGTGCATAGAGAACTAGGGAAGGAGACATGGTTTATAAATAGAGTTAATGTGTGGGGTGCATAGAGAACTAGGGAAGGAGACATGGTTTATAAATAGAGTTAATGTGTGGGGTGCATAGAGAACTAGGGAAGGAGACATGGTTTATAAATAGAGTTAATGTGTGGGGTGCATAGAGAACTAGGGAAGGAGACATGGTTTATAAATAGAGTTAATGTGTGGGGTGCATAGAGAACTAGGGAAGGAGACATGGTTTATAAATAGAGTTAATGTGTGGGGTGCATAGAGAACTAGGGAAGGAGACGTGGTTCATAAATAGAGTTAATGTGTGGGGTGCATAGAGAACTAGGGAAGGAGATGGTTTATAAATAGAGTTAATGTGTGGGGTGCATAGAGAACTAGGGAAGGAGACATGGTTTATAAATAGAGTTAATGTGTGGGGTGCATAGAGAACTAGGGAAGGAGACATGGTTTATAAATAGAGTTAATGTGTGGGGTGCATAGAGAACTAGGGAAGGAGACATGGTTTATAAATAGAGTTAATGTGTGGGGTGCATAGAGAACTAGGGAAGGAGACATGGTTTATAAATAGAGTTAATGTGTGGGGTGCATAGAGAACTAGGGAAGGAGACGTGGTTTATAAATAGAGTTAATGTGTGGGGTGCATAGAGAACTAGGGAAGGAGACGTGGTTTATAAATAGAGTTAATGTGTGGGGTGCATAGAGAACTAGGGAAGGAGACATGGTTTATAAATAGAGTTAATGTGTGGGGTGCATAGAGAACTAGGGAAGGAGACATGGTTTATAAATAGAGTTAATGTGTGGGGTGCATAGAGAACTAGGGAAGGAGACATGGTTTATAAATAGAGTTAATGTGTGGGGTGCATAGAGAACTAGGGAAGGAGACGTGGTTTATAAATAGTTAATATAAGAACTAGGGAAGGAGACATTTTAAAATGTTAATGTGGGGTGCATAGAGAACTAGGGAAGGAGACGTGGTTTATAAATAGAGTTAATGTGTGGGGTGCATAGAGAACTAGGGAAGGAGACATGGTTTATAAATAGAGTTAATGTGTGGGGTGCATAGAGAACTAGGGAAGGAGACGTGGTTTATAAATAGAGAGTTAATGTTAATGTGTGGGAAGGAGACATGCATAGAGAACTAGGGAAGGAGACGTGGTTTATAAATAGAGTTAATGTGTGGGGTGCATAGAGAACTAGGGAAGGAGACGTGGTTTATAAATAGAGTTAATGTGTGGGGTGCATAGAGAACTAGGGAAGGAGACGTGGTTTATAAATAGAGTTAATGTGTGGGGTGCATAGAGAACTAGGGGAGAATAAATAGAGAATGTGTGGGGTTTATAAATAGGAAGAGTTAAAATGAGTTAATGTGCATAGAGAACTAGGGAAGGAGACGTGGTTTATAAATAGAGTTAATGTGTTTATAGAGAACTAGGGAAGGAGACGTGGTTTATAAATAGAGTTAATGTGTGGGGTGCATAGAGAACTAGGGAAGGAGACGTGGTTTATAAATAGAGTTAATGTGTGGGGTGCATAGAGAACTAGGGAAGGAGACATGGTTTATAAATAGAGTTAATGTGTGGGGTGCATAGAGAACTAGGAAGGAGACATGGTTTATAAATAGAGTTAATGTGTGGGGTGCATAGAGAACTAGGGAAGGAGACATGGTTTATAAATAGAGTTAATGTGTGGGGTGCATAGAGAACTAGGGAAGGAGACGTGGTTTATAAATAGAGTTAATGTGTGGGGTGCATAGAGAACTAGGGAAGGAGACATGGTTTATAAATAGAGTTAATGTGTGGGGTGCATAGAGAACTAGGGAAGGAGACATGGTTTATAAATAGAGTTAATGTGTGGGGTGCATAGAGAACTAGGGAAGGAGACATGGTTTATAAATAGAGAGTTAATGTGTGGGGTGCATAGAGAACTAGGGAAGGAGACATGGTTTATAAATAGAGTTAATGTGTGGGGTGCATAGAGAACTAGGGAAGGAGACATGGTTTATAAATAGAGTTAATGTGTGGGGTGCATAGAGAACTAGGGAAGGAGACGTGGTTTATAAATAGAGTTAATGTGTGGGGTGCATAGAGAACTAGGGAAGGAGACATGGTTTATAAATAGAGTTAATGTGTGGGGTGCATAGAGAACTAGGGAAGGAGACATGGTTTATAAATAGAGTTAATGTGTGGGGGTGCATAGAGAACTAGGGAAGGAGACATGGTTTATAAATAGAGTTAATGTGTGGGGTGCATAGAGAACTAGGGAAGGAGACGTGGTTTATAAATAGAGTTAATGTGTGGGGTGCATAGAGAACTAGGGAAGGAGACGTGGTTTATAAATAGAGTTAATGTGTGGGGTGCATAGAGAACTAGGGAAGGAGACGTGGTTTATAAATAGAGTTAATGTGTGGGGTGCATAGAGAACTAGGGAAGGAGACGTGGTTTATAAATAGAGTTAATGTGTGGGGTGCATAGAGAACTAGGGAAGGAGACATGGTTTATAAATAGAGTTAATGTGTGGGGTGCATAGAGAACTAGGGAAGGAGACGTGGTTTATAAATAGAGTTAATGTGTGGGGTGCATAGAGAACTAGGGAAGGAGACGTGGTTTATAAATAGAGTTAATGTGTGGGGTGCATAGAGAACTAGGGAAGGAGACATGGTTTATAAATAGAGTTAATGTGTGGGGTGCATAGAGAACTAGGGAAGGAGACGTGGTTTATAAATAGAGAGTTAATGTGTGGGGTGCATAGAGAACTAGGGAAGGAGACGTGGTTTATAAATAGAGTTAATGTGTGGGGTGCATAGAGAACTAGGGAAGGAGACATGGTTTATAAATAGAGTTAATGTGTGGGGTGCATAGAGAACTAGGGAAGGAGACATGTGGTTTATAAATAGAGAGTTAATGTGTGGGGTGCATAGAGAACTAGGGAAGGAGACGTGGTTTATAAATAGAGTTAATGTGTGGGGTGCATAGAGAACTAGGGAAGGAGACGTGGTTTATAAATAGAGTTAATGTGTGGGGTGCATAGAGAACTAGGGAAGGAGACATGGTTTATAAATAGAGTTAATGTGTGGGGTGCATAGAGAACTAGGGAAGGAGACATGGTTTATAAATAGAGTTAATGTGTGGGGTGCATAGAGAACTAGGGAAGGAGACATGGTTTATAAATAGAGTTAATGTGTGGGGTGCATAGAGAACTAGGGAAGGAGACATGGTTTATAAATAGAGTTAATGTGTGGGGTGCATAGAGAACTAGGGAAGGAGACGTGGTTTATAAATAGAGTTAATGTGTGGGGTGCATAGAGAACTAGGGAAGGAGACATGGTTTATAAATAGAGTTAATGTGTGGGGTGCATAGAGAACTAGGGAAGGAGACGTGGTTTATAAATAGAGTTAATGTGTGGGGTGCATAGAGAACTAGGGAAGGAGACATGGTTTATAAATAGAGTTAATGTGTGGGGTGCATAGAGAACTAGGGAAGGAGACATGGTTTATAAATAGAGAGTTAATGTGTGGGGTGCATAGAGAACTAGGGAAGGAGACGTGGTTCATAAATAGAGTTAATGTGTGGGGTGCATAGAGAACTAGGGAAGGAGACATGGTTTATAAATAGAGTTAATGTGTGGGGTGCATAGAGAACTAGGGAAGGAGACATGGTTTATAAATAGAGTTAATGTGTGGGGTGCATAGAGAACTAGGGAAGGAGACGTGGTTTATAAATAGAGTTAATGTGTGGGGTGCATAGAGAACTAGGGAAGGAGACATGGTTTATAAATAGAGTTAATGTGTGGGGTGCATAGAGAACTAGGGAAGGAGACGTGGTTTATAAATAGAGTTAATGTGTGGGGTGCATAGAGAACTAGGGAAGGAGACGTGGTTTATAAATAGAGTTAATGTGTGGGGTGCATAGAGAACTAGGGAAGGAGACATGGTTTATAAATAGAGTTTAATGTGTGGGGTGCATAGAGAACTAGGGAAGGAGACATGGTTTATAAATAGAGTTAATGTGTGGGGTGCATAGAGAACTAGGGAAGGAGACGTGGTTTATAAATAGAGTTAATGTGTGGGGTGCATAGAGAACTAGGGAAGGAGACATGGTTTATAAATAGAGAGTTAATGTGTGGGGTGCATAGAGAACTAGGGAAGGAGACGTGGTTTATAAATAGAGTTAATGTGTGGGGTGCATAGAGAACTAGGGAAGGAGACGTGGTTTATAAATAGAGTTAATGTGTGGGGTGCATAGAGAACTAGGGAAGGAGACATGGTTTATAAATAGAGTTAATGTGTGGGGTGCATAGAGAACTAGGGAAGGAGACGTGGTTTATAAATAGAGTTAATGTGTGGGGTGCATAGAGAACTAGGGAAGGAGACGTGGTTTATAAATAGAGTTAATGTGTGGGGTGCATAGAGAACTAGGGAAGGAGACATGGTTTATAAATAGAGTTAATGTGTGGGGGTGCATAGAGAACTAGGGAAGGAGACGTGGTTTATAAATAGAGTTAATGTGTGGGGTGCATAGAGAACTAGGGAAGGAGACATGGTTCATAAATAGAGTTAATGTGTGGGGTGCATAGAGAACTAGGGAAGGAGACATGGTTTATAAATAGAGTTAATGTGTGGGGTGCATAGAGAACTAGGGAAGGAGACATGGTTTATAAATAGAGTTAATGTGTGGGGTGCATAGAGAACTAGGGAAGGAGACATGGTTTATAAATAGAGTTAATGTGTGGGGTGCATAGAGAACTAGGGAAGGAGACGTGGTTTATAAATAGAGAGTTAATGTGTGGGGTGCATAGAGAACTAGGGAAGGAGACATGGTTTATAAATAGAGTTAATGTGTGGGGTGCATAGAGAACTAGGGAAGGAGACATGGTTTATAAATAGAGTTAATGTGTGGGGTGCATAGAGAACTAGGGAAGGAGACATGGTTTATAAATAGAGTTAATGTGTGGGGTGCATAGAGAACTAGGGAAGGAGACGTGGTTTATAAATAGAGTTAATGTGTGGGGTGCATAGAGAACTAGGGAAGGAGACATGGTTTATAAATAGAGTTAATGTGTGGGGTGCATAGAGAACTAGGGAAGGAGACATGGTTTATAAATAGAGTTAATGTGTGGGGTGCATAGAGAACTAGGGAAGGAGACATGGTTTATAAATAGAGTTAATGTGTGGGGTGCATAGAGAACTAGGGAAGGAGACATGGTTTATAAATAGAGTTAATGTGTGGGGTGCATAGAGAACTAGGGAAGGAGACATGGTTTATAAATAGAGTTAATGTGTGGGGTGCATAGAGAACTAGGGAAGGAGACATGGTTTATAAATAGAGTTAATGTGTGGGGTGCATAGAGAACTAGGGAAGGAGACGTGGTTTATAAATAGAGTTAATGTGTGGGGTGCATAGAGAACTAGGGAAGGAGACATGGTTTATAAATAGAGTTAATGTGTGGGGTGCATAGAGAACTAGGGAAGGAGACATGGTTGGTTTATAAATAGAGTTAATGTGTGGGGTGCATAGAGAACTAGGGAAGGAGACATGGTTTATAAATAGAGTTAATGTGTGGGGTGCATAGAGAACTAGGGAAGGAGACATGGTTTATAAATAGAGTTAATGTGTGGGGTGCATAGAGAACTAGGGAAGGAGACATGGTTTATAAATAGAGTTAATGTGTGGGGTGCATAGAGAACTAGGGAAGGAGACATGGTTTATAAATAGAGTTAATGTGTGGGGTGCATAGAGAACTAGGGAAGGAGACATGGTTTATAAATAGAGTTAATGTGTGGGGTGCATAGAGAACTAGGGAAGGAGACGTGGTTTATAAATAGAGTTAATGTGTGGGGTGCATAGAGAACTAGGGAAGGAGACATGGTTTATAAATAGAGTTAATGTGTGGGGTGCATAGAGAACTAGGGAAGGAGACATGGTTTATAAATAGAGTTAATGTGTGGGGTGCATAGAGAACTAGGGAAGGAGACATGGTTTATAAATAGAGTTAATGTGTGGGGTGCATAGAGAACTAGGGAAGGAGACATGGTTTATAAATAGAGTTAATGTGTGGGGTGCATAGAGAACTAGGGAAGGAGACATGGTTTATAAATAGAGTTAATGTGTGGGGTGCATAGAGAACTAGGGAAGGAGACATGGTTTATAAATAGAGTTAATGTGTGGGGTGCATAGAGAACTAGGGAAGGAGACATGGTTTATAAATAGAGTTAATGTGTGGGGTGCATAGAGAACTAGGGAAGGAGACATGGTTTATAAATAGAGTTAATGTGTTTATAAATAGGGTGCATAGAGAACTAGGGAAGGAGACATGGTTTATAAATAGAGTTAATGTGTGGGGTGCATAGAGAACTAGGGAAGGAGACATGGTTTATAAATAGAGTTAATGTGTGGGGTGCATAGAGAACTAGGGAAGGAGACGTGGTTTATAAATAGAGTTAATGTGTGGGGTGCATAGAGAACTAGGGAAGGAGACATGGTTTATAAATAGAGTTAATGTGTGGGGTGCATAGAGAACTAGGGAAGAAGAGACATGGTTTATAAATAGAGTTAATGTGTGGGGTGCATAGAGAACTAGGGAAGGAGACATGGTTTATAAATAGAGTTAATGTGTGGGGTGCATAGAGAACTAGGGAAGGAGACATGGTTTATAAATAGAGTTAATGTGTGGGGTGCATAGAGAACTAGGGAAGGAGACATGGTTTATAAATAGAGTTAATGTGTGGGGTGCATAGAGAACTAGGGAAGGAGACGTGGTTTATAAATAGAGTTAATGTGTGGGGTGCATAGAGAACTAGGGAAGGAGACATGGTTTATAAATAGAGAGTTAATGTGTGGGGTGCATAGAGAACTAGGGAAGGAGACGTGGTTTATAAATAGAGTTAATGTGTGGGGTGCATAGAGAACTAGGGAAGGAGACATGGTTTATAAATAGAGTTAATGTGTGGGGTGCATAGAGAACTAGGGAAGGAGACATGGTTTATAAATAGAGTTAATGTGTGGGGTGCATAGAGAACTAGGGAAGGAGACATGGTTTATAAATAGAGTTAATGTGTGGGGTGCATAGAGAACTAGGGAAGGAGACATGGTTTATAAATAGAGTTAATGTGTGGGGGTGCATAGAGAACTAGGGAAGGAGACATGGTTTATAAATAGAGTTAATGTGTGGGGTGCATAGAGAACTAGGGAAGGAGACATGGTTTATAAATAGAGTTAATGTGTGGGGTGCATAGAGAACTAGGGAAGGAGACATGGTTTATAAATAGAGTTAATGTGTGGGGTGCATAGAGAACTAGGGAAGGAGACATGGTTTATAAATAGAGTTAATGTGTGGGGTGCATAGAGAACTAGGGAAGGAGACATGGTTTATAAATAGAGTTAATGTGTGGGGTGCATAGAGAACTAGGGAAGGAGACATGGTTTATAAATAGAGTTAATGTGTGGGGTGCATAGAGAACTAGGGAAGGAGACGTGGTTTATAAATAGAGTTAATGTGTGGGGTGCATAGAGAACTAGGGAAGGAGACATGGTTTATAAATAGAGTTAATGTGTGGGGTGCATAGAGAACTAGGGAAGGAGACATGGTTTATAAATAGAGTTAATGTGTGGGGTGCATAGAGAACTAGGGAAGGAGACATGGTTTATAAATAGAGTTAATGTGTGGGGTGCATAGAGAACTAGGGAAGGAGACATGGTTTATAAATAGAGTTAATGTGTGGGGTGCATAGAGAACTAGGGAAGGAGACATGGTTTATAAATAGAGTTAATGTGTGGGGTGCATAGAGAACTAGGGAAGGAGACATGGTTTATAAATAGAGTTAATGTGTGGGGTGCATAGAGAACTAGGGAAGGAGACGTGGTTTATAAATAGAGTTAATGTGTGGGGTGCATAGAGAACTAGGGAAGGAGACATGGTTTATAAATAGAGTTAATGTGTGGGGTGCATAGAGAACTAGGGAAGGAGACATGGTTTATAAATAGAGTTAATGTGTGGGGTGCATAGAGAACTAGGGAAGGAGACATGGTTTATAAATAGAGTTAATGTGTGGGGTGCATAGAGAACTAGGGAAGGAGACATGGTTTATAAATAGAGTTAATGTGTGGGGTGCATAGAGAACTAGGGAAGGAGACATGGTTTATAAATAGAGTTAATGTGTGGGGTGCATAGAGAACTAGGGAAGGAGACATGGTTTATAAATAGAGTTAATGTGTGGGGTGCATAGAGAACTAGGGAAGGAGACGTGGTTTATAAATAGAGTTAATGTGTGGGGTGCATAGAGAACTAGGGAAGGAGACATGGTTTATAAATAGAGTTAATGTGTGGGGTGCATAGAGAACTAGGGAAGGAGACATGGTTTATAAATAGAGTTAATGTGTGGGGTGCATAGAGAACTAGGGAAGGAGACGTGGTTTATAAATAGAGTTAATGTGTGGGGTGCATAGAGAACTAGGGAAGGAGACGTGGTTTATAAATAGAGTTAATGTGTGGGGTGCATAGAGAACTAGGGAAGGAGACATGGTTTATAAATAGAGTTAATGTGTGGGGTGCATAGAGAACTAGGGAAGGAGACGTGGTTTATAAATAGAGAGTTAATGTGTGGGGTGCATAGAGAACTAGGGAAGGAGACGTGGTTTATAAATAGAGTTAAATGTGTGGGGTGCATAGAGAACTAGGGAAGGAGACATGGTTTATAAATAGAGTTAATGTGTGGGGTGCATAGAGAACTAGGGAAGGAGACATGGTTTATAAATAGAGTTAATGTGTGGGGGTGCATAGAGAACTAGGGAAGGAGACATGGTTTATAAATAGAGTTAATGTGTGGGGTGCATAGAGAACTAGGGAAGGAGACATGGTTTATAAATAGAGTTAATGTGTGGGGTGCATAGAGAACTAGGGAAGGAGACGTGGTTTATAAATAGAGTTAATGTGTGGGGTGCATAGAGAACTAGGGAAGGAGACGTGGTTTATAAATAGAGTTAATGTGTGGGGTGCATAGAGAACTAGGGAAGGAGACATGGTTTATAAATAGAGTTAATGTGTGGGGTGCATAGAGAACTAGGGAAGGAGACATGGTTTATAAATAGAGTTAATGTGTGGGGTGCATAGAGAACTAGGGAAGGAGACATGGTTTATAAATAGAGTTAATGTGTGGGGTGCATAGAGAACTAGGGAAGGAGACGTGGTTTATAAATAGAGTTAATGTGTGGGGTGCATAGAGAACTAGGGAAGGAGACATGGTTTATAAATAGAGTTAATGTGTGGGGTGCATAGAGAACTAGGGAAGGAGACATGGTTTATAAATAGAGTTAATGTGTGGGGTGCATAGAGAACTAGGGAAGGAGACATGGTTTATAAATAGAGTTAATGTGTGGGGTGCATAGAGAACTAGGGAAGGAGACATGGTTTATAAATAGAGTTAATGTGTGGGGTGCATAGAGAACTAGGGAAGGAGACGTGGTTTATAAATAGAGTTAATGTGTGGGGTGCATAGAGAACTAGGGAAGGAGACATGGTTTATAAATAGAGTTAATGTGTGGGGTGCATAGAGAACTAGGGAAGGAGACATGGTTTATAAATAGAGTTAATGTGTGGGGTGCATAGAGAACTAGGGAAGGAGACATGGTTTATAAATAGAGTTAATGTGTGGGGTGCATAGAGAACTAGGGAAGGAGACATGGTTTATAAATAGAGTTAATGTGTGGGGTGCATAGAGAACTAGGGAAGGAGACATGGTTTATAAATAGAGTTAATGTGTGGGGTGCATAGAGAACTAGGGAAGGAGACATGGTTTATAAATAGAGTTAATGTGTGGGGTGCATAGAGAACTAGGGAAGGAGACGTGGTTTATAAATAGAGTTAATGTGTGGGGTGCATAGAGAACTAGGGAAGGAGACATGGTTTATAAATAGAGTTAATGTGTGGGGTGCATAGAGAACTAGGGAAGGAGACATGGTTTATAAATAGAGTTAATGTGTGGGGTGCATAGAGAACTAGGGAAGGAGACATGGTTTATAAATAGAGTTAATGTGTGGGGTGCATAGAGAACTAGGGAAGGAGACATGGTTTATAAATAGAGTTAATGTGTGGGGTGCATAGAGAACTAGGGAAGGAGACATGGTTTATAAATAGAGTTAATGTGTGGGGTGCATAGAGAACTAGGGAAGGAGACATGGTTTATAAATAGAGTTAATGTGTGGGGTGCATAGAGAACTAGGGAAGGAGACATGGTTTATAAATAGAGTTAATGTGTGGGGTGCATAGAGAACTAGGGAAGGAGACATGGTTTATAAATAGAGTTAATGTGTGGGGTGCATAGAGAACTAGGGAAGGAGACATGGTTTATAAATAGAGTTAATGTGTGGGGTGCATAGAGAACTAGGGAAGGAGACATGGTTTATAAATAGAGTTAATGTGTGGGGTGCATAGAGAACTAGGGAAGGAGACATGGTTTATAAATAGAGTTAATGTGTGGGGTGCATAGAGAACTAGGGAAGGAGACATGGTTTATAAATAGAGTTAATGTGTGGGGTGCATAGAGAACTAGGGAAGGAGACATGGTTTATAAATAGAGTTAATGTGTGGGGTGCATAGAGAACTAGGGAAGGAGACATGGTTTATAAATAGAGTTAATGTGTGGGGTGCATAGAGAACTAGGGAAGGAGACATGGTTTATAAATAGAGTTAATGTGTGGGGTGCATAGAGAACTAGGGAAGGAGACATGGTTTATAAATAGAGTTAATGTGTGGGGTGCATAGAGAACTAGGGAAGGAGACATGGTTTATAAATAGAGTTAATGTGTGGGGTGCATAGAGAACTAGGGAAGGAGACATGGTTTATAAATAGAGTTAATGTGTGGGGTGCATAGAGAACTAGGGAAGGAGACATGGTTTATAAATAGAGTTAATGTGTGGGGTGCATAGAGAACTAGGGAAGGAGACATGGTTTATAAATAGAGTTAATGTGTGGGGTGCATAGAGAACTAGGGAAGGAGACATGGTTTATAAATAGAGAGTTAGTGTGGGGTGCATGAGAACTAGGGAAGGAGACGTGGTTTATAAATAGAGTTAATGTGTGGGGTGCATAGAGAACTAGGGAAGGAGACATGGTTTATAAATAGAGTTAATGTGTGGGGTGCATAGAGAACTAGGGAAGGAGACATGGTTTATAAATAGAGTTAATGTGTGGGGTGCATAGAGAACTAGGGAAGGAGACATGGTTTATAAATAGAGTTAATGTGTGGGGTGCATAGAGAACTAGGGAAGGAGACGTGGTTTATAAATAGAGTTAATGTGTGGGGTGCATAGAGAACTAGGGAAGGAGACATGGTTTATAAATAGAGTTAATGTGTGGGGTGCATAGAGAACTAGGGAAGGAGACATGGTTTATAAATAGAGTTAATGTGTGGGGTGCATAGAGAACTAGGGAAGGAGACGTGGTTTATAAATAGAGTTAATGTGTGGGGTGCATAGAGAACTAGGGAAGGAGACGTGGTTCATAAATAGAGTTAATGTGTGGGGTGCATAGAGAACTAGGGAAGGAGACATGGTTTATAAATAGAGTTAATGTGTGGGGGTGCATAGAGAACTAGGGAAGGAGACATGGTTTATAAATAGAGTTAATGTGTGGGGTGCATAGAGAACTAGGGAAGGAGACGTGGTTTATAAATAGAGTTAATGTGTGGGGTGCATAGAGAACTAGGGAAGGAGACGTGGTTTATAAATAGAGTTAATGTGTGGGGTGCATAGAGAACTAGGGAAGGAGACATGGTTTATAAATAGAGTTAATGTGTGGGGTGCATAGAGAACTAGGGAAGGAGACATGGTTTATAAATAGAGTTAATGTGTGGGGGTGCATAGAGAACTAGGGAAGGAGACATGGTTTATAAATAGAGTTAATGTGTGGGGTGCATAGAGAACTAGGGAAGGAGACATGGTTTATAAATAGAGTTAATGTGTGGGGTGCATAGAGAACTAGGGAAGGAGACATGGTTTATAAATAGAGTTAATGTGTGGGGTGCATAGAGAACTAGGGAAGGAGACATGGTTTATAAATAGAGTTAATGTGTGGGGTGCATAGAGAACTAGGGAAGGAGACATGGTTTATAAATAGAGTTAATGTGTGGGGTGCATAGAGAACTAGGGAAGGAGACATGGTTTATAAATAGAGTTAATGTGTGGGGTGCATAGAGAACTAGGGAAGGAGACATGGTTTATAAATAGAGTTAATGTGTGGGGTGCATAGAGAACTAGGGAAGGAGACATGGTTTATAAATAGAGTTAATGTGTGGGGTGCATAGAGAACTAGGGAAGGAGACATGGTTTATAAATAGAGTTAATGTGTGGGGTGCATAGAGAACTAGGGAAGGAGACATGGTTTATAAATAGAGTTAATGTGTGGGGTGCATAGAGAACTAGGGAAGGAGACATGGTTTATAAATAGAGTTAATGTGTGGGGTGCATAGAGAACTAGGGAAGGAGACATGGTTTATAAATAGAGTTAATGTGTGGGGTGCATAGAGAACTAGGGAAGGAGACATGGTTTATAAATAGAGTTAATGTGTGGGGTGCATAGAGAACTAGGGAAGGAGACGTGGTTTATAAATAGAGTTAATGTGTGGGGTGCATAGAGAACTAGGGAAGGAGACATGGTTTATAAATAGAGTTAATGTGTGGGGTGCATAGAGAACTAGGGAAGGAGACATGGTTTATAAATAGAGTTAATGTGTGGGGTGCATAGAGAACTAGGGAAGGAGACATGGTTTATAAATAGAGTTAATGTGTGGGGTGCATAGAGAACTAGGGAAGGAGACGTGGTTTATAAATAGAGTTAATGTGTGGGGTGCATAGAGAACTAGGGAAGGAGACATGGTTTATAAATAGAGTTAATGTGTGGGGGTGCATAGAGAACTAGGGAAGGAGACATGGTTTATAAATAGAGTTAATGTGTGGGGTGCATAGAGAACTAGGGAAGGAGACATGGTTTATAAATAGAGTTAATGTGTGGGGTGCATAGAGAACTAGGGAAGGAGACATGGTTTATAAATAGAGTTAATGTGTGGGGTGCATAGAGAACTAGGGAAGGAGACATGGTTTATAAATAGAGTTAATGTGTGGGGAAGGAGACATGCATAGAGAACTAGGGAAGGAGACATGGTTTATAAATAGAGTTAATGTGTGGGGTGCATAGAGAACTAGGGAAGGAGACATGGTTTATAAATAGAGTTAATGTGTGGGGTGCATAGAGAACTAGGGAAGGAGACATGGTTTATAAATAGAGTTAATGTGTGGGGTGCATAGAGAACTAGGGAAGGAGACATGGTTTATAAATAGAGTTAATGTGTGGGGTGCATAGAGAACTAGGGAAGGAGACATGGTTCATAAATAGAGTTAATGTGTGGGGTGCATAGAGAACTAGGGAAGGAGACATGGTTTATAAATAGAGTTAATGTGTGGGGTGCATAGAGAACTAGGGAAGGAGACATGGTTTATAAATAGAGTTAATGTGTGGGGTGCATAGAGAACTAGGGAAGGAGACATGGTTTATAAATAGAGTTAATGTGTGGGGTGCATAGAGAACTAGGGAAGGAGACATGGTTTATAAATAGAGTTAATGTGTGGGGTGCATAGAGAACTAGGGAAGGAGACATGGTTTATAAATAGAGAGTTAATGTGTGGGGTGCATAGAGAACTAGGGAAGGAGACATGGTTTATAAATAGAGTTAATGTGTGGGGTGCATAGAGAACTAGGGAAGGAGACATGGTTTATAAATAGAGTTAATGTGTGGGGTGCATAGAGAACTAGGGAAGGAGACATGGTTTATAAATAGAGTTAATGTGTGGGGTGCATAGAGAACTAGGGAAGGAGACATGGTTTATAAATAGAGTTAATGTGTGGGGTGCATAGAGAACTAGGGAAGGAGACATGGTTTATAAATAGAGTTAATGTGTGGGGTGCATAGAGAACTAGGGAAGGAGACATGGTTTATAAATAGAGTTAATGTGTGGGGTGCATAGAGAACTAGGGAAGGAGAGACATGGTTTATAAATAGAGTTAATGTGTGGGGTGCATAGAGAGAACTAGGGAAGGAGACATGGTTTATAAATAGAGTTAATGTGTGGGGTGCATAGAGAACTAGGGAAGGAGACATGGTTTATAAATAGAGTTAATGTGTGGGGTGCATAGAGAACTAGGGAAGGAGACATGGTTTATAAATAGAGTTAATGTGTGGGGTGCATAGAGAACTAGGGAAGGAGACATGGTTTATAAATAGAGTTAATGTGTGGGGTGCATAGAGAACTAGGGAAGGAGACATGGTTTATAAATAGAGTTAATGTGTGGGGTGCATAGAGAACTAGGGAAGGAGACATGGTTTATAAATAGAGTTAATGTGTAAGAGAACTAGGGAAGGAGACATGGTTTATAAATAGAGTGCATAGAGAACTAGGGAAGGAGACATGGTTTATAAATAGAGTTAATGTGTGGGGTGCATAGAGAACTAGGGAAGGAGACATGGTTTATAAATAGAGTTAATGTGTGGGGTGCATAGAGAACTAGGGAAGGAGACATGGTTTATAAATAGAGTTAATGTGTGGGGTGCATAGAGAACTAGGGAAGGAGACATGGTTTATAAATAGAGTTAATGTGTGGGGTGCATAGAGAACTAGGGAAGGAGACATGGTTTATAAATAGAGTTAATGTGTGGGGTGCATAGAGAACTAGGGAAGGAGACATGGTTTATAAATAGAGTTAATGTGTGGGGTGCATAGAGAACTAGGGAAGGAGACATGGTTTATAAATAGAGTTAATGTGTGGGGTGCATAGAGAACTAGGGAAGGAGACATGGTTTATAAATAGAGTTAATGTGTGGGGTGCATAGAGAACTAGGGAAGGAGACATGGTTTATAAATAGAGTTAATGTGTGGGGTGCATAGAGAACTAGGGAAGGAGACATGGTTTATAAATAGAGTTAATGTGTGGGGTGCATAGAGAACTAGGGAAGGAGACATGGTTTATAAATAGAGTTAATGTGTGGGGTGCATAGAGAACTAGGGAAGGAGACATGGTTTATAAATAGAGTTAATGTGTGGGGTGCATAGAGAACTAGGGAAGGAGACATGGTTTATAAATAGAGTTAATGTGTGGGGTGCATAGAGAACTAGGGAAGGAGACGTGGTTTATAAATAGAGTTAATGTGTGGGGTGCATAGAGAACTAGGGAAGGAGACATGGTTTATATAAATAGAGTTAATGTGTGGGGTGCATAGAGAACTAGGGAAGGAGACATGGTTTATAAATAGAGTTAATGTGTGGGGTGCATAGAGAACTAGGGAAGGAGACATGGTTTATAAATAGAGTTAATGTGTGGGGTGCATAGAGAACTAGGGAAGGAGACATGGTTTATAAATAGAGTTAATGTGTGGGGTGCATAGAGAACTAGGGAAGGAGACATGGTTTATAAATAGAGTTAATGTGTGGGGTGCATAGAGAACTAGGGAAGGAGACATGGTTTATAAATAGAGTTAATGTGTGGGGTGCATAGAGAACTAGGGAAGGAGACATGGTTTATAAATAGAGTTAATGTGTGGGGTGCATAGAGAACTAGGGAAGGAGACATGGTTTATAAATAGAGAGTTAATGTGTGGGGTGCATAGAGAACTAGGGAAGGAGACATGGTTTATAAATAGAGTTAATGTGTGGGCATAGAGAACTAGGGAAGGAGACATTTATAAATAGAGAATGTGTGGGGTGCATAGAGAACTAGGGAAGGAGACATGGTTTATAAATAGAGTTAATGTGTGGGGTGCATAGAGAACTAGGGAAGGAGACATGGTTTATAAATAGAGTTAATGTGTGGGGTGCATAGAGAACTAGGGAAGGAGACATGGTTTATAAATAGAGTTAATGTGTGGGGTGCATAGAGAACTAGGGAAGGAGACATGGTTTATAAATAGAGTTAATGTGTGGGGTGCATAGAGAACTAGGGAAGGAGACATGGTTTATAAATAGAGTTAATGTGTGGGGTGCATAGAGAACTAGGGAAGGAGACATGGTTTATAAATAGAGTTAATGTGTGGGGTGCATAGAGAACTAGGGAAGGAGACATGGTTTATAAATAGAGTTAATGTGTGGGGTGCATAGAGAACTAGGGAAGGAGACATGGTTTATAAATAGAGTTAATGTGTGGGGTGCATAGAGAACTAGGGAAGGAGACATGGTTTATAAATAGAGTTAATGTGTGGGGTGCATAGAGAACTAGGGAAGGAGACATGGTTTATAAATAGAGTTAATGTGTGGGGTGCATAGAGAACTAGGGAAGGAGACGTGGTTTATAAATAGAGTTAATGTGTGGGGTGCATAGAGAACTAGGGAAGGAGACATGGTTTATAAATAGAGTTAATGTGTGGGGGTGCATAGAGAACTAGGGAAGGAGACGTGGTTTATAAATAGAGTTAATGTGTGGGGGTGCATAGACACGGATCATGTGGAAAATAAGCTCAAACCGCCTCTGCGTAAAGATTAGCTCTGTTTGTTGTAACATGCACCTGCACACACTGTCTGTCTCTGTCAGGGGATTCAGCTGTTACCTGTATCACACATTATTAATCCTCCCATTATCAGTATTCATGTCGGTTTCTCCCTGAGGGATAGACTGTGTGCTAGGCACACACACACACACACACACACACACACACACACACACACACCTTAACACACCACTCCCTGATTGCATCAGTGTGCTGTGGGACAGGGTCACCTGAAGAGAGATTGCTGATGTCATATGAAGGAAAAGGTGTAGGAGAGGACAGTGTTAACAGTGTTTGTTAATAGCTACACACACACTTTCTTTTTGAAACCGCTGCCTCAACTTCTCCCATGGCAACGACCCTAGCATTATGCTGCTTCCGTGACAACCTATAGTGATCCCTGTCTGACCTTCACTGATTGATTCACAGCTTACGCTCCTCTCAGGCTCTCCTCTCCTCTCAGGCTCTCCTCTCAGGCTCTCCTCTCCTCTCAGGCTCTCCTCTCCTCTCAGGCTCTCCTCTCTTCTCAGGCTCTCCTCTCTTCTCAGGCTCTCCTCTCTTCTCAGGCTCTCCTCTCCTCTCAGGCTCTCCTCTCCTCTCAGGCTCTCCTCTCAGGCTCTCCTCTCAGGCTCTCCTCTCAGCCTCCTCCTCTCAGGCTCTCTCCTCTCAGGCCTCTCCTCTCAGGCTCTCTCTCTCAGGCTCTCCTCTCAGGCTCTCTCCTCTCAGGCTCTCTCCTCTCAGGCTCTCCTCTCCTCTCAGGCTCTCCTCTCCTCTCAGGCTCTCCTCTCAGGCTCGGCTCTCCTCTCAGGCTCGGCTCTCCTCTCCTCTCCTCTCCTCTCAGGCTCGGCTCTCCTCTCAGGCTCTCCTCTCCTCTCAGGCTCTCCTCTCCTCTCAGGCTCTCCTCTCAGGCTCTCCTCTCAGGCTCTCCTCTCAGGCTCTCCTCTCAGGCTCTCCTCTCAGGCTCTCCTCTCAGGCTCTCCTCTCAGGCTCTCCTCTCAGCCTCTCCTCTCAGCCTCTCCTCTCAGCCTCTCCTCTCCTCTCAGGCTCAGCTCTCCTCTCCTCTCCTCTCCTCTCAGCCTCTCCTCTCCTCTCAGGCTCTCCTCTCCTCTCAGGCTCTCCTCTCCTCAGGTGTTTTCTGTCTGTGATGGTGATGACTACATATCAGTGTTGTAATGAGAAAGCTTCCATACACTAACCGAGGGGATGTGGAAAGGGTCTGTGTTTACTCCACTGAACTCTGTTTATATCTGGGAGCTGTCAGACGTGCTCACGTGTTGCTCTGCAGGTGTGGACTAAAATAAGCTCACCTGCAGAGAGAGACGCACACACACACAGGCCTATTGTTCTCCATGTTGCTGTGGGTGGTGTTAGGATAGAGAGGGGTGTAATACACTGATACAACACTGTGGTATTTATTAGGGGGGTCTCCTATCAACCCGTCTGTCATAGCAAAGCTGAATGGTGATTAGCTGGTATGCGGACATCCTTGTTGAAGCTGCCAAACCTCTCCGGTTTCTGCTGGCTGCTGGTTTCTGTCACACACACACACCATCATTGCACACAACCGAGTCGAACAAAGTTTCCTAATAACGTCATATATTGATTCTTTCTCAGGCTGTGAGTCCCAAATGACACCCTATTCCCTATATAGTGCACTACTTTAGACCAGAGCCCTATGGGCCTTTATAGACTATAGGGTGACATTTGAGACACATGAATCTGTTTCTGTCTAGTAGTCTCTGCAGTAACCATGCCAACGTGTTTTTTTTGTCGTCCGATTTTCTGTTTGATACAAGATAAAAGTTGTCATGGCAACAATGAACATTTCCATTGCAATGTCATGCTGGAAACATCCTCATGTTTTCCCAGTGAATGACATCTGAGCAACTCCAGCATCATGCAGCGTGTCTCCATCTGCTTGACATCTGAACAACTCCAGCATCCTGCAGCGTGTCTCCACCTGCTTGACATCTGAACAACTCCAGCATCCTGCAGCGTGTCTCCATCTGCTTGACATCTGAACAACTCCAGCATCCTGCAGCGTGTCTCCACCTGCTTGACATCTGAACAACTCCAGCATCCTGCAGAGTGTCTCCATCTGCTTGACATCTGAGCAACTCCAGCATCCTGCAGCGTGTCTCCATCTGCTTGACATCTGAACAACTCCAGCATCATGCAGCGTGTCTCCATCTGCTTGACATCTGAACAACTCCAGCATCCTGCAGCGTGTCTCCATCTGCTTGACATCTGAACAACTCCAGCATCATGCAGCGTGTCTCCACCTGCTTGACATCTGAACAACTCCAGCATCCTGCAGCGTGTCTCCACCTGCTTGACATCTGAACAACTCCAGCATCCTGCAGCGTGTCTCCACCTGCTTAACATCGGTATTATTCATTCCTGCTTTATTCCAAAACATCATGCAACATATTTTCCCTTCATCCTATAGGTCTTCTGTTGTAAACAACGTGCCTGTTGAGGAAATCATGGGTTGTACTCCGTAGGAATAAAATTAAACCGAGTGAAACGGGGGAGTACTGTGTGTGTGTGTGTGTGTGTGTGTGTGTGTGTGTGTGTGTGTGTGTGTGAGATAACGTTGTCTGTATGGCCATTCCTCCAATTGCTACCCATTTGTTAATTGATCCAGCCACTAAGACCCGACCAACAGAATGCCCGGCTCCCTAAGCCCCTGGGGACTGTGATCAGGGGATCAGTATTATCTGTAATCGGCTTAGCAGGCCTGCCTGACAGGATGTTATGGCCTGCTCTTGTGCTTCTTGGATCGACAGACGATCAGTGTTGTAACACTCACTCAGGAAACATCTCCATAGTCTTAGAAACGCTTCCTCTGCTTCGACAGACAGACAGACAGACAGACACAGTCCAGTCTAAACCCCACTGATACGTTCTTTCTGATGAGATACAGACCAGTCTAAACCCCACTGATAAGTTCTGTCTGATGAGATACAGACCAGTCTAAACCCCACTGATATACATGCTGTCTGAGATACAGACCAGTCTAAACCCCACTGATACGTTCTGTCTGATGAGATACAGACCAGTCTAAACCCCACTGATATACGTGCTGTCTGAGATACAGACCAGTCTAAACCCCACTGATATACATGCTGTCTGAGATACAGACCAGTCTAAACCCCACTGATACGTTCTTTCTGTTGAGATACAGACCAGTCTAAACCCCACTGATACGTTCTGTCTGAGATACAGACCAGTCTAAACCCCACTGATACGTTCTGTCTGAGATACAGACCAGTCTAAACCCCACTGATACGTTCTGTCTGATGAGATACAGACCAGTCTAAACCCCACTGATACGTTCTGTCTGATGAGATACAGACCAGTCTAAACCCTACTGATACGTTCTGTCTGATGAGATACAGACCAGTCTAAACCCCACTGATACGTTCTGTCTGAGATACAGACCAGTCTAAACTTTACTGATACGTTCTGTCTGATGAGATACAGACCAGTCTAAACCCCACTGGTACGTTCTGTCTGAGATACAGACCAGTCTAAACTTTACTGATACGTTCTGTCTGAGATACAGACCAGTCTAAACTTTACTGATACGTTCTGTCTGAGATACAGACCAGTCTAAACCCCACTGATACGTTCTGTCTGAGATACAGACCAGTCTAAACTTTACTGATACGTTCTGTCTGATGAGATACAGACCAGTCTAAACCCCACTGATACTTTCTGTCTGAGATACAGACCAGTCTAAACCCCACTGATACGTTCTGTCTGATGAGATACAGACCAGTCTAAACCCCACTGATACGTTCTGTCTGAGATACAGACCAGTCTAAACCCCACTGATACGTTCTGTCTGAGATACAGACCAGTCTAAACCCCACTGATACGTTCTGTCTGAGATACAGACCAGTCTAAACCCCACTGATACGTTCTGTCTGAGATACAGACCAGTCTAAACCCCACTGATACGTTCTGTCTGAGATACAGACTAGTCTAAACTTTACTGATACGTTCTGTCTGATGAGATACAGACCAGTCTAAACCCCACTGATACGTTCTGTCTGATGAGATACAGACCAGTCTAAACCCCACTGATACGTTCTGTCTGATGAGATACAGACCAGTCTAAACTTTACTGATACGTTCTGTCTGAGATACAGACCAGTCTAAACCCCACTGATACGTTCTGTCTGAGATACAGACCAGTCTAAACTTTACTGATACGTTCTGTCTGAGATACAGACCAGTCTAAACCCCACTGATATGTTCTGTCTGAGATACAGACCAGTCTAAACCCCACTGATACGTTCTGTCTGAGATACAGACCAGCCTAAACTTTACTGATACGTTCTGTCTGAGATACAGACCAGTCTAAACCCCACTGATACGTTCTGTCTGATGAGATACAGACCAGTCTAAACCCCACTGATACGTTCTGTCTGATGAGATACAGACCAGTCTAAACCCCACTGATACGTTCTGTCTGATGAGATACAGACCAGTCTAAACCCCACTGATACGTTCTGTCTGAAATACAGACCAGTCTAAACCCCACTGATACGTTCTGTCTGATGAGATACAGACCAGTCTAAACCCCACTGATACGTTCCGTCTGATGAGATACAGACCAGTCTAAACCCCACTGATACGTTCTGTCTGATGAGATACAGACATAACATTAGAACTGAGATGGATCAGAGTCTTAACATTAGAACTGAGATGGATCAGAGTCTTAACATTAGAACTGAGATGGATCAGAGTCTTAACATTAGAACTGAGATGGATCAGAGTCTTAACATTAGAACTGAGATGGATCAGAGTCTTAACATTAGAACTGAGATGGATCAGAGTCTTAACATTAGAACTGAGATGGATCAGAGTCTTAACATTAGAACTGAGATGGATCAGAGTCTTAACATTAGAACTGAGATGGATCAGAGTCTTAACATTAGAACTGAGATGGATCAGAGTCTTTAAACATTAGAACTGAGATGGTTCAGGCACCATCTTCTTAACATCAGATGGTTCTGAGGACTTGATGGAAGTTGTTCTCATCATTCCTTTGAGTTCTCTGATAGAACTTTAAGAATTTCAGTTTCAAACGATGTCTAAGGTTTGAAGACTTCGACTCTTTAATGTTCTTTAGTAACGGGTCATCAAACACAGAACAATAAGACTAGTTTTGACTTTGTGGTAGAGGTTCTTTACAAATATTTCACACATTTAATAAATGTGCTATTTGAAAATGTATTTCCATTATAAATGGCTTTGCTTTAATCAGAAATTTACTTTGGGTCTGACTATTTTACCCATGTGTATTTAGAGTAGAAACGTAGTCTAGTCCATAGTCCTCTGGTGTTAACCTCTTGAAACTCCCGTATCCGGGAGCGTAAGCATAGCCTCAAATGAATTAGCATAACACAGTGGACATAAATACCCCTAGAAACTTTTCCTATTCATGAAAATCGCAAATGAAATGAATTAAATATATTCAAACACAAGCTTAGCCTTTTGTTAACTTAACAACACTGTCATCTCAGATTTTCAAAATATGCGTTACAGTTAACGCTAGACAAGCATTTGTGTAAGTTTATCATGGCATAATGCTATGCTAGGCTCTGCTGGCAGCAGGCAACATTTTCACGAAAATAAGAAAAGCAACCAAATTAAATAATTTACCTTTGAAGAACTTCGGATGCTTTCACTCAGGAGACTCCCAGTTAGATAGCAAATGTTCCTTTTTTCCAAAAAGATTATTTTTGTAGGCGAAATAGCTCCCGTTTGTTCATCATGCTTGGCTGAGAAATCAACCGGAAAATGCTACCACTACAACGCCAAACTTTTTTCAAAATTAACTCCATAATATCGGCAGAAACACGGCAAACGTTGTTTAGGATCCATCCTCAAGGTGATTTTAACATTTATATTCAATAATATATCTGTTGAGGCAATTGGTTTCTCATAAGAAGCGATTGGAAAAATGGCTACCTCAGTATTTTACGCAAGATTTTCTGCGGAAGACACCATGTGACCATTTGCTATATATGGTCCCTTACGGCTATTCTTCAATGGAAATGCGTAAAAAGACATCACAATGCTGTAGACACCTTGGGGAATACGTGGAAAACGTAAGCTCATTCGTAGCTCATTCACAGCCATATAAGGAATCATTGGCATGAGGCGGTTTCAAAAAATGCGGCACTTCCTGGTTGGATTTTTATCTGGGTTTCGCCTGTAACATCAGTTCTGTTGCAATCACAGACAATATCTTTGCAGTTTTGGAAACGTCAGAGTGTTTTCTATCCAAAGCTGTCAATTATATGCATAGTCGAACATCTTTTCGTGACAAAATATCTTGTTTAAAACGGGAACGTTTTTCGTCCCAAAAATGTAATTGCGCCCCCTAATGCTTGGACTTGGTAATGGGAACCTGTTTCCATCCTCTTTGTAATGTCTCTCTCTTTTTCTCTCTTTCTGTCTCTCTCTCTCTCTCTGTATTTCTGTTTCTCTCTTTGTATTTCTGTCTCTCAAGGTCTGTCCTTCTCAATCTAGATATGTTGTTCCTTTTCTTTACAATGCATTGCATAATCAGAAGAGGCAGCGTGTAGGTATATTAAAAACACCAGGACCAATCTTCCACTGGCTGCATGACTCTCCCTCTCCTTCTTTAGTTCTCTCTCTTACTCCTCTTCGTTTGGAGATTAACTGTTGTTTTTTGTTTATTATTTGTCATATTGCCAATATAAAGATCAACCAACCAATATGTTTGATCTCCACATAAAACAACAGCAGTTATATAAAGTTTGAATAATATATATTTTTTGCTTGTACCACTTTTTGAAGTTTCTTTCACTACAACTTCTTTAGAAGATGTCCTTCTCGTTTATTTGCATCATTTCCTTCCCTCCTCCTTTCCTTTCTGTCTTGTTTAATGTGTCATGTGTTTCCTGTTGAGACATCCAAATGTTCCACCATGCACCATTCTGGCTACCAGTCTGTCCTCTGTCTGTTAGTGCGTCTGTTGTGTCGTTGTGTTGCTGCATGGGCTCTCTGCACACTGGGATCTCTCTTGCTCTCTCTCTCCTGCTCTCTCTCTCTCCCCTCTCCTGCTCTCTCTCCCCTCTCCTGCTCTCTCTCTCCCCCTCTCCTGCTCTCTCTCTCCCCCTCTCCTGCTCTCTCTCCCCCTCTCCTGCTCTCTCCCCCTCTCCTGCTCTCTCTCCCCCTCTCCTGCTCTCTCCCCCCTCTCCTGCTTTCTCTCCCCACTCTCCTGCTCTCTCTCCCCCTCTCCTGCCCCTTCTCCTGCTCTCTCTTGCTCTCTCCCCCTCTCTTGCTCTCTCCCCCTCTCTTGCTCTCTCCCCCTCTCCTGCTCTCTCCCCCTCTCCTGCTCTCTCCCCCTCTCCTGCTCTCTCTCTCCCCTCCTGCTCTCCCTCTCCCCTCTCCTGCTCTCTCTCTCTCCCCCTCTCCTGCTCTCTCTCTCTCCCCCTCCTGCTCTCTCTCTCCCCTCTCCTGCTCTCTCTCTCTCCCCTCTCCTGCTCTCTCTCTCGCCCCTCTCCTGCTCTCTCTCCCCCTCTCCTGCTCTCTCTCCCCCTCTCCTGCTCTCTCCCCCTCTCCTGCTTTCTCTCCCCCACTCTCCTGCTCTCTCTCCCCCTCTCTGCCCCTTCTCCTGCTCTCTCTTGCTCTCTCCCCCTCTCTTGCTCTCTCCCCCTCTCTTGCTCTCTCCCCCTCTCCTGCTCTCTCCCCCTCTCCTGCTCTCTCCCCCTCTCCTGCTCTCTCCCCCTCTCCTGCTCTCTCTCCCCCTCTCCTGCTCTCTCCCCCTCTCCTGCTCTCTCCCCCTCTCCTGCTCTCTCCCCCTCTCCTGCTCTCTCTCTCCCCTCTCCTGCTCTCTCTCTCCCCCTCTCCTGCTCTCTCTCTCTCTCCCTCTCCTGCTCTCTCTCTCTCCCCTCTCCTGCTCTCTCTCTCCCCTCTCCTGCTCTCTCTCTCTCCCCTCTCCTGCTCTCTCTCTCTCCCCTCTCCTGCTCTCTCTCTCCCCTCTCCTGCTCTCTCTCCCCCTCTCTCTGCTCTTGCTCCCCCCTCTTGCTCTCTCCCCCTCTGCTTGCTCTCTCCCCCTCTCCTGCTCTCTCCTGCTCTCTCCCCCTCTCCTGCTCTCTCCTGCTCTCTCCCCCCTCTCCTTCTCTCTCCCCCCTCTCCTGCTCTCTCTCTCTCCCCTCTCCTGCTCTCTCTCTCTCTCCCCTCTCCTGCTCTCTCTCTCTCTCCCCTCTCCTGCTCTCTCTCTCTCTCCCCCTCTCCTGCTCTCTCTCTCTCTCCCCTCTCCTGCTCTCTCTCTCTCTCCCCTCTCCTGCTCTCTCTCTCTCTCCCTCTCCTGCTCTCTCTCTCCCTCTCCTGCTCTTTCTCTCCCCTCTCCTGCTCTCTCTCCCCCTCTCTTGCTCTCTCTCCCCCTCTCTTGCTCTCTCCCCCTCTCTTGCTCTCTCCCCCTCTCTTGCTCTCTCCCTCTCTTGCTCCCCCCTCTCTTGCTCTCTCCCCCTCTCCTGCTCTCTCTCTCCCCTCTCCTGCTCTCTTTCTCCCCTCTCCTGCTCTCTTTCTCCCCTCTCCTGCTCTCTCTCTCTCCTCTCCTGCTCTCCTCCCTCACTCGCTCTCTCTCTCTCCTCTCCTGCTCGCTCTTTCTCTCTCCTCTCCTGCTCTCTCTCTCTCCTCTCTCGCTCTCCTCCCTCACTCGCTCTCTCCTCCCACTCTCTCCCCTGTCTGCAGTGAGGGATGTTTGTTGACATCTGCTCTGTGTGTTTCTCTTTAGGGGACGTGCTGTTTCAGATGGCTGAGGTCCACAGACAGATCCAAGTACAGCTAGAGGAGATGGTGGGTATATGAACCTTCATAAGGACTTTATGACACATTCATAAGCAGATTGTTGGAGGAGATGGTGGGTATATGAACCTTCATAAGGACTTTATGACACATTCATAAGCAGATTGTTGGAGGAGATGGTGGGTATATGAACCTTCATAAGGACTTTATGACACATTCATAAGCAGATTGCTAGAGGAGATGGTGGGTATATGAACCTTCATAAGGACTTTATGACACATTCATAAGCAGATTGCTAGAGGAGATGGTGGGTATATGAACCTTCATAAGGACTTTATGACACAATCATAAGCAGATTGCTAGAGGAGATGGTGGGTATATGAACCTTCATAAGGACTTTATGACACAATCATAAGCAGATTGCTAGAGGAGATGGTTTACTGTAGGAATAGAGGTCAAATAACTTTGATTTAAATGCTGAGCTGTAGTCTAAGAACAGCATTGTTATGTAGGTGTTCCTTCTGTCCAGGTGGGAAAGGGCAGTGTGGAGTAAAGTAGAGATTGTGTCGTCTGTTGGGGAGGTTCGCAAATTAGAGTGGGTCCAGGGTGTCTGGGATGATGGTGTTGATGTGAGCCATGACAAGTCTTTCAAAGCAGTTCATGGCTACAGATGTGGGTGCTACGGGGCGATAGTCATTTAGACTAGTTACCGTGGTGTTCTTGGGCACAGGGACTATGGTGGTCAGTGAAGACACTTGCAAGCTGGTCAGCGCATGCGCCGAGTATGCATCATGGTAATCCGTCTGGCCCTGTTAATGTTAACCTGTTTCAAGGTCTTACTCACATTGGCTACGGCGAGTGTGATCACACAGTTGTCTGGAACAGCTGGTGCTCTCATGCATGATTCAGTGTTGCTTGCCTCGAAGCGAGCATAGAAGGTATTTATCTCGTCTGGTAGGCTTGCGTCACCGGGCAGCTCGCGGCTGGGTTTCCCTTTGTAATGCGTGATAGTTTGTAAGCCCTGCCACAATAAAGACACGCCCCCTCCCCTGAGCGTACCTGAAGCTGCTGTTCTGTCCTGTTAATAAAGACACGCCCCCTCCCCTGAGCGTACCTGAAGCTGCTGTTCTGTCCTGTTAATAAAGACACGCCCCCTCCCCTGAGCGTACCTGAAGCTGCTGTTCTGTCCTGTTAATAAAGACACGCCCCCTCCCCTGAGCGTACCTGAAGCTGCCGTTCTGTCCTGTTAATAAAGACACGCCCCCTCCCCTGAGCGTACCTGAAGCTGCCGTTCTGTCCTGTTAATAAAGACACGCCCCCTCCCCTGAGCGTACCTGAAGCTGCCGTTCTGTCCTGTTAATAAAGACACGCCCCCTCCCCTGAGCGTACCTGAAGCTGCCATTCTGTCCTGTTAATAAAGACACGCCCCCTCCCCTGAGCGTACCTGAAGCTGCCGTTCTGTCCTGTTAATAAAGACACGCCCCCCCCTGAGCGTACCTGAAGCTGCTGTTCTGTCCTGTTAATAAAGACACGCCCCCTCCCCTGAGCGTACCTGAAGCTGCTGTTCTGTCCTGTTAATAAAGACACGCCCCCTCCCTGAGCGTACCTGAAGCTGCTGTTCTGTCCTGTTAATAAAGACACGCCCCCTCCCCTGAGCGTACCTGAAGCTGCCGTCCTGTTAATAAAGACACGCCCCCTCCCCTGAGCGTACCTGAAGCTGCTGTTCTGTCCTGTTAATAAAGACACGCCCCCTCCCCTGAGCGTACCTGAAGCTGCTGTTCTGTCCTGTTAATAAAGACACGCCCCCCCCTGAGCGTACCTGAAGCTGCTGTTCTGTCCTGTTAATAAAGACACGCCCCCTCCCCTGAGCGTACCTGAAGCTGCCGTTCTGTCCTGTTAATAAAGACACGCCCCCTCCCCTGAGCGTACCTGAAGCTGCTGTTCTGTCCTGTTAATAAAGACACGCCCCCTCCCCTGAGCGTACCTGAAGCTGCTGTTCTGTCCTGTTAATAAAGACACGCCCCCTCCCCTGAGCATACCTGAAGCTGCTGTTCTGTCCTGCCGATGGATAGAAAAAACAGCTGTTGTAAAACCAGCGTTATCAGCATGTATTTGTGTTATTCTAAGGCTTCGAATATATGATGTTCCTCCTATATGATCACATGGTCAGGATGAACACCTGGTCCTAACTCTGTTCTGTTGTGAGAGTGATGTCACCGCTAACCCTGTGCTTCTCTACACCCCTCAATCTCTCCATCTGTCTGTCCATGCAGCTGAAGTCTTTCCACAACGAGCTGCTGTCTGAGCTGGAGAAGAAGGTTGAGCTGGATGCTCGTTACCTGACGGTGAGCATCTGACTAAATGGCTGAAACACACACACACACACACACACACACACACACACTAGGGCTGTGACGATATCCGTATCGCAATGGTTTTTCCATGCCAACAATGAAAACACAAAGCATATTTAACTCTTTGTTCCTTTTAGAAACCTGCTGTAGAATATTGTGTTCTGTAGCTTGGGGGAAAATACAAAGCATATTTAACTCTTTGTTCCTTTTAGAAACCTGCTGTAGAATATTGTGTTCTGTAGCTTGGGGGAAAATACGGGACTCTGGATGACAACATAATGATGTTTGTTTCCAACATTCTGTTTTCCTGCAGAAGTTTTAAATCCGCTTTGTTTTCTGTTTCCTTCCCAACATACTAACAAACTAACAAACACACTAACGATTTTCATCCCGGCCCAAACACACACACTTTGTGTTTGAACAGCTACACTTTCACCTACTGTCCCCCGTCAGCACCACAGTTATTCAGCACCACAGTTATTCAGACCATGTCTGTCTTTCACCTACTGTCCCCCGTCAGCACCACAGTTATTCAGCACCACAGTTATTCAGACCATGTCTGTCTTTCACCTACTGTCCCCTGTCAGCACCACAGTTATTCAGACCATGTCTGTCTTTCACCTACTGTCCCCCGTCAGCACAGTTATTCAGCACCACAGTTATTCAGCACCACAGTTATTCAGCACCACAGTTATTCAGACCATGTCTATCTTTCACCTACTGTCCACCTTCACCACATTTATTCAGCACCACAGTTATGCAGCACCACAGTTATTCAGACCATGTCTGTCTTTCACCTACTGTCCCCCGTCAGCACCACAGTTATTCAGCACCACAGTTATTCAGACCATGTCTGTCTTTCACCTACTGTCCACCTTCACCACAGTTATTCAGCACCACAGTTATTCAGACCATGTCTGTCTTTCACCTACTGTCCCCCGTCAGCACCACAGTTATTCAGCACCACAGTTATTCAGACCATGTCTGTCTTTCACCTACTGTCCCCCGTCAGCACCACAGTTATTCAGCACCACAGTTATTCAGACCATGTCTGTCTTTCACCTACTGTCCCCCGTCAGCACCACAGTTATTCAGCACCACAGTTATTCAGACCATGTCTGTCTTTCACCTACTGTCCCCCGTCAGCACAGTTATTCAGCACCACAGTTATTCAGCACCACAGTTATTCAGCACCACAGTTATTCAGACCATGTCTATCTTTCACCTACTGTCCACCTTCACCACATTTATTCAGCACCACAGTTATTCAGACCATGTCTGTCTTTCACCTACTGTCCCCCGTCAGCACCACAGTTATTCAGCACCACAGTTATTCAGCACCACAGTTATTCAGACCATGTCTGTCTTTCACCTACTGTCCACCTTCACCACAGTTATTCAGACCATGTCTGTCTTTCACCTACTGTCCACCTTCACCACAGTTATTCAGCACCACAGTTATTCAGCACCATTATTCAGTTATTCAGCACCACAGTTATTCAGACCATGTCTTTTTCACCTACTGTCCCCTTCACCACAGTTATTCAGCACCACAGTTATTCAGCACCACAGTTATTCAGACCATGTCTGTCTTTCACCTACTGTCCACCTTCACCACAGTTATTCAGCACCACAGTTATTCAGCACCACAGTTATTCAGCACCACAGTTATTCAGCACCACAGTTATTCAGACCATGTCTGTCTTTCACCTACTGTCCACCTTCACCACCGTTATTCAGAACCACAGTTATTCAGACCATGTCTTTGCCAAAGTGTTTGGTGTTCTTATTCTGGACCTCCATTTAAACAGTACGGCTCCTTTTCCTGAAAATGAAGCTTTTGAGAAAACAACTCTTTAGAATATTTAGAAATGACATAACCAATAAGCAAAGAGAGAATTATAACATTTCCTGCAGCATGCATTGAAGTCTGAAGCAGCAGGAGTGATATACTTAGAATGAGTGGGCTGTGAGCGGGCTGCAACCAGCCAACTCCATGTGGAGGAGCAGCAGTGTGGCTGTGCTACAGGTTAGGGGGACGAGGTGGTGTTGTCATCATCATACACCATTGTACTAGCTGTACAATTAGACTGTTGGGTATGCTAGTTATAGCATTAGACTGTTGGGTATGCTAGTTATAGCATTAGACTGTTGGGTATGCTAGTTATAGCATTAGACTGTTGGGTATGCTAGTTATAGCATTAGAATGTTGGGTATGCTAGTTATAGCATTAGACTGTTGGGTATGCTAGTTATAGCACGACTGTTGGGTATGCTAGTTATAGCATTAGACTGTTGGGTATGCTAGTTATAGCATTAGACTGTTGGGTATGCTAGTTGGTTATGCTAGTTATAGCATTAGACTGTTGGTTATGCTAGTTATAGCATTAGACTGTTGGGTATGCTAGTTATAGCATTAGACTGTTGGGTATGCTAGTTATAGCATTAGACTGTTGGGTATGCTAGTTATAGCATTAGACTGTTGGGTATGCTAGTTATAGCATTAGACTGTTGGGTATGCTAGTTATAGCATTAGACTGTTGGGTATGCTAGTTATAGCATTAGACTGTTGGGTATGCTAGTTATAGCATTAGACTGTTGGGTATGCTAGTTATAGCATTAGAATGTTGGGTATGCTAGTTATAGCATTAGACTGTTGGGTATGCTAGTTATAGCACTAGACTGTTGGGTATGCTAGTTATAGCATTAGACTGTTGGGTATGCTAGTTATAGCATTAGACTGTTGGGTATGCTAGTTATAGCACTAGACTGTTGGTTATGCTAGTTATAGCATTAGACTGTTGGTTATGCTAGTTATAGCATTAGACTGTTGGGTATGCTAGTTATAGCATTAGACTGTTGGGTATGCTAGTTATAGCATTAGACTGTTGGGTATGCTAGTTATAGCATTAGACTGTTGGGTATGCTAGTTATAGCATTAGACTGTTGGGTATGCTAGTTATAGCATTAGACTGTTGGGTATGCTAGTTATAGCATTAGACTGTTGGGTATGCTAGTTATAGCATTAGACTGTTGGGTATGCTAGTTATAGCATTAGACTGTTGGGTATGCTAGTTATAGCACTAGACTGTTGGGTATGCTAGTTATAGCACTAGACTGTTGGGTATGCTAGTTATAGCATTAGACTGTTGGGTATGCTAGTTATAGCATTAGACTGTTGGGTATGCTAGTTATAGCATTAGACTGTTGGCTACGCTAGTTATAGCATTAGACTGTTGGCTACGCTAGTTATAGCATTAGACTGTTGGGTACGCTAGTTGTAGCATTAGACTGTTGCGTACGCTAGCTGTAGCATTAGACTGTTGCGTACGCTAGCTGTAGCATTAGACTTTGTTGAGTACGCTAGCTGTAGCATTAGCCTGTTGGGTACGCTAGCTGTAGCATTAGTCTGTTGTGTACGCTAGCTGTAGCATTAGCCTGTTGGGTACGCTAGCTGTAGCATTAGCCTGTTGGGTACGCTAGCTGTAGCATTAGCCTGTTGGGTATGCTAGCTGTAGCATTAGCCTGGTGGGTATGCTACGCCAGGGTACCCCAATTGGCGGCCCGCAGGGTTTCTATCTGAGCCAAAAAAAGTAGTGTGTATATATATATATATATATATATATATATTTATTTTTTTTTTTTTTATTATTATTTTTTTAAATTTATGTTCATTGTTGGAAATACTGTAAGACAGTAAAAACACCAGAAAATCATCTCCAAGTGATTTTATTTTAAGAAATCTGTTCCCAAGTATTCCCATGCATAATAGAGACGTGATCGTATACAAATACAAGCAAGGTTTCTGTCTGTTTCTCTGTGTGGACATCCAGGTTTCCCTCCAGCAGCCCTCTGCTCTCCATAGCTTGTTTGTCTCGGTTCTGTCCGGCTGTCTGTGGTCGGTCTTTCTTAGAATTCTATTATTATTTTTAAGTCCATTTTTTTTCTTCTCTCTGTCACACTGTTCTGTGGGCAACAGTGTGTACCACCCTATTCCCTATGTAGTGCACTACTGTTGACCAAAATCAATAGGGTTCTGGTTAAAAGTAGTGCACTGTATAGGCAATAGGATGCCATTTTGGATACTGCCAGTGAGTGTTCTGGGAACTCTTATGAGCCAATAGCTGATGTTAAATATGCCTCATTCTGCAGTAACTGGAGGCTATTCCCACAATGAATCTCTGTTTTTTATTTCCGCTATAGACCCATCAGAGGTGTTTCTGTTCCGTAACACTGATAAGAGATCAACGATCAATTGGTTCACTAATCCTCTGATGCTTATTGTTTTCAATAGGAAAACACACACACACACACACACACAGAAACACACACACTTTCTGAATGCCATCTGTCAAACAAGCCAGAGTCCTTATACATTATCACCCATCTCGAATGGCACCCTATTCCCTATATAGTGCACTACTACCCTATGGAATTTCATTAAAAGTAGTTGACTATCTAGGGCCCTCAAACTCAACTCTGGACCTTGAAGCCAGTTCCACTACTTTTTTGTTGTTGTTCATTGTTCCCCTCTAATCAGGCACTGACTTAGACCTGGTTAATTATCAGGTAGGACAGAACCAGCGGGCTCTGGACCTCGTAGGGTCCACTGTTGACCAAAATCAATAGGGTTCTGGTTAAAAGTAGTGCACTGTATAGGCAATAGGATGCCATTTTGGATACTGCCAGTGAGTGAGGGGATACTGCCCCTCTAATCAGGCACTGACTTAGACCTGGTTAATTATCAGGTAGGACAGAACCAGCGGGCTCTGGACCTCGTAGGGTAAGAGTTGAGTACCCCTGGAATAGGGAATAGTGTGCCATTTGGAACCTAGCCTTGTTTTGGGTATTAAAATGCCATCAATTCACAGTAATGAATTCCTTTTAAAAATGGCATCAATTCACAGTAATGAATTCCTTTTAAAAATGCCATCAGTGATAAGAGCAATGGTTTTGCTTTGAATTATTAATGTTTCTTGCGAGTCATTTCAGGAAAAACAGACATTTTCCATCAGGAAGGAAACTTGTTGTAGCTACACGACTCCCCATGGAGGAATCTCTCTCTGTCTCTCTCTGTCTCTCTCTCTCTCTCTCTCACACACACTGTCTCTCTCTCACTCTCTCTCTCTGTCTCTCTCTCTCACTCTCTCTCTCTGTCTCTCTCTCTCTGTCTCTCTCTCTCTCTCTCTCTCTCTCTCTCTCTCTCACACCGTCTCTCTCTCTCTCTCTCTCTCTCTCTCTCTCTGTCTCTCTCTGTCTCTCTCTCTCTCTCTCACACACACTGTCTCTCTCTCACTCTCACTCTCTCTCTCTGTCTCTCTCTCTCACTCTCTCTCTCTGTCTCTCTCTCTCTGTCTCTCTCTCTCTGTCTCTCTCACTCTCTGTCTCTCTCTCTCTCTGTCTCTCTCACTCTCTGTCTCTCTCTCTCTCTGTCTCTCTCTCTCTCTGTCTCTGTCTCTGTCTCTGTCTCTCTCTGTCTCTCTCTCTCTCACTCACTGACTTATACTCAGACAAAATCCCACTAATTTATCAGGCCTGCATTTTTAGAGCATCTTTTTGGTATATCTGAAAAGGGGTAGGCGGTAAACAACATGAACAAATAAAAGCCACCTGAAGACCTCGTCCCTTTTCCCACAACGAGACATGAAGGAGAGTCTGAGCCTGAAGACCTCGTCCCTTTTCCCACAACGAGACATGAAGGAGAGTCTGAGCCTGAAGACCTCGTCCCTTTTCCCACTACGAGACATGAAGGAGAGTCTGAGCCTGAAGACCTCGTCCCTTTTCCCACAACGAGACATGAAGGAGAGTCTGAGCCTGAAGACCTCGTCCCTTTTCCCACTACGAGACATGAAGGAGAGTCTGAGCCTGAAGACCTCGTCCCTTTTCCCAATACGAGACATGAAGGAGAGTCTGAGCCTGAAGACCTCGTCCCTTTTCCCACAATGAGACATGAAGGAGAGTCTGAGCCTGAAGACCTCGTCCCTTTTCCCACTACGAGACATGAAGGAGAGTCTGAGCCTGAAGACCTCGTCCCTTTTCCCACTACGAGACATGAAGGAGAGTCTGAGCCTGAAGACCTCGTCCCTTTTCCCACTACGAGACATGAAGGAGAGTCTGAGCCTGAAGACCTCGTCCCTTTTCCCACTACGAGACATGAAGGAGAGTCTGAGCCTGAAGACCTCGTCCCTTTTCCCACTACGAGACATGAAGGAGAGTCTGAGCCTGAAGACCTCGTCCCTTTTCCCACTACGAGACATGAAGGAGAGTCTGAGCCTGAAGACCTCGTCCCTTTTCCCACTACGAGACATGAAGGAGAGTCTGAGCCTGAAGACCTCGACCCTTTTCCCAATACGAGACATGAAGGAGAGTCTGAGCCTGAAGACCTCGTCCCTTTTCCCACAACGAGACATGAAGGAGAGTCTGAGCCTGAAGACCTCGTCCCTTTTCCCACTACGAGACATGAAGGAGAGTCTGAGCCTGAAGACCTCGTCCCTTTTCCCACTACGAGACATGAAGGAGAGTCTGAGCCTGAAGACCTCGTCCCTTTTCCCACTACGAGACATGAAGGAGAGTCTGAGCCTGAAGACCTCGTCCCTTTTCCCACTACGAGACATGAAGGAGAGTCTGAGCCTGAAGACCTCGTCCCTTTTCCCACTACGAGACATGAAGGAGAGTCTGAGCCTGAAGACCTCGTCCCTTTTCCCACTACGAGACATGAAGGAGAGTCTGAGCCTGAAGACCTCGTCCCTTTTCCCACAACGAGACATGAAGGAGAGTCTGAGCCTGAAGACCTCGTCCCTTTTCCCACAACGAGACATGAAGGAGAGTCTGAGCCTGAAGACCTCGTCCCTTTTCCCACTACGAGACATGAAGGAGAGTCTGAGCCTGAAGACCTCGTCCCTTTTCCCACTACGAGACATGAAGGAGAGTCTGAGCCTGAAGTCCTCGTCCCTTTTCCCACTACGAGACATGAAGGAGAGTCTGAGCCTGAAGACCTCGTCCCTTTTCCCACTACGAGACATGAAGGAGAGTCTGAGCCTGAAGACCTCGTCCCTTTTCCCACAACGAGACATGAAGGAGAGTCTGAGCCTGAAGACCTCGTCCCTTTTCCCACTACGAGACATGAAGGAGAGTCTGAGCCTGAAGACCTTGTCCCTTTTCCCACTACGAGACATGAAGGAGAGTCTGAGCCTGAAGACCTCGTCCCTTTTCCCACTACGAGACATGAAGGAGAGTCTGAGCCTGAAGACCTCGTCCCTTTTCCCACAACGAGACATGAAGGAGAGTCTGAGCCTGAAGACCTCGTCCCTTTTCCGACTACGAGACATGAAGGAGAGTCTGAGGAACCGGGTGGCGAAAGAGAATTCTACTTTTCACATTACACCCTTACCTTTCGTTGTGGCTTGGTCCGCAGCTCAAATTGAGCATCAGTATCACAGGAGCACAAACAATTCAACAATGACACACTTTTATTCTAAAACATATTTCACTATTGAATAATGCAATATTTCACAAGTCTGTACGTGCAGACAATTAAAGGGTTTATTGTCTCGTTTGTAGGCTACACGTTACGTTTTATCAAGACAAAAGCACAGAGTTGCTATAGCAGCAAGTCTTCAAGTACCGTTTGCCTGTCGGAAATGAACGATTCATCCTCTCAAACCAATATAAAGTACAATAGGCTTACTTTACAACAAACCAGGCTTCCTTGACTTATCTCTCTCCTCTCTCTCCTCTCTCTCTCTCTCTCTCTCTCTCTCTCTCTCTCTCTCTCTCTCTCTCTCTCTCTCTCTCTCTCTCTCTCTCTCTCTCTCTCTCTCTCTCTCTCTCTCTCTCTCTCTGTCTCTCTCTCTCTCTGTCTCTCTCTCTCTCTGTCTCTCTCTCTCTCTCTCTCTCTCTCTCTCTCTCTCTCTCTCTCTCTCTCTCTCTCTCTCTCTCTCTCTCTCTCTCTCTCTCTCTCTCTCTCTCTCTCTCTCTCTCTCTCTCCTCTCTGTCTCTCTCTCCTCTCTGTCTCTCTCTCTCCTCTCTGTCTCTCTCTCTCCTCTCTGTCTCTCTCTCTCCTCTCTGTCTCTCTCTCTCTCTCTGTCTCTCTCTCTCTCTCTCTCTCTCTCTGTCTCTCTGTCTCTCTGTCTCTCTCTCTCTCTCTCTCTCTCTCTCTCTGTCTCTCTGTCTCTCTCTCTCTCTCTCTCTTTCTCTTTCTCTTTCTCTCTGTCTCTCTCTCTGTCTCTCTCTTTCTCTTTCTCTTTCTCTGTCTGTCTCTCTCTCTCTCTCTCTCTGTCTCTCTCTCTCTCTCTGTCTCTCTCTCTCTCTGTCTCTCTCTCTCTCTCTGTCTGTCTGTCTGTCTGTAAAATGATTACTTGACCAGCATTGTACAACCGCTCTCAATCACTCACAGATGTCGGGGCTTGGACACGTTCCTGGAATGCCAAACGGTTGAACGGGAAAACTTACCATAGATTACCAATCCGCTGGACAAAGTTCCCATATAGATTACTAGTCAGAGACCAGTACAAAATTTACATTATCTCTATCCATAAAACCTCTTCCTGAGCCCCCCCCTCTGTTCCACACTGTGTGATCCTGATTCAACTGGTCAGCTCATCATCAAGCCCTTGCTGAGTTGAATCACATGTGTTAGTCATGGAATAGATCAGATTACTGGATGTGGCAGGGTGGGAGTGGGAGATAACGTGTTAATGTGAGGGAGGATCAGAACACACACACACATCATGGTAATCCTGATGAACCCTCCCATAATGGTCTGTCTCCAGTACTGCCACATGATAGACAGCTGTTGAGATGTGTTCAGACAGTTAAGATGACAGGGCTTCAGGAGGCTAATAGATGGTACACACAGGGCCTTAGAGAGACAAGCTCTAAAAGGGCAACTTGTTACATACTCTATGACAGATCCATATAGGGGGACATTGCCCCCTAGACACTGACCTAAGATAAACTCTAAAAGGGCAATTTGTTCTCCCCATTGCTGATAAACTAACTTTCTGTGTGCTCTCTCCTGCCCCCTTCAGGCTGCGTTGAAGAAGTACCAAGTGGAGCACAAGAGTAAGGGAGAGAGTCTGGAGAAGTGTCAGGCTGAACTGAAGAAACTCCGCAGGAAGAGCCAGGGCAGCAAGAACCCCTCCAAGTACGGAGAGAAGGAGATGCAGGTCAGTCTCTATGAAAGGGCCGACAGGCTCGGACAGACGCACGGCTACACGCATGGATGCACGCACACGCGGACAGACACATGGACACGCGGCTGCTCGCTCGCTCTCTCTCTCACTCACTCACTCACTCACTCACTCACTCACTCACTCACTCACTCACTCACTCACTCACTCACTCACTCACTCAAGGGATAAAGGGGTCAACACACACTTTTGCTCACCTCAGGTCCAGGTCTGTTTGTGCCATTTTAGCTAGCTTCAGATGAGTAGTTGGTTAACAGTCTGATGGCTAGCTTTAGATGGTTAATTGGTAGTACAGCTCCACCAGGCTGATGGCTAGCTTTAGATGGTTAGTTGGTAGTACAGCTCCACCAGGCTGATGGCTAGCTTTAGATGGTTAGTTGGTAGTACAGCTCCATCAGGCTGATTGATAGCTTTAGATGGTTAGTTGGTAGTACAGCTCCACCAGGCTGATGGCTAGCTTTAGATGGTTAGTTGGTAGTACAGCTCCACCAGGCTGATGGCTAGCTTTAGATGGTTAGTTGGTAGTACAGCTCCACCAGGCTGATGGCTAGCTTTAGATGGTTAGTTGGTAGTACAGCTCCACCAGGCTGATGGCTAGCTTTAGATGGTTAGTTGGTAATACAGCTCCCCCAGGCTGATGGCTAGCTTTAGATGGTTAGTTGGTAGTATAGCTCCACCAGGATGATGGCTAGCTTTAGATGGTTAGTTGGTAGTACAGCGCCACCAGGCTGATGGCTAGCTTTAGATGGTTAGTTGGTAGTACAGCGCCACCAGGCTGATGGCTAGCTTTAGATGGTTAGTTGGTAGTATAGCTCCACCAGGCTGATGGCTAGCTTTAGATGGTTAGTTGGTAGTACAGCTCCACCAGGCTGATGGCTAGCTTTAGATGGTTAGTTGGTAGTACAGCTCCACCAGGCTGATGGCTAGCTTTAGATGGTTAGTTGGTAGTTCAGCACACACACACAGGAAGTAAGAACACAAATGGTTTACTTGTCCTGTTTTGAAACCCTCACTCAGCTTTTTTTCTGTGTCTGTGTTACTCTGGCATGTATCAGTGATTGAAACACTCTGCTCAGGTCCCCTGTTACTGTAGCTCAGCCCACGGGGTTGGGCTGAACACTGTGTAAAAACAGGTCTGGTAGCTGTAGCAGGTTTGCTCTTGTAAATGTGTGATTCCAGAGTTAGTGTAAGACCTGCAGTGTGGTGAGGGGTAGCCAGACAGAACTGTCAGAGTTAGTGTAAGACCTGCAGTGTAGTGAGGGGTAGCCAGACAGAACTGTCAGAGTTAGTGTAAGACCTGCAGTGTAGTGAGCGGTAGCCAGACAGAACTGTCAGAGTTAGTATAAGACCTGCAGTGTGGTGAGGGGTAGCCAGACATAACTGTCAGAGTTAGGAGACATCTAGCTGATCCATACTAAAGCTGGAAGCCTGACTGCTGCTGTGAGACGTGATGCAGATGCTGTTCAGGGACCATCAATAACATTTATTTAAATCAATCAAATGTATTTATAAAGCCCTTTTTACATCAGCCGATGTCCCAAAGTGCTGTACAGAAACCCAGCCAAAAGAAAAGCAGAGAGTTAGAGAGTTGAAAACATCAGGTCCGGGACAAGGTGATTGAGTAAAAAGCCCCCACACCACTAGAGGAATATCTTCAAACCACCAACTTACTACCCTGAGACAAGGCAGAGTACAGACCATGAAGATCTCCCCCTCACGGTGCGAACCCGAGGGGGGCGCCAACCCGGACCGGAAGATCACATCAGCGATGCACCCCTCCTAGGGGGAGCTTTTCATGTTTTGCTGGGCTCCCCTGTTACCTCTCCTGGATGCTCCAGCCCTTCCTCTGATGACAGGGACAGGCTAGAAGTGTTAGATGTGGCTTGCCACTGTGTGATGTTGGGACGATAAGCATTTCGCTACGTGTGTATGTGACCAATAACATGTGATTTGATTTGATGAGGTTCTATCTATTCAAAGCATAGTTAGAAGATATTGAGCATCAAAGTTTTCAAATCCCAGATCTCAGAACTGTTTTGTAGTGACTTCTTCTTCTTTCATAACCCATTAAGGTCCTCACCTTAAAGGTTCCTAAAGTGCAGAGTATCAAAACCCTGAGACATTTGTAAATTTATCATTTTTAGAGGGGTGCAATTGCAGATAGAACCTTTTAAGGTTGAACCCAGATTTATATTTCAGAGCCGTAAGGTCCTATCTGACACAGTCCAGTTTTTAGACATGTTCAGTTTTTACTGGCAAAGACGTGTTGTTCTGATTGGTCCCTCTGTATTTGTTCAGGCTTTTGATTGGCTTGCATTGGGGTTTATGCAGATAGAACTTTCTAGTCTAGTACTTTTTCAAGAACCATCCGTATATGTATATGGGACTAATTCCTTTGGGACTCACTCCTATGGGACTAATTCCTTTGGGACTCACTCCTATGGGACTAATTCCTTTGGGACTCACTCCTATGGGGACTAACTCCTATGGGGACTAACTCCTATGGGGACTAACTCCTATGGGGACTAACTCCTATGGGGACTAACTCCTATGGCGACTAACTCCAATGGCGACTAACTCCAATGGGGACTCACTCTTATTTGACAAAAATGTCAGATTGAAGCTTAGTCTCAAGATGTCGGTATTGTGTCTGTCAGAGTACGAGGGAGAGAGTGTTGAGTACTGTAATGTATAGAGCACTATCTAACACTGTCTCCAGCCCCATTCCTTTAGCAGACTTATATTACCTTGTAATATTTATTCTACTACCTCAGCATAGGTCATCCTCAGTCAGTCCCATCCTCCCCTGAAAGCTCGATTCAGTGTATTTTATCAGGGAGTCGAACTCCGACCAAGGCCTCTTTAGACAGATGAGCTCTGAATGACAAAAATACACACATCAAATGCGAAACAAAAACAATGTCATAGAAAACAAGCACATTGGCCGTGTCCCAATTCCCATACTTGCATTCTAAATAGTAGTCATTTTAGGTTTTCGAGAATAGAACGCTTTAATAGTTTGAAATTTAAACAATCAGGTATGCTTTAAATGTGAGGATGTTTCACTCATTTAGGCTTTTTATCTAGTATAATTCACTGAGGAAGAGAACGGTCTTTCCAGACTCACTGTTTGACAACAACAGTTAATTAGATAAGAGGACATGATGCACCCGAATCAACCAATGGCGCATTAGGGTTACACATTCTCTGTATGGGTGAGCCTAGTATGTTGATTAAAAAAGTATGTCTTGGCTGTTTGCTTTGTTGGGCCCACCTGCAGACAGGTCCAACTCATCTAGCCTTGCTCCTAATAACACACAGTACCTTACCAGGGAGAGGAGAAAGCTATCTCCCTTCTCATTTTCACACTGCTCCATTTTCCTGATCATATCACGTACAGTATGAGGGAGAGAGGGAGAGAGGGAGGGAGAGAGGGAGGGAGGGGGGGAGTCAACTCATTCGTGCTGGAGCCTCACTGGGACTAAGCAACTACAGCTTACAGTCCCCCTCACACACACACACAAACGCACACACACACTCCACTGGGACTACAGAACCGCAGCCTACAGTCCGACACAGACTCTTATACCGCCAACATTGAAACAACAGCCAGCTACAGTAGTACCTCACCAGCCTGGGAATAACAGCCAGCTACAGTAGTACCTCACCAGCCTGGGAACAACAGCAAGCTACAGTAGTACCTCACCAGCCTGGGAACAACAGCCAGCTACAGTAGTACCTCACCAGCCTGGGAATAACAGCCAGCTACAGTAGTACCTCACCAGCCTGGGAACAACAGCCAGCTACAGTAGTACCTCACCAGCCTGGGAATAACAGCCAGCTACAGTAGTACCTCACCAGCCTGGGAATAACAGCCAGCTACAGTAGTACCTCACCAGCCTGGGAACAGCCAGCTACAGTAGTACCTCACCAGCCTGGGAATAACAGCCAGCTACAGTAGTACCTCACCAGCCTGGGAATAACAGCCAGCTACAGTAGTACCTCACCAGCCTGGGAACAGCCAGCTACAGTAGTACCTCACCAGCCTGGGAACAACAGCAAGCTACAGTAGTACCTCACCAGCCTGGGAACAACAGCCAGCTACAGTAGTACCTCACCAGCCTGGGAATAACAGCCAGCTACAGTAGTACCTCACCAGCCTGGGAATAACAGCCAGCTACAGTAGTACCTCACCAGCCTGGGAACAACAGCCAGCTACAGTACCTCACCAGCCTGGGAATAACAGCCAGCTACAGTAGTACCTCACCAGCCTGGGAATAACAGCCAGCTACAGTAGCCTGGGAACAGCCAGCTACAGTAGTACCTCACCAGCCTGGGAATAACAGCCAGCTACAGTAGTACCTCACCAGCCTGGGAATAACAGCCAGCTACAGTAGTACCTCACCAGCCTGGGAATAACAGCCAGCTACAGTAGTACCTCACCAGCCTGGGAATAACAGCCAGCTACAGTAGTACCTCACCAGCCTGGGAATAACAGCCAGCTACAGTAGTACCTCACCAGCCTGGGAATAACAGCCAGCTACAGTAGTACCTCACCAGCCTGGGAATAACAGCCAGCTACAGTAGTACCTCACCAGCCTGGGAACAACAGCCAGCTACAGTAGTACTTCACCAGCCTGGGAACAACAGCCAGCTACAGTAGTACCTCACCAGCCTGGGAATAACAGCCAGCTACAGTAGTACCTCACCAGCCTGGGAACAACAGCCAGCTACAGTAGTACCTCACCAGCCTGGGAACAACAGCCAGCTACAGTAGTACCTCACCAGCCTGGGAATAACAGCCAGCTACAGTAGTACCTCACCAGCCTGGGAATAACAGCCAGCTGTAGTACCTCACCAGCCTGGGAACAACAGCCAGCTACAGTAGTACCTCACCAGCCTGGGAACAACAGCCAGCTACAGTAGTACCTCACCAGCCTGGGAATAACAGCCAGCTACAGTAGTACCTCACCAGCCTGGGAATAACAGCCAGCTACAGTAGTACCTCACCAGCCTGGGAACAGCAGCCAGCTACAGGAAGCGGCGCAGGTCCTAATCCAGGCACTTGTCATCTCCCGTCTGGATTACTGCAACTCGCTGTTGGCTGGGCTCCCTGCCTGTGCCATTAAACCCCTACAACTCATCCAGAACGCCGCAGCCCGTCTGGTGTTCAACCTTCCCAAGTTCTCTCACGTCACCCCGCTCCTCCGCTCTCTCCACTGGCTTCCAGTTGAAGCTCGCATCCGCTACAAGACCATGGTGCTTGCCTACGGAGCTGTGAGGGGAACGGCACCTCAGTACCTCCAGGCTCTGATCAGGCCCTACACCCAAACAAGGGCACTGCGTTCATCCACCTCTGGCCTGCTCGCCTCCCTACCACTGAGGAAGTACAGTTCCCGCTCAGCCCAGTCAAAACTGTTCGCTGCTCTGGCCCCCCAATGGTGGAACAAACTCCCTCACGACGCCAGGACAGCGGAGTCAATCACCACCTTCCGGAGACACCTGAAACCCCACCTCTTTAAGGAATAGGATAAAGTAATCCTTCTCCCCCCCTTAAAAGACCTAGATGCACTATTGTAAAGTGGCTGTTCCACTGGATGTCATAAGGTGAAAGCACCAATTTGTAAGTCGCTCTGGATAAGAGCGTCTGCTAAATGACTTAAATGTAAATGTAAATGCAGTAGTACCTCACCAGCCTGAGAACAACAGCCAGCTACAGTAGTACCTCACCAGCCTGGGAATAACAGCCAGCTACAGTAGTACCTCACCAGCCTGGGAACAACAGCCAGCTACAGTAGTACCTCACCAGGCTGGGAACAGCCAGCTACAGTAGTACCTCACCAGCCTGGGAACAACAGCCAGCTACAGTAGTACCTCACCAGCCTGGGAACAACAGCCAGCTACAGTAGTACCTCACCAGCCTGGGAATAACAGCCAGCTACAGTAGTACCTCACCAGCCTGGGAACAACAGCCAGCAGCCTCACCAGCCTGGGAATAACAGCCAGCTAGTACCTCACCAGCCTGGGAATAACAGCCAGCTACAGTAGTACCTCACCAGCCTGGGAATAACCAGCCAGCTCACAGTGGGAATAACAGTACCCTCACCAGCCTGGGAATAACAGCCAGCTACAGTAGTACCTCACCAGCCTGGGAATAACAGCCAGCTACAGTAGTACCTCACCAGCCTGGGAATAACAGCCAGCTACAGTAGTACCTCACCAGCCTGGGAACAGCCAGCTACAGTAGTACCTCACCAGCCTGGGAATAACAGCCAGCTACAGTAGTACCTCACCAGCCTGGGAATAACAGCCAGCTACAGTAGTACCTCACCAGCCTGGGAACAGCCAGCTACAGTAGTACCTCACCAGCCTGGGAACAGCCAGCTACAGTAGTACCTCACCAGCCTGGGAATAACAGCCAGCTACAGTAGTACCTCACCAGCCTGAGAACAACAGCCAGCTACAGTAGTACCTCACCAGCCTGGGAACAGCCAGCTACAGTAGTACCTCACCAGCCTGGGAACAGCCAGCTACAGTAGTACCTCACCAGCCTGGGAATAACAGCCAGCTACAGTAGTACCTCACCAGCCTGGGAATAACAGCCAGCTACAGTAGTACCTCACCAGCCTGGGAATAACTGCCAGCTACAGTAGTACCTCACCAGCCTGGGAACAGCAGCCAGCTACAGTAGTACCTCACCAGCCTGGGAACAACAGCCAGCTACAGTAGTACCTCACCAGCCTGGGAACAACAGCCAGCTACAGTAGTACCTCACCAGCCTGGGGCAAACAAAGTAACTGAGGAGGACTTGATGAGGACTTCCCTGGTTTTGTGTAGCAGGAACATGAACCTGTCACAGCAGAAATCTGCTCGGAGCCTTCACCGTGCACTGCCACTTTAAGAGCGCATGAGCAGTAAGGAAGGAGGCGATAAAGAGAGTTGTTCAGCTCTTTGGGGAGGAGCTATTGGGTGGCAGCTACAGTAGTACCTCACCAGCCTGGGAACAACAGCCAGCTACAGTAGTACCTCACCAGGCTGGGAACAGCCAGCTACAGTAGTACCTCACCAGCCTGGGAATAACAGCCAGCTACAGTAGTACCTCACCAGCCTGGGAACAGCCAGCTACAGTAGTACCTCACCAGCCTGGGAATAACAGCCAGCTACAGTAGTACCTCACCAGCCTGAGAACAACAGCCAGCTACAGTAGTACCTCACCAGCCTGGGAACAACAGCCAGCTACAGTAGTACCTCACCAGCCTGGGAACAACAGCCAGCTACAGTAGTACCTCACCAGCCTGGGAATAACAGCCAGCTACAGTAGTACCTCACCAGCCTGGGAATAACAGCCAGCTACAGTAGTACCTCACCAGCCTGGGAATAACAGCCAGCTACAGTAGTACCTCACCAGCCTGGGAACAACAGCCAGCTACAGTAGTACCTCACCAGCCTGGGAACAGCCAGCTACAGTAGTACCTCACCAGCCTGGGGGGACTATATCTAACATTGTAATGCTATTAGAGAAACTGATTAAAAGCTGATTGATTGGATCATTCTAACACACCTTCTAACAGGGTTGTGAATGTTGCACGCTGATGCTGTTTTTCCTCATAATATAACACACTAAACATGTGTTTAAGATGGCGGTGGGTGTGACACAATGTTTTCTTCTCTTCTGTTGTGTCAGGGAAGTAAATGATGTGTGAGTGCAGTCTGGTGGAGGACAGGAATGGTTAAGGTTCTCTGTTTGTTGTTCGCTCTCTGTCTCTCTTTTTCACCATCTCTTTCCCTCCTCGCTCCCCCTCCTACATCCCTGTGCTCAGTGCTTTTTCTTTGCCTTTTGTAGCACGACACACACACACACACACACACACACACACACCACACACCACACACACACACACACACACACACACACACACACACACCTGCTTAGTAGCCCTGTGATGTTAATGTTGCTAATGATCTCGTTATGTCGTTGACTAGAGTGGACCAAGGCTAGGTGCAGCAGGAAGGACCTTTAGATTAATATTACACTCCCCAACACTACACACACACACACCCCAACAACACTACACACACACACCCCAACACCACACACACACACACACACACACACACAACACCACACACACACACACACACCACACACACACCTCGACGCCACACATGCGCATACCCCCGACGCTGTCCTAACCAATTGTATATACAGTTGAAGTCAGAAGTTTTCATACACTTAGGTTGGAGTCATTAAAACTCGTTTTTCAACCAGTCCATAAATTTATTGTTGACAAATTATTGTTTTTGCAAGTCGGTTAGGACATCTACTTAGTGCATGACACAAGTAAATGTTCCAACAATAGTTCACAGACAGATTATTTCACTTATAATTCACTGTATCACAATTCCAGTGGGTCAGAAGTTTACATACACTAAGTTGACTGTGCCTTTAAACAGCTTGGAAAATTCCAGAAAATAATATCATGGCTTTAAAAGCTTCTGATAGGCTAATTGACATCATGTGAGTCAATTGGAGGTGTACCTGTGGATGTATTTCAAGCCCTACCTTCAAACTCAGTGCCTCTTTGCTTGACATCATGGGAAAATCTAAAGAAATCAGCCAAGACCTCAGAAAAATATTGTAGACCTCCACAAGTATGGTTCATCCTTGGGAGCAATTTCCAAATGCCTGAAGGTACCACGCTCATCTGTATAAACAATAGTACGCAAGTATAAAACTATGGGACCACGCAGCCATCGTACCGCTCAGGCAGGAGACGCGTTCTGTCTCCTAGAAATGAACATACTTTGGTGCGAAAAGTGCCAATCAATCCCAGAACAACAGCAGAGGACCTTGTGAAGATGCTGGAGGAAACAGGTACAAAAGTATCTATCCACAGTAAAAATGCGTCCTATATGGACATAACCTGAAAAGCCGCTCAGCAAGGAAGAAGCCACTGCTCCAAAACTGCCATAATAAAGCCAGACTACGGTTTGCAACTGCACATGGGGACAAAGATCGTACTTTTTGGAGAAATGGACTCTGGTCTGATGAAACAAAAAACTGTTTGGCCATAATGACCAGCATCATGTTTGGAGGAAAAAGGGGGTTGCTTGCAAGCCGAAGAACACCATCCCAACCGTGAAGCACAGGGTTGGCAGCCTCATGTTGTGGGGGTGATTTGCTGCAGGATGGACTGATGCACTTCACAAAATACATGGCATCATGAGGATGGAAAATTATGTGGATATATTGAAGGAACATCTCAAGACATCAGTTAAAGCTTGGTCGCAACTGGGTCTTTCAAATGGACAATGACCCCAAGCATACTTCCAAAGTTGTGGCAAAATGGCTTAAGGACAACAAGGTCAGGGTATTGGAGTCACCATCACAAAGCCTTGACCTCAATCCTATAGAAAATGTGTGGGTAGAACTGAAAAAGCGTGTGTGAGCAAAGAGGCCTAGATCCTGATTCAGTTACACCAGCTCTGTCAGGTGGAATGGGCCAACATTCACCCAACTTATTGTGGGAAGCTTGTGGAAGACTACCCAAAACGTTTGACCCAAGTTAAACAATTTAAAGGCGATGCTGCCAAATACTAATTGAGTGTATGTAAACGTCTGACCCGCTGGGAATGTGATGAAAGAAATAAAAGCTGAAATAAATAGAGAGAATTATCATTCTGGTGTGTGTGTGTGTGTGTGTGTGTGTGTGAAGAGGCGACTTCGGGATGCTAGCCTTCTCGGCATAGTTCCTCTGTCCAGTGTCTGTGTTCTTTTGCCCATCTTAATTTTTTCTATTTATTGGCCAGTCTGGGAGATGGCTTTTTCTTTGCAACTCTGCGTGGAAGGCCAGTATCGCGGAGTCACCTCTTCATTGTTGACGTTGACACTGGTGTTTTGCAGGTACTATGTAATGAAGCTGCCAGTTGAGGACTTGTGTGGCACCTGTTTGTCAAACTAGACACTCTAATGTACTTGTCCTTTTGCTCAGTTGTGCACCGGGGCCTCCCACTCCTCTTTCTATTCTGGTTTGAGCCAGTTTGCGCTGTTCTGTGAAGGGAGTAGTACACAGCGTTGTACGAGATCTTCAGTTTCTTGGCAATTTCTCGCATGGAAATAGCCTTAATTTCTCAGAACAAGAATAGATTGATGAGTTTCAGAGGAAAGTTCTTTGTGATTTTCTTTAAAAAACAAGGACATTTCTAAGTTATTCCAAACTTTTGAATGGAAATGGATGGATGGATGGATGGATGGACAGAGAGAGATAGATGGATAGGATGGTTGTGTGTGCAGGAATAAAGCACAGGAACAGCATCATGTACTGTTCATTATTTTATTTAGTCTTTGATGCCCAGCACTGCTGGATACATGTAGCATGGGCCCATCACCTACACACAGTTCAGAAATGAACAGGCTATAAGTATTAGTGGAGCTTCCTTGGTCTTGAATAATGGACTTGACTATTGATCTCCTACTCAATCATCAAGTTTGCCGATGATACAACAGTTGTAGGCCTGATTACTAACAATGACAGCCTACAAGGAGGAGGTGAGAGCCCTGGTGGAATGGTGCTGGGAAAATAGCCTCCCTTAATGTCAACAAAACAAAGGAGCTGATCGTGGACTTGCAGAGAGAACACACCCCCATCCACATCGATGGGGCTGCTATGGAGAGGGTGAAAAGGTTCAAGTTCCTCTGCTTGCAATCACTGACAATCTGAAATGGTCCACTCACACAGACAGTGTGGTGAAGAAGGCGCAATAGCACCTCTTCAACCTCAGGAGGCTGAAGAAATGTCACAGGAAGGCAGAGAAGATCATCGTGGACCTCAGCCACCACATGAGCCTGACCTCAGCCACCACCTGAGCCTGACCTCAGCCACCACCTGAGCCTGACCTCAGCCACCACCTGAGCCTGACGTCAGCCACCACCTGAGCCTGACCTCAGCCACCACCTGAGCCTGGCCTCAGCCACCACCTGAGCCTGGCCTCAGCCACCACCTGAGCCTGGCAGGCCAAAGATCCATCCCACCAAAACAGGCTGAAATGTCAGTCTTTTCAAACGTGCTGGTCCAGATACTCTCTTTTCTCTCCCTCGCTCTCTCGCTCTGCAGTATGTAGCGTGACTCATTCCACAGCAGTCTAACTTTTTCACGAAACAGAAATAACTAATAAAAAAGAGAATAAAACCATCATCTTGTCAGACTTCTGTATTCCATTCTGTGCTGTAATGGTTCATTGAAATGGCTCCCATCACGACTACTGACTCGCTTTATTTCTCTACTCTGGCTGGGGGACACGGACACACACACACACACAGACACACACACAGACATACACACAGACACACACACACAGAGACAGGAATCTCTAGTCATGATCCTTCCATCTCAGGTTGTGTCTGCTCTGAGTTGTTGTAAAGGATAGTTGGTGGGTTTATCCTAATGCACAAGCTATTTCATCCAACTAAAGTAGTTTTGATGTTGTTCAGTTTCATCTGTCTGGTTTTGTTGATTCCAACGCAGTTGAAATTGCAATGTACAGGTGTCCACTGTTAGTCAGTGGGGAAACAGCACCCAGTGCTGGTGAAGATGTGTAACTGCTCTGTCAACTCAAACCAAACAACCTAATGGAAGAACTGAACTCTCCTTTTTGATGCAAATGTTTTCCATTTGGAGTAAACATTTTCCATAACAAAACATTTTTTTCAACTGTTTGCTATGGTCTTCGTCTAATGAATACACCCCAGAGCTCAGTGTATAGTGGCACATTTCAAATCTAATCAGCCTCGTTCCTTTCAGCTCTAATCAGCCTCGTTCCTTTCGGCTCTAATCAGCCTCGTTCCTTTCGGCTCTAATCAGCCTCGTTCCTTTCGGCTCTAATCAGCCTCGTTCCTTTCGGCTCTAATCAGCCTCGTTCCTTTCGGCTCTAATCAGCCTCGTTCCTTTCGGCTCTAATCAGCCTCGTTCCTTTCGGCTCTAATCAGCCTCGTTCCTTTCGGCTCTAATCAGCCTCGTTCCTTTCGGCTCTAATCAGCCTCGTTCCTTTCAGCTCTAATCAGCCTTGACTGATGAAGCTACGGGAGAATAGGATATTATGATTGAATATGATTGTTGTGAGATTTCTGTATTGTGTGTGGATCGAGAGTGAGAGAGCGGTCTCAGTAGATACTGTCTGTCACTCACACTGTAGAGATATGATACAAGTCAATAACAATGGCTGACTGGCTGGGAGATCCACTCTTGTGTGTGTGTGTGTTGGAACAGAGTCATATATCTGATCTCCAGTGTGTCGGAGATTAATAAACTCTCTTTCCCAGAATGAGTGTTCACACATAGGAATGCCACTGTTATTATGAAGTTCATTATCAACACACAGACATACCTGCCACTGTTATTACGGAGTTCATTATCAACACACAGACATACCTGACACTGTTATTACGGAGTTCATTATCAACACACAGAAAGACCTGCCACTGTTATTACGGAGTTCATTATCAACACAGAAAGACCTGCCACTGTTATTACGGAGTTCATTATCAACACACAGACATACCTGACACTGCTATTACGGAGTTCATTATCAACACACAGACATACCTGCCACTGTTATTACGGAGTTCATTATCAACACACAGAAAGACCTGCCACTGTTATTACGGAGTTCATTATCAACACACAGACATACCTGCCACTGTTATTACGGAGTTCATTATCAACACACAGAAAGACCTGCCACTGTTATTACGGAGTTCATTATCAACACACAGAAAGACCTGCCACTGTTATTACGGAGTTCATTATCAACACACAGAAAGACCTGCCACTGTTATTACGGAGTTCATTATCAACACACAGACATACCTGACACTGTTATTACGGAGTTCATTATCAACACACAGACATACCTGACACTGCTATTACGGAGTTCATTATCAACACACAGACATACCTGCCACTGTTATTACGGAGTTCATTATCAACACACAGAAAGACCTGACACTGTTATTACGGAGTTCATTATCAACACACAGAAAGACCTGCCACTGTTATTACGGAGTTCATTATCAACACACAGACATACCTGACACTGTTATTACGGAGTTCATTATCAACACACAGACATACCTGACACTGTTATTACGGAGTTCATTATCAACACACACAGGTGCACAATCGCTGTTTACAATACAGTTTACATTGTCCTAACATATAAAGGTGTGTTTTGGAGGGACACTGTCTCACCTCTTGTCTCCTGTGTTTTGTCCTGTAGTTTGTGGAGACCATCAGTAGTAAGCAGAGTGAACTGGACACCTTCATAGCAGAGGGCTACAAGACTGCTCTGTCTGAGGAGCGCAGGAGGTACTGTTTCCTGGTGGACAGACAGTGTGCTGTGGCCAAGAACAGCAGCGCCTACCACGGCAAGGTAAGGGTTAACACAACTGGCTCTGTGGGGTGGTGGTGGGGAAGGGGGGTTTGTTGTCCAGGTGGCAATGTCAAATGCATGGGTTTGGTATCTGTCTGTCTCAATGGTGCAATCAATCATATTTTCTGCTGTTTATAATGGTCATATAACTGAATGATAAGCCTATACTTCTCTGTAATATAATGTATATGTATATATTGTGTGTGTGTGTGTGTGTGTGTGTGTGTGTGTGTGTGTGTGTGTGTGTATATAACTCTGTGACCTTGGCCTGGGGTCATCTCATCACAACTCTATTTGTCAAAACTGATTAAGGTATCATCCCAAATGGCACCCTATTCCCTATGTAGTGCACTACTTTAGACCAGGGCCCTCTTTGAAAGGTTACCATTTGGGACATAATATATGACAGGCTGTTAGGAGATGTTCTGGCTTCATGATAGATCCAGTTGATATAATATTCATAGTCTATTTCATTGCTGCATATGAATAATAGCGTATTTCCTGAGAAACGTTATGGAGAGGAGGATATGTAAAGAGGTTGTACAGGTGTGGGTGGATGGGTGGGTGTTAGTGCAGCTGTTTCCTGGGATCACTAAGGAGGGAGGGTTGGTGTGTGTGTGTGTGTGTGTGGCGGACGGGGCGACATGTACGTACAAACACACACACTGCTGCTGACCATTTCTAGAACATGGAGTCCAGTGGTTTAATCAGCACGGGGGTGTGTGTGGGAAGAGCTCAAAGGCTGTGCTGAAGAGTCCTCTCGGAGAGAGGGGAAAGAGAGAGATGCACAGAGAGAGAGAGACACACAGAGAGACGGAGTGAGTAAGAGAGACTGGCGAGCGAGAGAGTGAGAGTACCGCTGCCGCAGCGAAGCATCTAGGTTGTGGTCTGAGTCACCTGGGACTCATTGGTGCAGCCTGGTTGGTTCTACACACACACACACACACACACACACACACACACACACACACACACACACACACAGGGACACACAGGGAAGCTGCTCTGCTCTCTGGGATGAATGGGGCTGAATAGAGGCTGTCTCTTAAATGGCACCCTATTCCCTACATATTGCACTAGTTTAGCCCAGAGCCCATACAAAGTAGGGTGGGAATAGAGAGCCATTTGGAACACAAACAGAGAGGGAATATAAGAGAGGAACAGAACAGGAATGTTGGAGGGAGAGTGAAAGTTAACATGAAAGATGACTGGAGATCTTCAAGGTGATCAGAAGAGCTTGGTGTATTCAGACGTTGTAGTCAAGACGACAAGGATCTAAAGAAGTGGATCTCTAAATCTTAGTTGTGTGTTATAGCTTCCGTCTAGAGAAGTAGATCTATAAATCGTAGTTGTGTGTTATAGCTTCCATGTGTTACACTAATCAATGACTGTTGTCTATAGCCTCATCTGGTGTGTGTTGACTTATTGATTGATCTCTATCTATCCAGGGTAAAGACCTGCTGACCCAGAAGATCCCAGTATGGCAGCAGGCTTGTTCAGACCCCAACAAGCTACCAGAGCGGGCCATGCTCCTAGCCCAGCAGATGGGCTCCGGGTCCAGCACGGGCACCGCTTCCCTGACCATGGGGGGCTCCAGCCCCCTGAACACCTCCAAGTCTAACCTGTCCAACCTGGTCATCTCTGACCCCATCCCCGGGGCTCAGCCACTCCCTGTCCCCCCAGAACTGGCTGTCTTCATGGGTGGTGGGCTGGGACACCAGGCGGTGAGTGGTGGGCTGGGGCACCAGGCGGTGAGTGGTGGGGCTGGGGCACCAGGCGGTGAGTGGTGGGTCTGGGGCACCAGGCGGTGAGTGGTGGGCTGGGGCACCAGGCGGTGAGTGGTGGGCTGGGGCACCAGGCGGTGAGTGGTGGGGCTGGGGCACCAGGCGGTGAGTGGTGGGGCTGGGGCACCAGGCGGTGAGTGGTGGGGCTGGGGCACCAGGCGGTGAGTGGTGGGGCTGGGGCACCAGGCGGTGGTGGGGCTGGGGCACCAGGCGGTGAGTGGTGGGGCTGGGGCACCAGGCGGTGAGTGGTGGGGCTGGGGCACCAGGCGGTGAGTGGTGGGTCTGGGGCACCAGGCGGTGAGTGGTGGGTCTGGGGCACCAGGCGGTGAGTGGTGGGTCTGGGGCACCAGGCGGTGAGTGGTGGGTCTGGGGCACCAGGCGGTGAGTGGTGGGTCTGGGGCACCAGGCGGTGAGTGGTGGGTCTGGGGCACCAGGCGGTGAGTGGTGGGTCTGGGGCACCAGGCGGTGAGTGGTGGGTCTGGGGCACCAGGCGGTGAGTGGTGGGCTGGGGCACCAGGCGGTGAGTGGTGGGCTGGGGCACCAGGCGGTGAGTGGTGGGTCTGGGTGAACGAGCTGGTAATGTTGATGTCTGGGGAAGGTTTCTCTCACTCAGCTGTGAATCATTCAGCTGTGAATTGTATTGGTTTTTATTAGTTCCTACCAAAGCAGCAGCTACTCTTCCTGGGGTTTATTATGGATCCCCATTAGGTGTCAGAGCGGTAAAGGTGTCAGAGCGGTAAAGGTGTCAGAGCGGTAAAGGTGTCAGAGCGATAAAGGTGTCAGAGCGATAAAGGTGTCAGAGCGGTAAAGGTGTCAAATATATGAACCACATGGAAGCATACAATATCTTTGAAGACGACAGAACAGACTCTAACATAACTCTAGAAGTACATATCCTGAAGAAAATGTGGTGTGCACTCGAGCTTGTGAAGGATCAATTGATTGATTGATAGCCTGAACATGTGAAAGTTGGTTTGGTGCCTATAGCTTATTTGGCCAAGGAGCAGGACCATTTTAAATACCTACCACTGTATTACTGTGGTTCTCATTCAAACCCATGTAAATGTATGCACATGTTAAATGCTTATATTTGAAAAATATATAAACAGTATTACATCTGAATGCGTGCAATCTAAGTTGGGTCAGTCTGACCATCTCTGAACAAACATTAGTTTGACATTGATATCTTAAACGGTTTAAGATCAGAGTCGAATCCAAATACTTCCCATTCAAGCCTAGGGAGCTTTTATTGACATTTTAAAATGGTTTCAGGAAGTATAAACGTTATCTGAATGTAATGAATCTAATTTGGGTCAGTTTGGAGTTGACAGTTTAAACAGGGAAAGAGGAGATTAATAGAAATTAAATGTTTTACCATTCAAGTCTATGGCCCGTTTCCTCCCCATTTGAAATGCATTAGGAGCTCATTTAAATATTGTTATAGTTTAAAAAGTATAAATGCTACCCAAAATATTTTTTCAAGCAACCCGAGTTGGGGCAGTCTGGAAGTTGATTTCGTTTGAACAGTTTAAGTCGTTTAAAGGCTAATAATAATATGAGTATATAAGAAATGTAGAGAATACACACCTAATTACAACAAATTAATTGATACTCTTAATTTAAGCTTTGATTTCAGGCGAGTGTGTCTGTGAATAAATTGTCTCTGCTTCCTGAGTAAACAGACTAAATCAGCCTGTAAGCCAGAGACTCCTGGCCCTCGGTGGGGAAACTAAACTACTCATTTACATATTACACTTTTAATGATGCAGCTTATTAATTAGGTATTAAACTCGTTTTGTAAGATGAGAAGTGGAGGCTTTACATATGACCTATAAACAACACCTCTGTCTGAATATTCATTCTCTAACTGGATCTTTGCCAAAAGCTTTTATCCATCATTTCACTTTCTGAATAAACCACCAGAAAGTCAGTCAACAAACTGGTTAAATCGTCTCTATGCTCCATGGCAGAAGGTGAAGAATAGCAGGAAATGACCTCTGAAAGTTCTCTCTGCTGTCAAGAGGGGGGCCGCTAAAACGTTTTGCTCACAAAGTTGCTGCATGTGTGGGTGTGGGTACGGGTGTGGGTACAGATGTGGGTACGGGTGTGGGTACCCCCATCATATTTGATTTGGCCCCACCCCCATCAAAGTAGCCTGTCCCTGTTCTAGACTAAACATTGAACACAAGACTGTATATGGATATACTGTAGCTTCTCCTACACACACTATAGATACCAGACCGTATATAGATATACTGTAGCTTCTCCTACACACACTATAGATACCAGACTGTATATGGATATACTGTAGCTTCTCCTACACAACCTACACACACTATAGATACCAGACTGTATATAGATATACTGTAGCTTCTCCTACACACACTATAGATACCAGACCGTATATAGATATACTGTAGCTTCTCCTACACACACTATAGATACCAGACCGTATATAGATATACTGTAGCTTCTCCTACACACACTATAGATACCAGACCGTATATAGATATACTGTAGCTTCTCCTACACAACCTACACACACTATAGATACCAGACCGTATATAGATATACTGTAGATATAGATACCAGACTGTATATAGATATACTGTCTTCTCCTACACACACTATAGATACCAGACTGTACACTTCTCCTACACAACCTACACACACTAGATACCAGACTGTATATAGATATACTGTAGCTTCTCCTACACAACCTACACACACTATAGATACCAGACTGTATATAGATATACTGTAGCTTCTCCTACACACACTATAGATACCAGACTGTATATAGATATACTGTAGCTTCTCCTACACAACCTACACACACTATAGATACCAGACTGTATATAGATATACTGTAGCTTCTCCTACACAACCTACACACACTATAGATACCAGACTGTATATAGATATACTGTAGCTTCTCCTACACACACTATAGATACCAGACTGTATATAGATATACTGTAGCTTCTCCCACACACACTATAGATACCAGACTGTATATGGATATACTGTAGCTTCTCCTACACAACCTACACACACTATAGATACCAGACCGTATATAGATATACTGTAGCTTCTCCCACACACACTATAGATACCAGACTGTATATGGATATACTGTAGCTTCTCCTACACAACCTACATACACTATAGATACCAGACTGTATATAGATATACTGTAGCTTCTCCTACACACACTATAGATACCAGACTGTATATGGATATACTGTAGCTTCTCCTACACAACCTACATACACTATAGATACCAGACTGTATATATATACTGATATACTGATAGACTTCTCCTACACAACCTACACACACTATAGATACCAGACTGTATATAGATATACTGTAGCTTCTCCCACACACACTATAGATACCAGACTGTATATAGATATACTGTAGCTTCTCCTACACAACCTACACACACTATAGATACCAGACTGTATATGGATATACTGTAGCTTCTCCTACACAACCTACACACACTATAGATACCAGACTGTATATAGATATACTGTAGCTTCTCCTACACAACCTACACACACTATAGATACCAGACTGTATATAGATATACTGTAGCTTCTCCCTACACACACTATAGATACCAGACTGTATATGGATATACTGTAGCTTCTCCTACACAACCTACACACACTATAGATACCAGACTGTATATAGATATACTGTAGCTTCTCCTACACACACTATAGATACCAGACTGTATATGGATATACTATAGATACCAGACTTCTCCTACACAACCTACACACACTATAGATACCAGACTGTATATGATATACTGTAGCTTCTCCTACACAACCTACACACACTATAGATACCAGACTGTATATGGATATACTGTAGCTTCTCACAACCTACACACACTATAGATACCAGACTGTATATGGATATACCCTACACACACTATAGATACCAGACTGTATATGGATATACTGTAGCTTCTCCTACACACACTATAGATACCAGACTGTATATGGATATACTGTAGCTTCTCCTACACAACCTACACACACTATAGATACCAGACTGTATATGGATATACTGTAGCTTCTCCTACACAACCTACACACACTATAGATACCAGACTGTATATAGATATACTGTAGCTTCTCCTACACAACCTACACACACTATAGATACCAGACTGTATATGGATATACTGTAGCTTCTCCTACACAACCTACACACACTATAGATACCAGACCGTATATAGATATACTGTAGATACCAGACTGTATATGGATATACTGTAGCTTCTCCTACACAACCTACACACACTATAGATACCAGACTGTATATAGATATACACACACTATAGATACCAGACTGTATATGGATATACTGTAGCTTCTCCTACACAACCTACACACACTATAGATACCAGACTGTATATGGATATACTGTAGCTTCTCCTACACATATAGATATACTGACCTCCTATATACTATAGATACCAGACTGTATATGGATATACTGTAGCTTCTCCTACACAACCACACTATAGATACCAGACTATAGATACCAGACTGTATATGGATATACTGTAGCTTCTCCTACACAACCTACACACACTATAGATACCAGACCGTATATAGATATACTGTAGCTTCTCCTACACAACCTACACACACTATAGATACCAGACTGTATATGGATATACTGTAGCTTCTCCTACACAACCTACACACACTATAGATACCAGACCGTATATGGATATACTGTAGCTTCTCCTACACACACACTATAGATACCAGACTGTATATGGATATACTGTAGCTTCTTCCACACACACACTATAGATACCAGACCGTATATGGATATACTGTAGCTTCTTCCTACACACACTATAGATACCAGACTGTATAGATACCAGACCGTATATGGATATACTGTAGCTTCTCCTACACACACACTATAGATACCAGACTGTATATGGATATACTGTAGCTTCTTCCACACACACACTATAGATACCAGACCGTATATGAATGTATGTACAGTATACTACTACTGTTAATGTGTCATGTAGTGCAGTTCCCCAACTGGTGGCCCGTCAAATTTACCGTCTACAAATTATCATGTTCCGGGCCACCGATCATGTTCCGGCCCACCGATCATGTTCCGGCCCACCGATCATGTTCCGGGCCACCGATCATGTTCCGGCCACCGATCATGTTCCGGGCCACCGATCATGTTCCGGGCCACCGATCATGTTCCGGGCCACCGATCATGTTCCGGGCCACCGATCATGTTCCGGCCCACCGATCATGTTCCGGGCCACCGATCATGTTCCGGGCCACCGATCATGTCCCGGGCCACCGATCATGTTCCGGCCCACCGATCATGTTCCGGGCCACCGATCATGTTCCGGGCCACCGATCATGTTCCGGGCCACCGATCATGTTCCGGGCCACCGATCATGTTCCGGGCCACCGATCATGTTCCGGGCCACCGATCATGCGCTCAATCTTTTTTTTTGTTGCCTGCAGCTAAATCTAGTTGATGATCCCTGCTGTAGTGCATGTTTCTGAATGTATATATTCCGTGTTTCCAGAGGCTGATGGGTTCAGATGGGATTTCCATGGTGAACGGTACAACAGGACTCCACGGAGAGGAAGAGTACTGGACAGAGGGGGGGGTGTCAGTCTCCCAGCTCCAAGGAAGACCCTCCTCCCCCCAGGCCCCTTCCCTACCCCAGGGACAGGCCCCCACCCAGAGACAGGTCAGCACAGAACACAGAATTACATAGATAGTATATATACTGGTAGTATATTGTACAATTGATATCCTCCAGGGATCCATCTTAGTGTCTGCTAATGCTAAAATGTTATGTAAATGTGTGTCTGTTAATATTCAAGTGGATGCAGATGATTCTGTAACTGTTGTTTCTACACTGGGTCAAAACAAGCAATGTGATTTGCCCATTCTAACGTTCAATTGAACAGTAACTGGATGCCTGCCTGCCTGCTTTATAAAGCAAGCCACAGCTACTTGACTCACTGTCTGTAGGAGTGATCTATTTTCATGAACGGGGTAGTGTACCTAATAAACTGTCTACTGAGCATATATATATATATATATATCTCGCACACACACTGTATGTAGATAATATACAGGTCATGTAGATAATATACAGGTAATGTAGATAATATACAGGTAATGTAGATAATATACAGGTAATGTAGATAATATACAGGTCATGTAGATAATATACAGGTCATGTAGATAATATACAGGTCATGTAGATAATATACAGGTCATGTAGATAATATACAGGTCATGTAGATAATATACAGGTCATGTAGATAATATACAGGTCATGTAGATAATATACAGGTCATGTAGATAATATACAGGTCATGTAGATAATATACAGGTCAATAATATACAGGTAAGAGATAATATACAGGTCATGTAGATAATATACAGGTCATGTAGATAATATACAGGTCATGTAGATAATATACAGGTCATGTAGATAATATACAGGTCATGTAGATAATATACAGGTCATGTAGATAATATACAGGTCATGTAGATAATATACAGGTCATGCATGTATCTCTATGCAGGTCAGTGAGCACTACTCCAATACCCTGCCCGTCCGCAGGCCCCAGCCTGCCAAGAACAAGACCTCTGTTGGTAAGAGAACTTAAGCTAACTCTGCTCGTCTCTGGTAGATAACTATTACGTTACTGTCTGGTAAGAGAACTTAAGCTAACTCTGCTCGTCTCTGGTAGATAACTGTTACGTTACTGTCTGGTAAGAGAACTTAAGCTAACTCTGCTAGTCTCTGGTAGATAACTGTTACGTTACTGTCTGGTAAGAGAACTTAAGCTAACTCTGCTCGTCTCTGGTAGATAACTGTATACTGTTACGTTACTGTCTGGTAAGAGAACTTAAGCTAACTCTGCTAGTCTCTGGTAGATAACTGTATACTGTTACTGTCTGGTAAGAGAACTTAAGCTAACTCTGCTAGTCTCTGGTAGATAACTGTATACTGTTACTGTCTGGTAAGAGAACTTAAGCTAACTCTGCTAGTCTCGGGTAGATAACTGTATACTGTTACGTTACTGTCTGGTAAGAGAACTTAAGCTAACTCTGCTAGTCTCTGGTAGATAACTGTTACGTTACTGTCTGGTAAGAGAACTTAAGCTAACTCTGCTAGTCTCTGGTAGATAACTGTATACTGTTACGTTACTGTCTGGTAAGAGAACTCAAGCTAACTCTGCTAGTCTCTGGTAGATAACTGTATACTGTTACTGTCTGGTAAGAGAACTTAAGCTAACTCTGCTCGTCTCTGGTAGATAACTGTATACTGTTACGTTACTGTCTGGTAAGAGAACTTAAGCTAACTCTGCTCGTCTCTGGCAGATAACTGTATACTGTTACGTTACTGTCTGGTAAGAGAACTTAAGCTAACTCTGCTAGTCTCTGGTAAATAACTGTATACTGTTACGTTACTGTCTGGTAAGAGAACTTAAGCTAACTCTGCTAGTCTCTGGTAGATAACTGTATACTGTTACTGTCTGGTAAGAGAACTTAAGCTAACTCTGCTAGTCTCTGGTAGATAACTGTATACTGTTACGTTACTGTCTGGTAAGAGAACTTAAGCGAACTCTGCTAGTCTCTGGTAGATAACTGTATACTGTTACGTTACTGTCTGGTAAGAGAACTTAAGCTAACTCTGCTAGTCTCTGGTAGATAACTGTATACTGTTACGTTACTGTCTGGTAAGAGAACTTAAGCTAACTCTGCTAGTCTCTGGTAGATAACTGTATACTGTTACGTTACTGTCTGGTAAGAGAACTTAAGCTAACTCTGCTAGTCTCTGGTAGATAACTGTATACTGTTACGTTACTGTCTGGTAAGAGAACTTAAGCTAACTCTGCTAGTCTCTGGTAGATAACTGTATACTGTTACTGTCTGGTAAGAGAACTTAAGCTAACTCTGCTAGTCTCTGGTAGATAACTGTATACTGTTACGTTACTGTCTGGTAAGAGAACTTAAGCTAACTCTGCTAGTCTCTGGTAGATAACTGTATACTGTTACTGTCTGGTAAGAGAACTTAAGCTAACTCTGCTAGTCTCTGGTAGATAACTGTATACTGTTACGTTACTGTCTGGTAAGAGAACTTAAGCTAACTCTGCTCGTCTCTGGTAGATAACTGTTACGTTACTGTCTGGTAAGAGAACTTAAGCTAACTCTGCTCGTCTCTGGTAGATAACTGTTACGTTACTGTCTGGTAAGAGAACTTAAGCTAACTCTGCTAGTCTCTGGTAGATAACTGTTACGTTACTGTCTGGTAAGAGAACTTAAGCGAACTCTGCTAGTCTCTGGTAGATAACTGTATACTGTTACGTTACTGTCTGGTAAGAGAACTTAAGCTAACTCTGCTAGTCTCTGGTAGATAACTGTATACTGTTACGTTACTGTCTGGTAAGAGAACTTAAGCTAACTCTGCTAGTCTCTGGTAGATAACTGTATACTGTTACGTTACTGTCTGGTAAGAGAACTTAAGCTAACTCTGCTAGTCTCTGGTAGATAACTGTATACTGTTACTGTCTGGTAAGAGAACTTAAGCTAACTCTGCTAGTCTCTGGTAGATAACTGTATACTGTTACGTTACTGTCTGGTAAGAGAACTTAAGCGAACTCTGCTAGTCTCTGGTAGATAACTGTATACTGTTACGTTACTGTCTGGTAAGGGAACTTAAGCTAAATCTGCTAGTCTCTGGTAGATAACTGTATACTGTTACTATCTGGTAAGAGAACTTAAGCTAACTCTGCTAGTCTCTGGTAGATAACTGTATACTGTTACGTTACTGTCTGGTAAGAGAACTTAAGCTAACTCTGCTAGTCTCTGGTAGATAACTGTATACTGTTACGTTACTGTCTGGTAAGAGAACTTAAGCTAACTCTGCTCGTCTCTGGTAGATAACTGTTACGTTACTGTCTGGTAAGAGAACTTAAGCTAACTCTGCTCGTCTCTGGTAGATAACTGTATACTATTACGTTACTGTCTGGTAAGGGAACTTAAGCTAACTCTGCTCGTCTCTGGTAGATAACTGTATACTGTTACGTTACTGTCTGGTAAGGGAACTTAAGCTAACTCTGCTAGTCTCTGGTAGATAACTGTATACTGTTACGTTACTGTCTGGTAAGAGAACTTAAGCTAACTCTGCTCGTCTCTGGTAGATAACTGTTATGTTACTGTCTGGTAAGAGAACTTAAGCTAACTCTGCTCGTCTCTGGTAGATAACTGTTACGTTACTGTCTGGTAAGAGAACTTAAGCGAACTCTGCTCTTAAGCTAACTCTGCTAGTCTCTGGTAGATAACTGTATACTGTTACGTTACCGTCTGGTAAGAGAACTTAAGCTAACTCTGCTAGTCTCTGGTAGATAACTGTTTACTGTTACTGTCTGGTAAGAGAACTTAAGCTAACTGCTAGTCTCTGGTAGATAACTGTATACTGTTACGTTACTGTCTGGTAAGAGAACTTAAGCTAACTCTGCTCGTCTCTGGTAGATAACTGTTACGTTACTGTCTGGTAAGAGAACTTAAGCTAACTCTGCTAGTCTCTGGTAGATAACTGTTACGTTACTGTCTGGTAAGAGAACTTAAGCTAACTCTGCTAGTCTCTGGTAGATAACTGTTACGTTACTGTCTGGTAAGAGAACTTAAGCTAACTCTGCTAGTCTCTGGTAGATAACTGTTACGTTACTGTCTGGTAAGAGAACTTAAGCTAACTCTGCTAGTCTCTGGTAGATAACTGTATACTGTTACGTTACTGTCTGGTAAGAGAACTTAAGCTAACTCTGCTAGTCTCTGGTAGATAACTGTATACTGTTACGTTACTGTCTGGTAAGAGAACTTAAGCTAACTCTGCTAGTCTCTGGTAGATAACTGTATACTGTTACGTTACTGTCTGGTAAGAGAACCGTATACTGCCAGCGTCACGTAAACAGGTTAATATCCTCAAAGCAGATGGGAATAACAATGACGTTGTGAATCAGCTAGTCTTAGTAACTAAATTAGCAACTAACATAGCATCTTCCTTAGTAAAAACTCTTCCAGGAGCCACATTGTGCTGTGTAGCGTGACACTGATGTCCCCCTTCTCCACCCCGGCCCCAGGTGAGACCCGTACCCTGCCCAGGTCTAGCTCCATGGCAGCGGGGCTGGAGAAGAACGGTCGTGCCCGTGTCCAGGCCATCTTCTCCCACGCGGCCGGAGACAACAGCACCCTGCTCAGCTTCTCTGAGGGAGACGTCATCACCCTGCTGGTCCCAGAGGCCCGTGACGGATGGCACTACGGGGAGAACGAGAAGAACAAGATGTAAGTGTCTGTCTGTCACAGAGACATGGAATGAAAGCTTGTGTGTTCAGTACTACATATCAATGGAGGCTGCTGAGGGGAGAACGGCTCATAATACTGTCTGGAACGGAGTCAATGGAATGACATCAAACACATGGAAACCATGGAAACCATGTGTTTGATACCATTCCACTTACTCCACTCCAGCCATTACCACGAGCCCGTCCTCCCCAATGAAGGTGTCACCAACCTCCTGTGCTGCAAATTAACCTGTAGACTGACATTCAGAACTGAGGATTTTGCGCAAGTCTTTGGTTAAACATCAATGCGTGATTTCCACAGAAGTCAGAGTTAACCGCAGATCTCAAGAGGATTCAGATCTAATGTAGTTTCCAGCATGTGTCTTCATCTTAACTCATCTTACCTGTTTCCCCCCTCAGGCGTGGCTGGTTCCCCTTCTCTTACACACGTGTGCTACCAGAGAGTGAGAAGGAGAAGCTCCAGGTGAAGTAAGTAGATAATATCCTAGCCAGTACTACACCGTTCAGGTGAAGTAAGTAGATAATATCCTAGCCAGTACTATACCGTTCAGGTGAAGTAAGTAGATAATATCCTAGCCAGTACTACACCGTTCAGGTGAAGGAAGGAGATAATATCCTAGCCAGTACTCCACCGTTCAGGTGAAGTAAGTAGATAATATCCTAGCCAGTACTACACCGTTCAGGTGAAGGAAGGAGATAATATCCTAGCCAGTACTCCACCGTTCAGGTGAAGTAAGTAGATAATATCCTAGCCAGTACTACACCGTTCAGGTGAAGTAAGTAGATAATATCCTAGCCAGTACTACACCGTTCAGGTGAAGTACTACACCGTTCAGGTGAGATAATATCCTAGCCAGTACTGTACCGTTCAGGTGAAGTAAGTAGATAATATCCTAGCCAGTACTACACCGTTCAGGTGAAGTAAGTAGATAATATCCTAGCCAGTACTACACCGTTCAGGTGAAGTAAGTAGATAATATCCTAGCCAGTACTACACCGTTCAGGTGAAGTAAGTAGATAATATCCTAGCCAGTACTACACCGTTCAGGTGAAGTAAGTAGATAATATCCTAGCCAGTACTACACCGTTCAGGTGAAGTAAGTAGATAATATCCTAGCCAGTACTACACCGTTCAGGTGAAGTAAGTAGATAATATCCTAGCCAGTACTACACCATTCAGGTGAAGTAAGTAGATAATATCCTAGCCAGTACTATACTAACAATAATATGATATTGTCCATTTTTTAAATATATATATATATATATATATATATATATATATATATATATATATATTTCACCTTTATTTAACCAGGTAGGCAAGTTGAGAACGTTCTCATTTACAATTGCGACCTGGCCAAGATAAAGCAAAGCAGTTCGACACACACAACAACACAGAGTTACACATGGAGTAAAACAAACATGCAGTCAATAATACAGTAGAAAAATAAGTCTATATACAATGTGAGCAAATGAGGTGAGATAAGGGAGGTAAAGGCAAAAAAAGGCCATGTTGGCGAAGTAAATACAATATAGCAAGTAAAACACTGGAATGGTAGATTTGCAGTGGAAGAATGTGCAAAGTAGAGAGAGAAATAATGTGGTTCAAAGGAGCAAAATAAATAAATACAGTAGGGGGAGAGGTAGTTGTTCCATCTCATCTCTTCACGTTCAGTAAAGCTTGATTTGATTGACTGAATGATTGTTGTCCCCTCCAGTCTGCACCATGGGAAGAGCAGCAGCACTGGGAACCTGCTGGAGAGCGACATGTCTCTGCCCATGCCCGACTACGGCCTGACTGCCCGCCTGCTGGCACAGAGCCTGGCACAGAGCAGACCCAGGCCCTACAGCATGGCAGGCTTTACCACACAGGTCAGTGTTTGTGAGCGAACACGCAGTCGGACAGATGCTGACACACAGATGGATAGACGCTGACACACACCAGGCCACGGTCCTACACCATTTTCTCTACACAACTGAAACAGACAGCCATATACTTCTAAAGACACACGACAAACACAATCTCCCACTCAGAACACGCCCTCTTCCCAGTAATCCACTGAGGTTGATTCAGTCTGGAGACTAGAGGTGTCTGGTCTGATTGGCTATCTGGAGGACTCCAGACAGAATCTCCCACTCAGAACACGCCCTCTTCCCAGTAATCCACTGAGGTTGATTCAGTCTGGAGAGTAGAGGTGTCTGGTCTGATTGGCTATCTGGAGGACTCCAGACAGAATCTCCCACTCAGAACACGCCCTCTTCCCAGTAATCCACTGAGGTTGATTCAGTCTGGAGAGTAGAGGTGTCTGGTCTGATTGGCTATCTGGAGGACTCCAGACAGAATCTCCCACTCAGAACACGCCCTCTTCCCAGTAATCCACTGTGTGGTTGATTCAGTCTTTAGACTAGAGGTGTCTGGTCTGATTGGCTATCTGGAGGACTCCAGACAGAATCTCCCACTCAGAACACGCCCTCTTCCCAGTAATCCACTGTGGTTGATTCAGTCTGGAGACTAGAGGTGTCTGGTCTGATTGGCTATCTGGAGGACTCCAGACAGAATCTCCCACTCAGAACACACCATCTTCCCAGTAATCCACTGTGTGGTTGATTCAGTCTGGAGAGTAGAGGTGCCTGGTCTGATTGGCTATCTGGAGGACTCTGGAGGATTGTTCTGTTAACACTATGTACTGTAAGGAGTAATACTGCAGGAGAACACAGGGATATAGAGTAGGAATGTGGCTCTGGCGCCATCTGCTGGAGGTTCTCTATCAATAACTGCTTTTATACATGAGTTAATGAAAGTACATTATAAAATAGACACTGAGTGATCATACACGACCATACTTGGAGCTCCCGAGTGGCGCAGCGGTCCGAGGCACTACATCTCAGTGCTAGAGGCATCACTACAGACCCTGGTTCGATTCCAGACTATCACAACCAGCTGTGATTGGGAATCCCATAGGGTGGCGCACAATTGGCCCAGCGTTGTTAGGGTTTGGCCCGGGGTAGGGCGTCATTGTAAATAAGAATTTGTTCTTAACTGACTTTCCTAGTTAAATAAAGATGAATCAAAAAATGTCAAATTAAAATACAGTTACTCACAGTAATTAATGTATCATTAGGCCATGCTATGGTTATCTTTGTAAGGTATTAACGGATTTGTGAGATTTAGGAATGAACTGGAGTGTTCTAATGTAGGAATGAACTGGAGTGTTCTAATGTAGGAATGAACTGGAGTGTTCTAATGTAGGAATGAACTGGAGTGTTCTAATGTAGGAATGAACTGGAGTGTTCTAATGTAGGAATGAACTGTGTGTTAAGGAGTGTTCTAATGTAGGAATGAACTGTGTGTAGGAATAACTGGAGTGTTCTAATAAGGAGTGTTCTAATGTAATGAACTGAATGAAATGTGTGTTAACTGTGTGTTAAGTGTTCCAATGTAGGAATGAACTGTGTGTTAAGGAGTGTTCTAATGTAGGAATGAACTGTGTGTTAAGGGGTGTTCTAATGTAGGAATGAACTGGAATGAACTGTAGGAATGAACTGTTAAGGAGTGTTCTAATGTAGGAATGAACTGTGTGTTAAGGAATGTTCTAATGTAGGAATGAACTGTGTGTTAAGGAGTGTTCTAATGTAGGAATGAACTGTGTGTTAAGGAGTGTTCTAATGTAGGAATGAACTGTGTGTTAAGGAGTGTTCTAATGTAGGAATGAACTGTGTGTTAAGGAGTGTTCTAATGTAGGAATGAACTGTGTGTTAAGGGGTGTTCTAATGTAGGAATGAACTGTGTGTTAAGGAGTGTTCTAATGTAGGAATGAACTGTGTGTTAAGGAGTGTTCTAATGTAGGAATATTCTAATGTAGGACTGAACTGTGTCATGATAATGCTCTTTTCCATTTCAGCCTGCCCTTGAGGACTATGACAGTCGCTTTGCTGCTGCAAGGTAAGAACCTTATTATCAACCTCCCTGAACTACTGACCTGGTAGTTACACTGAGTGGTATGAATGATCACCATGTAGTATGAATGTGACCTACTGTACTGACCTGGTAGTTACACTGAGTGGTATGAATGATCACCATGTAGTATGAATGTGAACTACTGTACTGACCTGGTAGTTACACTGAGTGGTATGAATGACTGATCACCATGTAGTGTGAATGTGAACTACTGTACTGACCTGGTAGTTACACTAAGTGGTATGAATGACTGATCACCATGTAGTATGAATGTGAACTACTGTACTGACCTGGTAGTTACACTGAGTGGTATGAATGATCACCATGTAGTATGAATGTGACCTACTGTACTGACCTGGTAGTTACACTGAGTGGTATGAATGACTGATCACCATGTAGTATGAATGTGAACTACTGTACTGACCTGGTAGTTACACTGAGTGGTATGAATGACTGATCAGCATGTAGTATGAATGTGAACTACTGTACTGACCTGTAGTTACACTGAGTGGTATGAATGACTGATCACCATGTAGTATGAATGTGACCTACTGTACTGACCTGGTAGTTACACTGAGTGGTATGAATGACTGATCACCATGTAGTATGAATGTGAACTACTGTACTGACCTGGTAGATACACTGAGTGGTATGAATGACTGATCACCATGTAGTATGAATGTGAACTACTGTACTGACCTGGTAGTTACACTGAGTGGTATGAATGACTGATCACCATGTAGTATGAATGTGAACTACTGTACTGACCTGGTAGTTACACTGAGTGGTATGAATGACTGATCACCATGTAGTATGAATGTGAACTACTGTACTGACCTGGTAGATACACTGAGTGGTATGAATGACTGATCACCATGTAGTATGAATGTGAACTACTGTACTGACCTGGTAGTTACACTAAGTGGTATGAATGACTGATCACCATGTAGTATGAATGTGAACTACTGTACTGACCTGGTAGTTACACTGAGTGGTATGAATGACTCATCACCATGTAGTATGAATGTGAACTACTGTACTGACCTGGTAGTTACACTGAGTGGTATGAATGACTGATCACCATGTAGTATGAATGTGAACTCCTGTGGCGGGCCGGGAGCAGGGCCGGGAGCAGTGCGCGCTAACCAAGGTTGTCAGGTGCACCAGTGCGCGCTAACCAAGGTTGTCAGGTGCACCAGTGCGCGCTAACCAAGGTTGTCAGGTGCACCAGTGCGCGCTAACCAAGGTTGTCAGGTGCACCAGTGCGCGCTAACCAAGGTTGTCAGGTGCACCAGTTGTCAGGTGCACCAGTGCGCGCTAACCAAGGTTGTCAGGTGCAACCAGGTTGTCAGGTGCACCAGTGCGCTAACCAAGGTTGTCAGGTGCACCAGTGCGCGCTAACCAAGGTTGTCAGGTGCACCAGTGCGCGCTAACCAAGGTTGTCAGGTGCACCAGTTGTCAGGTGCACCAGTGCGCGCTAACCAAGGTTGTCAGGTGCACCAGTGCCAGGTTGTCAGGTGCACCAGTGCGCGCTAACCAAGGTTGTCAGGTGCACCAGTGCGCGCTAACCAAGGTTGTCAGGTGCACCAGTGCGCGCTAACCAAGGTTGTCAGGTGCACGGTGTTTCCTCTGACACATTGGTGCAGCTGGCTTCCGGTTGGATCGCCTGACTTTCGACCTTTGTCTCTCCCGAGCCCGTACGGAAGTTGTAGCGATGAGACAAGATAGTAGCTACTAACAGTTGGATACCACGAAATTGGGGAGAAAAAGGGGGTAAAAATTCAAATTTAAAAAAATAAATACACAGCACTGACTAGACTGGGATATGAGAGTAAAAATAAAACTACAATGAACAAAAATATAAGCACAACATGAGTTACAGTTCATAAGGAAATCAGTCAATTGGAATAAGTTCATTAGGCCCTAATCTATGGATTTCACATGACTGGGAATACAGATATGCATCTGTTGGTCAGAGATACCTTAAACAAAACAGTAGGGGAGTAGATCAGAAAACCAGTCAGTATCTGGTGTGAACATCATTTACCCCATGCAGTACGACATCACCTTCCCATAGAGTTGATCAGGCTGTTGATTGAGGCCTGTGGAATAGCTGTGCAAAGTTGCTGGATATTGGCAGGAACTAGAACACGCTGTCGTACACATTGATCCAGAGCATCCCAAACATGTTCAATGGCTGACATGTCTGGTTTAGTACTCAGGCCATGAAAGAACTGGCACATTTCCAGCTTCCAGGAATTGTGTACAGAACCTTGCGGCATGGGGCCGTACATTATCTTGCTGAAACATGAGGTGATGGCGGTGGATGAATGGAACAACAATCGCCTCAGGATCTCGACATGGTATCCCTGTGTATTCAATTTGCCATCGATTCAAATGCAATTTTGTTCGTTGTCCTTAGCTTTTGCCTGCCCATACCACAACCCCTCCGCCACCATGGGGCACTCTGTTCACAACGTTGACATCAGCAAACCGCTCGCCTACACAACACCACATCTGCCAGGTACAGTTGAAACCAGGACTCATCGGTGAAGAGCACACTTCTCCAGCGTGCCATTGGCCAGCGAAGTCTGTTACGATGCCTGTCAGGTCAAGACCCTAATTAGGACTACAAGTATGCATATGAGCTTCCCTGAGACTGTTTCTCACAGTTTTTGCAGAAGTTCTTCGGTTGTGCAAAGCCTCGGTTTCATCAGCTGTCTGGGTGGCTGGTCTCAGACGATCCCGCAGGTGAAGAAGCTGGATGTGGAGGTCCTGGGCTGGCGTGGTTACACGTGGTCTGTGGTTACACGTGGTCTGTGGTTACACGTGGTCTGTGGTTGAGGCCGGTTGGACATACTGCCAAATACTCCAAAACGACATTGGACGCGGCTTATGGTAGAGAAATGAACATTAAATTCTCTGGCAACAGCTTTTGTGGACATTCCTGCAGTCAGCATGCCAATTTCACACTCCCTCAAAACTTTTGGGACATCTGTAGCATTGTGTTGTGTGACTGCACATTTTAGAGTGACCTTTTATTGTCAACAGCACAAGATGCACCTGTGTAATAATCATGCTGTTTAATCAGCTTCTTGAAATGCCACACCTGTTAGGTGGATGGATTATCCTGGCAAAAGAGAAATGCTCACTAACAGGGAGGTAAACACATTTGTGCACAGAATTTGAGAGAAATAAGCTGTTTTGTGCGTATGTAAAAATTGGGGGAACTTCTATTTCAGCTCATGAAACACGGGACCAACACTTTACATGTTGTGTTTATATTTATGTTCAGTGTAGATCATTAAAGACCAATATTGCTTTGATGTGGAAGTTTAGCTGTTTAGTTTGAGTTAAAACTTGGAGACACTGCAGCTCTTCAGGCTTTGGATAAAAGTGTCTGCTAAATGGCATATATTATATAAGACCAGTCTTGGATGTCCAGCTCTGAGGAAGCTTTCATTTCTCCTCTTTTGGGGTCTTGCTTGCTTTTTCCTCAGACTCCATAGCTGCTATATTGACTTGTGTCATTTAATGACAACAGCATTTCATATAACTAGTGTATAGAAGGTTTATTCTCCAACTGTTTCTGAGTCAATGTTTGTCTCTCAAACGGACTCTATCCCAAGTGGCACCCTATTCCCTACATAGTGCACTACTTTTAACCCCAGCCCAATGGCACTCTATTCCCTAGAGTGCACTACTTTTGACCAGAGCCCTATGGGCCCTTTTCAGAAGCAGTGCAGATAATTAGGAATAGGGTTTCATTTGGGACAGAGTTAGTTTCTGTAATCCAATCAGAAGTCAGATCCACTGCTCTGGGAGGAGGGGTTAACCTAGGTTCATCCCAAGAGATTGATTTATTTCTGTCTGTCTGACAGTGGGGAAGGCGTGTGTGTGTGTTTACTTGTATGTATGTGTCTTGTGACATATCGAATGACATCATTCTGACCTCATGTTGACATCACTGCTTGGTGAGGCTGGGGCTCTGACGAGCTCTGGTCTGGCGCTACAAGTGCTTCTACATAGAGTTTGATAGAGAGCTCTTTTTTGCATCTATGCCATAATGGCTTCTGTGACAGCATTGGTAGCACCATTAAGGGATTTCTCCATTTTAAAGGAGTATCTTTTGGTATTTGTTTCATTAGTATATTGTTGATGTAGTACCAAAAATGTTTTACTTGTCAGCAATCAAGTTTTCAACTTATGTAACGTAAAAATAAAAACAGAAATCATACCCATCATATGATGCTGGATTTTATGGGGATTATTTCAGTTTTTTTTAAAGTTGCATATCTTGCTGACATGAAAAACTTTTTGGGGACTATGTCAACAATGGACCAATGAAACAAATACCAAAAGATCGCTTTTGGGTGGAGTTTTCCTCTAAAAGAAAGAAGGCAATTTCTTCTTCTTCTATTGACAGTCGGTTAACAAACTGAAATGATCAACACTGCCACCTGTAGTCTGTTGTCTGAACAGGTATAAATCCAAGGTTGGCTATTTACAACCGTCTCCATTTATATAATGTTCGTTCTGTAGTATCATTCATTGGCTGATCCCTCCTGATGACCTGGATGGAATTATGTGATCCTTCCATAATCAATAGAAAGTCCCACCCAGTTGACTACTTCAAAATGGTGAATGTCCTCAATGGAGCTGTCCATGCTAAAACAGGCTTCGTTGCACTTGAGCTGTCTATCCAAGTCTATGGTCGTTTCACATACTCCTTTTGTTCCTGAATATCTGATTCTGGGTCAGATCTTGTATTTATAGACCTAACAGGCCCAGGGTGTCTCCACCCTAGAGGCACTGAACTCATCTTACACCAGACCCCCACTGCCAACCAGATGACTTGGATTACCTCATCACAAATGGCCTCTAGGTTACTTGGGTTGAATTTGCATATTGTTCAAAAAGACAAGTGATTCTGTGAAACATTCAAATATCAATACATTCCATTTCTTTACCCTTCAGAAGTTAGTTTTGTGCTATCATCATTAATACTCAGATAGATATAGAGGCCTGGGTTGTGTTCATTAGGTTACCAAACGGAGGAAAACTGACAAACAAGTGGTACTAACCTGGACTTGTACAATAAGAAATGCAAATGTCTGTTGCAAAGCGTTTTGTGTGTCCTAATGAACATGACCCTGATGAAGGGAGTCCCATCTCGGTAACTATGGCAGCCAGGTGTGTTTTGGTGTGGGAGGTTTAGGTGGGAGGGAAGTACTTGCTACTCGTGTGTGTGTTTGAGATGGACGACACTGCAGTCTGACTGTGCAGAATCACTGATCTTCAACTAACTACTGATCACTACTCATTGTGTGATCAAGATGAGTGATTCTGTGCCTTGCCTTGTTCAAACTGATCCACTCAAAACACGCTGATGGTACAGCACCCCTCTCCTCCCTACACCGCTCCTCCCAAATCCACCCCTGCCTGCCTGCCCTCCTTGCCTTGTGGCTGTCTTGTCCCTCCATCTTCTCTCGGAGTGTGTGTCTTCTCTTCCCACCTGGCAAGCTTCCTTTCTCTTTGTTCCTTGTTCCACAGTTCTGATCCCGATGGCAAATTGATTTCGACAGTGTGAGAACAGACAGACAGAGACAGCTCCCTACCGGATAGCACAGGGGCCGTCCCCTCTCTTCCCAGCCCCCCCCCCCCCCCCTTTCAGTCTCTTCCCAACAATCTCACCACTTAGTCTCCTCCCTGTCTCTCCCCCTTAGTCTCCTCCCTGTCTCTCCCCCTTAGTCTCCTCCCTGTCTCTCCCCCTTAGTCTCTCCTCCCTGTCTCTCCCCCTTAGTCTCCTCCCTGTCTCTCCCCCTCAGTCTCCTCCCTGTCTCTCCCCCTCAGTCTCCTCCCTGTCTCTCCCCCTCAGTCTCCTCCCTGTCTCTCCCCCTCAGTCTCCTCCCTGTCTCTCCCCCAGTCTCCTCCCTGTCTCTCCCCCTCAGTCTCCTCCCTGTCTCTCCTCCTCAGTCTCCTCCCTGTCTCTCCCCTTAGTCGCCTCCCTGTCTCTCCCCCTTAGTCTCCTCCCTGTCTCTCCCCCTTAGTCTCCTCCCTGTCTCTCCCCCTCAGTCTCCCTGTCTCTCCCCCTCAGTCTCCTCCCTGTCTCTCCCCCTCAGTCTCCTCCCTGTCTCTCCCCCTTAGTCTCCTCCCTGTCTCTCCCCCTCAGTCTCCCTGTATCCCCCTCCTCCCACACACTCCTTCTCCAAGTGGAAGAGCTCCAAGTCTCATCCCTCCTTTCTGTCCTTTCTTCCTCTCCTTGATCCCTCCTTCACTCCTTCCTTCCTCGGGTCGGTGGCGGTGACAGTGGCGGTTGGTGGGTAGAGGATGAGGAGGGCGCTGAGAGGGAGAGCCAGGGAGAAGCCCGTCCACCAATCGGCTTGCAGCGTTTCCCACTCTGAACTCTTAACTTTGAACTTCTCTATCTAATCAATGTCTGTGCGAGGACCAAATGGACACTACTAAACTCTCAATCTCAAACAAGAGACTGCCTTTGCCACTGCTTGTCTTTGACTTTCATGCATGTACATGGTTGTGTCATTTTGTTCAATCTGAAAAGACATGTTCGTGTACGGTACAAGTGCCAAAAAGATCAACATTGTATACAGTCATTGTACTTCACTCAGCCACTGAACTGGACTAAACTGCTTTTCTAAAGCACGTGGAATGACTCAACATGATAATGGAGGCTTCGGATGTCTCAAATGGAACCCTATTCCCTATGTACATTTGCCCAGGGCCCATTCTATGGGGAATAGGTGCTGTTTGGGACGTAGCCTTTGTTTGCATTGAGGCTGTGCAGATATTCTGTCTGTTGTTCCTTTGATATACACTATGTGGCGTTGCACTCATTGCCTGGTGTGACCTGTCAATGCTGAAGTCCATTTGAGGGGTTTCCGACGGTGTCATTATGCCTTACTTCTGAAATGTTCCTTTTCTTCTGTGGTAGTTTAAATGTGCAACTTAGGTTGTGGAATATAAATATCTTAGTTTAACTTGGACACCCCTTTCAAATTTGACGCAAGAATCAACTTTTGTTTTATCAACTTTTGTCTGGGTGATCATTTACCATCCAGGACGAATTTCATATTTTCCTCTTTTTATGAATCTTAAAATCAAGATGATTATTTTGTTAAAAATATAAATAAATGTTTCACAGTGCAAAATATATCTGGTTTCAAATTCAGATCACACTATATACATCCAGTCCTTTCTAGGACCTCCTCCAAGCCATCCCATGAGTGGTCAGTCTGAAATATTCATTGATGGAGCTCAGTTTGGACCTTTTCTGACCCCTGAATATGCTCTTTCAGCAGTTGGGGCAGTCATCATTGACCCCTCTACAACCATTTGAACCTTCCATGACCTTTGTCTAGTTTTCTCCATAACTGCTGTGATCTAGTTGACAGAAAGTACAAACAATATGTTTAATAATATGATTCTCATCGTATGTCCTGAGTGATTATGTCCTTTTTTGGTCTTCATTTCTTTGAAAAATGCGTTAAGTGTTTGTTGTAAAAAGATTTCCAGAAAAATATAAAATATTTATTTGAATAATATAAAAAGTCATTATCTTTGAGCATGCTACGGCGCTACTATTGAACTTTGACATTGAATGTATGGTGACTTTTTACAAAAGGTATTCTAAATAAAACATATCTATATATTAATAAACAGTTTGTTCAGAGGAGAGATCTGTTCTGTCAAATTAATGACTTAAAAAAATATATATTTGAAATGATTTAATTTAATATTTTTTCTATTTTGATTGACATCAGTATGTTTTGGACCAGTACTGGCCAAACATATGAAGTATTGTCTGTTGTCATGGCGTCTGCATCGTCCACACCTCATCCCTACCTCTCCCTGTCCACCTCATCCTCTATGCACTACCTCTGGCGTCCCATAGCAACCAAGCTCTGATCGCCACGTCATCATGATGTGATTTGAACCATTTGAGTATCAGTGTGTGTGGTGAATGTGTGTGTTTGTGAATGGCACTATAGATGTGTTCCTCTCCTATCCTTCCTACCTCCTTTCCCTTCCTGCCTTCTCTCCTTTCTTTCCTTCCTGCCTCCTCTCCTTTCCTTCCTGCCTCCTCTCCTTTCCTTCCTGCCCCCTCTCCTTCTTCAGACAGTATTTCTCTAGTTTTGCTGCCATGTGAATATAATCCTGGTTTGTTTGAACTTCCAGTTGTATTAGGGTTATAGCCTGAAGCCATAGGACACATCCTAGTACCCCCGTGTAAAGTCCTAGTACCCCCTGTGTAAAGTCCTAGTACCCCCTGTGTATAGTCCTAGTACCCCCTGTGTAAAGTCCTAGTACCCCCTGTGTAACTCCTAGTACCCCCTGTGTAAAGTCCTAGTACCCCCTGTGTAAAGTCCTAGTACCCCCTGTGTAAAGTCCTAGTACCCCCTGTGTAAAGTCCTAGTACCCTGGTTGTGGAGACCTGTAGTAGAGAAGGTGCTGTGCTATAGCAGCCACACAAGTCCCATTGACAGCTCTGTGGTTAGGCTTTTTACACATCATCTCTGCAGGCAAACATCAGGCTGTGACTTGGCTAAGTTGAGGGCATGAAAATGTGTATTGTCAGTCTTCCATCGTTCTTCACAAATCCAGTCCAAAGAGTTGGCTTCCCAGACACAGATGAATCCTGTAGTCTTGGAACAAAAAATAATCATTTCTCAAGCAACCATGATTTTTAAACCAGGAATAGTTTGCCTCCCAAATGGAACCCTAATCCCTTTATAGTGCACTACTTTTGATCAGGACTCTGGTCTAAAGTAGTGCACTACTTTTGATCAGGACTCTGGTCTAAAGTAGTGCACTATATAGAGAATAGGGCTCTGGTCTAAAGTAGTGCACTACTTTTGATCAGGACTCTGGTCTAAAGTAGTGCACTACTTTTGATCAAGACTCTGGTCTAAAGTAGTGCACTATATAGAGAATAGGGCTCTGGTCTAAAGTAGTGCACTACTTTTGATCAGGACTCTGGTCTAAAGTAGTGCACTACTTTTGATCAGGACTCTGGTCTAAAGTAGTGCACTATATAGACAATAGGGTTCTGTTGTGGGCATATACCAGGTTTAATTTGTGCCTGGGAAATGAACCGTATATCAGTTAACGTATGTTCATCTGACATCCAGACTAACTAGCTGTGCCAATGCCTTTAAGAACTGTGACCTCACTATGCATGACTTCACTATGAGAGATGAGCTTTAAGCACCCTATTCCCTACATAGTACACTCAAACATAGTGCACTGCATAGGGAATACGGTGCAATTTTGGATGCACACTAAGGCAGTCAAACCCAAGGGTTTTCTTTACCTTCCAGTTTGGGTCCAGAAATGTCCCGGTTCTGAAAGAACAGGACGTCAGTAAGTCACCAGCCTCCATCGCCGCTCGCTCACTCACTCAGCCAACCAACTAATCACACTCTCTCTGGTTCTCTCGGCTGTCATTGGCTGTCTGGCTTCAGTAAGGTGCTGGACATCCCTGTTTTGTTTTTTCCTTTTCCAACCTTCGACCTCTCTGATTGGCTTTCCTTCCTGAGGCGGGGTTTCTTCCGGCCAATCCAGGAGGCCCTGGGTTGCAAAATAATGTTTTTCCATGGAGGTAAAAGTGTCAGAAGACTCTAAGTCCTTCTAACCCTGCCTGTCTGTTCTGTACTCTCAGAGTAAATGTTTAACACTTCACTCCAATAATAAGCACTACAGCATTGTTTGTTCTCGCCTGCATGCTGGCTCTAACATTCCCTTTATAAATAATAACTACAGACACATTGAGAAACAAAAGTATTTAGTCAGTGGAGAATGGCTACTGTTACTGTACTTTCTGGTTTCTATAGGGGTCACTATAATCTACCAAACAGAAGACTGAAGATAAATACCTTAGGGTGGGTGATGAGTTGGGATTAGGGGTTTGACCTAAGTGTCTTCCATGTGTGTTCTATCCAGACTAAACATCTCTCTTCCTTGCTCCCTCTCTCCACAGTGACAGAGCCCTGGAGATTTACTTCAGACAACCCATCAATGATGACAGATCAGCCCCTATATTCTACTAGCAGGGGCACTCACAGCACCCCTGTAGGTCCCTGGCCTCTCACCCTCCCCTCACAGCACCCCTGTAGGTCCCTGGCCTCTCACCCTCCCCTGACAGCACCCCTGTAGGTCCCTGGCCTCTCACCCTCCCCTCACAGCACCCCTGTAGGTCTCTGGCCTCTCACCCTCCCCTCACAGCACCCCTGTAGGTCCCTGGCCTCTCACCCTCCCCTCACAGCACCCCTGTAGGTCCCTGGCCTCTCACCCTCCCCTCACAGCACCCCTGTAGGTCCCTGGCCTCTCACCCTCCCCTCACAGCACCCCTGTAGGTCCCTGGCCTCTCACCCTCCCCTCACAGCACCCCTGTAGGTCCCTGGGACTCCCTGGCCTTCGATCCTCCTCTCACAACCCCCCTGTAGGCACCTGGGGGTCCTTGGCCCCACCACCTCCCCCTAACCAGCTTGTGTGTCCCTGGCCCCTCGCCCTCCTCTTAAGACCCCTGTAGGTCTCTGGCTTCTAGTCACAATACTGATAATAATGAACATATATTTTTCATTTCTATGTACCTGTAACTTAAATAATGTACAGCAAACTGTCTTAAGAGGTTGAAGGTAAATATTGAGAGGGAGGACAACGTGTGGTATGTATATAGGTTATATTACAGTAAATTGATAGTTACACTGGATGTAGATGTACAGTATAACATAAGTACATTTGTAAATACTTTTTTCATTTAAAACTATTACTTGATATTTTAAACCAAGTCTGCCCAACGCTCTTCCTGAAGATCTACCATCCTGTAGGTTTTCAATCCAACCGTAATCAAACATACCTGATTCCACTAGTTAAGGTCTGGGGGACCTGCTAATAATTAGAATCAGGTGAGTGAGTGAAAAAGTACAGGCCGGTAGGTCTTCAGGAAGAGGGTTGGGCAGCCCTGCAGCAGGCCTACATGCTAGCCTGGAACTGCTGTCAACTAGGATGGGCGTTAGGGAGGCTCCACCACTACAACTACACTGCCTTGCAACAGTGTTCACGCCCCTCGGATTTCCTCACATTTAGTTTGTACTAAGTGGGATTAATAATAAATCAAATATTTTTTGTTGTTGTCAACAATCTACACAAAATACTCAAGTCAAAGTGTTTTATTGATTTAATATGAATAGAGATTACATAATAAAAATATCGTCGTTGCAGAAGTATTAAGCTCCCTAACTCAATACATTTGACTTAGGGGGCGATTACATCTGTGTCTTCCTGGGTAAGTCTTTTAAAGCTTTACACACCTGGATTGTGCAATATTAGCCCATTTATTATTTTTAATGTTCTTCAAGCTCTGTCAAGAAGTCTCGCTATTGATTTAAGCAGATTTGGCCACTCAGGAACATTCGCTGTCTTCTTGGTAAAATACTCCAGTGTAGATTTGGCCTTGTGTTGTAGGTTATTGTCCTGCTGAAAAGTGAATTCCCCTCCCAGTGACTGGTGTAAAGCAGACTGAAGCCTCAAGGATTTTGCATGTGCACATAGCTTCATCCCGTTTCTTTTTATCCTGGAAAACTGCCCAGTATTTGCCGACGTCAAGCATACCCATAACATGATGCAGCCACCACCATGCTTAAAAATAAGGAGGCAGTTAGTTACTCCGTGTTGTTGGATTTGCCCCAAATGTAAGGCTTTGCAGTGTTTTTTTGAAAGTATAACTTGTGTGCCTTGTTGCATACAACATGCATGTTTTGGAATATTTTTATTCTGTATATTTGTATTGTTCTTTTCAATCTGCCATTGTAAGTCATTATTGTAGAGTCTCTACAATGTTGTTGGGCCAACCTCAGTTTTCTCCCATCACAGCTTTTTTTTAAATCACCATGGTGACATCCCTGAGCTGTTTCAATCCTGCTGCTCAGTTCAAAAGGAGGACTGCATCTTTTATGTGTCTGGGTGGTTTAATACACCATCCACATAATAATTATTAACTTCACCATGCCTAAATATATATTCAATGTCTGATTTGCTATTGTTACCCATCTACCAATCACTGCCCTTCTGAAAAAGGCTTTCGAAAAGGTCCCTGGTCTTTGTAATTGAATCTGTGCTTGAAATTCAATACTTGACTGAAGGACCTTACAGATGGTGTATGTATGGGGTACAGAGGAAGGGTTAGTCACTAAAATATCATGTCAACCCCTATTACACACAGTGAGTCCATATAACTTCAAATCACATTTTATTAGTCACATGTACCGAATACAACAGATGTAGACCTTACATTGAAATGCTTACTTACAAGCCCCTAACTGACAATGCAGTTAAAAAAAATATGGATAAGAATAAGAGAGAAGTGTAACAAGTAATTAAAGAGGAGCAGTAAAAAATAACAATATATACAGGGGGGTGCCGGTACAGAGTCAATGTGCAGAGGCACCGGTTAGTTGAGGTAGTATGAACATGTAGGTAGAGTTAATTAAAGTGACTATGCATTGATGACAACAGAGTGGCAGTGGTGGGGTGGGAGGGGGCAATGTGAATAGTCTGGGTAGCCATTTGACTAGATATTCAGGAGTCTTATGGCTTGGGGGTAGAAGCTGTTTAGAAGCCTCTTGGACCTAGACTTGGCGCTCTGGTAACGCTTGCCGTGTGGTAGCAGAGAGAACAGTCTATGACTAGGGTGGCTGGAGTCTTTGACAATTTTCAGGGCCTTCCTCTGACACCGCCTGGTATAGAGGTCCTGGATAGCAGGAAGCTTGGCCACAGCGATGTACAGGGCCGTTCGCACTACGCTCTGTAGTGCCTTGTGGTCAGAAGCCGAGCAGTTGCCATACCAGGCAGTGAAGCTCTCAATGGTGCAGCTGTAGAACATTTTGAGGATCTGAGGACCCATGCCAAATATTTTCAGTCTCCTGAGGGGGAATAGGTTTTGTCATGCATGCTTCACGACTGTCATGGTATGCTTGGACCATGTTAGTTCGTTGGTGATGTGGACACCAATGAACTTGAAGCTCTCAACCTGCTCCACTGCAGCACCGTCGTTGAGAATGGGGGTGTGCTCGGTCCTGTTTTTCCTGTAGTCCACAATCATCTCAATTGTCTTGATCACATTGAGGGAGAGGTTTTTGTCCTGGCACCACATGGCCAGGTCTCTGACCTCCTCCCTATAGGCTCGTCTCATTGTCGGTGATCAGGCCGAGCACTGTTGTGTCATCGGCAAAATTAATGATGGTGTTGGATTCGTGCCTGGCTGTGCAGTCATGAGTGAACAGGGAGTACAGGAGAGGACTGAGCACGCACCCCTGAGTGGCCCCTGTGTTGTAATGTGGTCTGCAGTTTATCATGAGAAACTACCTTAGATGAGCAATGGCTCGAGACTTCCTTAGATATTGTGCACCAGCTGTTTACAAAAATACATAGACCGCCACTCCTTGTCTTACCAGATGCTGCTGTTCTATCCTGCCATTACATAGTATAACCAGCCAGCTGTATGTTGATATTGTTGTCATTCAGCCACGACTCCGCGAAGCATAAGATGCTACAGTTAATGTCCCGTTGGTAGTTTAATCTTCCCAATAACTCGTCCATTTTATTGTCCAAAGATTGCATGTTTGCGAGCAGAATTGCGGGGAGTGAGGGTTTTTTCAATCGCTGCCTACTCCTCAGAAAGAGGCCGGAGGGCGGGCTGCCTTCTCCACCTCCTCTTCACGCAGATCACTGGGGCCTGTTCCTGAGGGAGCCGTATATCTTCCGCCTCGGGCTCATCAAAGTTGTGAAAGAAGAGAATGGTTTCTGCTAGTCCGTGTTGAGTAATCTCAGTCTTGATGTATAGAAGTAATTTTCGGTCATAAAAGACGATAACGGTAACATTATGTACAAAAACAAGTTACACAACGCAGATAAAACAAAAAAACACAATCGGTTGGGGTAAAACATCTGCCTTCTGCTCCGGTGCCAACTGGTGTTATTTGTTAAATCAAACTAATTTAGGAACAAAGGGGCTTATTTTAGTTCTCTACTTTTATTCATCTTCAAAGAAATCTTCCACTTTGAGTCAATTGTTGACCCCCAAAAATACAATTTTAATCCCACTTTGTAACACAAAATGTGAAGAAATCCAAGGGGTGTGAATACTTTTGCAAGGCACTGTAGTCTTCTTGCAGATTAAAAGGTGTCGGTTTGTTTGACCAATCCATTTGTTTTCATTTGTACAAATCATGTTTTTCCATAATAGACCTCAGTATTCTTTGATGAAAACACTGTACATTTGACATTGAACATCCTATAGATAGACTACTAACTTACAGTATGAGCATTGAATGAAGGCTTGCAGAAACCCGGTCAGATATGCATATCACCAACTCTTTCTTGTTCAGTCCATACCGATCTTCTTTGCAGTGAAATGAGGTACCTTACAGCAATGTGTCCTCCAGCTAAGGCAGGGGTCGTTTAGCAGCTCATGGAAATGCATAGTGATGTACAATGAATGTGATCAAACACAACTGCAAACATTAGCTAATGCTTCTGTACAGGCCATAGACCACCATAAATAACACCATATTGTCTAGGAGTCGTGAAACAGTATGCCCAGTAACATGGGGACTGTGCCTTCTGTCTGCCTGTGGTTTCCTATGCAGCTTCAGGTTAAACCATCATCCTAAAACACTGCTATAAGCAAAGGGAACATGTATCACTTTTATCTGGATATTGTTTGTTATATTGTTCTTCAGAATGTCACGAATGTTATTTTCTTTGATTTAGACTTTTCGAAAATGTTTGATCAGTCTGCTAAGTAATTCTACTGTAAACAAAATGTTTTTGTTGCTTGAATATGTTAAACTACTACTGTACTACTACATACTCTAATGGTAGAATACAAATAGAGAAATGCTATGAATTCCCTTCTACATTTTTTTTCTTTTTAAAGTGAGTATTATAACTTTAAGATGTTAGCTAGCTACAGTAGAAATAATAGCTGATATGATTTGACGTTCAGATCTAGTTTCCCACCTCAGAATAACAAATAGAATGTTATTGTCATAGTGTGATCATGCTGACTCAGTATTATACACTTTAGGCCTATCTGAAACCACACCCTGTTCCCTTTAGTGCACTACTATTGGTCAGAGCCAATCTGGGCACTACGTAGGTAATAGGATGCCATTTTGGACACTTATTGATTGTCTTCAATAGGGGTCAGAGAATGGACAGTAGTCACGCTGGTTAGTGTGGCGGTATGAGAGAGAGAAACTGATATGAGTGTAAGAATCAGAGTCTCAACAGATACCACTGGTTGGATTCAACTTTAGACGACTGTTTGCGAATAGGTAAACCACTGGCTAGGCACACCAGAAGGGTTTCAAATACATTTTATACGGTTTTATAATGTTTTCTCACTCTGTTCCTGTATCTGTATATCTGTACAAAAATGACCTTTGTACACATTCATGACCTTGTATGAAATAAAACAATTGGACACAAGAAGTGTGTGCTAACTACTGCTATTCATGTCAGAAACAAAGGATGATGACCTGGGTTGTGTTCAGTAGAGCACACCATGATGACCTGGGTTATGTTCAGTAGAGCACACCATGATGACCTGGGTTGTGTTCAGTAGAGCACACCATGATGACCTGGGTTGTGTTCAGTAGAGCACACCATGATGACCTGGGTTGTGTTCAGTAGAGCACACCATGATGACCTGGGTTGTGTTCAGTAGAGCACACCATGATGACCTGGGTTGTGTTCAGTAGAGCACACCATGATGACCTGGGTTGTGTTCAGACCTAGAGCACACCATGATGACCTGGGTTGTGTTCAGTAGAGCACACCATGATGACCTGGGTTGTGTTCAGTAGAGCACACCATGATGACCTGGGTTGTGTTCAGTAGAGCACACCATGATGACCTGGGTTGTGTTCAGTAGAGATGCACACCATGATGACCTGGGTTGTGTTCAGTAGAGCACACCATGATGACCTGGGTTGTGTTCAGTAGAGCACACCATGATGACCTGGGTTGACCTGTTCAGTAGAGCACACCATGATGACCTGGGTTGTGATGACCTGGGTTGTGTTCAGTAGAGCACACCATGATGACCTGGGTTGTGTTCAGTAGAGCACACCATGATGACCTGGGTTGTGTTCAGTAGAGCACACCATGATGACCTGGGTTGTGTTCAGTAGAGCACACCATGATGACCTGGGTTGTGTTCAGTAGAGCACACCATGATGACCTGGGTTGTGTTCAGTAGAGCACACCATGATGACCTGGGTTGTGTTCAGTAGAGCACACCATGATGACCTGGGTTGTGTTCAGTAGAGCACACCATGATGACCTGGGTTGTGTTCAGTAGAGCACACCATGATGACCTGGGTTGTGTTCAGTAGAGCACACCATGATGACCTGGGTTGTGTTCAGTAGAGCACACCATGACCTGGGTTGTGTTCAGTGACCTGGGTTGTGTTCAGTAGAGCACACCATGATGACCTGGGTTGTGTTCAGTAGAGCACACCATGATGACCTGGGTTGTGTTCAGTAGAGCACACCATGATGACCTGGGTTGTGTTCAGTAGAGCACACCATGATGACCTGGGTTGTGTTCACACCATGATGACCTGGGTTGTGTTCAGTAGAGCACACCATGATGACCTGGGTTGTGTTCAGTAGAGCACACCATGATGACCTGGGTTGTGTTCAGTAGAGCGCACCATGATGACCTGGGTTGTGTTCAGTAGAGCACACCATGACCTGGGTTGTGTTCAGTAGAGCACACCATGACCTGGGTTGTGTTCAGTAGAGCAACCCGTGACCATATGAAGAACTGGGTTGTGTTCAGTAGAGCATACCATGACCTGGGTTGTGTTCAGTAGAGAGCACACCATGATGACCTGGGTTGTGTTCAGTAGAGCATACCATGACCTGGGATGTGTTCAGTAGAGCACACCATGATGACCTGGGTTGTGTTCAGTAGAGCACACCATGATGACCTGGGTTGTGTTCAGTAGAGCACACCATGATGACCTGGGTTGTGTTCAGTAGAGCATACCATGATGACCTGGGTTGTGTTCAGTAGAGCACACCATGATGACCTGGGTTGTGTTCAGTAGAGCACACCATGATGACCTGGGTTGTGTTCAGTAGAGCACACCATGATGACCTGGGTTGTGTTCAGTAGAGCACACCATGATGACCTGGGTTGTGTTCAGTTATGATGACCTGGGTTGTGTTCAGTAGAGCACACCATGATGACCTGGGTTGTGTTCAGTAGAGCACACCATGATGACCTGGGTTGTGTTCAGTAGAGCACACCATGATGACCTGGGTTGTGTTCAGTAGAGCACACCATGACCATGAGAGCACACCATGACCTGACCTGTTGTGTTCAGTAGAGCACACCATGATGACCTGGGTTGTGTTCAGTAGAGCACACCATGATGACCTGGGTTGTGTTCAGTAGAGCACCCATGATGAGTAGAGCACACCATGATGACCCATGGAACTGGGTTGTGTTCAGTAGAGCACACCATGATGACCTGGGTTGTGTTCAGTAGAGCACACCATGATGACCTGGGTTGTGTTCAGTAGAGCACACCATGATGACCTGGGTTGTGTTCAGTAGAGCACACCATGATGACCATGAGTAGACACACTGGGTTTGTGTTCAGTAGAGCACACCATGATAGAGCACACCATGATGACCTGGGTTGTGTTCAGTAGAGCACACCATGATGACCTGGGTTATGTTCAGTAGAGCACACCATGATGACCTGGGTTGTGTTCAGTAGAGCACACCATGATGACCTGGGTTGTGTTCAGTAGAGCACACCGCGACCATATGAAGAACTGGGTTGTGTTCAGTAGAGCACACCGCGACCATATGAAGAACTGGGTTGTGTTCAGTAGAGCACACCGCGACCATATGAAGAACTGGGTTGTGTTCAGTAGAGCACACCATGATGACCTGGGTTGTGTTCATGAAGAACTGGGTTGTGTTCAGTAGAGCATACCATGACCATATGAAGAACTGGGTTGTGTTCAGTAGAGCACACCGCGACCATATGAAGAACTGGGTTGTGTTCAGTAGAGCACACCATGATGACCTGGGTTGTGTTCAGTAGAGCACACCGCGACCATATGAAGAACTGGGTTGTGTTCAGTAGAGCACACCGCGACCATATGAAGAACTGGGTTGTGTTCAGTAGAGCACACCGCGACCATATGAAGAACTGGGTTGTGTTCAGTAGAGCACACCGCGACCATATGAAGAACTGGGTTGTGTTCAGTAGAGCACACCGCGACCATATGAAGAACTGGGTTGTGTTCAGTAGAGCACACCGCGACCATATGAAGAACTGGGTTGTGTTCAGTAGAGCACACCGCGACCATATGAAGAACTGGGTTGTGTTCAGTAGAGCACACCGCGACCATATGAAGAACTGGGTTGTGTTCAGTAGAGCACACCGCGACCATATGAAGAACTGGGTTGTGTTCAGTAGAGCACACCGCACACCGACCATATGAAGAACTGGGTTGTGTTCAGTAGAGCACACCGCCATATGACCATATGAAGAACTGGGTTGTGTTCAGTAGAGCACACCCGCGACCATATGAAGAACTGGGTTGTGTTCAGTAGAGCACACCGCGACCATATGAAGAACTGGGTTGTGTTCAGTAGAGCACACCGCGACCATATGAAGAACTGGGTTGTGTTCAGTAGAGCACACCGCGACCATATGAAGAACTGGGTTGTGTTCAGTAGAAGAACTGGGTTGTGTTCAGTAGAGCACCGCGACCATATGAAGAACTGGGTTGTGTTCAGTAGAGCACACCCATATGAAGAACCATATGAAGAACTGGGTTGTGTTCAGTAGAGCACACCGCGACCATATGAAGAACTGGGTTGTGTTCAGTAGAGCACACCGCGACCATATGAAGAACTGGGTTGTGTTCAGTAGAGCACACCGCGACCATATGAAGAACTGGGTTGTGTTCAGTAGAGCACACCGCGACCATATGAAGAACTGGGTTGTGTTCAGTAGAGCACACCGCGACCATATGAAGAACTGGGTTGTGTTCAGTAGAGCACACCGCGACCATATGAAGAACTGGGTTGTGTTCAGTAGAGCACACCGCGACCATATGAAGAACTGGGTTGTGTTCAGTAGAGCACACCGGTAAAGTAGAAAAGAAAAAAAACTGCAACAGAAAAATTTGCTGCAAACAGCAATGAAATTGGGTGCTGCCTGGCTTGTGAGCTGAAAGAGACCGTTGCATGGAGGCATTATACGTCCTCCCCCTTGAACACGTAACAGACAAAAAAGTTAAGTTGATAGAGCGAAGAGAAGTGGACTTATTTCAGATACCATATTGCTTAGCTTTCCTCAATGTACACACACACAGTTGAAGTCAGAAGTTTACATAAACCTTGAACACATTTCAACTCAGTTTTTCACAATTCCTGACATTTAATCCAGGTAAAAATTACCTGTCAGTTAGGATCACCACTTTACTTTAATGTGAAATGTCAGAATGATTTATTTCATCTTTTAGTTCTTTCATCACATTCCCAGTGGGTCAGAAGTTCACATACACTGTCGTGGAAATTTCCTCTATTTACCTAAATCATGGGAGCAAACCACACACACACACACGTCAGAGTTAGTTATAAAAGTCCATCTTTAATTATATGAGCTCTTATCACAATCCTGTGACTCTCAGATAAATTCAGTGTCTCCCCAGTGAATTCTCTGAGAGCCCCCTTACAATGCAACTGAATTCCTTTAATAGCAAAGACACCCATAGTCAGACAGCATAGACATAATTCATCATTCAGCTTTGTCTCCTTTCATAAACCAAATCCTCCATATCAACAGGCATATATCAAATTGTCATTTATATACAACCCACTCTAAACACAAACTCCTGGACAAACTCACGGAGAGGAGAGTGACCCTACAGGTCAATAAAGAGGGAGCATAGAATGATTCCACCCTCCTTTCCCCCCCATGAGAAAAGTAGGGAGTAAAAGATATGTTTACACATGATGACACTTTGACCTCTCCCCTCTCTCAGCGGCCCATGCAACTTAGTTTTGACATAGAACAGATAACTGCAACCTCACCACAGAATTACACAAAAATACCATTCTGATGAGAAGTAACTTACACGCATTTGATGAATATTAAACATCTTACAAATGTTACCAACAAATTCTGATAATTCCACGACAACACTCAATTAGTATTTGGTAGCATTGCCTTTTAAATGGTTTCACTTGGGTCAAATGGTTTGGGTAGCCTTCCACAAGCTTCCCACAATAAGTTGGGTGAATTTTGGCCCATTCCACCTGACAGACCTGGTGTAACTGAATCAGGTTTATAGGCCTCCTTGCACACACACGCTTTTTCAGTTCTGCCCACACATTTTCTATAGGATTGAGGTCAGGGCTTTGTGATGGCCACTCCAATACCTTGATTGTGTTGTCCTTAAGCCATTGTGCCACAACTTTGGAAGTATGCTTGGGGTCACTGTCCATTTGGAAGACCCATTTGCGACCAAGCTTTAACTTCCTGACTGATGAGATGTTGCTTCAATATATCCACATAAATTTCCTTCCTCGTGATGCCATCTATTTTGTGAAGTGCACCAGTCCCTCCTGCAGCAAACCACCCACACAACATGATGCTGTCATCTCCGTGCTTCATGGTTGGGATGGTGTTCTTTGGCTTGCAAGCCTCCCCCTTTTTCCTCCAAACATAACGATGGTCATTATGGCCAAACAGTTCTATTTTTCAGACCAGAGGATATTTCTCCAAAAAGTATGATCTTTGTCCCATGTGCAGTTGCAAACCGTAGTCTGTTTTATTTATAGCGGTTTTGGAGCAGTGGCTTCTTACTTGCTGAGCGGCCTTTCAGGTTATGTCAATATAGGACTCATTTTACTGTGGATATAGATACTTTTGTACCTGTTTTCTCCAGCATCTTCACACAGGATCATTTTGCTGTTGTTCTGGGATTGATTTGCACTTTTCTCACCGAAGTACGTTCATCTCTGAGACAGAACGGGTCTCCTTCCTGAGTGGTATGACGGCTGCGTGGTGCCATGGTGTTTATACTTGCGTACTATTGTTTCTACTGATGAACATGGTACCTTCAGGCGTATGGAAATTGCTCCCAAGGATGAACCAGACATATGGAGGTCTACAATACAATTTTCTGAGGTCTTGGCGGAGTTCTTTTCATTTTCCCATGATTTCAAGCAAAGGGGCACTGAGTTTGAAGGTAGGCCTTGAAATACATCCACAGGTACACCTCCAATTGACTCAAATGATGTCAATTAGCCTATCAGAAGCTTCTAAAGCCATGATATCATTTTCTGTAATTCGCCGAGCTGTTTAAAGGCAGAGTCAAATTAGTGTATGTAAACTTCTGACCCACTGGAATTGTGATACAGTGAATTAAAAGTTAAACAATCTGCCCGTTAACAATTGTTGGAAAAATGACTACACAAGGCTGGGATGGACTACAGGACAATAGGCAAGCAGCTTGGTGAGAAGGCAACAATTGTTGGCGCAATTATTAGAAAATGTAAGAAGTTCAAGATGACGGTCAATCACCCTCGGTCTGGGGCTCCATGCAAGATCTCACCTCGTGGGGCATCAATGATCATGAGGAAGGTGAGGGATCAGCCCAGAACTACACGGCAGGACCAGGTCAATGACCTGAAGAGAGCTGGGACCACAGTCTCAAATAAAACCATTAGTAACACACTACGCCATCATGGATTAAAATCCTGCAGCGCACGCAAGGTCCCCCTGCTCAAGCCAGCGCATGTCCAGGCCCGTCTGAAGTTTGCCAATGACCATCTGGATGATCCAGAGGAGGAATGGGAGAAGGTCATGTGGTCTGATGAGACAAAAATAGAGCTTTTTGGTCTAAACTCCACTCACCGTGTTTGGAGGAAGAAGAAGGATGAGTACAAACCCAAGAACACCATCCCAACCGTGAAGCATGGAGGTGGAAACATTCTTTGGGGATGCTTTTCTGCAAAGGTGAAAGGACGACTGCACCGTATTGAGGGGAGGATGGATGGGGCCATGTATCGCAAGATATTGGCCAACAACCTCCTTCCCTCAGTAAGAGCATTGAAGATGGGTCGTGGCTGGGTCTTCCAGCATGACAACGACCCGAAACACACAGCCAGGGCAACTAAGGAGTGGCTCCGTAAGAAGCATCTCAAGGTCCTGGAGTGGCCTAGCCAGTCCCCAGACCTGAACCCAATAGAAAATCTTTGGAGGGAACTGAAAGTCCGTATTGCCCAACGACAGCCCCAAAACCTGAAGGATCTGGAGAAGGTCTGTATGGAGGAGTGGGACAAAATCCCTGCTGCAGTGTGTGCAAACCTGGTCAAGAACTACAGGAAACGTATGATCTCTGTAATTGCAAACAAAGGTTTCTGTACCAAATACTTATGTCATGCAATAAAATGCTAATGAATTACTTAAAAATCATCCAATGTGATTTTCTGGATTTTTGTTTTAGATTCCGTCTCTCACAGTTGAAGTGTACCTATGATAAAAAATTACAGACCTCTACATGCTTTGTAAGTAGGAAGCACTGCCGATTTTGCAGGTTATCAAATACTTGTTCTCCCGACTGTATACATATATTATATACATACACACATATATACAGTATATCACAAAAGTGAGTATACCCCTGACATTTTTGTAAATATTTGGGTATATCTTTTCATGTGACAACACTGAATAAATTACACTTTGCTACAATGTAAAGTAGTGAGTGTACAGCTTGTATAACAGTGTACATTTGCTGTCCCCTCAAAATAACTCAACACACAGCCATTAATGTCTAAACCTGCTGGCAACAAAAGTGAGTACACCCCTAAGTGAAAATGTCCAAATTGGGCCCAATTAGCCATTTTCCCTCACCAGTGTCATGTGACTCATTAGTGTTACAAGGTCTCATGTGTGAATGGGGAGCAGGTGTGTTGACTTTGGTGTCATCGCTCTCACACTCCCTCATACTGACTGGTCACTGGAAGTTCAACATGGCACCTCATGGCAAAGAACTCTGAGGATCTGAACAAAAGAATGACCATGAACATGACCCCCTCCTCAGGACCATCTGTCAAAACGCCCAGAACATGTACTATAAGTTATGATAGGAGACTGTGCCAGACATGCCGGAACCAACCCTATGAACTCTGTAACGTCTCTGTAACCAGTATATAAGAGATGTAGCAGTACTGCCCTGAGGGAGATACCTTCAGAACGGTACTTTATACTTCTAAGTTTGACTTTGACCTCTAGAGCATGCTGATAATAAACAATGATTCCTTTAAGATTGACTTAGAGTGTACACTACATGACCAAAGGTATTTGGACACTTGCTCGTCGAACATCTCACTCCAAAATCACTGGCATTAATATGGAGTTGGTCCCCCCTTTGCTGCTATAACAGACTACACTCTTCTGGGAAGACATTCTACTAGAAGTTGGGATTGCAATTCAGCCACAAGAGCATTAGTGAGGTCGGGCAATTAGGCCTGGCTTGCAGTCTGCATTCCAATTCATCCCAAAGTTGTTCGATGGGGTTGAGATCAGGGCTCTGTCCATGCCAATCAAGTTCTTCCACACCGATCTCGACAAACCGTTTCTGTATGGACCTCGCTTTGTGCACAGGGTATTGTCATGCTGAAACGGGGCCTTCCTCAAACTTTTGCCACAAAGTTGGAAACAGAATCGTCTAGAATGTCATTGTATGCTGTAGTGTTAAGATTTTTCCTTCACTGGAATTATGAGGATTCTGTGTTATGCACTATAGCCCGTTACCATATATGTGATTGAATATTATCTGCTGTTGTCTTGTGTGGATGTATGTAGGTGTTATGCAACATAGCTGACATGAACCATTGTTAACAGTTTCAGGGCCATGGGACTTTCTCATGATGGAAAAATACAGAATAACATAAAAACCGACACATACAGAACGTAGTGTAGCAAACCACAGACTGTTTTTGTTAGAACTCAAACTTAACAATAACAGAAACCAGATATGTGATAACGGTATCTAGGGAATGAGCGCATAGATACTCGACACAGCGAGTTACAGCTATCAACTTGCAGCGCCCGGGGGCTGGTACCAGCTCGTACGACAACAATCAACGATAGGCTGGGTGAGTCTAAACCACGCCCACTCTCTACTCTGACAGGCCGGCTCGGAAGCAGGAACTTTTTCTGTCAGGGTATATTTATAATATCTTTGTCAAGAACAAGTCAGTTCTCTGTTTGCCCTGCGAGCTGGGACAGAGAGCCCGTATATACAAAAATTGCATTTACCACTTATTGCTTAGCTAATAAAAAATACATAGCATACAATCGGAGACTCATTGTCATATTTATCCTGATACCAGATTCAAAATTGACGCAAATTTAACAGAACTCAGGGTCCTAGCCCGAACTATGAAAAACAGCCCCAGACAATTATTCCTCCTCCACCAAAATTGACACTTGACCCTATGCATTGGGGCAAGTAGCGTTCTCCTGGCATCCGCCAAACTCAGTCGGCAGCGAGTCTTATACCACTCCAGCCGACACTTTGCACATCGTGACCTTAAGCTTGTGTGCGGCTGCTCAGTTATGGAAACCCATTACCACTCACGTTGCACTTTCAGCCCATTATTTTCTTGCTTTTCCCACCTCTTGGATTTTTGTGCTTCAGTACTCGGTGGTCCCGTTCTGTGAGCTTGTGTGGCCTACCACTTTTCGATTGAGCCGTTGTTTCTACCTAACAAAAACAGCACATACAGTTGACCGGGGAAGCTCTAGCAGATGCAGAAGTTTGACAAACTGACGTGTTGGAAAGGTGGCATCCTATGATGGTGCCTGTCATGGAAATGTCCTCTATTAACCAAATCATGGGAGCAAACCACACACACAAGTCAGAGTTAGTTATCAAAGTCCATCTTTAATTATATGAGCTCTATCACAATCCTGTGACTCTCAGGTAATTCAGTGTCTCTCAGTGAATTCTCTGAGAGCCCCTTCTGCATTGCAACTGCCATCCTTTAATAGCAAAGAACACACATAGTCAGACAGCATAGACATAAATAAATCGTTCAGCTTTGTCTCCTTACTCAAACCCCAGAACCATAAACCAATCCTCCATATCAACAGGCATATATCAAATTGTCATTTAGATACAACCAATTCTAAATACAACCAATCCTGGACAAACTCACGGAGAGGAGAATAAGGCTATAGGTTAAGATAGAAACAACATTAGAGGGAGCATAGAATGATTCCAGACACTGCCACCCTCCTTTCCCCACTGGGAAAGGTAGGGAGTAAAAGATATGTTTACACATGATGACACTTTGACCTCTCCCCTCTCTGCGGCCCATGCAACTTAGTCTTGACATAGAACAGATAACTGCAACCCTGCCACAGTATTATACAAAAATACCATTCTGATGAGAAGTAACTTACACACATTTGATGAATATAAAACATCTTACATATGTTACCAACAAATTTAGATTATTCCACGACATGCCACTTTGAAAGTCACTGAGCTCTTCAGTAAGGCCACTCTACTGCCAATGCTTGTCTATGGAGATTGCATGGCGGTGTGCTCAATTTTCTACACCTGTCAGCAACGGGTGTGGCTGAAATAGCCAAATCCAATCATTTGAAATGGTGTCCACATACTCAAGAATACGACATTGCTCGTCCTAATATTATATTTCTTAATTTGATTATTTTACTTTTAGATGTGTGTATTGTGAATGGTTAGATATTACTCTACTGTTGGAACTAGGCACACCAGCATTTCACTACACCTGCAATAAGATCTGCAAAGTTTGTATGCGACCATGGGAGTAGCTAGCTAGCATTGGAAAACTATTACATTGCATGCATTCTACAGGTAGCAGTGTGACAATTTGGTTTTGAACAGATGTAGCTAGCTAGCTAACTAGTTATGTTTTGCTATGTAGCTACCTAGCTAGCTTTCAGCGTACTTGTCTTAGCTAGCTAGCTACAGAGGCCAGCTGCTGAAAGAAGCCAACCTTAGCTAAAGCAACCAAGTTGCCAAGCAACCAAGTCGCTGACCTGGTTAGAACGCTGAGATTCGTCTGAAAGAAGTTAGTCTTGTCAGAATTGCTACACAAATGTAGCACATCGTTGGTTCTTAATGGACACGTACGTGTATTTGAGTTGTCACTGTAGTGGACTAAGCATAGGTGATTTAGATGATGTTGAAATGGTGCTTGAATCGTGGAGGCAGCGCCTGCTTTATTTGCGTAACTAATGCAATAGTTGTTAAGTAGTCCGAAAACGTAGGGAACATGCTTGACTGTTCTGTAGGTCATGTAACTTTTTTACGTGCAACATTTTTTGTGAACCTAACAAGACAGATGTTGCTCTCCGGTTTCATGATTTAATAACAAAGGTGTGGTTGAAATGATTCTGCCACTGTCTTCTTGTCAAGGAATATGAAGTAACAGGCTAGAACAAAAAACGCAATTATCACAACACGTGGGTTGTAATATGGCTTCCCTGGTGATTTTTACCTACACACTGCTACTGCAAGTTGTAGCTTTGCCCTCATTATTTCTCCCTGGTTCTGACTTTACCTGCTTGTTGCGCATTGCCTTGTATCAATCTGTGCGCTTTGGGCTAGTTGGCTACTTTGCTGAAGGACAAAATATCCCACGTGTTTATTACCACCGTTGTTTATTTTGTCCAACTGTTCAAATGGAACGAATGGACATGGAAGATTGTAGTAACATATTAACACATGTAATAACGCATTCACTGACTGTTGCCTGCCTGTGGCCAAAGTATGATAGAATAGCTTGCACACTGTGTCATAAACCTTCCCCTCCCCCTGTCCTTCTGTGTATACTAACACTGGTACTACCCTGTAAGGGGGGTTGACCAAGATAACATAAACACTGAAATTCCTACACACATACACACTCGACCTTCTTCGGATGGGCTCCAAAGACAAAAGAACTCTGTCAAGAACCAATGGGATACGGACACCAGACAGGAGGGGACTGTCAATCACCTACAAGCAACCTACCAGAAGCCAGGACTACAAGAATCTACCTACGTCATTTCAATGTATAAAATGGACTGCCCATCATGTTTCTCGCCCTCTTTTTTTTCTGACGGTTCCATAAGAACTGGCCGAAAAGAAGCCGTGCAGCACGTTTTACCATATATTATTACGCTATAATAAACGGCCTTTACTATACCATATCCGCCTTGTCCAGAGTCTCAACTTGGTCTCGCTTCTCATATATTTATTCATCAACAAAGTGGTAGCAGAGGATGGTTTAAACCCATGAATTCGGTCCATAGAGAGTTGATGAGAGAAAAGACAAGTTGACGACAGATTCCAGAAGGACGGGTGACCTGTCTGAAAGGAGCCTCAGGGATTCAACTCGCCTCAGGAAACTGATCAAGAGCTCGACACTATAAGGTGAGCAGAACCTGTTAAATCAAAATCTGCATATTATATCATAGTCAAGATCCAAATTTATGATCAGTAGTACTGAGACGTGAGTATGAATTGCTGTTAAATTTATGAAAAATTATCCGATAACCAAAGGCATTGCGTAATGATATCTGTGTAAATATATTGTCAAATCTGATTCAGATATTCTGGCATTAGCGTCGGCTAAGTGTAACAGTGAGGAATTGGATGACAATATATTGTCAAATCTGATTCAGATAGTCTGGCATTAGCGTCGGCTAAGTGTAACAGTGAGGAATTTGATGACATGAATTGAAATGTAAAATGTGATAAACTGTAAAATCGCATCCATATAGCCTGGCACTAGTGGGTGTGGCGATCGGCTGAGTGCACAGTGAGGGATTTGATGACTTAGTAAAATGAAATGTGAAATGAGATGACATGTTTTGTTACGTATAAAAAATTGGAAACCTGATCTCTCCAGATTAATGTCACTGATTGACCGTTTCATGAGACCGAGTGATACCGACCACAGACTCTAAATTTGACCTCCGAGTCAAAAGTTTGGGCGGGGGCGTGCGGCCGCCGTGCTGTGTAACGAATTGATTTTGTTCCCTTTGTGCTGTTGGTGTTGCCTAGAATAAATTTGACAAATATTATAGAAGGCATTTGAATGCATTGTCATTGACCCAAAAGTAGGCGTTAGGGACACTAACATTTGGCCAGGCAGTAGAAATGTGTGAAGTTGTAGAATTACTTTAATAAACTACCCTAGACGCATAATTATCTCGCGAATATTCCGTTTCGATATTATAGTATAGTAATTCTAAAAAACTCTTTGTGCACGAGGGTGAGGCACAAGAGAAGTCTGTGTTGGCACCAGGAATACATCGCTGGTTTCGACCAAGCGACGGGCTAAGTGCACAAAGATAGCTATAGGACCCAGACATAGTGCATCGTCAATATGGCCTCAATTACCGTTCCCAAACTCAAATTCAACGAATACTTAGATCAGAGAATACAGGAAAGGGCAGGAGGAAAACAGGAGTATAAATCAATAAAAAATATATGGGGGGGAATTAGACTGAGATGGACACAGGCAGGTTACATTAGTGGAGTTGCCCCGTCAAGGGAGCAACTCAGCGCTATGGAGAGAGAATTAGAGGAAGCAATAAAACACAGTAAAGAGAGTGAGGCAGAAAGGAACAAGAGCCATTTATTCAAGAAGGAAGGAACAAGAGAGAGGGAGAGAGCGGAGGCGGACCTGAGAATAGGCACATGGGCAATAAAGGAGACAAGAAGGGCACGCCCACAAAAGAAACCTGATATGATGGGTGAGCTGGCTGGGGCCTCAGCTGACGTCACAGAAGGCACAATCAACAACCACATCACACCACCGCCCACCGTGACCACCCCATCGGCCCCGCTCTCTCTATAACCGCCACTACCACAGGAAGAGAAAACTACAGCGCCACCTCCCTATTTTCAAAATCCATTCACACACCTCCCACACAACCCGTTTATTACCCACGCCACCCCAGCCGCCGTGCAGGCCCCGGTCTTTATGGTGCAGGGAGGACAGTTAAAAGGGGACATGACTGTGGGGATTCAAGAAGGCCTCCTCGTCTGTGAAGAAAGGCCCGATTGCTCTAGCCCCGCAGCACTACCAGGCCCAGGTGGGTCCCTGCCGAGCTACCCACACAGAAGGGAAGGTGGATGTCAACCGGGCCTCCCAAAGAGAGAAGGCCACGATCTTATTCAGTTCTCCTCTACTCCGAACACAGACTGGTACGGACGCAGAGGTAAAGAAGATGATCAAGGGTCGTGGGTGTCACAAGGACTGAAGTGAAAGCACAGTTGAGGGGCACAGTGGGCCTCATCTCCCTCCCTCTGACCCAGTTCAACACACACATCCATCATCACGTTGCTCAACATCACAAGGATAAAGGGGGGCCACAGGTTGCATTCCAGCCACAATGGATTCCAGGACTGCCTAGAGGGGGAGTTTGCTACAACTGTAGGACACCCGGTCACTACTCCAGGGACTGCCCATATCCACTGTCTCAACCTCAGCACCCACCCAGGGGAGGAAGGCCCTTCTACGGTCCACCTAGAGGGAGGGGTGGCTACAGGCCATCCCCTCAGCCACAACCACAGCCGCAATCAAGAATTCAGAGTTAACAACCTGCATACAACCACCCAGTGCCATTTGCCTCCTACCCACCACAGCAGGCGCCGGCCCAGGGTATGTCAGGAGAATACCCCCCTTGGCAATGAAGCTGCCCACCATCACCACGAGAGAAGGAACTGACCTCTCTACGGCTGCCTCTCTCACCTCCCCTGACTACTCCAAGAGTTTCCATTTGGATGTTTCTGAAAAGGAGGGGTTCACGGTCTCTGTCCTTTTTCAGAAACAAGAGGGGGAGCGCAGTGGTGCAGCAGGCCCAGACGGCTCACACGTTACCCTTGAATCAGCCATCATCCTTCAACCAGCACCTGCCCATTTAGCTGAAATCATCGGATTGGCGCAGGCCCTCATCAGAGGAAAAGGAAAGACTGTGAATATCTATACAGACTCAGCCTATGCCCATGGAGCAGTCCACACTGATGGACCAAGAACTTTTATGAGAAGCACATAGCCACACACACGAAGGCAAACTAAAGACCCTTCAAAAGGTCTCGCACATCAGGTGGCACCCTCACATAAAATATGACTGAATTATTTCATGACGATGATTTATTTTGTGACGAGTGCAGCATTTGTGGTAGCTACAATCCTAAGAAACCCTATCAGACACCCATGGGCTCATACCCAGTACCCAATGCATGTTTTCAGGACATTAGTATAGATTACACAGACATGGGGGCGGATAATATGGTTAATGGGAAACGAAACCTAGTAGTGATGGTGGATGGGTTTTCCAAATGGGTAGAGGCAATTCCAACGGCGAGAGAGGATGCGAAATCAGTCATTAAATTTGGGTCTGTTTATAGGCCACAATCACAAGGTCTCGTGGAAACGCGCAGGTCAAACGCTTAAAATTCAAAATAGCTAAAATATGTGCCGGGTCGAAGTTGAAATGGGTCAAAGCCCTGCCCCTGACGTTGATGGCCATGGCACCATCACCAGGGTCAGGGACCCATCTCCCTCATCATGAGATAATGACTGGAAGAGTCATGCCTGGTCCACCAAGGGAGGGAGGTCATATGCCCGCTCTTGATGTACAACAAATTGTAATGTATAATTATGTGAAAAAACTAACGGAACTTTCTGCAGCTCTCTCTGTTCAGGTTCGCAAGGTCCAGGAGAGAGAACTGACGGAAGATCCAGAACCACTGAAGGTAAAAATTGGAGACTGAGTGAGGGTCAAAGTCCACAAGAGAAAGTGGCTGTAACCCAGGTGGACTGGGCCGTACGAAGTGAAGGAGGTTACTTCACACTCAGTCCAGGTCAAAGGTAAATTGGGCGCACCTTGGCACCACCTCACACATTGTACACCAGCTCCAACCCCTTCCCGCACACTGACGGAAGTCAGAACTGACCTAAGTGGTCTACATTCGGTCCCAAATTCTACATCTATTTAGCCAAGGAAAATGGGAGGTGCACCCCCATACTCTCTGACTAAATCACACCTTTCCCCCTGAGAACGTTTGGGGATCTCGGGACCCCTGTTTGTTATTTTGCTTTTAATAGGAGGAGCCACTGTATGCACACTCACATGGCTTATAGACCAACAGATGCACCCACTACAGACTCACACACTGAACTCTACTCTGCCAGGTGAAACTAACTCTCTCTCTCTTCCCTCTTATCTACCACAAGACCATACCGTTTCTAGGCGTGAGGTGGGGGTCACTAAGTGCACCCCCCAGGAGTTGAAGAGCACCACCTTGTGTTTGCCTTTCAATGCCACCACCACCGTTTACCTGCCTTGGAGCCTTTTGGGTCATGCGCGAAATAGTCTGGGGCTACCTGCCTGGACATATTCCAGTTTTAACTGGTATATAACCAAAGGGGGATATGGTGAGTGGTCTTGGAAAAACCTGGTGGCGGAAACAGGGTATGACTGGTCCAGCTATTCCAAGGTACGGGTTGTTCTTGCCTGGCGCAAACGGCTTACATTTTCACGCACTGGTTTTCAACTAAAGCTGATTGTACGACCTGGGACCACTATGGGTTGCCAGGTTTTTACGTTGGCCCCATATGTAGATACCAGCAGGGCTGAAGTCCATTTCACACTATATATCTGCTTTACGCCACAACCACAGCCTACTTCTGTGACGGTGCGTGACGATATGGCAAAACCACATACCCTACCCCGGGACAAGGATGGGTGGGGTTCTGCTGTTTTAGTGGTCACTACCCCTACCCCGGATGAGAACATTCAGGTTGCTACAGGTGTCTCAGGTTTGTCTAACAATTGGTTAGACAATTGGCTTTCCCCCTTCTGATGACCAGGTGGCGAATCGCATCTCTGCATGTCTGGCAGACATATCAGTGTGGATGACGGATCACCACCTCAAGCTGAACCTCGGCAAGACGGAGCTGCTCTTCCTCCCGGGGAAGGACTGCCCGTTCCATGATCTCGCCATCACGGTTGACAACTCCATTGTGTCCTCCTCCCAGAGCGCTAAGAACCTTGGCGTGATCCTGGACAACACCCTGTCGTTCTCAACTAACATCAAGGCGATGGCCCGTTCCTGTAGGTTCATGCTCTACAACATCCGCAGAGTACGACCCTGCCTCACACAGGAAGCGGCGCAGGTCCTAATCCAGGCACTTGTCATCTCCCGTCTGGATTACTGCAACTCGCTGTTGGCTGGGCTCCCTGCCTGTGCCATTAAACCCCTACAACTCATCCAGAACGCCGCAGCCCGTCTGGTGTTCAACCTTCCCAAGTTCTCTCACGTCACCCCGCTCCTCCGCTCCCTCCACTGGCTTCCAGTTGAAGCTCGCATCCGCTACAAGACCATGGTGCTTGCCTACGGAGCTGTGAGGGGAACGGCACCTCAGTACCTCCAGGCTCTGATCAGGCCCTACACCCAAACAAGGGCACTGCGTTCATCCACCTCTGGCCTGCTCGCCTCTCTACCACTGAGGAAGTACAGTTCCCGCTCAGCCCAGTCAAAACTGTTCGCTGCTCTGGCCCCCCAATGGTGGAACAAACTCCCTCACGACGCCAGGACAGCGGAGTCAATCACCACCTTCCGGAGACACCTGAAACCCCACCTCTTTAAGGAATACCTAGGATAGGATAAAGTAATCCCTCTCACCCCCCCTCCCCCTTAAAAGATTTAGATGCACTACTGTTCCACTGGATGTCATAAGGTGAATGCACCAATTTGTAAGTCGCTCTGGATAAGAGCGTCTGCTAAATGACTTAAATGTAATGTAATGTAATGTAAATGTTATTATTGACCGAACAAGCAGCCAATACAACCCCCACTAGTTGCGTAGTTTGTATGGGTGCTAGACCATTGCTTCGCATTGTCCCGGCCTCTGTCGAGATCGGATGTTTAATGCCCCTTATGGACAAAGACAATCCGACTGGTAATTGCTCCTTGTGGGATGCAGTTTACCCTGTTGTCTCCGCTACGGTCAGGGCACCAGTATTTTCCTCTGATGTTGCCAGGGCCGAATTCTCCTGTATTAACTTGACAGGGGGTACACTACAGTTAGGGTTACTCCCTGAGGGTTGGTGTACAAATACTATCGTAATAGTTGTTGGTTTTAAGCTAGTGGTCAGGGCGGACATCTGGTGGTGGTGTGGGGGAACTCAGGTTTTTGACAGAATTCCCAGTGATGCTACGGGTACTTGTGCGCTTGTAACACTTTTGCTGCCCATCTCTGTTTACCCTATAGGTGTGGGTGATTTGGTGACCCGGATACAGGCTGTGGACCCACAGTTTCTGCCTACCAGAACCAAGCGGGCAGCAGCCCTGACTGTCGGGGATCACACGTATATTGATGCCATAGGGGTTCCTAGGGGGGTCCCTGATGAGTACAAGCTGGTGGACCAGGTCGCCGCAGGTTTTGAATCAGCTCTCTGCTGGTGGTGCACTGTTAATAAAAATGTTGACCGCATTAACTATATACATTTCAATGTCCAAAAATGAGGTAACTGGACTCAACAAGGCTTCGAGGCCATGCATGGTCAACTGGCTGCCACCTCCCTTATGGCTTTTCAAAATCGCATTGCCTTTGACATGTTGCTGGCTGAGAAGGGTGGGACATGTTTTATGTTTGGGGAGCAATGTTGCACATTTATCCCCAATAACACAGCCTCTGATGGCAGCCTCACTGTGGCGTTAGAAGGCCTGCGTACCCTTAATAGTAAAATGAAATCCCACTCTGGGGTTGAAACCAGCATGTGGGACTCCTGGATGGATGCATTTGGTAAATATAAGGTCCTGGTCTCTTCTATTCTGGTCTCTATCTCTGTGTTTGCTGCTATATTAACCCTCTGTGGCTGTTGTTGCATCCCATGTGCCCGCTCCCTGCTTTCTCGAGTTATTACTTCTGCTATTGCACCAAATAATGGCCATGCACTGATGTTTCCCCTCCTACTACAGGAGGATTCTCTGGTGGAATTTGAAACATGCACATATGAGTAGTTTTCACGTCTCTTAGGAGACGTGAAGAGGGGGACTACAATTTTTCCCTGTCACACTTTTCTTACATATAAGTAGTTTTCACGTCTCTTAGGAGACGTGAAGAGGGGGATTTGTAGTAACATATTAACACATGTAATAACGCATTCACTGACTGTTGCCTGCCTGTGGCCAAAGCATGATAGAATAGCTTGCACACTGTGTCATAAACCTTCCCCTCCCCCTGTCCTTCTGTGTATACTAACACTGGTACTACCCCGTACGGGGGGTTGACCAAGATAACATAAACACTGAAATTCCTAAACACATACACACTCAACCTTCTTCGGATGGGCTCCAAAGACAAAGAACTCTGTCAAGAACCAATGGGATACGGACACCAGACTGGAGGGGACTGTCAATCACCAACAAGTAACCTACCAGAAGCCAGGACTACAAGAATCTACCTACGTCATTTCAATGTATAAAATGGACTGCCCATCATGTTTCTCGCCCTCTTTTTTTTCTGACGGTTCCATAAGAACTGGCCGAAAAGAAGCCGTGCAGCACGTTTTACCATATATTATTACGCTATAATAAACGGCCTTTACTATACCATATCCGCCTTGTCCAGAGTCTCAACTTGGTCTCGCTTCTCATATATTTATTCATCAACAAGATCAAAGATGATTAAACTAGACATGTTATACCACAGTAGGAAAACTGTTAGTAAAGTAAAGTAAACCATTTAAAGTAAACCAAATTTACCCAATCCGTAGTTAACTATTCTTTCTTCAGCGTTTAAAAGTGACAGTAAATATGTAGCTAGCCTACACTAGTTACTTTCTTAGTTACAGCGTTCAGATAAAAGAACAGCCAGACCAGAGCAATCAAACATTTTAAAATATTAAAACTAGATTTAAGTTTTGACAAATAAGGTCTGATGTTGGTTAATCTTACTTCAGAAAGATGCTGGATAAGATTTGACCTGATCTATTAAAGTCAAAACGTTTAACACCCTATTCACCAATAATCCTGTTATTGTCTACCTCTACCCCAGCGACACTTGGAACAACGTCCTCTTCGAGAGTCCAGGTAGTTCTATTGTCTGATGCCCAGTAAGTGTAGAGAGTCCAGGTAGTTCTATTGGCTGATGCCCAGTAAGTGTAGAGAGTCCAGATAGTTCTATTGGCTGATGCCCAGTAAGTGTAGAGACTCCAGGTAGTTCTATTGGCTGATGCCCAGTAAGTGTAGAGAGTCCAGGTAGTTCTATTGGCTGATGCCCAGTAAGTGTAGAGAGTCCAGGTAGTTCTATTGGCTGATGCCCAGTAAGTGTAGAGAGTCCAGGTAGTTCTATTGGCTGATGCCCAGTAAGTGTAGAGAGTCCAGGTAGTTCTATTGTCTGATGCCCAGTAAGTGTAGAGAGTCCAGGTAGTTCTATTGTCTGATGCCCAGTAAGTGTAGAGTCCAGGTAGTTCTATTGTCTGAGGCCCAGTAAGTGTAGAGTCCAGGTAGTTCTATTGGCTGATGCCCAGTAAGTGTAGAGAGTCCAGGTAGTTCTATTGGCTGATGCCCAGTAAGTGTAGAGAGTCCAGGTAGTTCTATTGTCTGATGCCCAGTAAGTGTAGAGAGTCCAGGTAGTTTTATTGTCTGATGCCCAGTAAGTGTAGAGAGTCCAGGTAGTTCTATTGGCTGATGCCCAGTAAGTGTAGAGAGTCCAGGTAGTTCTATTGGCTGATGCCCAGTAAGTGTAGAGAGTCCAGGTAGTTCTATTGGCTGATGCCCAGTAAGTGTAGAGAGTCCAGGTAGTTCTATTGGCTGATGCCCAGTAAGTGTAGCCTATAAAATACCAGACTGATTACCGCAGCGCTAGATTTGTGTGTCGGTTAACATTTAGTGGTATGTGCATTAACATTAGGATAGTAATACATTAAAACATTGGTTTAGGTGTTATTATATGATCGGTTGAAGTCATTGCGTTATTCATAAATGATTACTCACCTGATAACGTAACATACTACATTAAATGGAAAATGTAATCCCTCTCACCCCCCCCCCCCCTTAAAAGATTTAGATGCACTACTGTTCCACTGGATGTCATAAGGTGAATGCCCCAATTTGTAAGTCGCTCTGGATAAGAGCGTCTGCTAAATGACTTAAATGTAAATGTTAAATGTAAAATTATTACTATAATAATTGAATATTTTATCATTAACAATCAAGTTATTACATTAACCGTTGTTACGAGATAGCATACATAGTTCTTGCCTTGATCTCATGGATATTATTACTCAATGTATAATTGATTCATTTTAGGAACAAATCAATTTAGATATTATTAAAGTTCTTGTTTAGAAGATAATGGCTAGAATTTATTGATCAATTGAATACATGAGTTATTTTAATTGAAACTTTATTTAACTAGGCAAGTCAGTTAAGAACAAATTCTTATTTAGAATGACAGCCTACCGGGGAACAGTGGGTTAACTGCCTTCTTCAGGGTCAGATGACAGATTTCTACCTTGTCAGTTTGGGAATCGATCCAGCAACCTTCCGGTTACTCGCCCAACTGCCGCCCAATATACACCTATTGTTCAAACATTCTACATAATGACATTTTAATAATAATAGTGTCATAAGTATATGAAAGAAGATTATTTAATTATCAACCCCCCCCCCAACACACATGTTCACTATGACATTATCTATGATAACATTTATCCATTTAGATCAATGTGTGATATTACATAGACACAGGGGAGACCTGATCCTAGATCAGAGCTGCATATTATGCTGCACAGAGGTTACCATGGTGATCAGACTAAAGCAACTGTTTAAGAATGGGAGATGGATATGACTGTTCACTAGATGTTTCCTATTGATCCTTTATTTAGGGATCTGGAAATGTTGTCGGATAGGAGGGAGACGAAATATGGCAAATTTGAGCTTTCTGGTGTTTTTTAATTTGCCCTAAACGAGCAAAGCTCTCTCCACATAGACAGACATAGGGTTTCTCTCCAGTGTGTGTTCGCTGGTGTGAAATCAGGGTCCCTGACTCAGCAAAGCTCTTTCCACACTGATCACAGCTATAAGGCTTCTCTCCAGTGTGTGTTCGCTGGTGTGTATTCAGGGTCCCTGACTCAGCAAAGATCTTTCCACAATGATCACAGCTATAAGGCTTTTCTCCAGTGTGTGTTCGCTGGTGTGCAGTCAGGGTGGAAGCTAGAGCAAAGCTCTTTCCACACTGATCACAGCTATAAGGCTTTTCTCCAGTGTGTGTTCGATGGTGTATAGTCAGGGTGGAAACTCGAGCAAAGCTCTTTCCACACTGATCACAGCTATAAGGCTTCTCTCCAGTGTGTATGCGCTGGTGTTTATTCAGGGTGGAAGCTAAAGCAAAGCACTTTCCACACTGATCACAGCTATAAGGCCTCTCTCCTGTGTGGATGCGCTGGTGTATAGTTAGTTTATCTGATACAGCAAAGCTCTTCCCACACAGATTACAGCTATAAGGCTTCTCTCCTGTGTGTATGCGCTGGTGTCTAATCAGGGTGGAAGCTACAGCAAAGCTCTTCCCACACTGATCACAGCTATAAGGCTTCTCTCCTGTGTGTACACGCTGGTGTATGGTTAGGGATCCTGCATTAACAAAGTTTTTCCCACAATCAAGGCAGCGGTAAGGCTTCTCCCCTTCATAAATTCTCAGATGATATTTGAAGGTGTTATATGAAGCAAAACTCTTCCCACATTGATCACAGCTGTAAGGCTTTTCTCCTGTGTGTGTTCGCTGGTGTGTAGTCAGGTTGGAAGCTCGAGCAAAGAACTTCCCACACTGATCACAGCGATAAGGCTTCTCTCCGGTGTGAATACGCAGGTGAATTATGAAGGACCTCCGTGTAGTGAAACTCTTCCCACAGTCAGAGCAGCTGTGGTGAGATTTCTTCCCTGTACGTCTGTGCTGGTGTTTGAGGTGTTCTGATTGGGAGACACTCTTCTCTGCCTTGTCAGCAACATGTTGTTGTTGAAGCTCCCCAGATGATAAGTCCCTCCCACTGAGAGGAGGAGAGTCCCCTGTGAAACAGACATTGAAACAGACATTGAATAACTCTGTTTTGGAAATATTGGTCCATAAACAAATATCAACAATATATCATTATACACTCAGTGGACAGTTTATTAGGTACAGTCCCCAGTTCATGAAAATAGGTCACTCCTACAGACAGTGAGTCACGTGGCTATGGCTTGCTATATAAAGCAGACAGACCGGCAGAGGCATTAAGTTCCTGTTTGATTGAACATCAGAATGGGCAAAACAAGTGACCTAAGCGACTGAGCGTGGTAAGATCGCCGGTGCCAGGCCCGCCGGATCCAGAATCTCAGAAACAGCCGCCCTCCTGGACTTTTCACACACGACAGTGCCCAGAGTTTACCAAGATTGGCGCGACAAACAAAAAACATCCGGTCAGCGGCAGTCCTGTGGGGGAAAACAGCTCATTGATGAGAGAGGTCGAAGGAGAATTGCAAAAATCGTGCCAGCTAACAGGCGGGCCACAAATAGACTAATAACAGCGCAGTACAACCGTGGTGTGCAGTGTGGCATCTTGGAACGAAAAGACGACTACACTGTTTCACTTCTATCAGCTAAAAACAAGAAGAAGCTGCTCCAGTAAGAACGCAATCACCAACACTGGACAATTAAGGAGTGGAAAGAAATCAAGGTTCCTTTTGCTTCATGCTGATAGCAGTCAGAATTTGGCATAAGCAGCATGAGTTCATGGACCCATCTGCCTGGTGTCAACGGTACAGGGTGGTGTACTGATGTGGGGGATGTTTTCCTGGCACAGGTCAGGTTAGGTCCCTTGATACCAACTCAGTACCACAGTGTATCTGAACATTGTTGCTGACCAAACCCAACAGAGTATCTTGGGGATGAGATGGAACGGGCTGTTGGCAACATGAATGTGGCGCCGTCCAATCTGCAGCAACTGCGTGATGCCATCGCGTCAGCATGGACCAACATCATCCCCGTGGTACGTTGCAGAATCCACATGCCGGACAATTCAGGCTGTTTTGGAGGAAAAAGGGGGTCTGTTCCGGAACCAAACGGGTGTACCTAACATACTGGCCACTGAGTGTATATTGTTTATCAATCAATTAATAGAATTTGCAGAATGAGATTGTAGTATAATTCACACACCCACCATTGTTCTTACTTGATGAAATCAGATCTCCATCTCCCTCCCCCTCCTCGTGTCCTTCTCTCACAGCTCCACTCTGCCCTGGTGTTTTCCTGCAGTCGACCAGCCGCACAGACACCCTCTTCAGACCCAGCAGTAAGGAGCTACCAGGAGAGTTGTGACCAGGGGACTCCGGCAGGGTGGAGGGGGACGGACTAGCTCTGTCCTGGTGACCACAGAAAGTATTGTACATAGTATATCATTAGACCAAACATTTGATTACTTTAGTCTGAATCTCTGATTGATTGGTGCATCCTTATAATACCTCCTTTCTCCTGAAGTTTGTAATCGTTCACTACTTTCCACAAAAGTACAGTTTTTATCCAAATAACTTTGGCCCATTTTTCAAATGGAAGATGTTTATTTTTTCACTCTTAAAACAAATGTCAAAACTGATAACTCTTAATGCCCCGGCTGATGTTCAGAACCTATGAGAATAATTGGAGTTCACCCCTGAGATAATATTGATTGATGCAAGATGGTGCAGACAGAGATGGTCACCTCGCTTTGAGTCCTTAGGAAACTATGCATGTTTTTTTTTATGTATTTCTTATATTGTTACGCCCAAGAAATCTTAAGTCTTATTACATACAGCTGGGAATAACTATTGGATATAAGGGCGACGTCAACTTACCAACATTACGACCAGGAATACGACTTTCCCGAAGCGGATCCTTAGTTCGGACCACCACCCAGGACAGTGGATCTAATCCCAGAAGCCGACCCAAAACAATGTTGCCGCAGAACAGGCAGACTGAGCAGCCTCCTGGTCAGGCGCCATAGGCGTGCACTTTGCCCACCGTTTCCGAGTATACTACTCGCCAATGTCCAGTTGCCTTCCAGAGGGATTGCCTTCCAGAGGGATTGCCTTCCAGAGGGATTGCCTTCCAGAGGGATTGCCTTCCAGAGAGACATCAGAGATTGTAACATCCTCTGTTTCAAGGAAACATGGCTCTCTTGGGATATGTTGTCAGAGTCGGTTCAGCCACCGGGCTTCTTCATGTGCCGCACCGACAGAGATAAACACCTCTCTGGGAAGAGAAGGGCAGGGGTGTATGCTCCATGATTAACGAATCATGGTGTAATCATAACAACATACAGGAACTCAAGTCCTTCTGCTCACCCAACATTGAATTCCTTACAATCAAATGCCGGCCAAATTATCACCCAAGAGAATACTCATCAGTTATCGTCACAGCTGTATATATACCCCATCAAGCAGACGACGGCCCTCAAGGAACTTCACTGGACACCATCTATTCTGGGGCTGCATTTATTGTAGCTGGGGATTTTAGCAAATAAAATTTGAGAACAAGGCTACATAAATTCTATCAGCCTATTGATTGCAGCACTGGCAATACACTCAACCCCTGCTACTCTAACTTCCACAATGCATACAAGGCCCTCCCTTTGGCAAATCCGACCACAACTCCATCTTGCTCCTACAGTCTTATAGGCAGAAACTCAAACAGGATGTACCTGTGACTAGAACCATTCAATGCATGTCTGTCCAATCAGAATTCATGCTTAAAGATTGTTTTGATCACGCGGATTGGGAAATGTTCCGGGCAGCCTCAGAACAACATCAATCTATACGCTGACTCGGTGAGTGAGTTTATAAGGAAGTGCATTGAAGATGTTGTACCCACTGTGACTTAAAACCTACCCTAACCAGAAACCGTGGATGGATGGCAGCATTTGGGCAAAACTGAAAGCGCGAACCACCGCATTTAACCACTGGAAATATGGCCGAATACAAACAGTGTAGTTATTCCCTCCGCAAGGCAATCAAACAAGCGAAATGTCGGTATAGAGACAAAGTGGAGTCGCAATTCAACGACTGACACGAGACGTATGTGGCAGGGTCTACAGGCAATTACGGACTACAAAAGGAAAACCAGCTACGTCACAGACACCGACGTCTCGCTTGCAGACAAACTAAACACCTTCTTTGCCCGCTTTGAGGATAATACCGCGCCACAGTCACGGCCCGCTAACAAGGACTGCCCCCCCCCTCCCCTCAGTGGCTGGCGTGAGTAAGACATTTAAACGTGTTAACCCTCGCAAGGCTGCTGGCCCAGACGGCATCCCTAGCCGCGTCCTGGTGTGTTTACAGACATATTCAATCGCTCCCTATCCCAGTCTGCGGTCCCCACATGCTTCAAGATGGCCACCATTGTTCCTGTATCGAAAAAGGCAAAGATAACTGAACTAAATGACTACTGCCCGTAGCACTCACTTCTGTCATCATGACGTGCTTTGAGAGACTAGACAAGGATCATATCACCTCCATGTTACCTGCCACTCTAGACCCACTTCATACCGCCCCAACTGGTCCACAGACGATGCAATCACCATCACACTGCCCTACTGTTGATTTACACCGATTTTGATTAAAAGGAGCATAATAGAATCTATTCTGGATGCTTGAAACTGGTTTGTCCTGATGTTAGCAAGCAAGAATTTGCTCACAGCAGTGGACAACATGCAGTTTACATTTGTATTGTTTTCTCAGCCACAGTTTGAGTTGTGTCTTGTCTGACAGTGAAATATGGCTAGATCTTACCGTAGCTTGGACTACAGAGTAGCTAGCTAGTGTTGCAAAAGCCAAATTGCATTGCAAGGTAGTATTTTGACACTTTCCACATAGTTTGATGTTGGTTTTGAACTGATGTAGTTAGCCATCTATGTTTTGTGGAAATATTTAACACTGGCTATCGTTAGTGAACTAGCTATCGTTAGTGAACTAGCTATCGTTATCTACCTTCTGTGTTGAGGTTATATGTTGTTGTCTAGCTCTAGCTAGCTAATGGCTGAAGTTATTTGTGTAACAAATCTTCCATAAACAAATATAGCTAGCTACATTTCTTTGCATGTTCATTTTCTAGCTTTCAGCTGACTGGTGTTAGCTAGCTATTTACAGAGGCTGGACTTAGGACAAGCAAGCTAACATTAGCTAATAGCAGCTGTATTGTTGCAGAGCAACATAGTTGCTGACCACCATCATGCGTTTCCATCTCCTCATTCTCATATTACTTTCTTGAGCGTGCAGAGGCGTTGTCAACAGTTTCGTGAAATATGTCGCTCTGGATAAGAGCGTCTGCTAAATGACTTAAATGAAATAAATGAAATGAAATATGTTTCATTGTGAGATCATGTTACTATCGATGTTCCCCAATAGATTTCACTTGGTTTCCCAAATTAAGCATTGGTTAGCTACAGGAACAGGGTTGGAGACCCAATGGGCATACAGAGTTTGGGTGGAATATCACCTGTCGTGCAGCGAGAGCATGCTCCTCAAACAGTGGTTGATGTGTGGAGTGAAATGTGTTTTTATATTTATTTCTTAGTTGCTCACATTAAGCACATGCTCTGCAAAAAAGAAAAAAAGTAGCCTAACTGGTCGGTGTGCTGCCACCATTTGCTGTTCAACTGCGTAAGGATGACATATCTTCGGCTTGTCACCAAAAGCACTCACAAACTTCTACAGATGCACAATCGAGAGCATCCTGGCAGGCTGTATCACCGCCTGGTACGGCAACTGCTCCGCCCACAACCGTAAGGCTCTCCAGAGGGTAGTGAGGTCTGCACAACGCATCACCGGGGGCAAACTACCTGCCCTCCAGGACACCTACACCACCCGATGTTACAGGAAGGCCATTAAGATCATCAAGAACAACAACCACCCGAGCCACTGCCTGTTCACCCCGCTATCATCCAGAAGGCGAGGTCAGTACAGGTGCATCAAAGCTGGGACTGAGAGACTGAAAAACAGCTTCTATCTCAAGGCCATCAGACTGTTAAACAGCCATCACTAACATTGAGTGCCTGCTGCCAACACACTGACTCAACTCCAGCCACTTTAATAATGGGAATTGATGGGAAATGACGTAAAATATATCACTAGCCACTTTAAACAATGCTACCTAATATAATGTTTACATACCCTACATTATTCATCTCATATGTATACGTATATACTGTACTCTATATCATATACTGCATCTTTATGTAATACATGTATCACTAGCCACTTTAACTATGCCACTTTGTTTACATACTCATCTCATATGTATATACTGTACTCGATACCATCTACTGTATCTTGCCTATGCCACTCTGTACCATCACTCATTCATATATCTTTATGTACATATTCTTTATCCCCTTACACTTGTGTGTATAAGACAGTAGTTTTGGAATTGTTAGTTAGATTACTTGTTGGTTATTACTGCATTGTCGGAACTAGAAGCACAAGCATTTCGCTACTCTCGCAATAACATCTGCTAACCATGTGTATGTGACAAATAAATGTGATTTGATTTGTCTGTTTCCCCCTGTTCCCTTTCCTGCCCATTTGATAATGGGCCATTCTAAATCAGAACAAGATTAAATTGAGAATAGTCTGATGGGTGAAAATCTGACCACTTGATGTGAGAACAGCTGTACAGCCTGAGGCAAGGAACAGAGCACAAGCTTCTTTCTTTTTTTGTAACTGCCTGAAATCATCAACAGGCTACAGTCACATTGTGCAGCCCATATATGTTTTGATTTCAAATACATTCTAGAAGGTTTATCAATTCAGTTCAATTTGCTTTATTGGCATGACGTAACAATGTACATATTGCCAAAGCCTATTTTGGATATTTACAATATAAAAAATGAGAATCAAAATTGTCAACAGGACAACAGTAACAACAATAACCAAGGGTCAAAATAACCATACACTGAACAATAACAATAACCATACAGTAGAGGACATGTGCAGGTTGATTGGTCTGTCAGACACTGTCCCTCATCTTATGGCAGGCAGCGATGTAGTGCGCTGCCACCCCACAGCTCTCTGTGTCCTCTCCCAACAGGACGGGTAGCATACTCTCATCAGAGGGGTCTTTAAAGCAATGAATAAGGGTTTCAAATTTGGGGAAATGACGCACTAATTGTTTAATATTTTTTACATTTTGTCAGGAAATGCAACTCTCAGGTTCTGCTGTTGTGCAGTGGTTGCACAGCCTTTCCTCTACAGGGAGCCATGTTTTCCTGTGTCTACCATTCTCAATGCCAAGGCTGTGTTCACTGAGCCTGTACTTTGTCAAGGTTTTGATCAGTAACTATGGTCAAATATTTAGCCACGGTGTACTGTCGATTTAGGGCCAGATAGCACTGCATTTAGTTTTGTGTTTGTGCTTGTTTTTCCCAATAAGCAAAGTAGTTATGTTTTGACTGCGTTTGTAATTTGTTTTATTCTGATTGATTGGATGTTCTGGTCCTGAGGCTTCAGTGTGTTAGTAGAACAGGTTTGTGAACTCAGCTCCAGGACCAGCTGGATGAAGGGGCTCTTTTCTTTGCTCAGCTCTTGGCATTTATCATTTACAACTAAAGTTGCCAAATAACTCCAAATGTAGCATATAGGACCGGTTTCAATTGAACACTTTTACGCTCAAGATGGCCACCTCATATTCGCTCCAGAATGGGAAAAATATCCTATTTTATTCAGCTAAGATCAATTATATTCTTCTTACTATAAAAATGATTTAATGTAAAAGAATGACATGGGCCTTAAGTATATTTTGTCAGCTTTATCCTAGGATAGGATAAAGTAATCCTTCTCACCCCCCCCTTAGATGCACTATTGTAAAGTGGCTGCTCCACTGGATGTCATCTGCTAAATGACTTAAATGTAAATGTAAATGTTTTCCAGCAGCATACCACACTGCGTCTGAAGCTAAGCTGGGATGGTCCTAGTTGGTCCCTGGATGGAAGACTGGATACTGCTGGAAGTGGTGTTGGGAGGCCAGTAGGCCACTCTTTCCTCTGGTCTAAATATCCCAATGCCCCAGGGAAGTGATTTGGGACATTGCCCTGTGTAGTGGGACATCAGCTGACTGGAGTAAGCTAGCTATTTACAGAGGCTAGCTGCTGGATTTTGGACAAGCAAGCTAATAGCAGCTGTATTGTTGATGACCAGTTTAGATAACCTCAGAATTTATCATTCTCAGAAATTCTACAAAAAAAGGAACTCATTGTTGGTTCCTAACGTAATGCATAGAATGTGCATGTGAGCGATACATTATGAATTGTAATCAAATCTGTTGCACCTACAAACTTAGTCAATCCATTTTTTATGGTAGCTATATGCTGGTTTTAATCTGACTTCTAGACTTTGACCTTGGTGGGTGCAGAAAATACTCACCAAGGTAAAGTTGGTTTTCTATTTCAGACATTCGCCAAAAGCCATTTAAAATGGCAAATTTCAATAACTAATGCATTGATCGTCACAGAAACAAAAATAGATATGGTTTATTCTACAAATGTCTAGCATACTTGTACAACCTTTGTTTTGATCTGATATTAATACATAATCTATAAAATGCCATTTAAAATGGTATAAATCAATAACTAATTTGATACATGCCCTCTATCAAATCAAAACTGGAATTTCTACTCAAAACAAAGGTTGTTAAAGTATACTGGACATTTATAGAATAAAGCATACCTAGCTTGATGACTGTCATAATCAATGAAAACGTTGATTTATATAGATTTTATGTACCTATATCCAATCTAAACTGGAATGTTTACTCAAAAGGTTGTAAAAGTATGCTTGACATTTATAGAATAAATCATATCAATTTGATGATTATGTGACAAACGGTGAATGAGATTTGTACAATTTTAAATGGCTTTTGGAGAATGTCTGTCCGAATGTGTGAATATAAACTCCAACTTTCCCTTGGTGAAAACTCAATTGCTAAGGACCCTACTAGAAATCCGTTATATGGTACTCCGTAACGACTGGACAGATCATGATGAGGTGGGGAGTGTGTTGTATCTCCAATCAAGCTAATTTGCAAGATTTCACCGAAATTGGTGTAATAATGGTAGGGAGATTTTAATTTATCATTGAGCTTCAACCAATGCATGACACGTAACATGCATCATCTCAATGGCCTATACATATCATCAGCAATACAGAGTTTATATACATCACTGGTGTAGCCTCTCAATGGTCAATACAGAGTTTATATACATCACTGCCTCTCAATGGTCAATACAGAGTTTATATACATCACTGGTGTAGCCTCTCAATGGTCAATACAGAGTTTATATACATCACTGGTGTAGCCTCTCAATGGTCAATACAGAGTTTATATACATCACTGGTGTAGCCTCTCAATGGTCAATACAGAGTTTATATACATCAGTGTGTAGCCTCTCAATGGTCAATACAGAGTTTATATACATCACTGGTGTAGCCTCTCAATGGCCAATACAGAGTTTATATACATCACTGGTGTAGCCTCTCAATGGCCAATACAGAGTTTATATACATCACTGGTGTAGCCTCTCAATGGCCAATACAGAGTTTATATACATCACTGGTGTAGCCTCTCAATGGCCAATACAGAGTTTATATACATCACTGGTGTAGCCTCTCAATGGTCAATACAGAGTTTATATACATCACTGGTGTAGCCTCTCAATGGCCAATACAGAGTTTACATACATCACTGGTGTAGCCTCTCAATGGCCAATACAGAGTTTATATACATCACTGGTGTAGCCTCTCAATGGTCAATACAGAGTTTATATACATCACTGGTGTAGCCTCTCAATGGCCAATACAGAGTTTATATACATCACTGGTGTAGCCTCTCAATGGCCAATACAGAGTTTATATACATCACTGGTGTAGCCTCTCAATGGTCAATACAGAGTTTATATACATCACTGGTGTAGCCTCTCAATGGTCAATACAGAGTTTATAAACATCACTGGTGTAGCCTCTCAATGGTCAATACAGAGTTTATATACATCACTGGTGTAGCCTCTCAATGGCCAATACAGAGTTTATATACATCACTGGTGTAGCCTCTCAATGGCCAATACAGAGTTTATATACATCACTGGTGTAGCCTCTCAATGGTCAATACAGAGTTTATATACATCACTGGTGTAGCCTCTCAATGGCCAATACAGAGTTTATATACATCACTGGTGTAGCCTCTCAATGGCCAATACAGAGTTTATATACATCACTGGTGTAGCCTCTCAATGGTCAATACAGAGTTTATATACATCACTGGTGTAGCCTCTCAATGGTCAATACAGAGTTTATATACATCACTGGTGTAGCCTCTCAATGGTCAATACAGAGTTTATATACATCACTGGTGTAGCCTCTCAATGGTCAATACAGAGTTTATATACATCACTGCCTCTCAATGGTCAATACAGAGTTTATATACATCACTGGTGTAGCCTCTCAATGGTCAATACAGAGTTTATATACATCACTGGTGTAGCCTCTCAATGGTCAATACAGAGTTTATATACATCACTGGTGTAGCCTCTCAATGGCCAATACAGAGTTTATATACATCACTGGTGTAGCCTCTCAATGGCCAATACAGAGTTTATATACATCACTGGTGTAGCCTCTCAATGGTCAATACAGAGTTTATATACATCACTGGTGTAGCCTCTCAATGGTCAATACAGAGTTTATATACATCACTGGTGTAGCCTCTCAATGGTCAATACAGAGTTTATATACATCACTGGTGTAGCCTCTCAATGGTCAATACAGAGTTTATATACATCACTGGTGTAGCCTCTCAATGGTCAATACAGAGTTTATATACATCACTGGTGTAGCCTCTCAATGGTCAATACAGAGTTTATATACATCACTGGTGTAGCCTCTCAATGGTCAATACAGAGTTTATATACATCACTGGTGTAGCCTCTCAATGGTCAATACAGAGTTTATATACATCACTGGTGTAGCCTCTCAATGGCCAATACAGAGTTTATATACATCACTGGTGTAGCCTCACTGGTGTAGCTCAATGGTCAATACAGAGTTTATATACATCACTGGTGTAGCCTCTCAATGGTCAATACAGAGTTTATATACATCACTGGTGTAGCCTCTCAATGGTCAATACAGAGTTTATATACATCACTGGTGTAGCCTCTCAATGGTCAATACAGAGTTTATATACATCACTGGTGTAGCCTCTCAATGGTCAATACAGAGTTTAATACAGAGTTTATATACATCACTGGTGTAGCCTCTCAATGGTCAATACAGAGTTTATATACATCACTGGTGTAGCCTCTCAATGGTCAATACAGAGTTTATATACATCACTGGTGTAGCCTCTCAATGGTCAATACAGAGTTTATATATCACTGGTGTAGCCTCTCAATGGTCAATACAGAGTTTATATACATCACTGGTGTAGCCTCTCAATGGTCAATACAGAGTTTATATACATCACTGGTGTAGCCTCTCAATGGTCAATACAGAGTTTATATACATCACTGGTGTAGCCTCTCAATGGTCAATACAGAGTTTATATACATCACTGGTGTAGCCTCTCAATGGTCAATACAGAGTTTATATACATCACTGGTGTAGCCTCTCAATGGTCAATACAGAGTTTATATACATCACTGGTGTAGCCTCTCAATGGTCAATACAGAGTTTATATACATCACTGGTGTAGCCTCTCAATGGTCAATACAGAGTTTATATACATCACTGGTGTAGCCTCTCAATGGTCAATACAGAGTTTATATACATCACTGGTGTAGCCTCTCAATGGTCAATACAGAGTTTATATACATCACTGGTGTAGCCTCTCAATGGTCAATACAGAGTTTATATACATCACTGGTGTAGCCTCTCAATGGCCAATACAGAGTTTATATACATCACTGGTGTAGCCTCTCAATGGTCAATACAGAGTTTATATACATCACTGGTGTAGCAATGGTCAATACAGAGTTTATATACATCACTGGTGTAGCCTCTCAATGGTCAATACAGAGTTTATATACATCACTGGTGTAGCCTCTCAATGGTCAATACAGAGTTTATATACATCACTGGTGTAGCCTCTCAATGGTCAATACAGAGTTTATATACATCACTGGTGTAGCCTCTCAATGGTCAATACAGAGTTTATATACATCACTGGTGTAGCCTCTCAATGGTCAATACAGAGTTTATATACATCACTGGTGTAGCCTCTCAATGGCCAATACAGAGTTTATATACATCACTGGTGTAGCCTCTCAATGGTCAATACAGAGTTTATATACATCACTGGTGTAGCCTCTCAATGGTCAATACAGAGTTTATATACATCACTGGTGTAGCCTCAATCAATGGTCAATACAGAGTTTATATACATCACTGGTGTAGCCTCTCAATGGTCAATACAGAGTTTATATACATCACTGGTGTAGCCTCTCAATGGTCAATACAGAGTTTATATACATCACTGGTGTAGCCTCTCAATGGTCAATACAGATATACATCACTGTGTAGCCTCTCAATGAGTCAATATATATACATCACTGGTGTAGCCTCTCAATGGTCAATACAGAGTTTATATACATCACTGGTGTAGCCTCTCAATGGTCAATACAGAGTTTATATACATCACTGGTGTAGCCTCTCAATGGTCAATACAGAGTTTATATACATCACTGGTGTAGCCTCTCAATGGCAATACAGAGTTTATATACATCACTGGTGTAGCCTCTCAATGGCCAATACAGAGTTTATATACATCACTGGTGTAGCCTCTCAATGGTCAATACAGAGTTTATATACATCACTGGTGTAGCCTCTCAATGGTCAATACAGAGTTTATATACATCACTGGTGCCTCTCAATGGTCAATACAGTATATACATCACTGCCTCTCAATGGTCAATACAGAGTTTATATACATCACTGGTGTAGCCTCTCAATGGTCAATACAGAGTTTATATACATCACTGGTGTAGCCTCTCAATGGTCAATACAGAGTTTATATACATCACTGGTGTAGCCTCTCAATGGGTCAATACAGAGTTTATATACATCACTGGTCAATGGTCAATACAGAGTTTATATACATCACTGGTGTAGCCTCTCAATGGTCAATACAGAGTTTATATACATCACTGCCTCTCAATGGTCAATACAGAGTTTATATACATCACTGGTGTAGCCTCTCAATGGTCAATACATATCATCAGCAATACAGAGTTTATATACATCACTGGTGTAGCCTCTCAATGGTCAATACAGAGTTTATATACATCACTGGTGTAGCCTCTCAATGGTCAATACAGAGTTTATATACATCACTGGTGTAGCCTCTCAATGGTCAATACAGAGTTTATATACATCACTGGTGTAGCCTCTCAATGGTCAATACAGAGTTTATATACATCACTGGTGTAGTCTATGCTTAATTATTTCTCCATGGTTCTGACTTGACCAGCCGGTTGCGCATTGCGTGTATCAATCTGTGTTCGATTGGCTACTTTGATGAAATTGCCACCATAGTTTATTTTTGTCTAGCTGTTCAAATGGAACGCATGGATGTGGAAGATCAAAGAAAACTAGACCTAGACATTGTCTACACCACAGTAAGGACACTGTTCATAAGTCAACCAAACTTACCCGATCCATTGTGGAAGCGATTATTTCTTCAACATTTCTTATAATAAAAAACATGAAACTAAATGTGTACGGTAGTTACTTTGTCACGGCGTTCAGATAAAGAAAAGCTAGACCAGCGCAATCAAACGTCCTTTTAAATATCAAAACTGGATTTGTCCTGACAAACAAACGTCTCATGTAGACTAATCTTACATCAGAAAGATCCTGTAGAATTGTATTTTAGTTTGAAAACTAGATAGAGGATGGTAACAAAGAACTTCCTGTTGATGCTTTTCGGCTTCTTCTGTGGTGTTTAAGAGGTGCCGCCACCTACTGTACACAGTCATCAACACCTCTCTTCAAATGGGTGAAGCGGTTTTGGGAGTGTAATTTATTGCTAGAAAATAACGTTTTTTTTTATTGCCTCAAACATATTGTAATGCTAAATTAATGGCAAAAATGTAGGCTATTTTTAGTATATTCAATACATCATTCATCAATTTAAATTGTAAATGATTAGATGTATCACGTTTTTTGTCATCCTCAATGCTTGTAAATGCATTATGTCCACGTGTGGTTGTATTATTTTAAAATGGGCAAATACAATAAAAATCACAACAAATCATAAGATGTTTATATAAACAACTAAAATAGCTTGCAGCCTCTGACTGACTGAGGTTTGCTGGAAGGAGGCAGGCTGAATATGAGATTAGAGAAATGTCTTGTTATTGTCTTTCAAATGAGCTCATGGCTAGATGGCTTTTTAGGGTTTATTTGTATTTATTATGGATCCCCTTTAGTTCCTGCCAAGGCAGCAGCTACACTCCCTGGGGTCCATCAACATTAAAGCGGTTATATACAATTTTAAATATTACAATTCATACCACTTTTCACAACACATTGTGTTCCCTCAGGCTACTTCTCTACTATCACATATCTACAATACAAAATCCATGTGTACTTGTGTGTAGAGTGCGTGTTTTATGTGTACTTGTGTGTAGAGTGTGTGTATGTGTGTCTGTGGGTCTCTTCACAGTCCCTGCTGTTCCATAAAGTGTATTTGTATCTGTTTTTTAAATCTGATTCTACCGCTTGCATCTTGTACCTGATGTGAAATGGAGTTGCATGTAGTCATGGCTCTATGTAGTACTCTGCGCCTCCCATATTCTGTTCTGGACTTGGGGCCTGATGAGACCTTTGGTGGCATGTGTTGTGGGGTATGCATGGGTGTCGGAGCTGCCCTCCAAGACCTCTACAGCACCCAATGTCAGTGATGCAAGAGGCGTCACTGCAGTACCTGGTTCGAATCCAGGCTGCATCACATCCGGCTGTGATTGGGCATCCCATAGGGCGGCGACACGATTGGCCCAGCGTCGTCCGGGTTTGGCTGGGGTAGGCCGTCATTAAATAGTTAAATAAAGGTTACATTTCTAGTAAATGTGTTACTATTCAACTACTGCTGTATATACACACTATTCAATCATAATTATTGTACAGATATAGTAGATATTCTATCCACACACTGTCCATGGAGTTGGTTCTTTCTTTGCTGCTATAACAGCATCCACTCTGCTGGGATGGCTTTCCACTAGATGTTGGAATATTGCTGTGGGGCCTTGCTACAATTCAGCCATAAGATTATTAGTGAGGTCGGGTACTGAGGTTGGCCAGTTAGGCCTGGCTACAGCTTGCATTGCAAATCATCCCAAAGGTGTTCGATGGAGATGAGGTCAGGGCTCAGTGCTGGCCAGTCAAGTTCTTCCACACCAATCTCGACAAACCATTTCTGTATGGACTTCACTTTGTGCACCGGGGCATTGCCATGCTGAAACAGGAAAAGGCCTTCACCAAACTTGCCACAAAGCTGGAAGAGCAAAATCATCTAGAATGTCATTGTATGCTATAGCATTACGAATTCCCTTCACTGGAACTAAGGGGCCAAGCCCGAACCATAAAACATCCCCGGACAATTATTCCTCCTCCACCAAACGTTACAGTTGGTACTATGCATTGGGGCAGGTAGCGTTCTCCTGGCATCCACCAAACCAGATTGGTCCATCGGCGGTGAGCCTTACACCACTCAAGCCGACACTTCGCATTGCACATGGTGATCTGAGGCTGCTCAGCTATGGAAACCCATTGCATGAAACTCCCGACGAACAGTTATTGTGCTGACATTGCGTCATTAACGTTCTTAATGTTGGAACTGAGAACTAACTATTTTTACGCGCAACGCGCTTCAATACTCGGCGTTCCCATTCTGTGAGCCTGTGTGGCGTACCCCTTCTCGATGGAGCAATTGTTGCTCTTAGACGTTTCTACTTCACAATAACAGTAACAGCACTAACAGTTGACCGGGGAAGCTCTAGCAGGGCAGACATTTTACAAACTGACTTGTTGGAAAGGTGGCATCCTATTATGGTGCCACGTTGAAAGATCCTGAACTATTCAGTAAGGCCATTATACTGCCAATGCTTGTCTATGGAGGTTGCATGGCTGTGTGCTCAATTTTATACACCCGTCAGCAACGGGTGTGGCTGAAATATCCAAATCCAATAATTTGAAGGGGTGTCCACATACTTATGAATGTACTGTATTTATACTCTGGACTGATATTTATATATTTCTTAAATCCATTATTTTACTTTTAGATGTATGTAACATTATTGTTGTGTATTGTTAGATGTTACTGCACTGTTGGAACTAGGAACACAAGGATTTCACTACACCCTCAATAAGATCTGCTATGTGTATGGACCAATACAATCTGATTTGATTGGTTTTCTCAGCTACAGTTTGAATTGTGTCCTGTCTGACAATGAAATATGGCAAGATCTTACCATAGCGTGGACTATGGAATAGCTAGCTAGCATTTGTGGTAGAAATTCCAACATTGTTACTCAAATTACCTTTTTAAATTAGAATGTATTATTCAATTAGTAATTTCACAGTCCGTTGGCCTGAGAGGAGCCTCTGATGCTTAATGATGGCAGTTGATTTATGATGCCTTGGTGATAAAACCTAAACTACATTCCACTGCATGATTAGTGTCTGTGTCAAATGCTGGTCTGTCTGCCAGGGCCAGGAAAACTCTCCCCCCAGTTTCTCTTTCCCACATCACAAATGGACACTGGACTTCATCTGTTGAGGGAAGGATCTAGTGTCCTATGCATGATCTTTTCTGAATAAACAAGCAGTAAATGTCCTAGAGACAGACATTTACCGCCATGTAAATCTTGCCGTCTGTTGCTTTAAAGCACAATGTACCATTGTATTATTTCACATATCTTTTTCATGAGGACTGGGGAGGGCTATACAAAGTTGTAACCTTTGTAGAAATAAATATAAAAGCTTCTGCTTTAATTAGAATAATTACCACAACACGTTGAAAAAGTCCACTGCATTACATTGTTATAAGGTAGCAGCCTGACAATTTGGTTTGAACTGATGTAACTAGCAATGTTTTGTGGAAAAATGTACGACTGCCATGTGGACATGAACTAACTGTTGTTGTCTACTAGCTAACTAATGTCTGCAGTTATTTAAGAAACAACACTTCCATAAACAATTAAAGCTAGTTACCTTTCTTTGCCTATTCGTTAGCTAGCTAGCTACAAAAGACAACTTAGCTTGCTGGACTTTGGACAAACAAGCTAACTTTAGCTACTAGCAGCTGTATTGTTGCCAGGCAACAGAGATGCTGACCAGGCTAGAACTCTGAGATGAAACTGAAAATAAATTAGTATCAGAAATGCCACAAAAATAAAACACATCATTGGTACATAATGGATGGAAATGTGTATCTGAGAATGAGAAATGATCAATGTAATAAAAAATGATGCATCAACAAAATGTGTCAATCCAACAAGTCCAAAGGTCACTTTATAGAAGCTATATGTATGACTCCCTGATCAAATTAAGGCTAAATAAAAACAGGTGTTTTAATCCAAAGCAAGAATTTGAGATAAACAGGTGCAGAAAATACTCTAAACTCACGGCTATAATATAATGGAATATAACAAAATAATAATTGTCCAAATGATATTTTTTGAAAATGTGTTGGTAGTGAGATGTGTATATCAAAGTTACTGATCAAAAAATAGTAATAATTTGAAAAGGGGCAAACATCATGCTGGACTAGCGCATCGTTGGCCATGAATTAAAGGCTTTCAAACATCATGCTGGACTAGCGCATCGTTGGCCATGAATTAAAGGCTTTCAAACATCATTTTGGACTAGCGCATCGTTGGCCATGAATTAAAGGCTTTCAAACATCATTTTGGACTAGCGCATCGTTGGCCATGAATTAAAGGCTTTCAAACATCATGCTGGACTAGCGCATCGTTGGCCATGAATTAAAGGCTTTCAAACATCATGCTGGACTAGCGCATCGTTGGCCATGAATTAAAGGCTTTCAAACATCATGCTGGGACTAGCGCATCGTTGGCCATGAATTAAAGGCTTTCAAACAAGCATTTTAGTCAGGTTGCCTAGTGTAACGGATGTGAAACAGCTAGCTAGTTAGCGTTTCAATCGGTGACGTCACTTGCTCGAAAGGTTGCAAGTTCGAATCCCCGAGCTGACAAGGTACAAATCTGTCATTCTGCCCCTGAACAGGCAGTTAACCCACTGTTCCTAGGCCGTCATTGAAAATAAGAATTTGTTCTTAACAGACCTGCCTAGTAAAATAAAGGTCAAATAAAAAAGACTAAACCTCGATGATTAGATTAGCCCTGTTATCTTTGTGATTTGCGGTAATACTTCCTGCAGAGCAGACTGTGAAGGAAGGGTCTTCTTCTTTGGTATTATGGCGGTTCGCTAAAAATGGTAATAGGTGCATGGCGCTACCTACTGATTTGTCTGTTTATCAGCCTACTATTCTGTAACATGAGTCAATTACACTTTGTGAAAAAAAATGCCCAACCAACTAACCCTACACCTATTAAAACCTCATTATTCCACTTCTTTGGTCCTCTGATTCAACACCAGGCCAGCAGACTGGGAGGACGGGATATTATTGATCAAAACACCTTGTAACTCTGCAGTAAAATATTGTACACCCAAGTTCTCTGCAGCTGCCACCACAACATCTATCCACTGTGTTTTATATTCTATTCCTGTGGTACAGTTGACAACCATGGCCATGAACTCCAAAAAATAGATCTTACTGAAGCATGTTATTCCTGTCACTCTAGTGACCTCAGCCTAATCACAGGGATCCTCTCAGGATCCCTCACCCTGGACCCTTCTCACTCTAGTGACCTCGGCCTAATCACAGGGATCCTCTCAGGATCCCTCACCCTGGACCCATCTCACTCTAGTGACCTCGGCCTAATCACAGGGATCCTCTCAGGATCCCTCACCCTGGACCCATCTTCCTCTACTACTCTCTTCACTGCCTCAGCATACAACACCTTCTGCACTACTGTGATCCTGGTAACCTCAACCTGTCTTTCTCTCACTGGACACATCTGATCTCCAGCACCATGTGCACCCCTACAGTTTATACACACAACTTTTTACATCAATACTACACATTCCTTTCTCTCAGGTCCTCCTGCACACTTCTCACATCTAGGAATCTCCCTGATACACACTGCTGGAAGGAAGTAGTCAAGGAAGGGAGTTTGTGTTTATACAGGAAGTACCGCCCCCACTTACCGTCAACCAATCATTTCCACGTTGAGCTAAACAAAGCTTTAGATCTCGCCAGCTTGTAGAATTAAAACAAAAAAATGAGTTACCTTTGGCTCGTTCATCCATCCCAATGGGAAAAATGTGGGTTTTGGAATAAATACCGAATATAAGATTAACACAGGCTGAGGAGATCTTATACGTTTGTTCTATGAGATAATAGCAGTCAGTTAATATGACCTTTGTGATTTATGACCTTTGTGATTTATATGCTTTTTTTATTACATACATTCTTCAACATTCACAAGAAGTGACGTTAACTGATAAAGATCGCAGAACAAAACCTATAAGATCTCCTAAACCTGTGTTTACGACAGACCTTATTTTTGGCATTTATCCAAACACCCTATAAAAATGGCACAACCATGGCAAAATTAGTGATGAAAATAGATACCATTACTATTTCTCTACATGGTGGAAAAACAATTGGAAACATTTCCTTTTTTGACCGCTAGGTTTTATGGGTATTATGACTAGAGGTCGACTGATCAGCATGGCCGATTAATTAGGGCCGATTTAAAGTTTTCATAACAATCGCACTTTGGTGCGAAAAGGGCAAATCAATCCCAGAACAACAGCAAAGGACCTTGTGAAGATACTGGAGGAAACAGGTACAAAAGTATCGATATCCACATAACCTGAAAGGCTGCTCAGCAAGGAAGAAACCACTGCTCCAAAACTGCCATAAAAAAAGCAGACTACGGTTTGCAACTGCACATGGGGACAAAGATTGTACTTTTTGGAGAAATGGCCTCTGGTCTGATGAAACAAAAATATTAAGTTTTGGCCATCATGACCATCGTTATGTTTGGAGGGAAAAGGGGAGGCTTGCAAGCCGACGAACACCATCCCAACCGTGAAGCACGGGGGTGGCAGCATCATGTTGTAGGGGTGCTTTGCTGCAGGAGGGACTGGTGCACTTCACAAAATAGATTGCATAATGAGGGAGGAAAAATATGTGGATATATTGAAACAGCATCTGAAGACATCAGTCAGGAAGTTAAAGCTTGGTCGCAAATGGGTCTTCCAAATGGACAATGACCCCAAGCATACTTCCAGAGTTGTGGCAAAATGGTTAAGGTATTGGAGTGGCCATCACAAAGCCCTGACCTCAATCCTATAGAAAATTTGTGGGCAGAACTGAAAAAGCGTGTGTGAGCAAGGAGGCCTATAAACCTGATTCAGTTACACCAGCTCTGTCAGGAGGAATGGGCCAAAATTCACCCAACTTATTGTGGGAAGCTTGTGAAAGGCTACCTGAAACGTTTGACCCACGTTAAACAAATTAAAGTTCTGACCCACTGGGAATGTGATGAAAGAAATAAAAGCTGATAAATCCATCTCTCTACTATTATTCTGAAATGTCTCATTCTTAAATAAAGTGGTGATCCTAAGTGACCTAAAACAGGGAATTTAAATGTCAGGAATTGTGAAAGACTGAGTTTAAATGTATTTGGATAAGGTGTATGTAAACTTCCGACTTCAACTGTATCAAAACAATCCAGATGTCGTTGTTCCAATGTTTTTTCAAGTTCTAATGTAAAAAACTATATCGAAACTATTTTATTTTAGACATATGATATTGTGATTACTCCGAATATCACACATGGACATTTCCTATGGGCAGATATGGAATCATTCGATATCCTGTGATAGGCCTATGTGGACATCTTATTTTCTCAATATGACGACAAATACTGACAGTAGGCCTACATTGTATGTTTTAAGCTTTAGATATGCTAAATAAGAACCATTTCTGATGCTTATTCGCGCGGAGGATATGCTCAATAATTTGACTAAAATTAACTCCATACCATTCTTCGACACTAGCTATCATTGTTGTATTACTTTCGCATAAAGACGCGCGCAAACACAAGCTAACAGCACCGTAACTGGTAGCCTAGCAACAAAAATCACCTATTTTCAATGTTCCTTTTCTTTATTTGGGCGCAAGAAATTAGTGTGTAAACGCTGTGTGGTCGAACTGACATCCGGAGAAACAATTTGAGGTGTTCAAAGAAGTTAACCGGTGCCTTCAAAGCCTCTCAATGGTCAATACGTAACATCAGCACTCCAGGGTTTATATACATAATCGGTGTCGGCGATACCTAATTATTTCTCCCTGGTTCTGACTTGGCCTACTTGTTGCGCAATTGCCTTGTTTCATCCATCTGTGTGCGATGAGCTAGTAGTTCTTTTCTCCTGCTGTTCAAATCGAATTCATGGATGTGGAAGATCACACGTGAAAACTGGACCTAGACATTTTATACACAACAATAGGTATACGACCCGGAGGTCTCCTTTGCCTGCGTGGCGTGATGGTCGCAGAGTGCCCCTCTGGGAACCGGGGGATGAAGGCAGGGATATGGGGGACAAGGAAGCGGGAGCGGGTAATACAGTCCGTGGTTCTGGGGAACCACGCGGTGACCTAGGGGGGAGACAGGGGGAGTGGGCTGTCTGGGCCTTGTCTGTGGCACCTGAGGTGGGGTGCACTGGAGAATGTCATTGCCGGAGAGGGAATTGTGGGGGTTCCTGGGGTTTGGGGAGAGAAGAGGCCCCTCTGTATGGGGCTAGCCTGTCCCGGTGCAGTGCCACCTTTCTCCCCCTGGGAGGAAGCTGCACCCGGTACACAACCTCCCCTACCCTCTCCAGGACACTAGGGTCCCACCCAGTGACTCTGTCCAACTTGGGGCATCTGCCTTTTTTCCTTAGGGGCTGTAGACCCAGACCAGCTCCCCAGCCACAAAGTGCCTTCCCCGGGTGTGCACGTCATAGTTCCTTTTCTGCCTCACACCTGCATTCACCAGCTGCTCTCTGGCGAGTGTGAGGCTGTCTCCAGGCGGTCCTGGAGTCTCCGGGCATACTCCGGCCCCGGAGGAACATGAGGGGCTATCCAGGGGCCGACCAAACGCCATCTCCGCAGGGGTGCGGATCTCTCCCCCAGCATGAGGAGGGCAGGCGTGCAGGAGGTGGAGTCTTGGACAGCTGGAGCGGCATGCCATGAGGACCATAGGCAGGTGCTTGTCCCAGTCACGCTGGTGTTTGGAAGAGACGATGGCCAGCTGCTGTCCGAGCGTTGTTGTTAGCGCTCCACAAGGCCATCACTTTGAGGATGGAGAGGAGTAGTGCGGGTCTTGTGCATACCCAGCCTCTCACACATGGTGGGCACACTGGGACTCAAAGTTTCCTGCCTTGGTCGCTGTGGATGGACTCTGCAGCTCCAAACCTGCTGAACATCCCAGCTGTCAGGGCGTCGGCAGTGGTCTCTGCCTCCTGGTCAGGCAGAGCATAGGCCTCGGGCCATTTTGTGAAATAGTCCATGGCCGTGAGCACCCAGCGGTTTCCACTGTCTGTGGTGGGGAGACGGCCCAACTACATCCACTCCCACCCTCTCCATAGGAGCCCCTACTGAACTGTTGGAGCTGAGCATGAGAGCGGCCTGGGGGCCCTTTCTCGCTGTGCAGTTGTCACAGCGGCGACAAAAGTCCTCCACATCCCTCTTGTGCTGCCCCAGTAGAAGCCCTGACGGAGGCAGCGCAGTGTTTTGTGACCCCAAAGTGTCCAGTCCCCACCCCCATGAGTACTCTGGAGCACAGCCTCCCGCAATGCTTTGGGACACCACCTGCCACCTCTCCTCTCCCGTAGCTGACTCCTTCCATGCCCGCTGTAGCACGCCATCAGCCAGCCGCAGTCTCTCAAACTTCGACCACAACCCTTTGGTCGCGGTGAGGCGCTGCACCTCTTCCCATGGTGGCCTCACCTGCGCCTCTACCCACTGTAGCACTGGCTGTAGGTCTGTGTCCCATCCCTGCTGCTGCCGCCATTCAGCCACGTCGACAGTCTGCAGCTCACAGCAGACAGGCCCGCTCGCCCGACACACTGTGGCACAGACACTCCTCTGCCCGCAGCTCTCTCTCCCGTCCTCTCTCCCGTTCACAGTGGCGGCGGCCGGTCTGCGAGTACAGGGCCGACGGGGTATGGCGTCGGCGTTGGAGTGGCGTGCCCCTGCCCTGTGCACCACCGTGAAGTCATACGGCATGAGCTCCTCCAACCAGCGTGCCACCTGCCCCTCTGGCTCTCTGAAAGACATGAGCCACTGGAGAGCAGAGTGGTCAGTCCCACAGTAAGGGCAGACCACCCAGGTAGTACTTGAAGTGTTTGACAGAGCCACAACAGCCAAGAGCTCCTGCCGGGTGACACAGTAGCGGGCTCATGTTTGTCAAATGTTTGCTGGAAGTGCGCCACCACTCTCTCCCCCTCTGGCCCCACCTGGGCCCAGCACCCCACCCATGCCCACATTGCTCGCGTCTGTGTCCAGGGATAAGAGGGCAGGAGTGAGGTCCAGGGAGGCGAGCACGAGGGCCTCGATCAGTTGCATTCGTTTGAGGGTGTTGAACGCCTCCTCACACTCCCACTGTCCAAGTGAAAGCCTTGTCCTTGACGGCCTTGAGCGGTTCAGTGGAGCAACAAGCAGCTTGAGAGAGCCCCGGTACAAACCTCCTGTAGTATGAGGCCAGGCCCAGGGAAGCTCTTCAGCTGACGCTGAGTCGTCTGGTGAGGGGTGGGCCAGTCTCTGACAGCCCCTACCTTGTCCTCCCATGGTGCTGATCCCCTCCGTTCCCCACTCGGTGGCCCAAGAAGGACACCTCTGCGCTCATGAGTGGCACTTCTCGGGTGGAGCTTCAGACCTGCGGCAGCCACCACCTCTCCAGCACCCACGCCGTCGGCGCTCCCCCAAGGGCTGACTGGAAGGAGCTGCCATGGGACCAGGATGTCATCGAGGTATACCAGACACTGCTGTCGGGGGGATGCCATCCAGCACCCTGTCCATCAAGCGCTCAAAAGTAGCTGGAGCGTTGCACAGGCCAAAGCACAGGACCTTGAACAGCCTTGAGTGTCCTCTGTTAGTGGAGGACGCAGTTTTGGCTCCTGGCCTCTGGGAGAGGGGCACCTGCCAGTAGCCGCTACGCGGAGGAGTCTAGTGAGGAGGAACCAAGGACCACCCCTAACCCAGGTCAGCGACTCATCCAGTACGATGAGCTATGGGGTATGAGGTCCTTCTTCTGGTTACCTCATTCAGCCGCCTGTAGTCCGCACTGGAGACCTCAGCTTGCCCCCTTCTTCGGAACCATGGCCGGCTGGCGCCGCCCAGGGGCTGTCTGAGGGCTCAATGAAGTCTGCCCGCTGCATCTCCCAGCACTGGCCTTGTCTGCCGCCTCCTGGCGTGCCAGCGGGAGATGCAGGCGGGGCCGCACCTTCGATGATTGGTCAGGCATCACCTGCTGTCGATCTCAGCTCTTGCACCAGAAGAGTCTGACCCACCTCTTCCTCCTCCAGCGCAAAGCTGTCTCTGAATTCCAAACAGCAACTGCCACAGCCGTTCCTGCTGCTCCATGGGTCCAAGACCAACACAGTTCCTCCCCCATATCTCCCTCACTGCAGACAGTGTCCTCTCCCTCTCCCCATCTGGGGTAGACTGGGCTGGGGGGTGCGGCCCCGGGCTCTGAAGGCTTGTGTCATGGAGGTAGCTGGGGGAATGTAACACACCGCCGTAGGTGACAGAGGGGACTGAGGGGAAAGTCACACGCAGCTGTGGGGGAGGAGCGCAGCCATGAGTCTCTGCTGCTTTAACTGTTGCAGGTAAAAAGGGTTTGTTTGGGTTGAGTCAGATCGTGACATTAGGGGCCATGGTGACTCGTCCTCCTGGAAGCTCAGTGTCGCCCTATTTAGGTCTGGCTGGCAGCCTGTGCTCCTAGAAGTCAACCCCAGGATACAAGGGTCCTGCACAGCAGCCGCCCACACAGGATGAGCACAGTCCTGCCCCCTACTGTCAGAGTCATTATTCCCTTCCTTTCATGGGGTGCCAGCTCACCTGTGACTGTGCCGGGCTGCTGATTGTAGGCTCACACTGAGTCAGCCTGGCACAATATCTGGCCTCACCAGGGTTACTGTGGACAGTGTCCACCAGAGCGGAGCAGGGCACCCCTCCACAGTGACAGGGACATGACAAAAGTCCCCAACACAGAGTCCGGCCCACCACAACCAACAGGCTCCCTCCGCTTGCCCTCGTCTGCTTCTGGGGAAGTGGGGGCACAACCCCCGTCTGTGCCGGTGGGCTCCTCCCCTGGGAGATGATGGTGGTTGGGATGAAAGCCAGGGGTCCGCACTACCCGGTCTATGCGGACCCCGGAGCCGTTCCCCTGAGCTCCTACAGGGGACATGGGGCAATCTCTCGGCGCAGATGGCCTGGCTGGCCACAACCCCAGCCCAGACCCTGGGACCCAGGGCTTGTCTTTACGTGCCGCCTGTAGCGACACAGCCCCGAATGGGTTCTGTCACTTCGGCCACCCAAGCAGGCTTTTCCGGCTCCCGGGCTGCTCTGCCCCCAGCTCGCACAGAGGGTGCTGTCTCCCTGCACCCCCACCAAAGCCCCAGCTGAAGCCCCAGCCCACACCAGCTCCCTCTCCAAAGCCATCTCCAAGGCTGTCTGCAATGACTCTGGGGATGAGGCCAGCTGGGGTCTGTATCTTGCGCAGCTCCCGTGGGGGAGAGCGCCCGTGTGAGACTGGTCCCGTGACCAGCTACAGCTCTCTGCCACCGGAGGGGGGGCAATGTGAGCATATGCCCGCTCCGAGAAGGCTCTCAAAATGTCATTAAGCTAGCACCCATTAGAGGCTCTCCAGGCTGCCTGCGTCTATTCCTCAGGATTCGGAGCGCAGTAGCCCGGGCTGTACACACTGTCCATCAGCGCCTCCTCAGTGCTCCCACTAGAGGCACCATAATCATGCCTGTCCTCGGGGCCAATCAATATCCGACAGGGCCACAGCTTCATCCGTGAGGCATAAAGCCAACTGCAGTGCCGCCTTTCTTCATCCGACCACCCCCCTAAAATGAGCTAACAGTTCCAAACTGAGCATGAAAAAGCTTCCCAATCCGCCTTACCGGAATGCCTTCGGGGTCTTAACGAGATCACGGTACGCAGCCGGGAACAGGCGCCGCCATGTTCGCTTACATCCTGGGCCCCAGATTCCCTCGATCAACCAGCGTCAGCGTCGCCGCTTCGGTCAGCGCGAAATGCACCTCGGCCAAGCTTACTCGTGCCCGCCTCAGCCGCCATCCCTCCAACGTCACTCCCTCAAGCAGGCCTCTCGCGCTCCGGCGCCCTGGCGATCTCCTCGAGACCGAACCCCCGACGTCCGGTCGTCACGCACCTCGCGTGGCCATAATGCGGCCCCTACCTCCACCTTCACTTTGGTTTATCGAACATTTTCAATCCCCGTTCTCACCTACGGTGGCTAGCCACATAAGTCAGCTAGCTGGCTGGCTAACTCTGTATCACCAGCGTTTTTTCCTTCTGAGCACCAATGCTAATGACCCTGACTAGCTCATGAATGAACGATTGTCCAGATCAGAAGCTTGAGTTTCAGCCCCAGTGTAGGTTTATTGAGCCAACTCTACACAGAGCTGCCCCCTGTTTGGGCCGTAGCGCACGCCAAATAGACCAACCCACAATCAACTCGTGACCTTCTCTTGTGAAGCCCAGATGTAAGAGAGGAGAGAACAAAGGCTGAACCTGGTCTTGACTTCCAATGCCCAGCCCCCCTCCACGCCACTCCGCCAACCACCAGGATGCCCAGGCATCAGAACATTCCAGGCATTCCCGTGATTAGGCCAGATAGCAGGTTGATTGACATGCGGACCCCGCGAACACGGGTACTGGTCAGTACAACACAACCACCACTCTAGCCTAGCACATCCCACTACTAGCTGCTCTGTGCGGGTCCTACCCATATTAATAAAAGTCAGCCAAACTTGCGATCCATCGTGGAAGCTAACGTTACTGTATTCTTTCTAAAAAAATAAACGACACTAAATGTGTATGCTAGTTACTTTCTTAGTCACAGCGTTCAGATAGAGAAAAGCTCGACCACAACTTCATAAATATCAAAACTCTATTTAAGTTGTGACAAATGAACGTCTCATTTAGACTAATCTTACATTAGAAACATCCTGCAAAAGCGTGTGGAAATGTGTTTGGTTAGAAAACTCGACAGAGGATTGTAACAAAGTACTTCCTGTTGATGCTTTCCGGCTTCTTCTGTGGTGTTTAAAAGGTGCCGCCACCTACTGTATATAGTCATCAACACCTCTCTTCAAATGGGTGAGGCGGTTTAGGGAGTCATTATGCTAGAAAATACTTTTGTATTATATCATGAATCTATTTAAACGGTACATTACATGTTTCACTGTTTTAGTATCATCCTGAAATATAGTAAATGCATTATGTCCACGTGTGGGTTCTGTATTGTTTATGTTTGCAAATAAAATCTAAAATCACAAATCCTAAGGTTATTTATAGAAACAACAAAAACAGCTTGGTTAGAGAAATTCTTTGCTGTTGTCTTTCAGAAGATGAGCTCATGGCCAAAGATGCGCTTTATAGGGGCGTGACCTACAGACCTGACAAGTGACCACAGGGAATCAGAGGGTTGCAGTTTGGTTTAATATAGTTTGCAACCACCGGAGTTTACACTTGCAGCAATTTACAAACAAGACACTCAGTTCTCAGAGGTGGTGTTTTCTCTGCTACATCTACTATGGTTCACCCCAGCATGAGAGTGAGTGTCCCTTAACTTTAACGCACAATATAAACTAATCATTAATAGTTGCTAATACAAAAGATGCTCTGCTAGGCGGAGTTCAGTTTATTGTTGTTTGCAGTTTCCCAAACCTCCTTTCTCTTGCCCGGCCGAGCCCCCTGTCTCATTTGAATACTATAGAACTACCCGATGAATTGTTATTTCATTTTTTTAAAATTAAATCGATGTATGTGTCCTACTAACTTTGTGTGCTTGTTTTGTGTAAGAGGGCAAGGGCATAGGTTTGTGTGTGTGGGTTTTGTTATTGGTGGAGGGTGGTATGTGCATTAACATTGGTGAAGTAACATATTAAACATTGGTTTTAGAGTGTTATTACATGATCGGTTTAGAGATTATTACGTTATTCGTTAAAAACAGTTGTAACCTGATACCAATAACTTATTACATTAGAGTGGAAAAGGTTGTTAGACAACATTTTATCATATTAACCAACAAGATGTTACATTTACCGGCTTTGTTACATTATAAATCTAAAAAGTTATTACATTAACCGTTGTTACAAGACACAAGTATACATAGATCTTGCCTTGAACTCATGGAAATAATTAATCCAGTATATTATGGATTAGATTTAGGATCATTTTAATCAATATAGATATATAAAATACACCATTTAAGTGATAACTTCTTGTTTTTAGAAAGATAATTGGATTGAATGCTGTTGAGTCAATTGAATACATGAATGCATCCACCCTATTAGTTGAAAATATTATTCTACATAATGACATTTAATAATAGTATTATCCTTGAGTACATGAAAGAAGATACAGTATCAACCCCCCACACACACAAGTTCCTATAAGTTCGTTTCCTATGATAACATTTATCCATTTAGATCAGTGTGTGATGTTACATAGACACAGGGAGACCTGATCCTAGATCAGAGCTGCATATTATGCTGCACAGAGGTTACCATGGTGATCAGACTGAGGCGACTGTTTCCGAGAATGGGAGATGGATCTGACTGTTTACTAGATGTTTTCTACTGATCCTAAGCATTGCGGCGCTGTTTGGGGTTTTAGGCTGGGTTTCTGTGCTGGCACTTTGAGAATGTCAGCTGATGTAAAAAGGGCTATATAAATACATTTGATTTGATCCTTTTATTTAGGGATCTGGAAAGCGGTGCCATGAAGGAAGGAGATGGAACACAGCTATAAGGCTTCTCTCCAGTGTGTGTTCGCTGGTGTGATTCAGGTTATCTAGTTACAGCAAGTTTGTGCTTTCTGTTTCTTTCTCATTGGCCCTAAATAAAGCAGAGCTCTTCCCACCTAGACAGACCAAAGGCTCCTTCTCCAGTGTTGTCTTCACTGGTGTGAATAAAGGGTCCATAACTGACTGAAACGCTTCCCACACTGATCACAGATATGCCGAGCTTCTTTCTCACGGCGCGTGTTTGCTTGTGTGAATTCAGGGCCCCTGACTGAGTAAACGCTCTTTCCACGATCATCGCGCTATAAGGCTTCTCTCACTGTGGCGCATCCGCTGGTGTCTAGTTAGATTGTCTGATTGAGCAAAGCTCTTCCCACACTGATAACAGCTACAAGGCTTTTCTCTCCTGTAATTGTGTAATAGCAGCTGGTGTCTAGTTAGTTTTTCTAATACAGCAAAAGCTCTTTCCACTGATCACAGCTATAAGGCTTCTCTCAGTGTGTGTTCTCTGGTGCACAGATCGGGGTGGAAGCTAGAGCAAAAGCTCCTTCCACATAGACAGACATAGGTTCTCTCTCCAGTGGTGGTAATTTACCCCGGTGCCTAGTTAGGGAGGAGCTCCCAGCAAAGCTCTGTCCACACTGATCACAACTATAAGGTTTCTCTCCTGTGTATGCGCTGGTGTATAGTTAGTGTTTCTGATACAGCAAAGCTCTTCCCACCACTGATCACAGCTATAAGGCTTCTCTCCTGTGTGTATTAGCTGGTGTCTAGTCAGGGAGGGAAGTACAGCAAAGCTCTTCCCACACTGATCACAGCTATAAGGATTCTCTCAGTGTGCATTAGCTGGTGTGTAGTCAGGTGGCCTGAGTGATTGAAGCTCTTCCCACACTGATCACAGCTATAAGGTTTCTCTCCTGTGTGTACACGCTGGTGTACGGTTAAGGCTCCTGCACTAACAAAGCTTTTCCCACAATCAAGGCAGGGGTAAGGCTTCTCCCTGTATGAATTCTTACATTAGGATTTGAAGGTGTTAGATGCAGCAAAACTCTTCCCACACTGATCACAGTGAATAATGAAGCCACTCCTGGCTTGTGAAACTCTTCCACAGTCAGAGCAGCAGTGGTGAGGTTTCTTCCCTGTACGTCTCTGCTGGTGTTTCTTGAGATGTTCTGATCTGGAGAGACTCTTCTCTGTCTCCTCAGCAACATGTTGTTGAGGCTCCCCAGATGATAAGCCCCTCCCCGCTAAGAGAACGATGGTTAGGGGTTGTCCCCCGTAAAATCAAGACCCATAAGAGATAGTTAGTGTTTGTATATGAACCAACATATTTCAAGAACGTTTGGCACTTATTGTTTTATTATTGTGAGCGACATCTTATCAAGAGCCATTTACAGGAGCAGCGTCAGGGTTTAGTACCTTGTTCAAGGGCACAGACAGATTTTTCACACTTGTCGCCTCAGGGTGTGGAACAAGCAACCTTTTGATTAGTGTCCCAAGCGGCTCTTAACCATGAGGCTACCTGCTGCCCATATCATCAAACAATTTATTAAGTACATTCCCCTCCCGTGCGAAACTGGACTGCAGATTTACTGGCCACTGAGTGTTTACTGTTTATCAATCAATTAACAGAAGATACGAATCAGATTGGTCTAATCCACACCCCACGTTTTATGGAGTAAAGAAATCAGTCTCCCTCCTCTATGTCCTTCTCTCACAACTCCACTCTGCCCTGGTGTTTCCTGCAGTCGACCAGCAGCACGAAGCCCTCTTCAGACCCAGCAGTAGACTACCAGAGTTAATAGGAGGGACTCCTTAGGAGAGTGGAGATGGACTACTCATCTAGACCACAGGAAGTAATGTACATAGAATATCATTAGACCAAACATTACAGTTAGATGATCTCTGATTGGTGGCTGCATCCTTATAATACCTCCTTTCTCTGGAGATGTAACATTCTGCTCACAAATGTCTTGTATGTTACTTTGTGGGATGCACAAAATAGGGTGGAGTATTTTTACAAATGTAAAAATATTAGAAACTTTTGATGGTGAAGACAAAAAGGCAGGAACAGAAGCAGAAAAGCTCACCCCTCTTTTCAAGATGGCAGATGTCATACTCCTTCAGCGTGAAGATGGTAACACCTGCTAATCACGACTTGTTCAATAACCAGTGAAAAACCTAAACGCCAGAACTATATTTGCTTTAGTTGTCCACTTGGAGCATGTTGAGGAAAATGTCAGGTCTCATGGTTTCGAACATCCTTATACAGTAGTATTTTAAGAAACCATCAGATGTGTGGGTGTGTAACATGTAGTAGGAAACCCACAGATAAGAAAAGAGTATGCGGTGTAGCCTGGTGCAATTTCTGACCCATACAGCAGCCCCAGCCAAGATCCACTTGTGCAATACTGTACTTAACTCACATTTTAAAGCGGTCAGCATTCAGTTATGAGTGTAATAAGCGTAATTTACCACCCAATTATTTCAGCAGTACATTGTACACTAACCATTTCAATTTCATAAAAAAAAAAATACTGATGTAAACTTGACACTTGATAATTTTGCTACTTATTCCATTTATCAGTTTGATTAAATGATAATTAAATGTATTGTAACAAATGACAGGAACATCGTTGTACTTTACAGTTACGAAAATCTACAACATACTTATGACAATTGTACCAAGAGAAAAAAACGTCCATTGGATTAGTTGAGAATTAAGTGGTAAATTAGTCCACCATATGTTTACTTTGACCATTTCCTTTCAAATCAGTGAAGGAAGTAGACAGAAAGTCACAGTTAAAGGAGGAAGGGAAAAGATAACTAAGGATTCCCCTTAACATATGCCTAGGTGAGATGGAGCCCAATGAGAACATGGTGTGACTAATTCTCTGAATCTACTCAATCTGATGAACAGTGCATTTCCTAGTTTTTGACATCTTTTCACGTTCATCGCTGTGAAGACTAATTAGATTATATTGAAGTTGAAATGGTGCTTTAACAGTGGAGAGAAGCACCTGTTTCCTTCCCCTTCAGTAACTCTAAATCGTAGTTGTTTAGTTTCCTGAAATGTCAGAAACATTCTTGCTCTGACCATTCTGAAGGTCATGTAACTGTACATACAGCATTTCTTGTGAACTTAACAGGACAGATGTTGCTCTCTAGTTTTTATGATGTAAACAAAGGTCTGGTTGAATGCTGTTCTGCCACTGTCTTCTTGTCTCCGCTGTGTCAAGGCATATGAACTAACAGGTTATAACAGCACAATTATCACAACATGTCAGTAAGCTATATGGCTATTTTTCTGGCTTTCTTCCCTGGTGATTTTACCTACACACCGCTAAGCCTGCAAGTTGTAGCTTTGTCCTCATTATTTCTCCATGGTTCTGGCTTTACCTGCTTGTTGCGACATTGCCTTGTATCAATCTGTGCCTTTGGGATAGTTAGCTGCTGGCTGAAGGACCAATCTCGTGTTTATTACCACCGACATTTTATTTGTCCAACTGTTCAACTGGAACGAATGGATATGAGATCAAAGATGATTAAACTAGACATGTTATACCACAGTGGGAATGCTGTTAATAAGTCTGCGACATAACTTACCCGATCCATCGTTGAAATACGTTCTTTCTTCAAAGTTTCTTCAAATACAAAACGTGACAAACTAAATCTAAGCACAAAACCTGTACTAATTGCTTTCTTTGTTGCCGTTCGTTCAAGCTGAACCAGAACAAACGTAAATGTAAATATCAACACCTGGATAAGTTGTATCTATTGGAATGTCAACATTAAACTTTACTATTCACCAAAAATACTGTTGTCGTCTACACCTCTACCCCAGTCTGTTGGAACAGCATCCTCTTCCCGGGTTCAGATAGTTTAATTGTCTGAGGCCCCAGTAAGGTAGCCTAAAATAGCAGACAGAGGTATTACAAAGCTACGTGCGAACCATGCAGCATTTACTGCAATGCAACCTCCGAAGTAGTCCAGTATTATTTACAAGCATTTCATACACCCGCTATAGCATCTGCTAAACACAAGTATGTGACCAATACCATTGGATTGTTTATAATTCTTCCACTTTACAAGACTAGGGTCCAAGAATGTTGAGAAGAGTAGTATTCTCTTCTTCTTTAGTGTTATGATTGCAAAACAATGTTATAGGTGCCCTTCCCACTAGTGTGTGTTGGCTTAATGTATCAGCCTACTATTCTAACAAGTATAATTCATTACTTTGTGAAAACCAACTAACCTACGTACTTGTTATTCAAACCTCATCATTATTCCACTACTTTGGCCCATCTGATTCAACACCAGGCCTGAAGCCTGGGAGGACAGGATATTATCTTCAAAACACCTTGTAACTCTGCAGTAAATATTGTACACCCAAGTACTTCTCCAACAGCACCACCACAACATCTATCACTGTGATTTACATTTCCATTCTTGTGGGTACAGTTGACAACCATATTGTATGCTTGGCCAAAAACATGACATGTTATTCTGTCACTCTCTATTGACCTCCACCTAATCACAGGTTCTCTCAGGATCCCTCACCCCTAAGACCCATCTTCCTCTCTACCTCTCTTCACTGCCTCAGCGCATACAACACCTTCTGCACTCTGTGATCCTGGTAACCTCAACCTGTCTTCTCTCCTGGACTATCAGTCTCCCAGCACCATGTGTACCCCTACAGTTTATACACACACAACTTTTTACATCAATGCTACACATTCTTCTCTCAGGGTCCTCCTGCACACTTCTCACATCTAGAATCTCCCTCCCTTCCTGAGAAATGTCAGAAGGAGTTTGTGTTTCCACCTGAAATACATCCCATAGATCAGCAATCATTTCACGTTGAGCCTAAACAGAGCTTTAGATCTACTTAATTGTAAATTAAAACAAAATTGATTTATTTTAACGTTCCATCTGTCCCAATGGCAATGTGGGTTTTGGAATAAATACACAAAATAAAGATTAGCACAGGCTGAGGAAGTCTGCCACATTTTGTTCTATGAGATAATAACAGTCAGTTAATATGACCTTGTATATGCTTTTTATTACATAAATTCTTCAACATTCACAAACAGTGACATTAACTGATAAAGATCATAGAACAAAACCTATAAGATCTCCTAAAAACTGTGTTCTGACAGACCTTATTTTGGCATTTATCCAACACACCCTATATAAATGGCATAACCATACCATTAAAATTTACATTATGAAAATAGATGCAGCTACACTATTTATATCATGTTGTGGGGTGCTTTTTGCAGGAGGAGCTGGTGCACTTACAAAAATGAATGGCATCATGGAGTTAGAAAAATTATGTGGATATATTGAATCAGCATCTCAAGACATCAGTCAGGAAGTTAAACAGTTACAATGGGTCTTCCAAATGGAAAACAGGCCTGACATCACTTCAAAGTTGGCGGCAAAAATCACGAGCCATCTTACTGTTTCTTCAACCAGTTTGCAATATATTGAATGGCCCTGAAAAGAAACGTTATCGAGAAAGAAGGAAAAAGGCGATCTGTTTGATTTATCTTCATGTTCAATCAAGTCTGGTGGCCATATGGCATTCTGCGATGCAACCATGGCAGAAGTCAGGACATTCATACTTCACTGCCTTCCACCATTAGGATTTGTTGTGAAGGAAGGGTCTCTTCTTCTTCAGGTATTATGACCGTCTGCAAACAATTGTATAGATGCGGGACTCCAAATGATTTGTCTGTTATCGGCTACTATTCCCATGTGAATAGAAATAGTGATATAGGGCCAGATGTTCTGCACTCTTATATGTGTTATTAGTGACCACAGGAAACATTCTTTGATCAGAGGTTAGTTTGTTTAATATAGTTGCAGCCCGGGTTACGCAGCAATTTACAAACAAGACACTCAGTTCTCAAGATGGTGTTTCTCTTATGTCCCCCTACTATGGTTCACCCCGCCCAGGTGATGTCTCTAACTTTAACACAATATAAACTGTCATTAATAGTTACTATGCAAAGATGTTTCTGCTAAAGGATTTCAGCTTATTGTTATTTGCAGTTTCCCAATCACTATTCCTCTTGCCCGACCGAGGCCCCCTGTCTCATTGACAGACAAATACAGATTAATTTTTTTTTTTTTTATCCCAATGTGTAGACTGTGTGCTTGTGTGTGTGGTGAGTACAAGAGGGCATAGGTGTGTGTGTGTGGGTTTGTGGTGGAGGGTAGTATGTGCATTAACATTAGTGTAGTAACACATTAAACATTGGTTTAGGTGTTGCCATGATCAGTTAAAGTCATTTATGTTATTCATTTAAAAGTTGTTATACCTGACTGGTGCGTAACTTATTACATTAAGTGGAAAAGTTATTACGACAACAATTCAACATTTTATCATTAACCAACAAGATATTACATTTACCAGTTTATTACATTATAAATTTACTTGGAGCATTTGAAATCAATATAGATATCTAAGAAAATATGCCATTTTAGTGATAACTTCTTGTTTAGAAGATAATGGATTGAATGTGACCAATCAATTTCCCCCACACAGGTTCACTATGAATATGTTATGATAACATTTATCCATTAGAGCCCAATGTGTGATGGCCATAGACACAGTGGAGACCTGATGTGATCAGCTGCATATTATGCTCCTAGAGGTTACCATGGTGATCAGATAAGGCAACTGTTTAGCCTTAATGGGAGCAGGGCTGATGAAGTTTGGAGGAAAAACGCGTGCTTAAAAATAACCTGCCTGTTTCTCAATTTATATTCAGGAGATGCATATAGTTGGATACAGAGGCCTCGAAGACCAGCTATCAGAACAATGTCTGTAGGTAAAACAGAACTGACGTAGCTGGCAAAAACCATTAGAAAATCCAACCCAGAAAAGAAATTCAACCACAGGCTTTGACACATGGCTAAAGGAAAGCCCCTATGTCCGTCCACCCAGTTGCCAGTTGTTATAAACTACCCACTAGCTGTCAACTGTATCTTTATTCAAAGTTAGGCTATTGTTTTGAAAATGAATTAATGTTTTAGGCTTAGAGTCTGGTGACTGCTAAGTTACATCAGTGGTTTGCGCGCAATGGAAGTACGCTCCTTGCTAATTTGATGTTCCAATTGAACACAGTCCTTTCCGTATGAAATATTATGGTTCTATTTACATTAGACAACCTGAGGATGATATAGACAGTTGTTTGACTAGTTCAAACAAAGTTTGCGATAGCTTTTAGAACTTCTTTTGTCTGCATTTTTCAACGAGGGAAACGGTGGATTACTGAGTCAAAGCGCGCCAATAAACAGACTTTTTTTTTTTTTATAAATAAAGGACTTTATCGAACAAAAGGACCATTTGCGATGTTTTCCTGGACTCGCTGATTACACCCATAGCTGAGATCAACTGAGAGTAGTGATTCATTTTGTGCGCTATTTTCTGACTTTCATGACTCCTCTACTTGGCTTCAAATTGTTTTCATGCTGTATGCGAGGCTGCTCCTCAGACTCATTATGGTCTGCTTTCGCGTGAAGCCTTTGAAATCAGTAGCAGTGGCTAGATTAACAAGTTAAGACTTTAATTTGATGTATGATACATGTGTTTTCATGAATGTTAATAGTTTCTATTTCTGTCTCATTTTGTTCGTGATCTGCAATTTCACTGGATGTTGACGAGGCATCCTTTATCCCAAGGGGTTAAGAATGGGAGATGGATATGACTGTTCACTGGAATGTTTTCTACTGATCCCTTTATTTAGGGATCTTGAACCGGTGCCAGATGGAAGATGAAAAACACCAGAAAACACAAACATGCAGTATTTCTACATTGGCCCTAAATAAGCAAATCTCTTCCCACCTAGACAGACGCCAGGGACCCCATGCTCCGGTGTGCATCGTCCACTGGTATGAGTAAAGGGTCCATAACTGACTGGCTAGCTTCCAGATCACCAGATATGAAGGCTTCCTCTCTCAGTGTGTTAGACATCGTTTTAGTCAGGGAGAAGTTTGAAAATGTGCCCACAGATCACATATAAGGCTTCTCTCCAGTGTGTGTTTAGCTGAAAGGTGTTTTTAGTCAGGTTGCATGCCTGATTGAGCTCTTTCACACTGATCACAGCTATAGGAACTTCTCTCCAGTGTGTGTTCGCTGGTGTGCAGTCAAGGTGAGGAAGTAGGCAGCTCTCTGCAATGATCACAGCTGTAAGCTCTCCTGTGTGTGATTAGCTGACATATTCGGTTTACTGATTGAAAGGCCCTTCACAATGATCACAACTGAAACTCTCTCAGTGTGTGGTACGGCTGGAGTGTAAATTCGGGTTACTGATTGAGAAAAGATCTTCTGCACTGATCACAGCTCTCAGGCTTCTCTCCTGTGTGTATATTCTAAGGTGATCAGAGGGAGAGCTGCAGGCAAAGCTCTTCCCACTGATAACTCGAGGCTTCTCTCATGTGTGTTCATGGTGTGCAGTCAGGAGGCTAGACCAAGCTCTTCCCACACTGATAACAGCTGTCTTCCGGCTTCTCTCCAGTGTGTGTTCGCTGGTGTGAATACAGGTTGTATCTGATTGACAAAGCTCTTTGCACAATAAATCACAGCCTACTCAGGCTTCTCTCAGCAATATCTAAGCTGATTGTCTAGTTAGTTTGTCTGATTGAGCAAAGACTCTTTCCACAATAGTCCATCTATAAGGCTTCTCTCCTGTATTGGCCATCCACTGGTGTCTGAATTAGTTTGTCTGATTGAGGCAAAGCTCTTCCACACTGATCAGCTATAAAGGCTTCACTCAGTGTGTGAGTTATTTGGTGTGCAGTCTCAGGGAGGAAACTATAAGAAAGCTCTTCCCACACTGACCACAGCTGTGGAAGAAAACATCAGTGTGAGTTTACTGTGGTGTGTGATCAGGAAACTCCAGTAAACTCTCACACTGACCACAGTTATAAAGGCTTCTCTCCAGTGTGTGATGGCTGGTGTCTATGGATAGGCTATCTGATTACAGCCAAGCTCTTTACTAGTCACGGCTATAGGCTTCTCTCCTGTGTGCTGCGCTGGGTGGCACAGATTAAAGGTTCCCTGCACGAGCAAAGCACCACAATCAAGGCAGGTAAAGAACTGCTCCCAGCATGGAATTGCTGACTAGTTTGAGGTGTTAGATGCAGCAAAACTCTTCCCCATGATCAGTGAATAATGAAATACTCAGCGTAGGCACTCCCACAGTCAGAGGCAGCAGTGGTGAGGGGTTTCTTCCCTGTGTCCCTGCTGGTGTTTCTTAGGGTGTTCTGGTCTGGAGAGACTCTTCTCTGTCCTCCCGTCAGCAACAGTTATTTGTTGAGGCTCCCAGATGATAAGCCCTCCATTGAGAGAACAGCAGTGTGTGTATCCACAGAGAGCACAAGGCATTGAATATGGTTTGGAAATACAGGTCCATATATGGTATTATTTTGTAAAAAGTATTTGTTATTTAGCAGACATCTTGTCAGAGCGACTTACAGAACAATCGGGTTAAGTACCTTGCTTGAGCAGACAGATGGTTTTACCTAGTTGGCTCAGAGATTCAAACCAGCAACCTTTACTTGTTGCAAGCTGTTTCACCTAGGCTACCATCCCTCTTCAATAAATACCTAAATTGTTTGACAGACACTTCCATTCACAAAACTGGATGGAGCAATTTACTGGCCACCCCGAGTGTTTGTTTACATCAAACAGATGAGTTGCAGAAGAGCAGGTGCCAGTCTAATCCACACCCAATTGTTCTTACTTGAGTAATCAGATCTCCATCTCATCCTTCTCTCACAGTTCCTCTGCTGGTGTTTTCCTGCAGTCGACCAGCACAAACCCTCTTCAAAGACCCAACGGTAGGCCTTCTGGGAGAGTTGGCGACCAGGGACTCCAGGCAGTGGAGACGGTTCAACTCTGTCTGCGACCTGAGTATTGTACATAGAAGATATCATTAGACCAAACATTTG